>NC_137126.1:19414158-20082073 GCF_949319135.1 Squalius cephalus
ACCCTGTCCCAAATGGCACCCTAAGCACTCCCGGTCTTCCTACGTGTCCGCACGTTTGTGACATAACGCCACTTTGATTGTCAGGTAGAAGTCTGTTGCGGTACCACTGCAGAAACCACTGTTGTCTGCACACTAAATGACTGAGGATCACAGACTACTAGACATTCAAGTTATTCTGGACACAACAAAATTGTTGCAAGGAGATGCATGACAAATTAAATCAATATGTGTTCTAAAAATGTTTTGATATCCACCGACTGGATGTATTCATAGTCAGAAGCTAAAAAAATCTGTACCCATCATGATTTTTGCTGACCAAATTTCTGCAGACTGGATCTGACTGCAAATCAAGTGTGCAATAGTTGTGTAGTGTACTCCAGCCTTTAGTTATTTCCTTTTTTGATACAAATCTAAATTAGCCGTAAATGAACTGAAGAGCAAAGAGATGAACTCACCATGCCATTGACATGAAGATATTGGGAAGAAGCAGCCACCAGTACCAATCTCCTGCATCTGAGAAAACCGCCATCAGAAGACCAACCAAGATGCCGTTATATCCATACAGGCCGGCTGCGATAGCACCTCTGACGGAGATATAAAATATTGATTATAATTCTGAAACCACGCTCAAACATTTAGAGCATCAAAATGTAAATGCACTATAAGTCATCGCCTAAATACCTGTTCTGACAGAGGATGAGTGCAGAAATTGTAGCAAACAGAGTGCCAACAAAACCATTGAGTGCCCACCATCTGTTCTGAAGGATCAGTCCAGCGAAGATGATCAGTCCACTGAGAGGGTTGTTCACAAACATCACCTGAGCTGCTCCACGCAGCACCCAGTCCACAATCTGGAGCAAGATAAATTGCCCTGCACAGCGTAAACATGTGAGAGTACAAGTGGGTATAAAGAAAATCGCCATAGAGGTTTGCATAGAAGATGGAATACAAAACTGTATTTACATTGTCCTAATCCTTACATTGTTCTTAAGTAATAAAATAATGACTTTTCTAGTCAATAAGTTTAACTTGCTACTAATATCCATATCTGTGTAATATGCATATTTGTAGTTAGGTATTAAAGGTCAAATTGGAAACATGGGCAAAAAATGAAAAATGTTTGTTTGTCTCTTGCTTAGTAATTGTGCATTGTTTTTCAGTTGGGTGTGGATCACTCATTATACAACTCCCTAAAGACAATGTGTCCATATGTGGACTAAAATAGTAGTTATCATCTAGCAGTTTCCCACAGGTTTAAAAGTACCAGAACAGTTTAATAACGACACAAAGATTTAAAATATGACAGTCGTTCAGTCATCTTTGTGGTGAAAGAAACAAAAATCCTAAGTTGAGTTAGAACAAGGCTTTTCCCTGGTTGAATAGGATCATTGAGGATTTTCTAAATTAATTTTGTGCAAACAATCTCCTACTAACTATTCACTAGCAGAATTAATGTTGTTGTTTTTCCTTCTTTCTAAATTTGGCTCCTTATTGAGATCTAGCTTACTAATGTACCTTTCATCCATTCACCAAACGCAGTCATATCTCCAGTAATGTATGAGAGCCATTGGGTGAGCTTTGCTTTAAACTTCTGATGTGAAATTGGCGTCTCGGGTCCCTGCGGCTGCTGTTTCTTCTCCTCTGTAGTTTCATGGACTGGATTTGCCATGAGTGGTTGCAGCTCCTGTACATATCAACGGATTTCATTGTTATAATAATGATGCTGATGAAAAAAAAAGGCTTAGGATTCATATTCTTTGCAGGGGTTTGTTTACATTCTGGCTCGAGCATGACCGGATTTTCCTTTACAAAAGACAAAAACAGGAAACATCTCACCTTTGTGTTTTGAGCACTGGAACAATGTGAAGTAGAAATTCTGCAGATATGTAGGTCAGCCTTCAAATAAAGAATTAAATATTATTATTGTATTTATTATTTCATAATTCTATAGATGCCATCATACTAATTTTAGAGAGAGAGAGAGAGAGAGATCTACCTTAGTTAGTTGTGTTCCAGGCATATATGAAGCCAGTTTTATAAGCAATGAAGTCAACGCTCTGATGGTCCATAAAGCCACTACTCTGATGGTTTTATAGTGCTGGGTTGCATGCGCTACTCCACCTCTATTCATGTAGCGCTGATGCAAATGAGTGATAGAGCCTCCTCTCATTCTTTCTAAATTCTCTCTGCGTTCCTTTAGCAGGTTACTTGAGCACAGTTCACTACTTGAGCAGTATCACCAATTTAGCTTTGTCACTCTGAGTCTGATTGGCTGATAAAAATAACGCTTTATGACTTATGAGATATCCATTGGGTATGACTGATATAAATTGTTAATAACTGTTTTTTTATTATGCAGTTACTGAATAACTGAAACAAACACAAATGTGTCTCAATATTTAATAAGCAGATCACATAGAACAAATATGGATTAACACATACTTGAGGCAAATCGTAGCTTGATAATCAGCTTAGTTGGAATAAAACAAAAGGACCTCTGTTGTTCAGGCCACTGGCTGTTATATTTATTAGCTTTTCAAGTGCATTTGTGAGACATAACTGTCAAAACCAGCAGCTCTCTCTTCATGTTGGAGCTATATTAATACTACCATTCAAAAGTTTGGAGTTGGTAAGTTGTTGTATTGTTTTTAAAAGATGTCTCTTATTCTCACCAAGGCTGCATATATTTGATTAAACAAATACAGTAAAAACTGTTTTAATATATTTAAAAATGTAATTTATTCCTGTGATGGCAAAGCTGAATTTTCTTCAGTCTCACATGATCCTTCAGAAATCTTTCTAATATGTTGATTTGTTGTTCAAGAAACATTTTTTACTATTATTATTTAAAAATGGTTGTGCTGTTTAATATTTTTGTAGAAGCCATGATACATTTTTTCGGAATTCTTTGATTATTAAAGTTCTGAAAGAATATAAATTATTTATAATTTTGATCAATTTAATGCTTCCTTGCTAATAAAATTTTTATTCAGAAAGGATGCATTTACTGAACCCGAACTTTTGAACGGTAGTGTATCTGATTAACACCGTCTCCAGCGGTAAATAAAATAAAATCATAAATAAAATACCCAAAATAGTCTCAGTTACTGTTGTAACCTCGGTTCCCTGATGGAGGGAATGAGACATTGTGTTGAGACTGACACTGGAGGGCCGTTCTTGGGATCCCAAACACCTCTGAGGAAATTCCTGCCTGTAGAAACGCAAGGTCCAACCAAGGGTTGAAAGTGCAATGACAAATCAGCGTGATGGCCACGCGATATGTGCCGCGGCATCATGTCCATCTCAGGACTCGAACCGAAGCCAGTGCTGAGGTCTAATATGCATCATCCGAGCCGCATCACCATGGCCGAGGATGTAATATGCCCCAGGAGCCTCTAAAAATATTTCAGTGGTACCACTGTCTTGCGCTTGAAGAGGTTCAAGCAGTTCTGCACTAACTGAGTACAGTCCTGTGAAATACGTGTTGTCATGGCAATCAAGTCCAACTCCACACCGAGAAAAGAGATGCTCTGCACAGTGGAGAGCTTGCTCCTTTCCCAGTTGACCCAAAGTCCCAACCAGGCTAGGTGCTTGAGGACCAAGTCCCTGTGCACACAAAACAACTCTTGAGTGTGGGCTAGGATTAGCCACGTCGAGGTAGTTGAAGATATGAATGCCCACTTCCATCAATGCCTCTGCGACTTTCGTGAAGACGCGGGGAAACAGGGACAACCCGAAATGCATCCTTCAGGTCTATCACCACGAACCAATCTTGGTGTCGGACATATGTCAGCATGTGTCTCTGCGTGAGCATCTTGAACAGGAGTCTATAGAGCACGATCGCAGCTGCTTGCAGATCTAGGATTGGTCTCAACCCGCCTCCTTTGTTGGGTACGATGAAGTAAGAGCTGTAGAACCCTTTCTTCATCTCGGCGGGAGGGACAGGCTCTATCGCGTCTTTCGCTAGAAGAACAGCAATCTCTGCCCGTTCTTGCCTCGTACTGAGGTGAAAAGCAGACCGCTGTACCTGTGCGGGCACCTGACAAACTGGGTCGCGTAGCCTGAGCCGGATTGTTCTGATGAGCCAGCGTGACGTGTTGGAAAGCGCTAGCCACACATTCAAACTCCACTCCAACTGCACCAATGCGACAATGTCTGGCGTATCCGCAGTGGGTAGCTGGCGGCTCAATAGTATAAAATGCAGCACTAAGATCGAGTAACACTAATAGAGAGATAAAACTACGTTCGGCTGATATGAGCAAATCGTTTGTGACTCTAATGAGAGCTGTCTCAGTACAATGGTACGGTCTAAATCCTGAGGAACATAGTTGTGAGGATGCTGCCTTTTCTATTAATTATGACAGAAAAGGTAAATTTGAGATCGGCCTGTAATTGACTAATTCTGTAGGATCAAGTTGCGTTTTTTTAACAAGCGGTTTAATCATAGCCAGCTTAAAAGTTTTTGGTACGTACCCTATTGACAAAGATGAATTAATGATATTAAGAAGAGGATCTATGACCTCTGGAAGCATCTCTTTCAATAGCTTAGTCGGTATAGGGTCTAACATACATGTTTGTCGATTTAGATGATTTAACAAGTTTAGAAAATTCTTCCTCTCCTATAGCAACGAATGAATCAAATTTTTCCTCAAGGAAACTACAATACACTGCTTGATGCAATACTGTAGTAGACGGTTGCATAGTTATAATTTTCTCCCTGATATTTTCAACCTTGTTAGTAAAGAAGTTCATAAAGTCATCACTGCTGTGCTGCTTGGAAACGTCTGGGGTTTTGTTTTCTTCCAGTTGCGCTCCATTTTTCTGGCTGCTCTCTTAAGGGCCAGAGTGTGCTCATTGTACCACGGCGTTGGACTATTTTCTTTAATCTACTTTAAGCGCAATGGAGCAACTGTGTCTATGTGATGGAAAAGAGAGAGTCAAACGTTTCTGTTGCAATATCGAGTTCTTCTAAGCTATCTGGGATGCTGAGATGATGAAACTGCTCAGGAAGATTATTTATAAGGCAATCTTTAGTGGCAGAAGTGATAGGTCTAACATATTTGTAACACGGAGTCAACTTTGCAGCCTTGGCTAAATTAAGTACACACAAGACTAGATAATGATCTGAGATGTCATCACTCTGCTGCAGAATTTCAACAGCATCAACATTGATTCCATGTGAAAATATTAGATCTAGAGTATGATTACGACAATGAGTAGGTCCTAACACGTGTTGTCTAACTCCAATAGAGTTCAGAATGTCTTTAAATTCCAATCCCAATGCATCTTTTTCGTTATCTACATGTATATTAAAATCACTAACAATTAGGACTTTATCTCCAGCCAGTACTAACTCTGATAGAAAATCAGCAAATTCTTTGATAAAGTCTGTATGGTGCCCTGGTGGCCTGTATACAGTAGCCAGTACAAATCTCAAACGTGAATTATCATTTACACTAGATAGTGTTACATTAAGCACCAACACTTCAAAAGAATTACAGTGAGGAAAAAAAGTATTTGAACACCCTGCTATTTTGCAAGTTCTCCCACTTGGAAATCATGGAGGGGTCTGAAATTGTCATCGTAGGTGCATGTCCACTGTGAGAGACATAATCTAAAAAAAAGAATCCAGAAATCACAATATATGATTTTTCGACTATTTATTTGTATGATACAGCTGCAAATAAGTATTTGAACACCTGTCTATCAGCTAGAATTCTGACCCTCAAAGACCTGTTAGTCTGCCTTTAAAATGTCCACCTCCACTCCATTTATTATCCTAAATTAGATGCACCTATTTGAGGTCGTTAGCTGCATAAAGACACCTGTCCACCCCATACAATCAGTAAGAATCCAACTACTAACATGGCCAAGACCAAAGAGCTGTCCAAAGACACTAGAGACAAAATTGTACACCTCCACAAGGCTGGAAAGGGCTACGGGGAAATTGCCAAGCAGCTTGGTGAAAAAAGGTCCACTGTTGGAGCAATCATTAGAAAATGGAAGAAGCTAAACATGACTGTCAATCTCCCTTGGACTGGGGCTCCATGCAAGATCTCACCTCGTGGGGTCTCAATGATCCTAAGAAAGGTGAGAAATCAGCCCAGAACTACACGGGAGGAGCTGGTCAATGACCTGAAAAGAGTTGGGACCACCGTTTCCAAGGTTACTGTTGGTAATACACTAAGACGTCATGGTTTGAAATCATGCATGGCACGGAAGGTTCCCCTGCTTAAACCAGCACATGTCAAGGCCCGTCTTAAGTTTGCCAATGACCATTTGGATGATCCAGAGGAGTCATGGGAGAAAGTCATGTGGTCAGATGAGACCAAAATAGAACTTTTTGGTCATAATTCCACTAAACGTGTTTGGAGGAAGAAGAATGATGAGTACCATCCCAAGAACACCATCCCTACTGTGAAGCATGGGGGTGGTAGCATCATGCTTTGGGGGTGTTTTTCTGCACATGGGACAGGGCGACTGCACTGTATTAAGGAGAGGATGACCGGGGCCATGTATTGCGAGATTTTTGGGAACAACCTCCTTCCCTCAGTTAGAGCATTGAAGATGGGTCGAGGCTGGGTCTTCCAACATGACAATGACCCGAAGCACACAGCCAGGATAACCAAGGAGTGGCTCTGTAAGAAGCATATCAAGGTTCTGGCGTGGCCTAGCCAGTCTCCAGACCTAAACCCAATAGAGAATCTTTGGAGGGAGCTCAAACTCCGTGTTTCTCAGCGACAGCCCAGAAACCTGACTGATCTAGAGAAGATCTGTGTGGAGGAGTGGGCCAAAATCCCTCCTGCAGTGTGTGCAAACCTGGTGAAAAACTACAGGAAACGTTTGACCTCTGTAATTGCAAACAAAGGCTACTGTACCAAATATTAACATTGATTTTCTCAGGTGTTCAAATACTTATTTGCAGCTGTATCATACAAATAAATAGTTAAAAAATCATACATTGTGATTTCTTGATTTTTTTATTAGATTATGTCTCTCACAGTGGACATGCACCTACGATGACAATTTAAGATCCCTCTATGATTTCTAAGTGGGAGAACTTGCAAAATAGCAGGGTGTTCAAATACTTATTTTCCTCACTGTATATTTAAAACAAGACTTCTGAGTAATTCTGAAGATATTACTGTTCAGACGAGGCTCATGTTTATAACAGTAATATTGGGGGGTGGATTCATTTAAAGTAATGTAATTGTCTGGTTGTAGCAAGGTTTCTGTCAAACACAGCACATCTAGGTTATAATCTGTAATCATATTATTAACAATAAGTGCTTTTGAAGTAAGGGATCGAATATTCAGCAACCCGAGCTTTATCATTTGTTCATCCGTATTATATCTGTTTACATTTTCACCTTTAAATGGGTTTAGGATTATCAGTGGGAGCTTCACTGATTGGAGAGAATCTGTTTAATGCTGTAATCGGAACGGAAGAGCGGTGTTTTGTCCCGCGACTACAGCGCCTCACGGTCACCCAGTTGCCCTGCTGCACAGGCTCTACAGCCGGAACCGAACAATGTAGTTCACTAAGCTAGTCGCATCCAAAGCAGTATCTAAAGCCCTTGCATTCTTACTATCCTCGATTAAAGTTTGGATGCGTGTCTTTAGTTCTGAAATCTTCTCCATCAGCCTGACTGTCCCCCTGCATTTATCACATGTATATCCTTCATTGCTGACAGAGAATGCTGTGACATGAAGTGCAAGTGACAATAACAGGAGAAGACATTACGGTTGACGGGTAATCTATCGGTAAGCACACTCTGGTGACCAGATTTCTCAGGGGAGCGAGGAGATTGTGTCCTTCACGGCCGCCATATGTGCCGCCGTGGGATCTAGCTCTAGTTTTAAGGGCTCTCTCTCTACCGCCGTTCGAGCCCCTGGATCAGTGCAGCCTTCGCTTTCATTGCATATGGATATGCAAATATGGATAGGGTTGAGCTGATGTCTCATTGGTCTAGTTCCGGCTATCAGATGCTAGCACTCCTAGCGGCGCGTCTATTGGCTGACTGTCTGTCCCTTCCTTGGCTGGTGTAGCTTGACCCCGTTTCTCCGGGCTTATCTTCACTACTCTCACGGCGGGATTTAATACAGTTCCCGCAGCGTTGCTACGCAATGTAGAGTTACAGCTCTCAAAAGGGAACGTCTCCGTTTACTTTCGTAACCTCGGTTCCCTGAGAGGTGGGAACGAGACATTGCGTTAGTTGCCATGTTCGCAGTTTGATCAGCTGTGCAAGCGTTCAGTCGTGATTCTAACCCCGGATTTCCACCAACTCTGGAACGGCTGCGGTGTCGGCTCCGTGCTCCGTCGTCCTTCAATACCCACCAGGTCTGGATTTGTTGTGGAACGGCTGCGGCAATGACTGACAGCTGAAGTTACGAGATCTTGCAAATTCACGTATGATCGCGCGATATAAGTGCTGAATTGCTGCGGAGCTCTCTGGCATCCGGCAAAAATAGAAGCTCTGCGTATCTGCTCCGGAGGGCTGCGGATCGCCGGAGTCGGAACGCAGCCGTTCTGCAGTCAGTGAAAATACACACATTGACTTTAATGGAAACCTATTGACTCCGCCGCCGTTCCGGAGCGGATCCGCAGCCGTTCCGCAGTTGGTGGAAATTAGGGTTGATGCAATGCATTTTATACTGCCCGCGAGCCTGTCAGTATTTGCATACTTCGCGACAATTGCTACTTTATTTGTACCCTATCTGATTTAAAACGAGTAGACAAAATAACTGATGAAAATAAACTGTTGTGTCATTCAGAACAATAGCCTTGTGTGCGGTGGTATGACAGAAGCTGTGCACAAGGCAATCTGAGTTCGTATACATATATAATGGATAGAGTAGATGTTTTAATAGATACTCGTGAAGTAGCTCATCTATACTTTTAATAAATTACATAATTTTTGATTACTAATTAGGCTGGCTCATTTAGTTTTCAATGTCAATATTGTTTGTGATCTTAAGATGTAATATGTATTTGTATTCTTTCTGTTTACACTGTTGCATGCTCCTCTGTTATAGGCTATGAGGAAAAACTTTAACCTGCACACAGAGAATAAAGCTCTATGCTGCTAACAGGGAGAGCAGATGGAAAATTCTAAGAGAAGAACAGTAGAACACCAGTAAAACAGACAACTGTATTATTTTTCTGCCAGGACCAAGACAAGCAAACACAATGATGAGCACTTAAGACACAGGATTAAATGCTGGACTTTACTGCAGTGGTTCTCAACTCCAGTCCTCGGGACCCGCTGCTCTGCACATTTTGTATGTCTCCCTTATTTAACACACCTGAATCAGATCATCAGCTCGTTAAGAGAGACTCCATGAACTGAACTGAGTGTGTCAGATAAGAGAGACATACAAAATGTGCAGAGCAACGGGTCCCGAGGACTGGAGTTGAGAACCACTGCTTTACTGTGTTCTTCAATGTGTGATGTTGGGCATTTATTGTGGGTAAAATTCTGAATAATGTCAAGTCCAATCAATTTATGTGGATGCCATTTATAAACCTGTTAGATTTTGATGTTTTATTTTTAGAGATTATGTTCAGATTATGTTTTAACAATGTTATAGATAAGTTTTTTATGTTTAGGAGAACATTCTGAGAACAAAGATAAAACTTTTTGAGAATGTTAAGGTAGACAACTTACTTAAGATGGACTATGATGCTATTTTCTTCTAGATCTTCTGTACAGCTGAAACTTTGTTGCATTATTTTCCTGTTATCACTGTAAAGCTGCTTTGAAACAATCTGTATTGTAAAAAGCGCTATATAAATGAAGGTGACAACTTGACTTGACAATGTTCTAACAATGTTATCACTAAACATATAGAATGTTTCAGAGAATGCTATCCTATCTTTTAAGAGAACATTCTGTGAACAAAAATAAAACTTCCTGCTAAAAACTTTATAAGAATGCATGGGGGGATAATGTTCAAACAATGTTATCACTAAACATTTTTAGAATGTTTTTAGAGAATGTTCTCCTACCTTTTAGAAGAACATTCTAGAAACAAAAGTTAAACTTGATGCTAAAACGTTTATGAGAACGTTAGCGAATAATGTTCTAACAATGTTATCACTAAACATATAGAAAATTTTAGAGAATGTTATCCTACCTATCAGGAGAACATTCTGGGAACAACAATAAAACTTCCCACTGAAAACATTACTAGAATACTGCAGGGAAATGTTAGATATTTTTAGAACAAAAAAAATTGTTCTGTGTGAGTTTGTGTGTTTGGGAGGAGGCGTGGCTTTGGAGATGCTCTGAAGGGAGGGTGGGATCTTATGCTTTCAAAGCTAGCTTGCTATTGCTAGCCTCTCTGAAATTGCCTAACCTATCCCTTTAAATACTACAAGTGTCTCAGGAACTTCCAATCAATAGTGGACTGTTCTCTATTCTCTGATATCTGTGGAATGTGAAAACATTAAGTCAAACAATAGACAGGTTTTTTTTTTTTTTTTTTTTTAATGGCCCAATAGGTTTAATACCAATCCCAGCTGTTAGCCTATGAGATAGCTTAGCTTCATGTAGTGTTTATTCTCATGACAAACATATTCTTTCCTACTAGCAATTGTATTGTATTATTTTCCATTCAATTGGATCCAACAGTTAACTTCTGTTGTATTACAAATTTATTAAATGTTTAATTTAGTTTTCAACATTAAAAGTTAAGACTTTGATTTTAATGGCTCTGGGATGGCTCTTGGAACCGGAGTTCCTAGCCAGTATTGAATAGTTACGCTGATTCAATTGTACTGGTAGCGCTCTCAGAGTAGGGTATGTTCCTACTTCATTTGCATGCTTTGTTCAGAGTCTCCTCCTCTATGTAATCCCTCCCCCTTGGAATGTATATAACTACAATGCATACTGTATTAGATTTAGATTGTTGGATGACTGCAGCAATGTACAGCGAAGTTCTCAATAAAGAATAACTTCTGTTTGAACGTGATCCCAACATCTCCTGGTCTTGCTTTGATGAAGGAAAATAAGTTTCCAACACTTCAAAGAATTGATCAACAAGCCAAGATATTTTTTAACCATATTATGTAAGACATTTTAGCACAGATTAAGTGTGTTAATATTAAATTGTATACCAAGTCTATTTATACTGCAAAAAATAGAATTTATGATATTGGATACACTTGAGCTAAACATACTGTATTTGTTTTCTGAATAATTTAATTTTAATGTTTCTTTGCCTGCATGAAAAATAGCAAAAGGTATGTTGTATGCTGCATTCTGGGACCAGCATGGGATGCTGGTTGCTGGTTTGCTGGTCCCGCATTAGAAGCAGGAGTGCTGCTGGTGGTTGACCAGCTCATCTTTGCTTGTGAATGGCATGACTTTTCTGCTCCACCAACTAGATCAGCACTACTGGAATGCATGCTGGTTTATTCTGGGGTTTTCAGCAGTCTCATACCATTTAAAACCATGATATAGGGTGAATGGTAGCTGAATCATCTTTATCATGAGTAAAAATCACTACAGAGAAAATCAGCATTAGGTTAAAATGATATTTTATTCAAGAGGTGTCCCCACTGTCACAGCAAAGGTGATTGACAGAAACACCTGCAAAATTGTGATTTGGGGATGTATTATATTTTCTATTTACATTAAAAAACATTTTTGACCATTATATAAAACAAAATAAAGAATCGTACACAGGCCACTTCCATTTGGGTGGCTTCATAAGTACCATACCAATGCAGTAAAGATATGATACTGTTATGTCATTGTCTGTTAATGGTGTTTATGTAAGAACTGAAAATGTCAATCATAAATGCCTTTGATGGACAACTATCGCACGCTAAACAATTCTAATCATGCACTCAAGTGACTCATGAATGCTGTCATTGGTGATTAAACTGACTAAATTTAGCTTGACTGAACTGACATGTTTTTATATATATATATATATATATATATATATATATATATATATATATATATATATATATATATATATATATATATATATATATATACAGTATATTAGCCTGGCAAGCCAGACCTACATCAAGATGTTAGGTCTGGCAACTCACCATAGACACGGCTCAATCCGAGGGGCGGGATAAACAGCTGTCTTTCAAATTCCCTCTGCACGCAATAGGACAGTGCTTCAACCAACCAGAGCGTTTTCCCAACAGCGGAGCTATAACGTTAGTTGATAGATTCAACTTTTGAATCTGGCCGGCAAAACTACGAACACATCTTCCTTTTTTAAGAATGACTTAAGTGCCGTTCTTTGCTCTTTTCTCAAATAAAAACTTAACTCCAAGTCCTCCAGAATCGCGGCCAAAGCCGATTTGAAAGACTGTTTGCCAGAAGCAGCAGTCATTCTTTGTTTTCAAGTAGCAGGGAACCGTCGCAACTCTGTCGTCATTATGTTAAGCCCGCCCCACCTACTCTATACACGATGTGATTGGCCTGACTCAATTTAGGTTTTTACAGATCCGAAAGTCAACGGAGAGTTGCTAGACTACCCTGGCTGCAAAATACATTTTGCTGCCGCTAGGGTGCGTCTAGATTTCTAGGCTATATATATATATATATATATATATATATATATTTTTTTTTTTTTTCAATTTTAATATTATATATATATATATATATATATATATATATATATATATATATATATATTTATATATATATATATATATTTATATATATATATATATATACTGATCCGCCACAATATTAAAAGCACTGAGAGGTTAAGTGAATAACATACAGGCTATTGTTTTATTGTAACAATTAGTCTACCTGTCAATAAGAGGTGTGATATATTTGGTAGCAAGACAACAGTCAGTTCTAGATTTTCATATGATGGAAGCAGGAAAAATTGAAAAGCGAAAAATCTAAATGACTTTGACAAGGGCCAAATAGTGATGGCTAGATGACTGGGTCAGAGCATCTCCAAAACAGTAAGTCTTGTGGGGTGTACCCGGTATGCAGTGGTACCAAGGGGTGCAAGGATGGACATCCAGTGCTCTGGGCAATGTCTGCTGGGAAACCTTATTAATGTGGATGTTACTTAGATTTGTACCACCTAAAGATTGGTGCAGACCATGTTACCCATTCATGGTAATGGTGTTCCATGATGGCAGTGGCCTCTTTCAGCAGGATATATTGCATTCTGCCACAGTGCAAAACATTTTCAGGAAAGGTTTGAGGAACATTGTCAAGGAACATTGAGAAACAAGTTCAAGGTGTTGCCTTGGCTTCCAAATCCCCCACATATCAATCCAATTGAGTATCTATGGGATGTGCTGGACCAACAAATCCAATCCATGGAAACCCCACCTTGCAACTTGCAGGGCTTAAAGAATCTGCTGCTAATGTCTTTGTGCCAGACACCACAGGTCACTTTCAGTACCTTGCGCATCACAACTGTTTTGGCCGAACAAGGGGGACCACAATATTAGGCAGGTGGTTTTAATGTTGTGGATGAAAAAAAATAGAAGAAGAGGGCCATATCTTATGAAAGCAGGCCTAGAATGATTTTTTTTTTTTTTTTTTTTTTATCTTTCAATTTTTTTTTTTTTTTTTTTTTTGGTTTCCTGTTATTAGGACTGCACAGTGGTGATGGTATGAAAATAAATGGCCACAAACAAATTACTCACATAATGAGACATCCTCAAGTGCCCTTGGCAATGTTCTTTCTCTCTGGTATGAATCACAACTGTAATAAAAAACAGTTCATTGCAATTACTGTTGATTCTTGTACCTGTGGGAATGAGGACTGCCAGTATCCTATTTAAAAAGCAGTCTGTCCACTGACTAGGTTTGCTCAGGTTTAAGTGCCAAATATTTGGTTGAATTAATGGTAAAGTTGGTTTCATTTCCTCTTTAAAACAAGATGCACAGCTCCACCTCCAGGCAGGACAGATGATGACCAATGCTCCCATTGAACACAAGAGGACAGAAGAGTTCCACTTTTTTAAATGCTATCATCATGCTTGTGGAGTAAGTCCTGTTTTTATGTCTAAAGCCGAATAACACAAAATGTTGTTTAAGAAAATAACACTAATTTTATTACAATACTGTTTGGAAGGAAATTAAGAAATATTGCATTTTGCTTTAACTTTCCACACTGACGGTTAATGCATTTCTTAAATTTAAGCCAAAGAGTATTCAAATTAATTATAGATTGTCCTGATTACTACTATCTACTGTATTCAGTGAGTTACAAATTAACTGACCTGTAGTGCCAAATCAGTGATGCCTCAGGAGAACAGCACTATAAGACCATTCATCTCTCCATCTGTGTATTATTTTAATCCAACTAACGTCAAATGAACTTGAAACATCATGACACTCAATAACAGGAATGCAAGTTTTCTTTTTGTAAGAGAGGGTTTGGCAGGCAATGTGATGAGATTTCCATATGGAAGACCAGCTTTAAGAGCAAATGCAATATTGTCCAAACAATTATGCAAACAATGGAAGATTGTGGTTAATTCATAATAAACTTAACTTACTCGTCATTTACATTTATCATGCGCTGGACTTCAACCAATCAAATCTTTCTCATGTCTGACTTATGCTGAAAATCAATTAATTGAAGAAAATGCCTGAATCCAGATTTGTGTGTGTGTGTGTGTGTGTGTGTGTGTGTGTGTGTGTGTGTGTGTGTGTGTGTGTGCTCAAACCCATTACAGTTAACTGAATTGAAAACACATGTGGGGTAAACTGCTCTGTCTAATTTCGAAGCAATTTAAGTATCACGAAATGAGGAAAACATGCGCTTCTTCCTAGTAATATAGTCTTTAATACTAAAGACAATTTTGCCAACTGTCTTAAAATAACCAATAATTATTTTTGAGTAGGAAATGAGGTTATAAATTCTGCAGCTTTTTTGTCATGTCTGCGAAATGGAGCTGCACATCAAAATGTGAATTCCTCTAGTGTGAGTGCCAGCGCTACATTGCAGACAGTCAGACCACGTGCCCAAACAATTACGTATTGCCCGAAAGTAGTAGCCTAGTTGAGCTGCAGGCCTACCAGAGAATGAATAATCCTAACTGGCTTTATTTGCACGTGCGTCACACTGAAATTACAAGTGACAACGGTTCAATCTTTATAGTTTCTTGAAGCGGTGCAGTGCAGGCGAGTATGAACTCACGAGAAGATAAAAATGAAACAGACCTGAGGGAGAAATTCTGACGGAGCATGATGTTCTCATTTTGTTTTATTATAAAAGAACCTGGTCGAATATTCATTGTAAAAAAACAAGTGAGAGTCATGTAAAGTGATTCCTGAACTATAAAACGCCTTTATCAAAAGTCTATAGCTAAATCATCTAGATTTAGTGATAGGAAATACCTAATAGTAAGACTAAAGTTCTTTCAGGTCAGGTCCCGAAGACTACATAAACCACAGGTGACAGTTCACAAATCCCTGTAATTCATGCTATGGTCCTTCATACTATCATTGAAGGATCTGTCAAGTCATCGGTCAATGTCAAGCACGAGTGCAGCGACATCTACGCTCTCCCGCCTACAGCACTGTCCCTACATTCCATATACAATAGGTTGGCTATATATGGCCAACTACCTTACTCACACTAGGATACAGACAGCCAAAGGAGCAGAAGTGGTTTCCAGATGTTGACACAGACAGACAGTAATTGGAGTTTGTGATGGCTTCCAGCTGCCATGGAACACAGCCAGTGAATTCTCCAAAGGGAGTGAATGTTCTGTGCCATAACTCACACAGCAAGGTTTACAATAATAATAATAATAACATACTTTGCCATCTTGTGCGGAAAAAATGACATAGTGATTGCAATTTTTTTTTTTTAAACAAAAGCTCAGGTGAGATGCTCAGACAAGAGCTGATAGTACTGACCAGAACAACACCTTTATCAATAATACTTTTCCATTCAAATTTAGAACAGCACTAAAAATGTTGCTCCTTCGGCATGTGATCTTGCAAATTACATTTTATTTTACACTTGTGAATTTGGCATGCGCTTTTATTTAAAGCAACTTACATTGCATTTTTTCAGTTCCATTGAAGTCGAAGCCATGACCTTGGCGCTGCTAGTGTCATCCTCTACAGAAATGCTTATGGAATGCAAACATAGGCTATATTACCGGTTGATCTTTTACAATATTTCACATTTAACATAATATATAACATGCAATCACACATTTATACAAATGCTGAAATGCTTCTCCAGATGCTAGGCTATATTCAAATATTTAATGTCATATATTTTGCCTATTAGTCCAGTATTTGAAGGATTTTCTCTCCAGTGGTTTCTAAAAAGCATCTAGCATGACGCCTCTAAAAACACATCTGCTGTTTACTTGTCAAAGTCACTATAAGAGACAGTGACCATTTGTTTAAGATCCCCCAATGGTTGCAGTGCCGAAAATTTTCTTCTCAACATCTACTGATAAACAAAAGACAACCACAAGGCATGACAGTTGTATAGAGTTTATGGCAATGGGAATGTTTAATGCTGTTCATCTGCAATATTTTGCCATGACTCTAAGACTGATGGGCTACACAATACTTTGTTCTTAAAGACTTTAACATCCAAGGTTCACCGTAATTTTGCCAAGTAAGACATGTTCCTGGATCAACATATTTTATTGATCCTGGAATAACATTCCTGTCCCAAAATTTTGTCCTTTCCCTATCCCTACCCCTAAACCTAACCCTACCCATAATGTTTCCCTAAAATCAGAGGGAAGTGATAGGTGAATAACACTGATGTTGAAGCACCTCACCCTGGTTCTAAGCCTAAACTTAACATAAACTGTAAACTTGTCCCTCAAATCTGATTGGTTGATTGGAAAGTTGTTCCAGGATCAACAAAGATGTTGATCCAGGAACATGTACTTGGTGAAATCACATTCACCAACATCCAAGTTACTGACCTGTCTGTAAGATCTGATGGGTTTCAAACATCACCTGGCCTGCTGCAATTTATGATGCTGTCATCAGATCCTGATTTTGCAGAGTTAGACATGTTCCTGTGTCAACATATTTTGTTGATCCTGGAACAACATATATCTGAAATATCTCAATCCCTAAACCTAACGCTACTCATAACATTATCTCTAAATTCAGAGGGAGATGATAGGTGAATAACACGGATGTAGAAGCAGCACTGTAAATAAAAAATATTGTTGGTTTAACTTAAAAAAGTAAGTTACCTGGTTGCCTTAAAATGTTGAGTTGATTGAAAATAAAAAAATTTGTTAATGCAATGAAGGAGATTGGTTTAACCAATAGAAACTCAAAATATTATGTAATCTGAACCACATTAATTATCTAAATTGATTTGACAAAAGATAAAAAGTGATAATGTGATAATGAAAATATATATATTTTTTTACAGTGAGCTTACCCTGGTTGTAAGCCTAAACTTGACCAAAACTGTAAACTTGTCCCTCAAATCTGATTGGTTGATTGGAATGTTGTTTCAGGATCAAAAATGTTAATGTTGCACTGAAATCAGGTTCTGCTGGCCAGGCACACAAAAATAAAAACGCAACATTTAATCATCTTCATGTCATTGCAAACATTTCTTTGTGAAGAACGTAAAATATTTCATTCCATACTTTTTTTTGGGGTGTATATGTTTATGCAGTGCATTACATAAAAATAAATGCTTCACATTCTTAAAATGTAACAAAAAGAAGCATAACTAAATTTGAAATAAGCCAAATAAAATGCCTCACAGCATAAAGTCTAACCAGATGTGTTATATTTTGTCATATTTAGTAATTTGACTCAATGTAACATGTAAACCTGAAATGAATAAACACTTACAGTGCCTCTACACCTTCTAATCTGGCCTACTTTACTTTGCACTGAACATAGTGCCTTCACGATTACCGCGGTGCCTCTGATTAATCACAAAACCCTGCGTTGTATCCTCACACATGGCAGTTTGAGGGGCAAATGGTTGAAAACCCTTAACATTGACACAGACCAGATGTTGGCAACATCCCCAGTTTTACTCTAAATGAAATGGCGGCAAAAAGCCAACAACCTGAGCTGCTTTCACTATGAAATTATATGTTTACAATAATGTGCTATTGCTGGGGCACAGGAGTGCAGTTTCTCAAGGAGCGGGAAAATGAAACCAGCTGTGAATAGTCAGGAACAGTTTGGGTATGGATAAAAAAAAAAAAATCTGACGGGTAGACAGAAGACTCTTTTCATTAATGTGTCAAGTTTTAGATCTTTAGGGTTTTCAGGTTACATATTTTATTCGTTTGTTTGATTCAGCCCTTATTATTTTCCTTATGCACTTTCATGCCCAGCATTAATAAAAAAATTGCAAAAACTGGGGTGAATTTGGCCAGTTATTGGAGTATTAAAAAACGGTTGTAAAATTTGGATGTAAAGTTGCAAAATTGGCTATAACTTTACACATTAAAGGTTAGTAAGGATTTTTTCACACTAAAATTATTGGTTATACCTTATTTCGATAGTCCAATTTAGACATTCTAATAAGTAACTTTGCAACTACATGTCAATTAAAGCAACACCAAAGATTCTTTTGTGCCTTAAAATAATGTTTCCAAAATCGTTTCAGTGGTTCATCAACTCGTAACAGGGCGAACGGCACTTCTGCATTCGCTTTGCGACCCTCTATCGCAGGGTTCACCAATATTGGTCCTGGAGGGCCGCTGTCCTGCAGAGTTTAGCTCCAACCAGCTCCAACACACCTGTTTGAAAGTTTCTAGTATGCCTAGTGAGACCTTGATTAGCTGGTTCAGGTGTGTTTAATTGGGGTTGGAGCTAAACTCTGCAGGACAGCGGCCCTCCAGGACCGAGATTGGTGAACCCTGCTCTATCGGCTATAACCACACTATGCAAGTTTGCCAGATCAGGTAGCGGATCTGTAGTTCGAATGAGACATAAGAAACTACAAATTTGACTTGCTTTACGGCAAGCGTTACTATAGCCGATAGGTGGAGCCTATATAAAAAAATGACGTTTCTGATACTTTCATAAAATCATGCAACATACTCTGTCTTGTCTGTGGACATCGTTATTTCCAAAGCCGGTGCTGGATAAACAAATAGCGTGCGAGCGACGGTAGGCTAAATTATTTACGACAGCGGTAATGGACAATTCCGCTTCCAACCTGTAGGGAGATCGAAGAGGAAAAGTGCTTTGGTGTTGCTTTAACTCTCATTAATTTGCAACTACATGTCAACTAACTCTCACTAGAGTATTAGTAGACTATGGAAGCTTGTTTCCGCCACAAAATAAAACATTTTAAAAGATAATTGCGAACTTTTATCTCACAATTGCTGACTTTATATCTCGCAATTCTGACTTTATAACACAATTGCGACTTTATTTCACGCAATTCTGACTTTATATCTCGCAATTCGGAGAAATAAAGTCAGAATTGCGAGATATAAAGTCAGAATTGCGTGAAATAAAGTCGCAATTGTGTTATAAAGTCAGAATTGCGAGATATAAAGTCAGAATTGCGAGATATAAAGTCAGAATTGCGTGTTATAAAGTCAGAATTCTGATTTTTTTTCTCGCAATTGCGACTTTATATCTCACAATTCTGACTTTATAACACGCAATTGCGACTTTATATGCAATTCTGACTTTATATCTCCCAATTGCGATTTTATTTCTCAGAATTGCGACTTTATTTCTCAGAATTGCAACTTTATATCTCGCAATTGCGACTTTATTTCTCAGAATTGCGACTTTATATCTCGCAATTGCGACTTTATTTCTCAGAATTGCGACTTTATTTCTCACAATTCTGACTTCATATCTCGCAATTGTGAGAAAAAAAGTCACAATTCTGACTTGATATATTGCAATTGTGAGAAAAAAAGTCAGAATTGTGAGATAAAAAGTCGCAATTATTATTATTTATTTATTATTCAGTGGCGGAAACAAGCTTCCATAGTAGACTGTTAGGTTAGGTTTAGGGTTAGCAGAATAAGTTGACATGTACTTGTTGCTTATGTAGAATGTCTGGACCATCAAAATAAAGTGTTAGCAGATATTAAGCAGATATTCTACTAATACTCTAATGACTGGTAGTTGACATGTAGTAGCAAAGTTACTTATAGTTAGTAGAATGTCTAAAGTGGACTATCGAAAAAAAGTGATACCTAATCATCTTAACGTGTATTGTTTGTGGCTATACTAAAACGGCAAGTATTACAGTTCACTTAGGTATTGGACTCATTCATTTCCATTACAGGTGCTTCGCTGTAACCCATATTTTTGTTTTTCTTACATAAAACGATGGAAAGGTTAAATTACATTTTTGTGGTAATTAACATTATTCCACAAATTCTGTCGATTGAGCTTAACTTGTAATGGTCCCAGGATATTCCTTTAATAGTGTTTCTGGTACCAAGTAAAAAAAAGAAAAGAAAAAAAAAGTACATGGAAAAAACCTAGAGGGTTATATAATGTATTTGCTCAAAGAGCACTTGAATCCAAAACAATAAAGAGAAGAAGAAAACACTGCCCTGAAGTGAAGAGAACAAAATAAAATCAACACTCATCACTGTGATGGAACCTAAGTAACATAAACAGTAACATATTACCTTCTTCCATTTCTGACTTCAGTGGCGTTACGTAATGTCACAGTCATCCACCGTTTCAGATTCAATTAATTCTCCAGAGCGACTAAGGGTCAGTTTGCCTCTAGCAATCGGGTGTTAAGTGCCTTGCTCAGTGCTAGTGAACTCTCACCAGCTCTGCCGTGGCATCAGCCACTTCTTCCTAGCATCGATCCCACATCTTTAGTGCTTGAATCCTGTATATTGACACATGGTTATTATCATTTGATATGTGAGATCATATGGAGTGACCACTGCATAGTCATCCTAAAAACAAGTGAGTCCCATGCAAACGTATGAAAAGCTTGGAGAGTGAAGTGTTTCCAAAACAAAACAGACACGGACACTAACATAACAGTGTAGTTCTAATGTTTTAAGAGCTGTGCCGTAGGAAAAATGTCTCACCTCGGCGTCTGAGGACCTAACCTTTCAGATCCTCTCTGTATGTTTGGAAAGAGAGCGCCGGAGAAGGAGACTTGCGTGCTTTGCTCCGAGCCTTGAGTTAGCCTCACTAATTACTGCGAATAAAAGCGCCTTTTTACTAAACAGTAACCTGAGTGCTCTGCTGGGAGAGTTTTCCTGTAAGTAGCTCTCAGGAAGAGCAATCAAAGACTTGGAGAAACAAGGGGGGCGGAAAGTTACAAGAAAGTAAATCTCAAGTTCAAGTCACTGCGTCTTGAAGGAAAAATAGCACAAGGAAAAGAGTGAAAGTATGATTGATGGTTCCTGACATGAGCAGAGTGCAAAAGGGATGAGGGATTTCTGAACAGTTTTAAAGGAGGAATATTTGAAAATCCTCACGTTTTTATATTTATAACTCAAATCACCTGGGGGCCACTTAGGTTTTCCATTAGGGAACCAGAGGAACACTTGTTACACATACAAATGGTTTTACAAATCAGATTTAACAATATTCAGTTATCAGCACAGTTACATGTAGTGCATTCAAAAATATTTTTTAAATATTAATATTAAATTATACTATTATGATATACTGAATTTTAAGCTAATATATATATATATATTAATGTAATAATAATAATTAGAATAATTAATTAATATTCCATAATTTGGGGGATTTATTTATTTTAATGCACAAAAATTAATACTTATAAAATAATAAGCTTGAAATTTCTGCTTTCATATATATATATATATATATATATATATATATATATATATATATATATATATATATATATATATATATATATATATATATATATACAGTATATACTCAAAACAATTGGCCCCATTCACCTCGATTGTTTTATTTTTATTATTATTAAAGATAGAAAATGATGGGGTACCAAAATGATAGGATATTACTTAATATTAAATAGCTGGGCATTAAATTGCATAAAGAAAATAATAAGGAATGAAACAAACAAACAAATGAAAAATGTAACCTCAAACCCTAATAATAAATTATTTAATATCCCAAATGGTATATTTTTACATACTAATATTTTATAATTGTATGTTATTAATTAACAAACTAAAAATACTAATAAACTGATCATATACAGTTACCAAACTATAGGACTAACATTAAATGTGGGTCTGACAGTGTAAACTTTTTATCATTACATTATTTTTTGGAAACACTTTATTTTACAGTGTCCTTGTGTTGCATGTACTCACCATAGTAATAACAGTAAATTATGCATAATTACTGTACATGCAACTAACCCTCAACCAAATCCTAATCCTAACCCTATGACACCTTAAAATAAAGTGTAACCTTATTTTTTTATTAAAACAATGACTAGATTTAAGTATAAAATATTATGGCGGGCCTTATGAAACTATGTTTTGGGTCTAATTTGGTAGTTTGAGACTCAATCTGATAAGATTTATGCTATCAAACACACCTAATCTCATGTCTTTCATGAACATGAGCCTTTTGATTTCATCCATCTTCGCACATTACCTGTGGTATGAAACGGTCTTCATTGAAATTTGAAGCATTCCTCCCTATAAATCAAGATTTCTCATTCAGGGGATAGAAAGACAGTATCATATTCTGACTCTGCTCTGACATGTAAATCAAAAATCCTGAGTGAGGGGGCTGCTGACGGGTTCTGGGGCGAATGTGTTTTAAAACCCTCGTCACGTAGTCCTCAAAACACTAACAGCTTCATTCGCTATCCAAATTGCTGCAAGTCAGGCTGTCACCGTAGCAACTGCAGCTGCTACCCTGCCAGTTGCCAATCATAAAAAATAGCATCCTTTGCGTCCTGCGACATATATGCACATTGTGAAGCGTAACCCAAATAGTAAGTGGTGCTTTGAGGAATAATAGTAGATGGGAGGGAGTCAAGAGGGAGGGGTAGCTACATTCAAGCTGAGGTAATTACAGGCAGATGGAGAGGAAGTGATTTGCTATAGAATATGTCTTCTTTCTTCAGGGATTTTCAATCGGTTTGATGCAATATGTGAATGCAGGAAGACCGTTTCTGTCCAGAGTCTTGAATTTAAAGAAATGAATGCATATCAAACTAGAAAAAAAAATAATAATAATGAGAGGCAATGGTCACATTTAACAGTTTTGACCATCTGCAGCGAGGAAGGATTATATATACAGAGCCACAATTTACTTTAATTATGCCATTATTTACTGATACTTACTGACTGTTTATTGCATACATTATATGTTATAAACATGCGCATCTTAAGGAAATACGGTATATTTTGCAAATTGAAATAGTTTAAACCTTGAAATGCCGAAATATTATAATATTGCAAAATGCACTTCAAAAGGCGCTTCAAAATACTGTACATTTCCAAACCTAAAATGTATTTAATGTAAATGTAAAATGTAAATATATATTGTCCTATATAATTAAATTAATAATTAGGGAATCCAAATAACAAAAATGTATATACTGTATATCTAATAGCAATATACTTTTGGACATTAGAATATATTTACATGTGAAAATATTCCAATAATCATCTTTGAAATCAAGGTGAAAATGAAATATTTTCCAAAATACTTGCTACTGTATGTTTTATTATGCAAGAAGATCAGTTGGAACAAATCCTGAAGTCTAATTCCTAATAGCATATTAAGCTAGCTGACATTTTGCAGCATGTCAGTGTCAAGATGTTGACAGCAAGCACATCCAGTGAAGTACAGTTAGGGGACAGACGATGACATTGGCTTGTTTATTTTCTCTTTTTATAGGTATGTCAAGCTCTAACTCACATAATTAGGGGTAACATGGCTGCGCTGTGAGCGACGCATAGCAGTAGTGCCACAGATGAGTCACGCCAACATGATTCACACAAACAACTCGTTATCATCTGCACCCCATTACCTCTAATAGCCAGACCCCTGTCATCTGTTTTCGATTTCAAAGCACAATTATGACTTTTCAACAGAATTTACAGTCTCAAAATTTCCGCACTGCACATAATATTGACGAAATGTTGCGGCGTTGTAGACGTACGCATTCACCAGCCTGACTTGAGACATTTTATTCTAGCCAAGTGGAGCCCTGGAATATTTGGGCAGTTCACCCAGCTGCCATGGCAACAGGAATTTTTTACAGAGGCACAGGCCTATGGTTAGATGCTTTTCACTTTGCCTTCACCAACCAACGGCTGGGATTTGGGCCAATCCGTTTATCTCTACTATGCAGAGTTGTAATAATGCAGTGAGAGGGAATGAGGTGTAGAGCTTGATGAGCAGGGATTCCCTCTCCTAAACTGCACACTGACACCAATTACATGTATAGAAGACAACCTTGCTAGATTTAAAAGGTGAAAAGAACAACCATTAAGGGAAAATAGATTTAGTGAAGTGAAAACAACAACCACCATTTAGAAATCAATGCAGTTACACAACAGTTCAAAAGTTTGGGGTTATTAAGACAAAGGCTAGTAACACATCTTACTTCACGTTTCATATTGCTCATCATTTACCCGGGGTTAACAATAGTCCTGGGTAATTATAAGCTGGCATTTAAGCAAGTCAAGTCGAGTCCTGCAAAGGATCAAGTCAAGTCAAGTCACAGTAACAAGTAGAGTTTGGCCTCAACTTTATTTTTCCCTCAGAAATTATGAACTCTCTTAATTATACATTTATACCATAATATTAATAGTAAAAATAATATAATTTATTGTAGTTCGTATTTATAATTAATAAAATTCTGAATTACTGTTATAATAATTCTGAGAAAAATGTTGACGATAAAACAGTTGAAGATAAATTCACAATTGTAATGCATTAATTATACTGGTTTTATAGTAAACTTTGCTTATATATATTTATATATATTTTTTAATGAAATATCACCTACAGGGACAAGTGACAGATATTAACTTTCCAATTACGGGCCAACATCTGACCCCTCAAATTTATACCTAATATCTAACCTTGTTAATGTAATCTTAAGGGTGAATGCATGTAAACCGCAATTATAACTTGTAAAACTTTAGTTTTAAAACTTTATAACTAAAATTGTTTTTAACAATTAAAACTATAAATTTTAAATATAGAATTCTGAATCTAGAAAAATTAGATGGGGGGGGGGGGGGGTAATAAATTATACTTTTAATTAGGCCTGTAAAATTAAAACAGCCACTAGGTGGCAGCAAATCGCTGTCTTGATGAATGAGTCATAGAAGCATTCATTCAACTGATTCATACAAAATGTTGAGTTATGCATGTAACTGCTGTTTCAAGAAGGAGGGAAAAGAGGTACAACACATGAATATGGGATATCGCGCTCTTGCGCCATTTGCTGAAGACACGTTTATTCGTGCCTGAAAGGCCAATGGACAACGTGGGCGGCGTTACTTGCCCACAGCATTTAAATGCACTCACATGCATCATCCCCTTTGTTCAGTCCAGCTCTTAACCAAGCCTCCGACTGCACAGGGCTCAGCGGTGTTGTACCTTGTTTCCCTCCTTCTGGGAACAATATATGCATAACTCATAAGCCCAACTGGCAGCCTCACGAAAGTCTTTAACCATGCCCATGACGTTTCCATGCCCCTCGTAGAGTGCGCACACCCTTGCAGGCAGAACCAACTCCGTATATGCTATAGACATAGATTTCGACAATCCAATGCGAAAGATGTCGCTTAGATAGCAGCTTCCCACTGGAGTTCCCACTTCTCGAGTAGGAGAACATGATTAAAAGCTGGTCAGACGAGTGCATAGCCTGCATCTTGCTCAAAGTGCCTGCGTACAACTCGCACAGGGCACAAATCAAGTCTCCTGTCTTTTCAGGAGATTTTACAGGGTGCACTTCCGACATGACTCCCGACATGACGTATAGACATGACTTGTATACGATGCGACGGTAGCCACATTACAACGGTGCCAGTACACTCACCACACATCAGCTATAGTTGGAGAGGAGAGAGAGCACTTGAAAACAAAACCCACTAGATAAAGCACACGCACCAAATGCTTCTCTCCACAAACGTGGCCAAAGGAGTGTACCCGGGCCTTTAAGGAACCGAAAGGCAAGCATGTGCGCGCTTTGGCACAGCACCATTAATGCCCTCACGACAAGCCGAAAAGGCCATCCAATTAAATTACAGAGTGGAATGGGAGTGACTTTCCTTTAAAAAAAGGAATCAGGCATTGATACAGCGATAAAGACCTTTGTCCACACCAAGCGATATGTATTGTAGTTATAATCAGATTCTCCCTCTCTACGGGTAGGCCCCTAGAGACCAAAGTTGCAGAGGTGCAGAATCTGCCTCCTGCCTGGGACATCAGGTCCCTGCATAGGGAAATACACCATGGAGTCCTTAACAACATCATGTTGCTTGCATACCATGTCTTCGCTGGCCAGCAAGCCACCTAAATCAGAGACAGAGCCTTCTGCGTACAGCGAGTACAGAGTCCTGAGCGATACATGCAACAGGGCATCCACCCCCAGCGGGGCGCTCCTGTCCATAATCAAGAAAAGAGCAGGCGCCACGTGTTTTCTGCAGACGCAAAAAGATCCATATCGGCCCTGCCGAAACCGATCACAGCTCTGCGCCACTATTCAAGGGTGCACATGCTTACAGAGTTCCTCGTCCGTGTTGTGATGCATTTGTCGTCACTTACTACACGTCGTTACCCTGCCCAGGGGGATTCCTTTGGTCAACAGATTCAGGTTTCACAGGAGATTAGGGCCTGAACGCATAATTGCACTATCGACGCATGCTTAAATGTCGTGTGGCTTACAGCATTCTACCGAACGGCAAGCGCCAAGCGCCGGAACCCACGCACAAAGGTGACCCAGCCATACTACCGCTATTGAGGCAATGAGTCCAGCAGTCTCAATACTGTAAGAATAAAACATGTGCGCCTCCCCAGTCGAAACTGAGCCAGACAGCTGTGAAAATCCTCTGCCCTCTGTTCGGCTCTGAATCCATCTCCAGACCGAGATATAACATCCGCTGACTCCGGGCCAGCGAGCCTCTTTTGAGATTAATCAGGAATCCCTGAGCTCATATATTTAAAACAAGTACATGTGTTTGTAACTGCTTGTTCCCTGCTGTCTGCACCCAGGAGCAGTTCGCCTGAGCAGACCCCTGCCTCTTTTGCAAACATTGCTGTATATTGCATATCACTGCTTTTCCTCCTCTGTCGGCACACAGCCTGACTGTGAGGTTAGCGGTTCTAATGCATTTTGATTGTTTTCACAAATCAACAACTTTATGCCTTGTATGCTGAACACTTTCATTGACAACATACTTAAACTTACTTGCACCTGCTATCTTGCAGGGTCACTTCTACCAAATCTGGATAGATCGACAGGCGAGTTCTCACCACTGTTTTTACAGGAGTCAAATAGAGCCCGTAAGTATTCCTCGCCCGAATCCAGCGAGACAGAATCGTCACACCTGACAGTCAAAATTCGGCTCAGACTCAAAGCAGCCAGAGGAACCTTGTCTTGAACACTACACCAACACTCCTCGGCCACCAAACGATTGTCCCAACTCTCCGTAGCCTCCAAAAATGTCGATTGCCGCTTCTGGATTAGCACCCGAAGACAGGAGTGGACCACTGCCCCGCCGAACACACACTCCATGACGCTTGAGGGCGGAACGATGGAGCTGCCGGCAGTGCACACATGCATCGGGGTTGAAGAGATCCAGCCTAAGGTGGACAATTCAAAACACAGTGCTTGTGAGCACTATCCAGGTATCAAAGCTAAATATGTGCTAAAAACTTTCCCTTAGTTTTCGAAAAGAATCACTAAAGTGCGCTAACGTGAGTCGCTTAGATTCTTCCTGTAAAAATGTGACATGATGGTGTTCTAGCAGCACGTTGAAGAGCTGAAGAACTAGGGGAATGACGCATACGACTGCATTTAAATGCGGATTTATTGTAGCGAAGTTGTACAACAAGTTAATTACAAAACATGCCATTAATCATTAATAATAATTTTATTCTATTGACAGCATTAAGCTACAATTGAAAACAATTTTGTATAAAGAGGCATGCTGTTTTGACCATTATTCTCTCTAGATTGTCAATTTAACAGGTATTGAACAGGTTAGCTTACATGGCTTTCCTTTTTTGAAGTGGTGAATGAAGTTCAAAGTTGTGATGGTCAATTATTATGCATATGGCAAATATCCTTTTATAAATATGGTCAATTTCAAAGGGTTTATATCCAAGAGGAGCAATCTTGGGAGATTTACTTTTAGGGATGCACGATATATCGGCCACCATATCGGTATCAGCCAATATATGTTTATAATGTTAGCGTTATCGGCCTGATAAGAAAATTTGGCTGATATATTAAAGTGGATTATTAAATAATGGATTATTTCAATAAATAATAAAAAATTAAATAATGGATTATTTCATCTGAGACACTTCAGATCGCCATGATGGTTTTGAATTGCTTGAAATATTATTGGAATCACTTTAAAAAAATTAAAAAAGCTGAGTGCAAGGTACAGTGCAATAGACTGCATAAAATTATGCGCGATCACCACGTTATATTTTTTCTGTGCTTGCGCAGCGTCATGCAATCGCCCTGACTCTGACTCAGTCCTTTAATTTGGAACTCGAGTCAGGCATCTAGAAAAGCAAACTGGTTACTTGGAAAAGCCATAAGAATACAGACAAAGCAACATAATACATTTGATGTCATACCTGCAATTAGGGAGGGAAATAAGGAGCTTACCCCTGACAAAGAAATTAAAAGGGTATTTGATCAGTTTTATTCCAAATTATATAGGCTACATCAGTTAGCCTACAAGTTGAAATGCTTTTTGTTTAGTATTATATTACCCATTTTATCCTCTAGTGAAATAAATTTATTGGATGCATTAATAACTCAAGAATCAGAGCTGATATTGTGTATTTGAAATCTGGAAAATTACCAGGCTCTTATGGTTTTTCAGAAATATTTAGTTTAGAATTTTTTTGGAGGTATCACTTCACATTGGACAAAGAAACAATGTTTTTGTAGAGTTTTACAAATTACTAAGGCCTCCTCAGAAGGAATCTCATTTTTAATCAAATGTGTATAAGGATTTAGAACAGGAACTGTGAGAATCTGAGACTGATTTGGCAAAGAGATCTTAATAGTGACACATGTAATAGAGTTCGGTCACACAATTTGAGGTAAATGAGGGAAGCAAGAGGTAAACTGATCCAGTTTAAGGTTTTACATCAGTATTACTATACACCAGTAAAGCTTTATTTTTTTACAATAAGAAATGCTGGAAGTGTAAACAAGAATCTGACACATTCTTGTCCATGCTCTGGGAATTAACAAAGGATTGTTCCTTCTGGGAAATGATGTTGAAATATCTTTGTGAGAGACTTCCTACATTCACCAAGGGTGTGTGTCTTTAAAGAAATAAAAAAATCTTCAGGTTAATAACAGGACTACTTCCTGGTTTACTGTAGGTTACTGTAAGCCTCATGACAGACACTTAGATTCTGGAAAGATATACAATATCCTACAATGTAGTTTGAATCAAGGATTGAGAGTGCCTCATATTAGGAAAAATATTAGCAGGACTGAATGTATAAATCACACAAATTTCACTCAAAAATATACAGTAAAATATATTCAAATGTAATTTATTCATGTGATAGTAAAGCTGAATTTTCAGCATCATTACTCCGGTCTTCAGTGTCACATGATCCTTCAGAAATCATTCTAATATGCTGATTTGCTGCTCAAGAAACATTTCTTATCATCATCAATGTTGAAAACAATTGTGCTGGTTAATATTTTGGTGAAAACAGTGATTCTTTGATGGATAGAAAGTTAAAAAGAACAACATTTAATTGAAGTCTTTACTGTCACTTTTGATCAATGTATTGCATCCTTGTTGAATGTAAGTAGTATTTCTTTAAAAAAAATAACTGCACCAAACTTTTGAATGGTTTTAAACTTTTTACATTAGTGTGCATTCTGTTTGAAGGTGCAAAATATTCCTTAATAAATACAAACGGTCATGGCTGGAATGTCAAGAACTATGCAAAAAAAAAACAAAAAAAAAAAAGGCAAAGAAACGGAAGTGAGCTCTCGATAAATTCATTTATTTTATTTTTTTGCACAATGAATGACATGAACAAGATCAACTGTATTTTAAGTGCTCAATACTGCTCACCGGAGATGGCTGCACAAAATGAGCTTTACAGTAAGAAAAAGAAATAAAAAAATAAAACTACAAGATCATGAACGGCAAACATGACCAAACACATGCAAGCTTATATGTATGTACATATGTACAGGGTAGTACTTGTATTTATAAACATGTCTGTATACACAGTTACACAAAACATGAATGTGTATACATACATTCTATGTACAATGCATATGTTCGTGTATATCAGTATTTATTCTTCTCTATATACGTCCATTATTTGCTGTTTTTAATATCCATACAATGTACAAAATGCTTTATGAATTTAAAATCCATTACAAAAAAACATATCAAACAATGTATAAGATCATCTTCTTGACTTTTGCAAAATTGATATGCATACAATGAAATAGAGCATGCAGAGAGAGAAATCAAATGATCAAAATGGTCATAACACCATATGTATGAATTCAAATTTAGACAGCGATAAGAGCTTCTGTTGTGTCCTCGTTAGGAATATTACTTTCGATTAACACTTCATTTGTATTATAACTTCATTAATAGCAATACAAACTAAAAATACAATAGTACATTTGAGTGGATGACATTCTCTCGGCGACCTCAGAAACATTTACTCGACACAAAGTCGCTATTGACGTTTAGGAGCAGGAACATAAAAAAATACACTTCACTTCACAAGGCACCAATTATCAGCTGGTGGAGAAAATATATCTGGCATTTTAAAACCGAAGCCGAGCATATTTGAGCTGCCAGGCCTTGTTACCAAAGCCACGTTTGATTAACCTATTATAATCATCTATAATGTTTCAGAAAACTGCTACGGTGTACATTTTGTTTTAAAACATAGCTTTCGGTGCTTAGAGCACTAATAAATGGTCAACATTTTTGGCAATGTTCGCAGGTGTTCAGCGGAACCAGCGCAAATGGACACATCCTACAAAAGGTCCAGTACAACTGGCTGAGGCAAATAGCTGCCGGCATATATTATTTCTTTGAGCTTTAATGCACTGCAAGTTATCACGAGGACAGAATGGTTCATAACACCACATGGCATGTTAAGCCACTACATGTGTCCTGCTTTGGACAACTGTGAGTGCAACATATTGACATGATTCTTAGGCATGATTCACGCAGCTATACAGCAACCTACAGAAGGTAGACTATTTACAGGGGACAATTTGTTGAATTGAATTTTTGATTAAGGCTGCACTGCTTAGAGGCTGATTTTCCTCCTCTAGACAATGACTAGAATTGCAAAAGAAATGATAGTCAGTTTTAGCACTATTCTTTTGAGCGGTTCAGATTTCAAATTTTTCAGTAAGACCACTTCAGCTTACAAAAGATTAAATGCTAAAAGTTATGTCAGTGGATTCACAGCAATAACCTGATGCATAGTAAATAAGCATGTATTCATTTAAAAAACCCTGCGTGGGTTTGGTTATAGAGATATTTTGAGTTTCTTTAGGTGTACTAGATGTGCTGCCTGGTCACTGAACTGTATATATGTATATAAATGTATGTAATGAAGCCTATTATACTGTAGCAAGACCTGTGAAAATGATCACATCGAAATGAACACATTACAACCAGGGCAGCAAACTCTATTATGTACATTCTAGACTGATATCTTGCCATTAATTGTTCCCAGTACCTGAACATGTTATGGATTTATAGACAAACATAAGGCACATATGTAAAAACTAAGAAATCAATAACAAATGGAAAGCTATTCAAATTAGGACCACATTCAAATCTATTCTGTCGCTTACGTATATCAGTGTCATTTGTTTCTAAAACCGCGTAGGACATATATTTGATTCATTTGTGATGTCCTACTGTATGTTCAAGACGATCACCTGTATAGTCTTCAGTGTACATTCTGTTACGTATTTTTCCAATCCAAATGACAGACTAATCGAAAAATAAGCACACCACCACACCATTCAGAGGAATATACAAAAGCAGCTAAACTGAAACCAATCTATCCTATGATGCACAACTACACTGAAACTTTGGTCATGGAGATATCTAATACTGACAGGTATATAGACATACTATTGTTTAGTTAACAAGAGCAGGCACATTCTCAAAGAGTCTCTGGAGAAGGCCATTCGAATAAGAACTTGTTTTCCAGTCAGATCATGAAAATATCACCCAGGTGCTCACTATTATTTAAAGCGAAAAACCAACACTGACACTAAAACTTCAGCCCACTCAAACTTGTTCTACAAAACTGAAAGAAACGAAATAAGTGCTTTGTTGGTTTTAAATGCAACCGTAGCATTTTTCCATCGAGCCTGTTGTGAACTACTGGGATGCGTTTTGGGATGTCCTGTGTCGTCAACAAGCCTTCGATCTGCAGTGATTCCACTTCGTTAAGATTACACGACTAAATAGGTTTCTCCATTTGAACAAGCTTTCTACTTCTATTTGGTTAAAAACGGAACAAAAACATTTCAAACTTTATATGGTTTTTGATTTGATATGCTGACAGTATAGGTAGATCTAAAATACTTTGAATTTGAAATGTTAGTAGAATATGATGCTATGTACAGTGAAACGATAGCCATCAAAACATCACTGAAAAGGGTTTCATCCGAAAGTATTGCCATTAGTTCATGCCTGAAACACACCTGAGCGCAGGCAAGCGTATGTAAGCGTGTGTTAGCGGTGAGTTACCAGTGAAATCAACCTCTGCCAGAAGATCTGAGCTTTGTGCTTGAGCGAAATAAAAAACAAGAAAGGAAAAAGTGCACAGTACTGTCATTTAAGTTCATTTACATGTGCTGGTAGATTATGGCTAAAGCCATATTTTCAACATCCTCATGGTTATGGGCTTTGGGAGAGTAAAAGTTCAGTTTGTCTCCTTGAGACTAATAATAAAGTATGAGATAGAATTGTACATACTGAAAGCGGAGCTCTTTAGACCACAACCATGATCCAAATTCTCAGCGAATGCCCATTAAAATGTGTCAGTAGAATTCAGATCAAAACAAACCGAAGAAACGATACAAAGACCCAAGCACAAGGCTAACTCACAGTGCACTGTCATAACCTCGCTAATGAGAGGTGAGAGTAGCTGCTTCTTTCCTGTACCCTCTTCCTCTGCGGTTTGGACGCTCCATTTGGAGCTCCGGCTGAACTTTGTGCCAGTGCTTGCCTCCCTGCGTGGATTGCGGGTTGGTTTGGGATCTGGCCATGTGTACCACTGACTCGATGGCGTCTGTGATGGAGTCATGATTGGAGAACTCAAGCTGAGCAGGCACCAGACCGGTGTGAAGGTTCCTCTTCCCAGGAAGGTCCACACACTTTTCAAGAACTGGCATCTGACCCAGCAATCCCTCCTCGAGAGAAAGCGGCTGCTTCCTTGGCCTCCCTCTGCGTCTCTTCACCATGTTGTTCCCTGTCTTGGCCTGCCTCTGAAGTCTCTTGACTTTTAGAATCTTGTTGACGTGATCCAGGTTTTTCTTGGTGGTGAGGATCTTGGAGAAGGCACACATTTTTCGCATGTCGCACTGGATATCTTCCACTTCGTTGCCCTTGTACCTCCTCTTGTATGAACTGTGGTCTGGAGATGAAAGGACAAGAAACAAAACAATCAATGAAAAGGACAAGCAACAGCTCATTCACAACCAGTTCCAAAAATATCAGAATTAAATGACGTTTGTTAACGGTTCTCGCTTCTGGAACGAGTACTAAAATACTATGGCCGAGTTTCCTGCACTACCTTACTCAGTTGCACAGCAACACCGCTTCTGAATCAACTAAAAAATATACAGCACAACCAGTTTGATTTTAATTAGTGTAGTACCGATTGGTTTTTCATTTGACAATGTGTAGTTAAACCTACACCATGTTTTGCCAGTATTTTTTAATATAAGATACCACTTTTTCTTTTTTTTTTTTTGGTATTTGATTTAATATAAAGTTAAGGCCAATTATGGGTTTGCATTTACACCACCTGTCTTTTAAAAAAAGACATTAAAAAGATAATTGAAAGACCTTTTGCAAGAATGGTTTTGAAATAATTTATTATTGAAATTATCTCATCATTTGGCTATAGAATTGCATTTATTTAATCTAAATATTTAGTCCCTAAAAGTACTAAAATAATCATTAATGGAACTATCAAGGAACTGGAATCAATAAGAGGAATCAGAACTGGAATCATTACATTCTTTATGGTTCCCATCCCTAGCTATGAGACACTGATTGTGAAATATGTGCTAGGCCAGTCTGGTAAACATTTGGCCAGTCATTTGTTATAATATAATTGAATTGCACATGATCTCGCTAGCTGAAGCAGTGATATTTATAAAGTAAACTTAAGACCCCCTGAGTGAGTCATGACGTATGCAGTCAGACTGAGAGAGATAAACTTTCTTCTGTGCTTAATGATGTGACAATCCAATGTGTCAACATTCTAATTTGTTATTAGCTGGTGTATAAATATTCCTGCATATACAGATCTGATAGCAATTGATACAGCCAAGCTTGTTGAGTCATGCAGTTTATCATTATCAGCTGTCAGTCTAACAGAGTGAAGCGTTAATAAGCAAACACGTGAAAGATGCCCCATGAGAGGAGAGGACTGTGAAGCAACAGCTCACTTAACACTTGACATGTGGATAACTGCATCCATGCACATAATAAGGAAACATCAGGAACCTCCTACTTATCAGACAATCAGTGAATATAGCCAGTGTTCACATTCACAATGAATAGATATGTCTGTAAATGTGAGTAATAAACTACGAGGCCTCAGATACATTTGTGATTAATTTACTGCCTCTACACTTCACGTTGGAGCTTTGGAAGGAAGCCCAGACCAGAGGAAATGCTGGGTTTCTGGCAGCCTTGTTTGAAATGAGTTCAGACAGCCTAAAGCTGCCTAAAATGTGTGTTCCACATCTAAGATCTCTCCTGCACTCTTTTCATATCTCTGGAGAGGTCTCTTTTTCTCTTTTCTTGTTGATTGCCACTCCATCTGGTAGGTTTCCATGAAAACAAACAAGAGCTGTAATTCTGGAAGATGTTTGAGATCAGGGCGCTCTATGCCTATGCATTTCCAGGTTTCTCTTAAGACTCACTTAAGAGTGCACCTGTGCAAACCCAAAAACGGGATACACTCCTTCTTAATTCTCCTTCTCCTTCTTGGAATCTTCTCATTATAGCATTAAAATGCAATGTTAAATCAAATGGCAACCACACTTTCTAAACAATCAACAGGGCTATTTTGGGCTATTTAGTATTTGAGTTAAAACAAAACAAAACTGGAAAAAAAATGTGCATGGGTCACTAACCAGCTGTGCATGGGCTCCTTCAGCCCATTTGGTTTCAATAAAGTAAAATGTGTGCCTGACTAAACATGAGCCCTTCCTTCTCTGGCCTCAGTTTATCACTGGGAAACTTGCAGAGTCTTCCCAAGTGCCAACAAATCATTGGACAGAGACATTCATTTTCAAAGGGAGTGTCACAACTCATTTATTCCCTGAAATCTCTACCTGCATCCTGTGCACAATGTTTTCATTAGTGGCAGCAATTTATGGACTTGCCTCGCCGCTGTCCCCACAGCTCCGCTCTACACGGTAGTGGAGGCCTACTTCCTGTTACCATGGCAACCAAATTCCACAGTTCAAAGGTAAATGATTTTTAAAAAATACAGTGGTGTAAGATCACATTTTTGCCCCTGCAAATTCTCTAGTCGATTGTCAAGGCAAGCTACTCATTTAATACACAAAATCCTTGTTAAGCAAATGTGGGTGTAGACCTGCTTGAAAACTCATCATGCACATGCACATTAGTAAGGGTTTTAATAGGGGTTTTCTTGCTTGCAGTGTAAAGAAAGATGAAACTATACCAGCACGATCAAATGGAAATCCTTGGTGTAATTCCTGTGCTAGCAAATTAGTGGCATTAGGTTTTACGTTAAAGAGGGTCTAGAGAGCTGAAAGATCTGTACATAGAGAGCTCCATCAGAATTTCAATCCATACCATATGTGCTCACTGATGTATGATAAATTACTTTCAAGAGCCTGTGAAAGGGTGATATTTCTAATGGATGCATTTATTTAGCCCTGTATATAATCGTATTCTTTGTGAGATACTAGACAGATGATAGATAGATAGATAGATAGATAGATAGATAGATAGATAGATAGATAGATAGATAGATAGATAGATAGATAGATAGATAGATAGATAGATAGATAGATAGATAGCTTTAATTGGGACATAGTAAAGTTAGGCAACACGATATAATTCTTATACGTTTAAAATATGGAAAAACATCTTCTCCAAACTAGACACTCCCATCACAATGATTAATAGCCTTATTATCAAAAAGGTGCTGTAGTCATGCCATGATTCCATAGCAAATATAACTAATTAATCGTAAATGAGATGTAACCTTAAATGCAAATTTGAGCATATTTAAAGCCTCATTTTGCTGCTTTTATTGCATGATAGCCATAATGCCACTGGCAAAAAATGTGACTGCCATAAAAAGGCAATTCTGTCAAAACATGCTTATCTAAATCTGCACTTTGAAATCAACACAGATGTACACTTAGGTGGGATGTATGTCATATTTCTCTGTTTAAGTACAACAAACTAGCTCTTTGAAGCATCGAGTAAATTCATGGAGGTGGGTGGTAGCAGGCAGAATGTGAGTCATCCTCATAGTTCCCCTAGGGGAGTGAAAATGTAATCTAACTGTGCCTTGGGCTTGCAATTCCCCTTCAGTGGAGTAGACTGGATTCATTAAACCTCTGGCTTCTCTCCAGCTCTTTTAACAAGAGGCAAGGTTTTTTATTGCATGTCTGTAGAATATAAATCAAAACGTGTGAATAATATATCTCTAAGAAAAAAACATTGGCAGGCAGGGGCGAAAAGGGAGGAAAGAGAAATTTGTGAATTATAGTTGTCTCCATCCATGCATTACACTTTGCTTGCCAGATGTACTGAGAACAGAATACAAAGTGTTCAGAAAGCACATTTGTTTCTCTAGATTTTGTACTTAATAGCAGAACATGATTTGACTTGTATTCAACTAATCACTGCTTGGTAAAGCAAAATAATGTTCATTTATAAAAAATAAATAAGTGAATCAATATTTTGTATGGATCTTGCATTTGTCTGAATGCATTTCATAGAGACAGATATATTTTTACCTGCTACAGCTGTGTTGGACTGGTACATCTGCTCGACACTCTCTTCTCTACCTCCTTGGAAAGACGCCATGCTTCCTCCTCTGTATGCAGCAAAGTTCTCCAAGCTATGCCTCCTGATGTGAACGCTAGAATCATCATCCTCTAAGTGCTGCCCCTTGAAGGAGTCCAGCGTCTGGTCCTGGCTGGCTCGCAGGCGCTCATGTGGTTGTCTAGTGCAGATGTTAAGGAAGTTGTTTAGTGTCTCTCCTCGAGTGCGTTTACAATGCTGAGAGTCAGATAAGGATAATGATGAGAGCGTGTCTACTTCAAAGTAGTTCCTGGAAGCTTTTGGCGAAGCATCTGTGCTTTGCTTGCCTCTTTGCTTGTCCTTCAGTTTGGACAGAGAGTTATTCTCGAGTCTCTCATTCAAGAGGCTGAGAAAGGCTGGACTCTGGGTTCCACTGAAGAGCCCACCGAGATCCTCCCTCTGTGGGATGTACTGATCCTCTTTATGTTTGTACTTGTGCTTGTGCTTGCGTTTGTGGAGACAGACACTTCCCAAACAGCTGCTCGAAGGGTGATGGGAGTCGCTCATTCTAGATGAAGGCATCTCATGTGGCATATTCTTTGCTCGATGTCTGCTAGGAGCAGTGAGACTGGAGGACGCACCAGGGTGGAACTTTGGTGGAGGGACTGGTGGCCTCATGAGAGGAGAGGCTGAAGGTCCAAGTGCATGAGATAAGTAAAAGGGAGAAGGGTACTGACCATAATAGCCCATGTTTATCATACTTGTGGCAAGAGGCATGGATGTGTAAGGCATCGCGTAGGGTGCATAGTAATTGCCACCAGGCACTGGGCAGCCAAACCCTTGAATAAAAGGCATCTTTGATATTGGCTCGTTTGACTTGGCTGGCCGACCACGCCTCCTCTTTGACTTATCAGAGCTCCTGCGAAGATAGTGCACAGGGTCGTAGGGATAGTATGGCATAGGATAATAGTGGTCAAAGTTGAGACGGAAGATGCTGGGATAGGAATTCTCATGGTAGAATTTGTAGCTGCGGTGAGAGATTCGGAAGACCTGGAATTTGCTAACCAGCTCCTCGAGGTCAGCCATAAACTGCAGGTCGTCCTGGCTCTGGAGGGCCTTGCGTTTCCTCCTATGCTTCTGCTTCTTCAGGCTCTCTTGAGCGAAGAAATTTTCCACAGCGACCGCAGTGACACGCTTCTGGTAGTGCCCCCTCACTGCTTTGCTCTTTGCCTCTATAACAGCTGCCTCAGTGGCATCAAAACTGCAAAGATCAAACGAGTATCTCCGACGGGATGCCGGGCCTTTCTCGGTCTGGTCAGATGTACTGTTGTTGTCGGTGCCAATTCCACTATCACTAGGGATTGTCTCTTCACTGTGGGACTCGCTAACTGGAGACAGGGTGACTTCTTTGATGGAAGCCACTTCAGACAGGTGGGATGGTGAGTTGGCCATTAGTCTTGGGGGAGACAGCTTCCAGTTACTACTGAGCAAGCCCTTATGCGTTTTCGTGGGCAATGCACTGATAGGCTGTAGATTTGGCATTGTCTTCAGGTCATGCTGGCTGGTATCTGTGGTGGCAGGGTGAGCTGTCCCACCTGCTGCAGAGTGAGAAGAGAGGGGCTGCATGACCCTGGGAGAAGGCATTCCGGTTGTGGATGATGTATTAGAAGGCACTAGAGGGTTCTCGAAGGGACTTGAAATAGGCAACGAGTGCTTATCACTGGCTTTGTGCTCATTTTGCTGGGCTTGAAGATCAATTCTGGGCTTCCTTCCCCGTTTTTTGCCTATGTAAATAGTCCCACGCTTGCTGACATTGATTTGCTTGCCAAAACGGGCCTCGATTGTCGATGCCACGGTCGTCATGGCATTTGAAACCGGAACATTGGACTTCAAGGCAAGATTGCCAGGATTAGAAGTGGACAAAAGTTCATTCAAAATGCTCTGCATCTTGACCAGTTTCATTTTCTTAGTTGCCCTCTTTTTAAGGACACCTTCTTGACCTGATTTCTTGAGTTTTAACTGTTGTGCAGGAGGGGATTTGTTGAAGGCCAACTGCACTAATTTTGACATATTATGCTTCCTCCTCCTTTTTGAAGTGCTGGATGAATTTTGAGTGATAGGGCTAACTGGGCTTGTTGCGGTTCCTTCGTGAATTGTCTCCACAGTAAGTAACGGCTGTTTCTTGGGTCGTCCACGTTTCTTTTTCACTGGAGTAATGACTGTCAAACTGTTTGTGTTTGTGTAGAGTGGGCTGGATGGGGTAATAGGGAAGGCAGAGGGTGGATCTTCAATGGACAGAGATTGATTCACGTCTTTATGAGGAGAGGAGTTCTGGGACTTTAAATAAGACCACCTGTCCTTGACCTTTGATAGCCTACCCTCTGATTGCTTGTCGGCATCAATCATTGATCTTGGTCTCCCAGCTGGTGTTTTCCTCTGTCTATTCTGAAACATCTCAACATCATCAGTCATTGTCCCAGCACTGTCTTCCTCACTCTCTCGTAAATTCACACCGAATTGTTTTGGTGTAATGAAATCTATTTTCTTTGTCATTTTAGGTTTTGTGCTCCCTTGGTCTGTTTTATCAGTCTTCTCAACTTGCTGTGTGGTTTGTGAATCAGATAAGTTATCTTCAACTAGTTTTCTATTTCTTCGCTTTTTACTCATAGATTCATCTGCGTGAAGGGTGCCACAGCTTGATGTTGTCTTACTCTCATCTGTCCTACTGCTTGACTTCTCAGGCTCCTCAGTCTCAAATTCATTTTTATCAGTTTTGTATGGTTGTCTTTCCTTAGGACTTCCTTGGTTTTCAGTATCTCTGTCCATCTTTTTGACCCACTGAAGGCCTAAATTATGCGTGGTTGGGGCCTTCATTGGGTCTTTCCTACCATATTTACGTTTGATGTTCCCAAAAACCTGCTCAGTGACTATCTGCAAGCCTCTGTCTTTGCTAAAAGAGAAAAGACTTGAGTCAGCTGGAGTACTCAATGTATCAACTGGAGATGATGCTAGTGTGTCAGTGCTTTGGGAAGACATGGCAGATGCAAAGAGACCTCCAGATGAACTGCCTGTGCCCTTTTTAACTTGCGTTTTCGAGAATGATGTGTTGGGTTCTGACAAAGGGTTCTTGTTAGTGCATGCTGATTCTCTTTTTGATTCTGGTTCTGTCCTGTGTTGCTCTTGGTACACTACATCTCCAACAGTATCCAACGGCTTTGTCCAGTCAAGGTGGTGAATGTCGTTGCTTTTAGACTCATGCTTTGGTTTTGTGCTCTCCATCATCACGTTGTCAGTTTTATTCACAAGTTTATAAGGCCTCTCATAGGTCTGAAATTGAAAAACAAAAGGAAGAATTTAGAAAATAGACAAACGTTATTGTCAAGATAATATTATTAAACACATGCTTTTCATTCTCTTACACAAGGTAGATTAACAGAGAAACATTCACACCTCATATAAAAAATTAAAAAATCTAACTAGGAACCTACATGTTGTTACTGATAACAACTACTGTTTTGCTGCCAAGTTCTCAGCTTGTGGGCCACACCTACTGAAAGCATATAATACTGTGTACAATTGTGCAAGCCTTTGAGACTTGTGGTTTGGTCTGTTAGAAATAACGTATTGCAAGATCAGCACTTGATACTAGGATATGTTCTGTAAAGCCATCCTGTTTTCAAAGCCAACAGCTACAGGCGGTAATGAAGTTTAACCACAGTTTTGTTTTTCAGCAGGTCAACTTCCATTTCAGAGCTCTGCAGCTGAGGCTAAGACAGTCTATGCTGCGGTTTCAGATTAGTTTACATCTGGGGTCCCAGTGTTTTCAACAGGCTCACAACAGGAAAGACACCAAAAAGACTAAATGCAAAATGTAACTTTAGAAAATACAAATTGTACCTACTTAAGGTACTGCATAAAATAAATGAAGAAAAAATAACAACAAAAGAACCAATTGAGAATCATTGTACAAAGAGTCTTTAATTGTTTAAAGCTTAAAGAGCTTTATAGAAAGTGGTAGGAATAAGTTAGCCTATGTTACTTTGGCACTGACAAGTCTGATTACATCAGTAAAAGATGATTTAGTCTCCTGGAGTCTGGTTTGTTTGGGTCACAGAATTTCTGACATAAACCAAAGAAATGCATGGAAAGACAAATGTGGTAAAAGAGTTTAGAAAAGTATAAGTAAGTTCCCTTGGAAGATGACATCCTGGAGTTATGAAAGGCCTGTCTTAAAACAACAGTGAAAGTGAGCTGAACTGAGCTGAACTATGAAGAAACCAAAGAAAAAGCACATTGTAAAAGCTCACAAACTGCATCTCGTATTTGACGCAAAATCTTAGTCACTTTAGGTATAACTGACTAATGACTACAATTTTTTTTACTAATTAGCTAGATTTTTTCATTTTCTGAAGAAAATGTGAGGGTACTTGCCTCTGAAAAACTCGCTACCACGGTGCAAGGTTTTGTGGGTCATTTTCTAAGCCGTTTCTAAAGGTGTTCTGATGTACTACTAATTGTTTAGGTTAGTTAGTGCCAACCCATTGAGTCTGGCGATGGGAGCTACAACCTGGCTTGCACCATTTCCCAATCCAGTTTCTCTCTCTTTACCCCCTCATTTTCCCATTCTCCACTCTTTTATGAGTAGTTGTTCCAAAAATGACCAAAATAAAACCCAAATCTTTAAAGTACAGATAGATGAGGAGGAAGGAGAACAGCAGTTTGGTTGTCTTTTAAATTTATTTCCCTTAAAACCAATCCGAGAACAACAGGAGCTACCTTTGACAGGTTAAATGACCACAGACAATTATGGAGTCCACTGGCAAACTTTATAATGGTGACCAGCCAACCTTTCACACTATTTGGAAGAGCTTTTTTTGTTCCTCCTCTAATCAGCCAAGAGTAATGCATCACTTAACTCCTAACCAGCTCCTGAAAGAGCCCAGGCAGGAAAGACTTTTATCTGCCGTGCACAGCCCTCACCTAAAATATCCTAGCATGCTTCTGACTTGCATGTGTGCGTGTGTGTTTCAGGAGTCATCCCTCAGCCTAATCCTCTCCAATATCATTCAATCAGTAGTTTTTAATTAGAGGGAAGCAGACATTAATGAGGGATCACTCCTCTGCCAGCCTTGTCCTTTTTATTTCCCCCATCTGTGAGAAACTGCATCACCTTTCAGATTCCTAATCCTGTAATCCTATGAGGAATTTGCGGTCTCCCCCGGCCCACAGGATACAGTCTCCGCTGCTGAATGCCAAGTCTCCTGGCCGCCCTTTAATTTGCCTAAATGGCATTATTAAAAAAAAAACTAAAAAAAAACAATATCTAAGGGATATGGTGTAACCTCGCCATTGAGGATGCCACTGCTATTCTAAATACTCACTGCGAACCTCAATATCTGTCATCTTTATCGTTTGCCTGTCATATTCCATTTCTTTCACCAGAATAAAACACTTACAGTTTGTATTCTGACATGAATATGACACATAAATAGAGTTCCCTTTCAAATAACAAGTGTCAAACCCACAATTCAAGTGAATTAAAATCAGAAAAAGAAAATAATGAAACTGGCGATGGTGTTCAGCAGTCGTACGTTACAAATATGCCATTGCTCAGTGTAAATACACCATACCATATTGTGTCAATGTGTTGACAAGTGAGTCCCTCACCAGATAATAAAAATCTCTGCAGTCATAAATGACTTATGAGCCCTCTAATGAGCACTTCCTATCTGTTGTAAACAGAGCAGCAGTTCTGGCAGGGCCACTGGGCAGTCTGGCGCAGTAGGCACCAAATCCTGGCGGACACCATTGCACTCAAAGCCCAGAACTGCAGGAGACGAGTCAGTCTCAGACCAGATAAACAGACAGGGAGAAGGCAGCCGAGATTACAGAGTCTCTTGCATAATAATAAGCTAGGTTTGGCATCCTCGTGGAGCCCTCGATACCCCCTTTTTCCCTCTTCCATTTCTTGCTTGCTCTTGTTGTTCTCTTCATTTTTTCCCCCTCCATCACCACCATGGTAATTGGCCAGCCAAAACCTCATTGGCCTCTTATGTGTTTGGTAACCATGGGATACTGTGAGTCAGAGCCACTGAAAATAGACAGAAATGCAGCGAGCCAAACATGCAACTTTGCCCGACTGATACCCGGCCAAACTTGCTCTACCCGCCACTAAATCCTGCCTGTCCTGATGCAAGAGCTCACTGTTTGCCTTTCAGACTGACAGATGAGCAGTCCACAAGTCTGATGCTGGATCAACACAGCTTGGCGTGACTGTGGAAGTTTGGACACATCCAAACTTTGACAAACGATGCAATAACAGCTTGTAGAAGCAGCGCTGCTACACAAATTGCAACCGGCACACCACAAATGCAATATTGTGAAGGGGTCATTTCTTTCGTTCATGTCATCCCTGCAATCCCACAAGCTTTTATAGTTCGATTAACATGACAGCAGGTCAGCTTTGTTTTCTGACCAAACAGCAGTGTGCTAGCCACGGGGCTAATTGGTCAAATTACAGCCTTTGTAACACGGTCTCAGTAACACTTTCTGAATTGGTTAGTGAAAGCCAGCGCTGAGTTGTTAGACATCCCTCATGCCATGGTGGCCATGGGTAATGTGACACCCGATTGATGACAACATAAACCTGGATAGAGTGTCAATCACCTGATCTGGAAAATCTAGCTCTAGTTACAGGACTTGAGGCATCTTTAAATCCATCCTCGGACAGTCAAAATGCCCACTAGTTTGATACAGTGGATTACAACGTACAAAGGTCTAATATAGAGTAAATGCTGTGAGGAAACTTCTGATGATGCTACATTTTGAAATTATGCCATGTATTTGACTGAAGTACATGCATGTCACAAATCTAAAAGCTTTAATGATGTTATCAAGAGTGTTTTAAGTGCCTCATAAAAGCTTTGTAATTGTAATAGCAATTTTAATTAAGTCTCATGATGCATCAATAGATATAATTCAATATATAATCAATTATATATCAATATCAATAAAATTTTGACATAATGCACTTTATACAAGCAGCCTGTATAGGTTTACAGTGGTTTTTCGCTCATTGTCTCCATATGGGCACATAATGTAGTATTGAAGTATAATTTGCTGTTTCTTAAGCTTGAATGTGTTAAAGATCACTAAGTAACATGTGAAATGTTAGTGCTTAGGCTAAGCATAAAATTAATATCAATACAAAATGAACTTTAATATGCAACCCATTCTACTTTCATAATGATACATTTCTGAATTAAATAGGATATTGCAGTGGTGTCCAAACCTGCTCCTGGAGGGCCACTGTCCTGCAGAGTTTAGCTCCAACCCTTATTAAACACACATGAAACCAGCTAATCAAGGTCTTCAGGCTTACTAGAAACAAAGCCACTTGAAGGCAAGCCTGCAACCTTAGCCGGAAAAAGTGTAATGCTAGCTAATGCTGCGGTAAGCAGGGAAGGAGACGAGGCCTTTTAAAAAAAAAAATGAATGGATGTCAATGGAGGAGAGGCTTCACTACGCTGAATAAACCGCTTTTGTGAGGAAATCGCTTATTTAATTAATCATCATCCTGTCCGCTGATCTTCAACATATTTGCTCTTCAACATTCATTTTGAATTTATCTAGAGTTTAAACCGAAAAAATGCAGTTTTATAAGATAAGTCACGGACAATTGTGCAACAGATATGATTCAGTTTATGGCACTTCTCCTTCGTTTCTATAGTATCCGCAAACAGCGATTGACTGTCCCACAACTCTGAACGAAATTCAATGACGTCAAGGCTGTAATGTGATTGGTTATCAAGGCACACGTGATCCAAGTTAGCGGTGAGGCTTTTTCCAATGGTAAGGATCCTCGTATCTCCCAATAATAAGCCCATCTCTGCTAGAAACTTCCAGACAAGTGTGTTGGTGTGTGTGCTGGGTTATTAAATGAGAAAAAAAAGGTGATTTCCATCATTACATACTAGAGTTGGCTAAAAATAAATGGCCAAACAGCTATTTGGCTATTGGCATAATCCATGAGGCCACACTATCTGTGACATCATGAGAAAAGAGTACTTTTATAAGTGATAATGTTTTTGAAAACAAATTGCGAAGACACACATTTTTCATGAATCATTCACAAAACAACCAGGAACATGCATTAAGAAAATAAATAGGGTAAATTATGATTTCATGTTGACTTTAAGGTCATACGGTATAGTACTGTCAAATCTATAATACCGGCATTTCACTGTCCATAACATTTGAAAAACAAGAAAACTTAAGGATCTACTTAATATTGCGACCCTCAATGAATGTCTAGTTAGGGAATGGTTTACGTTTAACTTTTGGTTTACGCCACCATCACTCTTTGCTAATACTCAGAATTAGCATGAAAATTAGCTGTTTGACAAGAGAAACAATTAGCAGCCATTTCAATTTCGCACTCTCTCAGTCTAAAACTTTTAATGATGAATTAGATTGATTGGTGGAGAGAGGCAAACACAAATGAGCCCTTCTCTCTCTCATTGGCTACACTGCTGTACTCTCTCATCTCTTAATTTGGCTTTTAATACTATTAGCCTCCGTAATCATGGCAATTGGCTTTAAAGTTCCAGTCACGCTGTGTGTTTGTTGATGTGGGGAATAATTAATTATGAGCAGTCCCACCAGGCCCTCTGAACTCATCCGCCCTGACTGATTAACAGACCGTAGGCAGCAACGGCAGAGCGCTCAATCTGCCGCTAACATATAAGAGATAAAACTGCCAGCATCTTCGGAGATATGATAAAAAAAGGTATCCCGACCACCCTCCTCCCCGAGCGTGTCTATTGGTTGCCACAATATCAACTATTGGTATTTTTTTTTGACTCGTCACAATATGAGCAAGTTCCTCTATCTTCAGAGAAGACCCATCTGGATGATGAAGAATGAAGAGGAAAAGATGGGCTCATTCTGAGACCCATTATAAAACGTCAACGGATACGTTAAGCCGCGGCTTTAACAATGCATCTGGCACAAACTAAATAGAGTGCCCAGTTTGTAGCAGAGATGCAGCATGAATACGTGAATTGATAATGAAACATTTGTGGCGGTTCAGAGGCTGAATAGAGGATAATAGAACGTAGCAGCATTTTGATGCCATCCTGCCATGTGCCAGATGCCAACAACTGAAGAAGCTCAGATTCAAGGAACATCTGTGTCGTTTAATGGTTGCTTTCGAAGCCAATCCGCTATGAACTTCAGCTCAAGTGATAATAAGAAATCCATTGAGTGCTACTTTACTGGTTTATGGACATTGTGTGGAGAGGAGCAGAGTCACAATGACAGATAGACTGACAATAAACAGACATTTACCAATGGATTGTGCCAGCTCTTAAGGTCTAGTTGCTTTATTGCTAGACACCTTCCATCACCTGCAAGAAATGTGCAGATTCAGTAGTCCTGCATGAATGCTATAAAGAAACTGCTAATTTAAATCTAAATATTTACAGAGAGAAAGGGGGTTTTAGTCCCTTCTTACAAAATGAAGCAACATGGCGAGCAAGACATCAGTAAAATGAAGTATCCTCCACCTGCACTAATGAGAACAGTCAGCAGGGGTCATTAGCAGGAATCATATAGCTCCGTGACTAATGTCTTTCCACAGCTGCGATCAGTCTGCAACTCGACTCTATGGTTTATGACTAACCTCCATATGTGGCATAAATGAGGTTTGTTTACTGCTAAAGTTTAAGAAATATGCTTTACAATACCAAGGCAAATTAATTAATCTAAGCTTTAATGCTTGACAGTTTATATATATATATATATATATAATACACATTTTATATACAAGTATTCTAACTTTTTAGACTTGCTTTAGCATGATGCATTTACTGCAAATCTGCAAAGATTTTTTCCTTTTCAGTAGAAATGTGAGTGGTGCTTGTCTGTACAAAACACTATCATGATGCTAGTGTCATGATGCAGGTGAGGCAAAGACAAGGAGAAGTGGATCTTTCCTCGGAAAGAATTTTATTGCAAACAAAAACATAAACCGTAACACACAACCGCAAACATCAACGTATAACAGCTTAAGACATGGGTAAGACAATACAGGACAATGAACTGAGCAAACCAAGGGCACTAAATACACAGAATAACAAGGAACTCAACAAGACACAGTTGAACAACATAATCAGTAACTATAGAAACAAACTGGCAGAACAAAGGGGGGAAAAAACTAAACCAAGGAAAACAAGGAAATACAAACTAAAAGTCCTTGGAAACCAAACCAAACGTTACAGCTAGGGTGTTGCTAAGTGGTACTGAGTGGTTGTTTGCATTATGCCAGGCAGTTGCCAGGGTGTTTTGGGTAGCTGATAATGTATGATACATTTTTCACCTGTTTTATTGTCCGATACTGTGAAAATCACATTATTGCTTACGAAAGTACACTACCATTCCAAAGGTTGGGATCGATAAGATTTTGTCATTTTTATGAAAGACGTCTCTTGTGATCACCAATGCAGCATTTATTTGATCAAAAGTAATATCATGAAATATAATTACAATTTAAAATAACTATTTTCTATTTTAATATATTTTAAAATCAGAGCTGAATTTTCAGCAGTCGTTACTCAAGTCTTTATACATTACTCACATGATCACATGATCCTTCAGAAATCATTCACATATGCTGATTTGATGCTTAAAGGGGGGGTACAATGGTGTTTCATGTATTCAGAGTTGTTTACAGTGTTAAAGAGATGGATTCTCATGCTAAACATGGCCGAAGTTTAAAAAAAAATATTTTGGACGAATAACGGAGAATTCCTGTGCCGAAAATCTTACTTCCGGGTTGGTACAAGTTTCGGCTGTTTTTTTTCGATCGTGGATCTAATGACGTATACGAGAGTGGAACTCCTTATATGAGCATTTCTCTCGGAAAAGCGCACCCGTGCACACGTCGACCAGAGGAGAGCGAGACCGCGCACATCAACGCGCTTCAACAGGAAATCATCGGCAGCGCTGCATAGGTTTTATAAACAAGGCCCAGTTCGACGTCGGATTTACAGATTGTCTAATGCTTAAGGATGGAGCAGTCCCAACGATAAAGGTTCACGGTCGTGCGTTGGAACCGCAGGCGGTGAGTAAAACTGCTTCAAATGCCTGTGTGTTCTTAGCTATCGGTGCTCCGCCCACACGGCACGCCTCCAGCCGCTCGTTTTTTTCCGGAAAGACTCGGTACAGCCTATCTTTCTTTTATAAATATAATCAATGTTGAAAGCAGTTGTGCTGCTAAACATTTTTGTGGAAACTGTGATACATTGTTTGATCAAAACAGAAAAGAATTTGAAAAAGAAATCTGTAAAATTATAAATGTTTTTACTGTCACTTTTGATCAATTTAATGCATCCTTGCCGAATAAAAGTATTAATTTATTTTAATAACAATCATTTTAAAATATCTTACATCTTAGTGGTCCTTATCTTTTGAAATAGCACACATCTCAACCAAGTACACGATTTGAGGCATCATTCCCATTCGTAGCACAAACAGTGCAAGACTAATTACGCTCTGAAGTTTAATACTTCGGGTGAAGGGTTTTGAAAACCTCCTAAACCAAAGTATGAGCTGTAGTAATTGCACTGTGACCTTACATTTTGATGTATTTCAGCATCATGCAGTTGACACAATTTGTGGCATATAGCCAGGGGTCATTATGTCGTCACCCAGTGCTTTCAGAAAATCAATCAGTCTCAGACTGTTTACAATAGATCACCTCACTAAATCCCCTTATCCAGATGAAGAATTCCATTTGGCATTTCTCGTGTTTGTAGAATGCACCACAGGAATGAGAGAGCGGTGCGGCGGTAGAGGTCTGGGGGGGGAGACTGAGGGGCAAAGGCCTGATGAAAACCATACCTTGCTCACTTCCATTATCAACAATGAAAAGCCAAGACTTTTACTGTAAGTGGCCGTTTTATGCTGACTTGAGCTGAACGTTTTCTGCTGGTTTGGAGTTAGCTTTTAATCTGGGAAGGTGAAAGGTTCTTGATCAGTATATAGATGGACGTCCTCTGCTTACCTGCCATATCAGATACAGCCAGACTAAACACTATAAATGAGACAGACAGTAAATCCCCAACTTCAGCCATGCAGAAAGTCATGTATCACAACGCAAGAAAACTTCTAGGACTTCACACACTGAATTGTCTTTTTCTCACAGTATTGCATCAATACTTTAATTTTTTTTTAAACAATATTTTTCTGTTCATTATACATGATATGCATTGCCATATATTGCATTTTGCCAAATGTATTACAACAACATGAACTGTATCAGGAAGCATATGCCGATACTAGGGATGCCCCGAAATTCTGGCCAATGCTGACAAGCCAAGTTTATTGTTATGGTTAGTTTAATATGAAAATTGTATCTAAATAGGCCTACATTAAAAGTAAAACTACAATTTAAATCAACCATTTTAAAGGCTACAAGTGAATTTCAACATTACAATATACATGAAATTGGATATTCATTTTGAGATTTACTTAAAATTACATTTAATTGTGGAATTGGTAGTATTTTTAAAGAGTAGCCTAACTAAGTTAGTATTAGATGATGGCAAAGGTAATCTAAATGCAAAAATACAGGAAATGACCAGCACATTTAAATATCCAATATCGACAGATCCCAATAAATGAAAAAAAAAAATATTTGAAACAAAAAATTATAAAAATTAATATTAATACAAATTAATAACCGATATGGTAATGATATGTTGTGCATACATTACATGGTCAATACCAAAGTCCCTTTCAAGGAAAGTCAGTTCACTCGTCGGTGGCCATATTTACAATGCCTCCGGGCAGCTATTTTGGACATCATGACCCAACTCCTATCTACTTGAATGGGGAAATATTGAACTGTCAAAAACTGCTTCCCAAACTCACATTTAAATAACATATTTCGAATCAGCAATACAACCTGACATGAACTCCCCTATAAATGTTGTTTTCACATCCTTAAATAGCAAAAAAATGTTGTAAAGTTGGTAAAGCCAATGGGCATGTACAGTCCCAAGAGCGCACTCAGGACACAGACCGTTTCTATGGCAACCGAAGCTTCTAACAGCAGTTGCAGGGATGACTTCAATTCATAGTTTTCAGTCACGTGACCAGTGCAGAGACCTGGAGGGCAAAACATCCACAGAACCACTGCACATGCCTGTCAATTTTCTCTGTTTCAAGCCACAAATATTTCGATCATCTCTCAGAAGAAGAAAAACAAATATATGTGAAAAACTGCAGGTTCTGGGATCTATCACTATACTAAGATATTAAAAGATCAAATTCAGTATAAGCCTTATTGATGATGCATACTATATGCAGGCAAGAAGATGAGTCCAGAGTATGAATGCAACACAAAATTTGCACATTAAGAGTTTTCCTCATGGGAAATGCTTAACATGAAACTTATGCACTATGCATTCATATTCTGGGTTATTTTGCTTAAGTGTACATAGTATGTTTTATTAATAAGGTTTATACAGAATTTTGTCCTCCAATATCACTGTCTTAAGGCATTAAGCCACATTAAGCAGTTTCTTTGGAATGATTTTTTTATGGGAAAATGCTTAACATATTTCAGCACACTGCATTTATATTCTGAACTCAGCTGCTTGCCTGAATGTAGTATGCATCATCAATAAGGCATATACTGAGTGATCTTTTAACATCACTGTCTTAGTACATTAGTACTTAGTACAAAACTAGTAAAAATTATTAGTGGGTAAATAACTAAAAAATAACTAGTAAGTTTATCATTTGCACGTGTTTTTAAGACTTGCCAACTTAAAGCGCAAATGCAAGAAGACGTGAAAGAACTCAATTTGGTACTCTTGCGGTGTGTGAGAAGTTTTGTGCGCACATCCAGAACGTGCGACCATAAAGCCACGTCTCAGACAGCACACGAATGCTGAATTGGGTCGTCTTTCATGTCATCTTGCGCTCGAACGGACAAATTCACACAAAATGATGTCAAAATGCCCATCTTAGAGGGTACACTACTATACTTTCCCTCAGTTACACAAAGCTTAAGCCTAGTCCCAGACTAAAATGCGTTTGAGCTGTTTTATCTGAAAGTAACTTACATTGACATATCTTAAAATATGTCAGTACCATTGTTTTGTCTCAAGATTTGCACCAGTAATGTATTTTTCTAAGGCACGTTTTAAAAAGCTACTTAAATGCCCTTTGAAGAAAGGCATAATCCTGGCTTAATCTAAGCACTGTCTGAGAAACCGGGCCAAAGTTGATTATGTCTTAATTAAATCTTAACAGTTGAAAAATAAAATGCATGTGTAACAGATCCTTGCATTCGATCTTCGCCTACGTGTTTGTCGATACCACCCCCTCGAATTAAAACTTTGTAATAGATAAAACCTTTATAAAAGAACATTATACAAGTCGCATTTATGTCTGATATATTTTGTGATTTTAGAAACTGAACTTTGGGTTACAGACTAAGCTCCAATAAAGAACAAGATGCCTCCAAAAAATAATAATAAACTACCAACTCTCGAGAATAAAAGCACCCTTGATATCTCTTGCGTCTCTCTCTCTCTCTCTCTCTCTTACACACACACACACACACACAGACTAGTTCTTTGCAGCCCTTTATTTGGCAAAACGCCTGGTGGCTTGAGTGTTTCATTTTTTCCTGTGTATAGGTCTGGGCAGATGTCCAGAAAGGCCTCGGCACAAAGAGGCCGAAAGAGGGAGAGAGGAGAGGGAGATATACTAAGGAGAAAGGACAGAGCAGAGACGTGAACAGAGAGACGAAGCCCCCCCCCCCCAACTATCCTTTTCTTTCATAACTATTCCCTCCAAAAACTGCGAGTGATTGATATGATCCTCACATGCCTCCCTTGGCTTTGAAACAACTACACCCTCCTTTCTGCCCCAGTAAACCCCTGCCCTGCCCTCGTACCCCCTCCGCTATCCCCCCTTTTCGGCAGTGGACCACCCTACCCTGTGGGAACAACGCTGGGGAAGAGATGTCCCCCTCCCATTCTCCTGAGCGGACCCCCTCGGGTTCCATTGAGAGCGGAGCAGCCCGCTCTGATCTGGCCTGCTTTGTGTGACAGGCTGACAGGTCCAGAGCAAACAAACAAAATGAATACTAACACCCCTTTGTGTTCGCTTCCCAACGAGCGGCACTTAAGGATGGGGGGTGGTGGTGGTAAGTGCAGCCTCAGGAGAGATGACAAGGGGGGGAAGAAACTCTGGACCCTGATACCAAATAGACAAAAATGCCCCCCTGCCCCTGCTAGAATAAAGAGCTCCATTTAGCAGGCCCGTGGGCCATGGCGTCTCAAGGTGCGTCTGGCCTGATACATGTCACAGGTTGGACAGCGGTGGGCTAATATTGGGCCAGTAAGCCTGAAAGTCTGTTCCCTCCGCACATTCACAGCCCCTCCATTCATGACCTCTCGAGTGGCGCGCTCTCATTCAAGTGCTGGAAACAAGAGTAAGACATTGCACGGCTCAGAACTTCAGCTGTGTGATAAGATTATTTTGAAACTCATCTTGACAACTTCAGTTGCTCCTCAAGCACAGTCATCTCTAAATATTGTAAGAAAGGCAGAACTACAGCGAAACTGGTTGGTCGTCTGTCAGTACACAACATTTGAGCCACTGTAGTTGCCTAAAATACAAACACTTCATGGAACAAGACACATTTGCACTACACATCACAACCCCTTTCGAAAACACCCACATGATTGGTGGAAGAAATGCATATAATGAAACGTTACATTTCTTTTGTGTGTGAAATTACCTCAATTTTCTGGCAATAATGCGGGTAATAATACGTTCGGCTGCTGCTGGCTCATTTCACCTGGGTCTTCAATGGTTTTGCATTTAAATGACTCAAGCAGATGTTCTGAGACAAGTCCTCACTGCCAAGACCATGACAGACAAATAGCTCCAATAAAATCAATGATTTTTGTAGAAAAATAAGATGAAGGCTTGGATTAATAGAGGATTTGTGCCTTGAGCTCAAGCAAGCTAATAAATCTAGCAAAAATTATTCAGTGCAAGGTTATATTCATACATTTATATGAATATATATATATATATATATATATATATATATATATATATATATATATATATATATATATATATATATATATATACACACACTGCCATGGTACCAACAAATTAATTGATTTAGCAGGGTACATTCATCAATTGGATCAAGGAATGATCTGGTAAAGAAATATCCTGAAATGCAATTAAAATGCTTCAAATATGAAGAATGGAGGTCAACTTAAAAAGTTTCACACAAACAAGCAGTGAATGATATACATTTCTTAAAAGTCATTTAACCAAAACCCAAAAAGCCCCACAGGCAAAAAGGGCCAGGCAGCCATTTTAAGAAAAGGAAATGATCCAAGGTCTGTGTGATTCTGGGTTATTTCAGTTTGTGGAAGTGCTTCAGGCACCAAAATGTCAGGATGAAAAAAACAAAACAAACGCACAGACTTGATGGAATGTGTTCTTCACCACAAGCCAAGCACTGTGTAATTAACACAACGTGATTGCAGAAGTATCATAGAGAGCAATTTAAAGCTACCTTCTTTTTTTTAATGTACTGCCCCTGTGGGATCACTCCAGTGAGAGAATAATAAGAACATCAGTTTCTGGAGGTGAGATTCTTTTCAATCAAAAATGGTACTTTACAGAATCTAGTTTGAAGAAATCCAGTTATAGACTCAGTTTTAGAGCAGTGTTTCCCAATCTTTTTCTGGCACGGTTTTGATAAGTAAAAAAAAATCCCCACTGAGCACTAAAATAACAAAATTGCACAAACATGCATTGCTTCAAATGGCATATTAAAACCGGATATTATATTAAAAGTAGTATTCAAATTCAATGTGAAACTTGAGCTTAAGTCAGGTAGGAACACAATAAGGTCATATAGGTTGCTGCTATATGATGTTGTTTGTGATGATAAAACAACAAATTTACATATCGTCTCAGTCGGTTGGAAACCTCGTATTTTCTCAAATAAACACTGTGTCAAAGTTTGTATTGTGGCTTTATATATGGTCAGACACTTGCATGTGTCTTTATAATATTAACATTTTATGAAAATCAATATCAAATGTAGTTTTTGACCAGCGAATGACAGAGATATGCGTTTTGTCCGTCATTAGAACAGCTGCATCTGAGGCAGTAAGTGCATCGCATTACGTTTTCATCAACTTACAGGTTATAAAGTTTATTGTATCTAAATGGGCGCTCAGTTTTTCTTGTTGTTGAATACATTTGGCCAAAATCTCATTATATAAAACAAAGCGCTATGCACAGGATATTTAAAACAGTATATTGGCTACAACTAGATGGCAAATACCAGACTCTTTGCTCTTCAAATACAAAAAACATCAGCCCATATAAACAATGTTTCTTGAGTAAAGAAAACGCTGTACTTAATCAAACATAACTTCTTTATCTTTGCATTGCAAACAATCAGCGATCTATCTCCAAAGTGCGTGCACTGTGCAGCACTTCATTCTACATAGAGGAGTTACTGAGGTTTCGACGACAGTTTGAGGAGTCAATGGAGTTACGCGGTGTAGTCACAAGCTCTTTTTGACACTTTTCATTGGTTAATTATTTGTAAAACCCACATACAGGCGTAAATTGATAAGTGCACAGAGGTTGGGAAACACTGTTCTAGAGGGTTGCGTCTGATCACATAGCAGGTAGGCTATATAGTTACTTCTGTGCCAATGTTTTAAAATAGTCTGAATGATTTTTCCCCCCTGAATTTTTGCATTGTATTCAAGAGCTACAAAATTAATACACTCGCAAGACCTCACGTTCTCATAAACAGTCTTGCTTTATGGGATCAAATGACTTTTGCTTAGATTGATTAAATGTTCTACACCTGTTCTAAAAATAAAATGTCCTATAAATCTTTATGTAATCCACACCTGCTCCTTACTGGGTTTAAATTTGGCATGTACAATTGATAAAGACTAGAATGTCACACATTTCATTGGGCATCTATGACAAATCCAGACAGACACATTCCTAAGAGTAATGCTTTCAAAACTGTAGTTAAAAAAAAAAAAAAAAAAAAAAAAACACTTGGCAGTATTACTCCAGCCCAAACAGGGAGAATGGAGAAAACTGGGGCACAATAGTTTAAACCAATAAAAAGGATTGCTTAGTTTCAATCCTTAAGTTACTGAACAATGGCTGCTTTGTGACAGTGAGCACTTGGCTCCCAGGCAGCTGTTTTTCCACTAGATATCGATCTAACCCAAAAAAAGAAAACCAAAAAAAGCACCTGTGCACTGGAATACAGGACAAGAGGAGAAAATGCTAAGCAAATCGGAGCTTAAATCTGCCTCCACAAAACACATCTATGCAGGTACAAATGATCTGAAGGGAAAGTATAACACAGTGATAAAATCAATGTCCTCAACTTCTCAAAAGCGCATTAATGTAAGAGCAGATCGATGCTAAAGCTGCAGAGTCATAGTTTAAGTGCCTTCAAATGATGACCCACAGGCCAACTGCTCATCACATTTCATAATCATGTTTCCATAGAATGAATGAATGTTAGCTGACAAACAGAGGAAATAACCTTGAAAAAGCAGTAATGGCAGATGACACTACACTAGACTTGACAAGATAGCCTAATGCTTTTTAGACTCATGTAGCTAAACATTTAACTGAACAACAGCAAAGTCTGATCCACTATATAGACTAAAAAAATTACTAGGGAGCCATTGACTCCTAAAATTAAATATTTAGAAGTCTAAAGACTTTTTAGTTGCCAAATTACAAATCTGCTCGATAAAAATAGTTGTTCAGAAGTGCTTCAGTTCATTGAGTGCACAGCTTACTTATAGCAATACACCGCAATCTGTTTGTCCGTCATGTAAAGCAACCAATCACAGTTTGTTTTGTTTTTACATGCTGTTTAGGGGTGGGGTTATATGAAATAGTCGATCCCATAACAAAAGACAATAATAGAAAAAACTGCACAACGTCAGTCCACAACTAGTCTCGCGCAGCCAGACCTTCAAATTGATGGCAGTAGGTCTGGACTCCATAGCAGCTTTCATTGGCCAGGACCACCCAGAGGCCGTCTAAAGCAACCAATCACAGTTTGTTTTGTTCAGGGGAATGTCTAGGGGTGTGAAAATGTAATGACGATGTAGCTATAACAGAGCTGGCCGATATGAGGATATTATCGTATATTGACAATGTCTCGCAAAGTATCGCAATGTCAATTATAACAGTCAGTTGCCAGACGATCATCGACAATATTGGGAAAAATTACAAATATATTTCACATAGCCCCAGAGTTATCATACACACATTATTTGCCATGCAAAATTATTTTATAGTTCGTTGTTGGGTTGGGAATAGGTCAGGAATCAAATACTTTTTATAAAATAAAAATTTTGAATTTGAATGTGATTTTTAAGCGCAAGAAGATGCGAAAGAGAACACTTCTGTACTTGCGTGCTGTTTTCGGTGCTGCATTGCCTCTCATATAGTGCATGGACAAATACACACATAATTAATTCAAAATATCCACCTAACAAAGGTATTTATTTTGGTCTGCAGTATAATAAAAGTTAAACAGAAACAAATAAATAAAATGTTAGCAGACTATGTAACTGCACCTGTTTCTGAATATTAATTTAAATAGTGTACATAATGAATCAAAAATTTTTTTTTAAATAATTTTAAAAAAAATCACAAACATGACCATTGTAATTAAAATTATTTTACAATTTAGTTAAATTGCAAATGGTAGAAGAAATTGTGTGGGTTTTTTTTGGATAACACCCAAAAGAAAGAGAGACACTGGACATAATAAAAAAAATTGTCGTCTCGGGCAAGGGCGGGTCTCGGGTAGACAATATAAACGTACATTGCAATATTTTTAAAGGCAATTATCGATAATATATTTTCTTACATTTTTTTTTTTTTGCCCAGCCCTAACCTACAATAACAGACCGGTGTGTAAAACTCTTGGACGTATTTGAAAGAATCTATGCCGCAAGTTAAGCGCTCATTGTCACAGTTGTAAACACGGTGGCTTTCTTCTTCCATTAGGGGGTTTGGCGTCATATCGGGTTTGTTTCAAGGCAGACCGTTAAAGAACGTGACACACACACGTCTCCCAGAACTCCTTTAGAATTCAACCAATCAGGTGACGATTTCGAAACTCCTGAAGTGTTTCCAATTTTTAGTGCCATATACCTCAGCCAATGGTCTGTGGGTGTGACGTCTGAGGCTGAGACTAGTCCACAACTAGCTGTACAGAAAAACTAGTGAAAATAGGTGTAGACTTTAAAGGATAAGTTTGCCTATTTTCAACCAGCTTTGTGTTGTTACAACATATATAGTATATGTAAATGAACAATGTGTTAACTGCACCCAGACATTCCCATTTATTTGTCAGCTAAAGTCTGCCAAATGATGCAAAATAAGTTTGACAGCTCTTTTTGTAAAAGCTACAAATCGGCCCACAGACAGATGGATCAACAGAGGGACAGCAGCACCAAAATCAAAACTGAATTAGGCTAGTTTTCTCTAGCCATTTTGCACCATTTTCTGAATTGTTTCACCTTTAAATAAAACCTGGTTGTCTATGCAGTATAAAGCCCATTTTGAAAGCAGTGAATTATTCATTTAATTGGAATTTCATAAAAGTACCAATTATTTCAAAAAAATAACACACAGAACTGCTGGAGGACATCTCATTTACTTGCTACTAATTGCCTGAAACAAAACTCAAAAAGAATATCTTTCAAAGATTTGATGCCACTAACCTTGTAAACTAAGCACATGCAGAGATAAGCTCTTTCTTAGCAGCATTCATAATGTTATCCTGGTATTTTAGTTACCTTAAATAGCTTCATTCCCAGGCCAACTGATTTAAAAACCCCGGAAGTTTTGCAACACCAACCAATCAGATATGAACTGGCACTTTTAGCAAACTCTTGCCAGTTTTGTATGCAACAAGGATTAGACAGTCAGTGAACGGACAGTAGGCGGTCTGTGGGTGTGCCGTCTGAGGCTGAGACTATTTTAAGCTGAACATTTGTTTAATGAGCAGGATCTTCACTTGTTTGCTGTCACTTGGATCCGAGAATGGAATGTAGCAAATAACTCAATCCTCTTTTCAACCTAGAAACATGTGAATTCAATTATTCAAAATAAAAAAGCATACTAGTTAAAACCCTATCAAATTCAAGCAAGTGCACTTTACATGTTAAAGTAACTATTCGAATTCTGAAATTAAAAGTGTCTTAAAATATGAAACTGTGTTACTTTGCAGAAAGATGACCAATTTTTGGCGTGCACACCATACACTAAAATTTCAGTTACTATGGTGACATCCATTCCCTTCCCAGATCCTCCAAAGATCAGCAGAACATGCTGTCGGTTTACTGTACTTTCACCTGAACACACATCAATTACGAGCCACCTTCTTCCCAGTACGCACCCACACACACGCCTCCCCCACCACCCCAATGCATTGAGCGTGTGGGTGAAAGGTCATGGTAAAGTAGCATTCCACAGAGAGTGAGACACAGCCCTGTGAAAAGAGGAGAGGGGGGAAAGGGGTTTAGTGTCCCTAATCCCACAAGAGACTGGAGGATTTGCAAGGACACCCAAACCATTCCCGGTGAAAAGCTACGGTTAGCAGCTCGCCCACAGCTCCCACGGTGTGTGTGGTCAAACATTACCATCCACGGTGATAATATCATCTTCACACTGGTCATAAGTCCATGGGCATGTTAAACGACATGATTTGATTTGGAAACCACAGCAAGGCTCATCAGCAGCATGAGATACTTTGATTGCCCTGAGTCTAGGTTCACAGGCATGGCTGTAGTTTCTCATGAGCGGAGCGCGGCCTGTGGAATAAAGAGGCTCTTTCATTGCTCTGGGCTGTTTGAGAGGGCCACTGCATTGGTTTGCTCTCCCTGTTTTATCTTCACAATTAGACTGACACTGAATACTCTGAAGGGTCACTCCTGGTGTCACACTAACAAAATACCCAACACAAACAACATTCTCTTCATTTGTCCACCATGCTTTTGGCCCTTCTCAGGCCTCCACAGTAATTGTTCATCTTTGAGGACAAATCCTGCATATTAAGTACTTCAATGAGAGTATTCATTTCCCCCCCTGACCAAAGGAAGGGTTACACCATCTGAAAGACAGAGGCTGCATTTATAGGCCAGTTCAAAATGTCTCATGTTTTGGTGACATATTGCTGTCACTATACATTATATTTGTCTGGCATAATAAGTAACAACAACAGTTGATATTGCACTGAGGGGACAGCATGTCAGTAACAATTAGGGATGTGCAAAAGTACATTTTCTCTTAATCAACTAGTAAGTGGGTTGGCTGAACGATTAAAGACTAATCGGTCATAAGGGTCATGTCAGATCAGACACGTTACTTTGCGCATTCACACAAGACACATTTTGTCGAAATGGAAAAGGTCTCGCAACACATTCCTAAATAGACTAACGGATTCATACAATCTTAAAAACACTATGGAAGTAAGGGGCAACAGACAACGATATCCTCCTCCATGTGTAAACCAACATGTGGTAATGGTGTGACCAAATGTGGTAAAACATGTGGTCAGACTGAATCCAAGTATGTACAACCAACAATGTAATTGATTTTGAAGAAATGATCAGGTTAATTGTCCATAATATTGCACAGAATTATAATACAGTCCAGAAACGTAATAATAATAATTAATAACATGGAACATGTCATTCAGTACCATGGTTTCAAAGTACTACCATCAGACACCATAGCTGTACAATAGTACAATTAATACAGTACATTTTCATGCAGGTAACAATAAAATGTAAAAAAGAATTTGTTCTTTATATAATCCACATATCCCAGCCTGAGATGACCCTGTCTGGCTGGCACAATCAATTACTAAATTTCATGGGTCTGTCCAGCTGGGAGAGGGTAAGAGAGGAAGCGAAATGAAGAGTTGCTTTGTGATAAGGTATCTGGGTCCGCTAACATGTCAGCGGCAGGGACAGGGAGCATCTCCAGCAGACAGCTGATGGGTCTGATCGCATTTCACTGACAAACTCAATTGCACGTCGAGTGAGATCTAATGAAAGTCAATATGCCACATGGCCCCCGTGGCTATACTGTCCACTCGCCAAGACCCAATATCACTCATTTATTCAGTACATTTCCAACCGTACCCCCATGCAGTTTTAAGTTCCCTGGTGAAAACTAACTCCCATAAAAGATGTGACAGCGCTTTACAGTATTCATTTAGTAAGCACTAATTGAGACAATACAAAACACCATTTAATGAACCCGATAATCACATGCTAGCATGACTGAAAAACATTCCAGTTGACAACAGCATAACACAAAAACCTGATCACACTGACAATGCAGAATTGAAGGGAATGTTCTCCCTCTAAAATGTCATCATTTGCTCACCCTCGTCGTACCAAACTCACTCATCTTCAAAACACAAATGGATATACTTCTAAAGAAACCTCAGAGGTTTCTGTACATCCATTGAAAGTCTATTCCATCAAAACTTTGATCATTCAAAAGGTCCATAAAGACATTCCATTTGAACCCTTATTCTTATTCAAACCTTCAGAAGAGACATGACCGCTTTATATAATGAAAATATTTCATTTAGGCTTATATTCACATATAAAGAATGATCAACACACATACATAAAGCTCAAACATGCTTGCTTGACAAACGGGAACCAATGAGTTTTGTTCTTCTTGTCTATGTACACAAGGGGTGCTCTAACCATTTAAAGGTCTAAAAAAAAAAAATGAAAACATGTAAATTAAATTAATAACTAGGTACTAAAAGTAAACTACTGTCAGAAGATAATCTTTGTTTCTTGTGTAGGAAGTTAACATTTGCATCGCTTAAGTACAAACAGAACAAAAAGAGCACAGACAGTTAACTGCTACATTCTTGCTCACCAGACGTGAGGTTTCCCAAACCTTCATAATCCTAACCAACATACACACGAGAGGCTCTCTGAAATCACCAGGCTCACTTTATTGACCAAATCAAAGGCTCTCACAGGAGAACCTGTGGTTACCAAAGGCAGCTGCCCTGCAGGCATCAGCACAGGCAGGAAACACACTTTCACAGCATACAGGCCTCAGCTTCTTACAGGGGACCCAATTAACAAACCGCTGTTACACAGAAGAGACACCCACACATGCTCTTCTGCAAATGTTTGCTATCATATTCCCTCATTTCTTCAGGCCAGTAATGGTTTATAATGTCAGCAAATATGGTGTCATTTGTGTCATTTGGTTTTGTTTGGCAAACAAAGCAGCTAAAGTACATGTACATGTAGTAGTACAATGTAAATACATGTAATCATGCAACTGTGGAGCATGGCGTCAGCAACGACAAAGTCTATATAATACCTTATTCGAAAAGCACTTGCTTGGCTAGGGTCAAACGGATTTAAATGGATTTAAATGTAAGTGTAAATGTAAATAAATAAACCTGCACATAGGTTTTATACTAACACTGAAGCTTATAAACAAAAGCTGGGAATGATTACTGCTGCACTGGCAGGACAGCCAGCTATTAGTGCACTGAGGGTCACATTCATGAGACGCCCAGAATACTGACACAGTTTTTTTTTTTTTTTTTTTCAGATCTATCTTGAGAGTCAGTGTGCTGAGCTTTGAGGTCAGGCCTTGCCACTCACAGAGAACTGATGCAGTGAGAAGCAAACAAATCCACTGCAGGGAGTTTAAAGGGCCCTCCAAACACCAGGGGACACTATAGACATCTGTATCAATACACAGTCAACAACAGTAATCGTAAGTCATTCATTTTCAGTGTGAGAGAGTGATTTGAGGTGACGAGCAACAGAGACCACTGGTGGTACAATAATGCTGAGCAACACGTGAGCAGCATTAAATGAGGCAAATACCAATGAAGTCAGTGAAACTCATGTGATCTGCCACCTAATACAGTTGGACAGCGCAGCTGTTCTCACATTATTAATTAGTAGTCGATTTTAGCATCAATTCCAGTCAAATTTCACAGTTCTCATTTCAGGTACCATTACTTAAATGCCACAAAACGAATGTGCTACTGAACACACTCTAAAAAGTGAAATGCAAATATTAACAAATTAAATTAAAACAATGGCATGTAGCCAAGAGTATTTCTCAATTAAGTCAATTAACATCTTAACTAGGGGTGGGCTATATATTGGTATACACGATTAACTGGTAGAAATTAGTCAACCAGTAGAGATTGGGCTTGAATGGTTAAATATACATACCTACATATGCGTCAAAGTGACCATGTATTTGCAAGTAAACAGTAATTTATGTCTTAAGTGAACGTAAACAGTTGAGAAAGAAACGGTCTTAAAGTGGTCTTAAAGTGACCAAAGTGACTCAAAGCATCCAAATTTACTTGCTGTCATTATTATTGTCCGCATTTTTCCTGCATTGAAATTATTTTGGCGGCCGCCAAAGTGATTTTTTGTCGCGCCAAAGACTTATTTGATCAGTTATTGTGACTTATGAGTGATGTAGATGACTGCGGCACTTGTGGCAGGGTGATGTCTGATTAATATTAACAATGAAACAGATAGCAGCAGGTCTAAATGGACAGATCTATTTTCTATCTGTTAACATCCACTTAAGATATTTCGGACCGTGTTTACAACATACTCATGCAACTGCGAGCTTTGAAAAGCAGCCATCTGTTTTGAGTAAAAAAGAAATTCAGTACGGCCAGTACTATTGATACTGTAGGAAAACTGGTATCAAACTATTAACATTAAATTAAATTGACTTAAATATACAGAAGTAGCATACTTTTGAAATTCATCTTAACATAGCAGTCAAGTTGAAGCGGCAACTATAGCAACCAAGAGTAACTTTGCAAACTCCTGCAATCGGACTGTTGTCAGTCTGGATGCCCCTTACTGTGGAGGATGATGAGGTCCGGTTGGACTGCTAATGTTTTCTCATCCAGGTGGTGTGGGTCACTTCCTGTTATTTTGAGAGCCCAATAGGCTGATATGGGATAATGGACTACTTCATAACAAACTCAGGCAAAGTTCCCTCAGAGCAAAGTCCAATGTGGGAAGCCTTATAAGCTGGCTGACATCAGGAGATTACAGGGTTCAAGACGGGATCAGGATCAATGAAGAGGGACTTAAGTCTCGAGTAACACAAAAGTGTGCACAGAGCACTCAAGTGTGGTGGCTTTAGGAGGATGGAGTGCCCTTTTACACAGTGCTTTTCTATCACTGGTTCAAACTCAGGGGCATGGAGGGTGTTCTCGTACTACTAATGGTAGTAATACCACATAAACCTCATAAACAGGCAACATGGTCAACGTGGATCTTTGTATAGTCTAGATTCACAATCGCACCTGCACGCCACAGCTCTCAGGAGGGTTCGATTGGAGGGTTTGTGAGTTAATTTCCCTTTATACGACAGGATACAGCTAGTTTAATTTGTTCATTTAAAACCTGGAGACCATATCCACTGTTGCCTCACCGACTGAACACAAACCCCATTGAGACAGCGTGAAAAGCGGTGATCTGTGTGAAATAAATCCACTCCTCCTGAAAACACCAATAACATTACAGTCCGTAACCCTGTGCCCTCCCACATTCCTTGGGCACTTCTCTGGTCCCGAAACTGTAATTTGACATCTGGGCAATATTAACGGAAACTGCGGCTAAACAGGGTTTTTTGTTCCACGGAGCAGTGATAATAAACAGTGCTGATCTAGAGTAGGCTACTTTTAACCCTCATGCTCTATTAGTAAAGGAATAAAGGAACAGTTCAGTACGGGATATAACAGTGTGAGCACTTTGATGTTCTTCACTTTACTTTTTATTCCTTTAAAAGGACAAAAAAAAAAAAAAAAAAAAAACTCATTTGGCTTTCTTCTGTGGAAAAACAAAAGGACAAATTTGACACTGCTCTTTTCCATAGAATGAATGTTCTAATCTCCAAAAAGAAAAATAGTACTAAAGTACAAAAAAAAAAAAAAGTACTGTAGTGTTCTGAAGCCATATGATAGCTTTGTGTTGGGAACAGGCTGTTCTTAAACTCCAACATCTTTAGCTCTCAAATCTCATTCATACATCCGCATACTCAAACTCGAACCCTTTTGATGAAGTTTGATAGTTATATGTCGCTATATGTTTTCACAGCATGAAAAAAAAAGTAGTGAGAATATTGTGTCTCTAACATCTCCTTTTGTGTTCTACAGAAGAAATAGCCATACGGGTTTGGAACAAACTGAGGGTGAATAAATGATGACAGTTTTTGGGCAAAGTATTCATTCATAACCATAACTAGTTAATTTTAGTCATTTAAAAACTTGCCAATAAAACAAACTATTAAACAGAATTATATGTATTTGTGGCCACTTAAGAACAGCAATTGGAAAGCAACTAAAATCGCGGTCCAACTCTACCATCAAGCAAGAAACTTTGCCCTCAGCTACTGGCCGCCAATCAGTAGCAAATTATGCTAATCAATTACCTAACAAACTACAGATCTGCTTATCCTAAAACATTCATTTAAGGTAAACTGCTGACATGCAGCTCAGAGGTCCTGTCTGCCCCCTTCCAATCATGATAAACAGACTTCAATTTGCAATCAAGTCTAGAGGCCAAAAAAAGAAAGCAAAAAAGATTTCACCTAATTTACAAGGCTTGAGAATGAACAAATGACACAGGGTGTGATTGTAGCTCTAAATGATCTACAGCAGTGGTCCTCAACTGGTTTTGCTTCAGGATCCAAATTTGATATTTGACGTCAAGTGGTGATTTAACACAGTATCAAAATAAATTGTTTTAAATCACGAAAACAAAAGTTTGATGGGTCCATGCTCTCAGCAACACATTCAATACACAAAACATAATGATCGGCACTAACCACATTTATCCTCAATACAAAATAACTATATTTAAGGTAGACTAGGTCATTTTTTTTTTTTACCTCATAGTTTTATTAATAATAATTCATTTTCAAGTGTGTTCATGTCACACAACCTGTCCATGCTAGTTAGTTAAGATTTTATTATTTGCATTTAGCATAAAGAATTTAAACCTTTCCCAATGTGAAGCAACCTAAATGACTACATTACCAACTTCGCAACATTAAAGTTGAGAAACAGGATGATACTGCAGTGTAAGGTGACGCTTGCTTACGTTTTAAGGAGAACATATGTATACAGTCCACCCACAGCACTGGCATTCGCACAACAGAGGGATTGTGAGAGTGCCATGAGATGCCTTGAAACGGAGTACCACATACAGACATGGGGGTAAATGATATTCTTTGTATGTAAGCTAGGCATAGCGCTCGTAACAGAAATATTCGTGGATTAGATGTGGCTAGCAACAGTCTGTTTATAGAAACCACCAACCAAAATGTAAAGGTCTCACCAGGGGGGAGATTCCAGTTGTCTAAACCCTGACCTGCGTCTGTCTGTCAGAGTCAACCCAGCTTTACTAGTATGAATGCAAAGGGTTTCAGTATTTCTAAAGCATTCAACTACTTACACCAGGGGTTCCCAAACTTTTTTTATCAGCCGAAAACCCCTTAGACATAAAACATTTAGCCTACTTGTAATGCTATAAACTTCTGTCCACATAATTGTTGGAAATTATCCAAATGTGAATTTAAATAAAGTGATCCTAGCGCGCATTGCATTCCCAAATTGCATGTTAATCTCAGCGCTTGCAGAGATGAAGATGTTTTGCAGAGTTGATGATGTTTTACAGAGATGTTTACATAAAAACGATGCGTCAGCATTACAGTGTACACTTGATGCAATTATTCCCAGGTTTGATGTGTCAATTAAAAGATCATTCTCCCACCAGCTGTTTTGAAAGTGGTTTTAGTACTTAACAATGGTTTCAGGTGTTAGGCTATTTTGATTAGCTTGAACAAGATGCAACTTTGAATCAGGCATTACAAACCACTTTCAAAACAGCAAAACAGCTTGGAGCCACTCTGGGCTCCAAGTGGACTCAACTCAGTCTATTCAGACTTGTGTAGATGTAGAATTTAGCTGAAATATATTGAGCAAGTAAAAGTTCAGTTTGGTGCTTGTCCAAATTGGTGTAGCTTAGTTAGCTAAATGGGCCCCAATTTTCATTTCCGCACAAGGCTGCTGACTGATTCATGCTGTCAAATAATTTGCACCAGGCTGAAATTGGTCTTTTTCTCTCCCCCTCACACACACTCAACCCATCCCCCAGAGTGGCCCACCGTCCCAACAGTTCACCCCAGGTTAAAAGAGCGCTATCTACTCAAAGTCTTGTCAAAGACACAGATTTCATTACCAAAACTGCACTCCTAATACATGAACGTCATTTGTCTGAACAGCAGTCCTGATGCTGATAGCTTTATTAAAGACCGGTAGCGATGTCCACTGCCCTCGGGTCTGGGATGAACACATGCAATGGCAGAGTGCCTGAGCTGGCTGAGGAGGAGGAGGGTTAGCTTGAACAGACACAGAGGGGCAGCTGGTCTTTCAGCTGCAGTAAATCATATAGACTCAGCCCAAACCCAACCCCCACACCTCTCCAAAGAAAAAAAGAAAAATACCCTAGTCCTTCCAGCCCAGTGGGCCAAAAAAACAAAGACAGGGACCACTAGCAAGCAGCTGGTAAGAAGAGTAATCTCAAATAGTTTCACCTGGGATCAAACCGCCACAGTGAGATGTCATAAACTTAGCAAAATAAAAATACTAAAGGTGCTGTTTCATGCCAAATTTCGGCAAAATTTCACGAAAAAGGGTCAACTGATTAGTGATTACGGTCCATTGATACTTTGCACGTGACGTCAGTTGTACTGGCTGGCGGGCAAGAACGTCATTCTCTAGCAACAAAAACCAGTAAACTAATCAAGGATCTTGCCAGAACATTGCCAGTTTTAATATACAAAAGTTGGTGTTTTGAGGTGTACACGACATGCCAGATAGTTGTTGTGCGATTGGATGCACTAACCGCGTTTGTTGCCCGCCAGATATCACGTGACTGCAAAGTATCAATAGTGTAGCGATGTATGAAGCACAACTCAGACAGTAGTCACTTTCAAACCAAGGAGCTTTCTGTTGGTCAACGTGGCAAGTTTGCATAACCAACTGAACCTGATGCAAAATTTGTGTGAAATTCTTTCGCCCTCACGCAGAATTCCTGAACGAGTAGATTGCTATTGAAATGACTGGATTTTACACGCAAAAATTCACTGAACAACAGGTAAATGTGACCACATCCTTAACTCACATCAAAGACTTTGTTATCAAATGACTGGGTCATTTCTCATAAAATATGAATAGAGCTGTAGTTAAAACTGATCTTAAGCCATTGTGAAAATTTGCTGTCATAATGGTTAGGGTGTTCTGAGTGGTTGCTAGGGTGTTCTGTGTGGTTGCTAGGGCATTGCTAGGTGATTGCTGGGGTGTTGTGGGCAGTTGCTTACTGACCCAAGTAAAAATATCTGACCTCTAAGTCTCTATGATATTCTAGTCTCTAGATATGACTTAAAGGGATAGTTCACCCAAAATTTTTGCTATTACTTACCTTGCCTCAAGTTGTTCCAAATCTGTATGAGTTTCTTTCTTATGTTGAACACAAAAGAAGATATTTTGAAGAATGTGGTTAACCATAGAGTTGATGGACCCCATTGACATTTTTGGGTGAACTATCCCTTTAAGTCCCTCCTTCATTATAAGTCTACAGGATTTTTTGGTCTGTTTTATTGTACGGCTGTGAAATTGTTTCCATACAAGTATGTTTAATACTAGGATTGATCATGTTCAGTTTTAAGCTATAAAAACATTAATGTAAAATTAACACACATTAACATTTTGTGCAGGGTGAAAATAAGGATTTTACGTACCAACAAAGTAATTTATGCTTAACATATAACCGACATACAGACCATATTTTTGCAAATTGTGGTCACACAGGACTCGTTCTTGCATTCAACAGATGGATGAAGCACAACAGAACAAAAACGGCATAGTAGAAATGTGTTGTTCAAGGTGTGAAACACCAAGAAAACGGCAAGGCATGACGCAATGGCTAAAGATGTCCATCTAACGTGTACAAAAGCAACAAAAATGCTGAAAAATAGTGCAAGAATAGCCTACATCCTGTGTGAAAACAGATTGACAAACTCCACTGCAAAATGGATTGCTGTAAACTGCAGCAACCAGCTTATGTTCAATGACATGGAAATAAAACAAACATTATTTTGACTTCTAAAAGGCAGAGTAATTCAGAGTAAGTCTTTTAATTATTTTCATTAGGGGGCTTTTCTTAGCAGATCTTGAAATATGCAATTAATTGTCATTAATTTGATTTAATTAATTTCAATATATTTTTAATCAATTGACAGCCCTTATACTTAGGATTATGGTTTTTGAAAAGTACAGTACTTGCAATAGCAGTAGTTATTTTTGCTTTAACAAGTACCAGTAAAAACTGATGATACAAAATCATAAAAAATATCAACAACTGCATCCCACTCATATTCATACACCGATTAGACAGTCCCTGAAAAGAACAACAGTAGCTAGAGTACTAAATAAAGGAAGTAAAACCACATTCAGGGACTTTTTTTCTTGTTCTTACAGTCTCCTACACACAAAGGTCAATTTTATTTGACTGCTCAACTGCCCACAATTTCCTCCCTGGTCACCATCGACACTCCCTCAATGACAAACAGCTTGTTATAAATACCTCACATCAAGAGGCTGAGGGAGTCACCTATCGACTTCAGCGAGAGATGCCGAATTAATTTTCCGGTGAATACACTGGACCGGCTCCTAATGATTACAGTCCCGTATTAAAGGATGACTCCACGGGCGCTGGGTAATGAAGCTTTCGGAGCAGGGCTTGTGTGACAGACAGATAAGAGAGTGGCCAATGCCATTAGTACATAAAAACCAGCAGCCAACAGGAGGGCTAGGGTTTGGACACTCTTAAAAGGGGCTTCCTTATCACACCTCACAGACACTTAAATGGATTTAAACCTGAATTCAGCTCCTGCTGATGGCGAGATAGACGAACGCAGCTGAAAGGTGATGCTGGCAGTAAACCAAGGAAAACCAAACAACACGCCAGTTTATGTGAGTCTGTATTTCTTTTGATGTGATTACTGTTGACTCTACTTCACTGGCAACTATGGTTGGGACACACAGGCCAAAAGAAAATATGATGCATATGTCAGTTGGATCCGTCCGTGGCAGTAGATCACTTGGGTGAGCTATGCATTTGGGAATAAAGGCCGGACTTTTGGCGGGTGGACAAGCGCTAGCTTGTATACACAGAGTTGATGGGCTGTAACCCTGAGTGATGAGCCCGTGTGTGTGTGTGTGGACCAAGCGTGCCGCACAAGTCCTGAAAAGTGAAGCCAAAGTGTCTCGATCGCCCTCCCGTTGGCTGGTCCCAGTATAGGTCATAAACCCCGCCTCCCCATGAAGTCTAACGAACGCGATAGAAACTAAACAGTCAAATTACACCTCGAATGAATTTTTTCCAAAGATGTTTTCTGTCATTTCAGGTAGTTTTTTTTAACGCTGATGTAAATGTAAGTGTTCGTTTTTTAAAATAAGTTTGGTCTTAGTTAGTTATTTGATGCTATAAAAACGGGAATGTGACATCATGATTGACAGTGACTGACAGCTTCTCTAAACGAAGTAGTCACTGAGGCACCAACAGACTTTTTTGGGGATTTTCGGGAGGAGATTGGAGCTTCAGCTTTAATTTCTACATGTCCATAACTGTTTATTTCACACTGACATAATGAGTTGTTCAGCAGTAAACTGTAGGCTACTAACGGTTTCTGCGATAGTGAGGGCGGGACTTTGATATCGCGGCTTTACTTCCTGCTCACTACTGCGCAGACTCGGGTCCCGCGTTCACTACTGCACAGAAGCAGGTCCCAAATCTGCGCAAGATGTCAGAGCCACATTAGGACTTTGGCAGCTTCAGTTTTCACCAATGGAAGAGAGTGAAGGGGCGTCATCCATCTTTTTTTTTTTACAGTCAATGGTGTGGACGTTGAGGTACTGAAGTGATACATATTGAACAGAGTGAGAGGAACTCAAACAGAGGGTTTAACCCAAGCGGCAACCTCCCCGTCTCTCTCTTGAAACCAACACGGAAGTGAGTTAAACTGCAATTCATTGACTGGCCTCTTGAGGCTGGCTGCACAAGTGAGTCAAATCTGTATCTCCCCCATGTTAAAATTACCAACTTTACAGCAGAAAAAAACATGTTTACAGCCTGGTTCTCTCTGTGGCTTTGGTCTATACAGCTAATTTTGCCCTTCATAACAACTGTGAGGGGGGTGAATTTTTTTATAACTCATCCGTTTAGTTGATTAATATTTAAAGTTCTGCATAATTAAGGGTGTGTCCACTTTTGAGTGACAGGTGGATTGCCGCTGATGTCAATGCTAGCCGTTTGTCTGCTGTTAGCCGCGTCACTACTCACTTCACCTCAGCAAATGTTGCTGCTGAACTTGCTATCTCTGCAGTGTTTGTGCTTTTTTCGGGATTATTTCATACAATTTAATACACCCATTACTTCGCCCACGGCTCTTCAGAAACCTACGGGTGACGTCACGGACACTACGTCCATATTTTTTTACAGTCTATGGTTTAACCCAGAGTTTAATATAGGCCTAACACACACACACACACACACACACACACACACACACACACACCCACACACACACCCTTGAGCCTGATAAGGCTATTACTGGATCTCCGGACACCATAATTGTCCACACAAAAGTCAAACTAATTTTGGAATAATTACAATATTTCTTTTTATGTTTTTGAAATAGGTCTCTTATTCTAACCAAGACTGCATTTATTCAAACAAAAATACAGTAAAAACATTAATATTGTGAAATATTATTTAAAATAATGGTTTTCAGCATCATAAATCCAGTTTTCAGTGTCACATGATCCTTTAGAAATCTTTCTAATATGCTGATTTGGTGCTCAAGTGATTTGGTCATCATGTTTTCCACAAAATTACCAAGCAGCATAAATGTTTTCAACATTAATAATAATAAAAAACATTATTAGTAATTAAGCCCCAATAATAATGGATACAAAAAATTGAGCAGCAAATCAGCATATTAGAATGATTTCTGAAGAATCATGTGCAATGAAGACTGGAGTAATGATGCTGAAAATTCAGCTTTGCCATCACATAAATAAATGACATTTAAAAATATGTATATTTATTTAAATAGAATTTTTTTAAATTTTAATAATATTTAACAATATAACTGTCTTACTGCCTTGGACACGAGACTACTTTTAAAAACATTTAAAAAAAATCTTAATTATTCCAAACTTCTGACCAGTAGTGTATATTTCACGAATGGGCCATGCTGAAAAAATAATGAGAATATTGTGACCGTGTCAATGGACTATTATCCAAAAGACTGTAGCACCTAATGAAGGCCCAAACACAGATGTGAACGCTGAAAAAATAATCACGGCTGATTGAGCGAAATCAGTGAAATAATTTGATGTACAACAGTGTTGTCTGAGGCTGACTGCAGGTTCTCTGAAAAATATTTTGCTGCGCACAAAGGCTTAGTGGCGAAGTCAAGTCCTTCCCTTAATTACCTGCTATTGTATCACACGTCTCCAGCCCATCCCCCGCCACAGTAGGGTCCCATTTTAACCAGGCTCCCCATATGCCCCGGCTCACTTGTTGGCCTTTCCTCTTTGCCACCATCTGGCATATTAGTTCAGCCAAAATGAAAAAAAGAAAGAGCCAGACACAATGAGACAGAGAGCTAGCCCATCTGCTCCCTGCCAGACTCCCCAATCATTACTACACAAAAGCTGCATTTACCCTGCTACACAATCCACCGTTTTTAAACCTCTTATCCCCTCCGCTATCGTTGCTCCAAGAGGAAGTCATCCCTCAACCTGATTATGGATGCGTTTTTTTTTTTTTTTTTTCAATCAAATGCAAACCAAATATGAACAATCAGGGGGACAATACAAGGTAGAGACGCGAAGGAAGCGTTCGGCCCCACAAGTTCGTCTTGACAGGGAAAACGATCCTCTCGGCCCCCTTGTCAAGTCAAGGCTCGAGTGGCTCGCTCTCTCCCCTGACGAACACGCACCAATGAGCATGCCCACTCCGGCGGAAATGGCTGACAATCAAAGTGTTGTCGTCAAACATGGAGCAGTGACGGGGCAAAGATCGCTGCCGTCTGGCCCTCAGAGAGCGCACGCTCACGCATTGATCCACCTTCTATCGGGCTTGTCATCACAATGAACTCACTACTGTGTTAAACCACAGGGGTGATACTGGATACAAATACATTATAGACTTAAAGTCAACTGCGCTTCAGTGGACAACTGAACATCCACTACCACACAAAGTGCATGCTACATAAAATGTATTTAAGTTCTAGAAGTAACAATCTTCATTAAGAAAAAGATTTTTATCAAAAATGTATAGACCTATCATGAGCTCAGAGCTTAGCAGGTGATGATATTTGCTTCTGTAGAAGCCAAAGGTCAGTGTGATATCAACTTCATCTTTAAAATATTCTGTGTAACTGCCAAATTCCCTGCGAAGAACTACATTATCCTCAATCCTGAAATGGGCAGCGCCTTGAATCCACCAATCAGAGAAGTCACTGTTACCATAGAAACGAGAACCACACCAAACTTGCCACTCCAGTAAAGCATGTATTCATTAGCAATTGTGTAATAAAATCAGTCTCACTATATATATATATATATACACACACACAGTATATATATTATTTTTTTTAAACTACATTGAATAATAAATGTCTATAGATCAATATTTTTGTTATTTATATTATATAGTTTTATATTATATGTTATAGTATACTAGTATACTGCCACATTTAAAAACTTTTGACAAACAAAAATAGTTTAAATTATATTTCATTACACATTTTAATGGTTTAGAACTCTTTATTGAGGACTTTTTTGAAATCCCAGTGAAGAAAATGAACAGGAAAAATGCAAAATACAAAAAAGTAGGCGATCACTACAATCATCCAGAAACATTTGTACAAGCCTTTTCAATTTGTTCAGAGGATTTGAACAGAAAATGTGAATTCAAACTGAATGTTTTTCTTCACCGTTTGGTAAAAAGGAAAAATAAATAATAGGTGCCATTTGCGAAACCAATGGGTTAAGTCTTAATGGAGATGCCAAACACAACGTGTCCTGACCTCTGCATATTCAGACCGCCTAATTGCACATCCAGACTCTGTGCTTTTACAATGCCAGTGAGAAGGCTGCGATCTATTTCTGGCTGTGTGGTCACACTATTGTGTGGGTGCAGAAAAATCCTGCTGCATTAAACTAATTTTCCAGCACCGCAGCCCACGACAACACTTAAAGTGCAAAACAGGTCATCAAGTGGAGTGAGTGGAAGAGGACGTCTAATCCATGTGAGGAGCTCGAGTTAATTCATCAGAGTGCCGGTTTGTCTAAACTGCCATTGCCCTGGCGTTCTGATTACACTAGCAGGGGGGGAAAGGTTGTTGCTACGAATGGAAGACGCAGCGAGCAGCTGTCGCGGTCCGAGTGGGCTGATGTAAGCCCTATTCTCAGCGAGTCCGTGGCGGTTTCAATTACGCACTAACCCCTGACCCCACGCTGCTTGTAACCGAGAGATGAGAAGAGGTGCTGGGCATGACGCCTATAAGCTCCAAACGGCAAGGACAGAATGGGCTTTGGTGGCTCTAAATGAGGAGTTTGTGGCACTGTCCCTTCTCGAATTGAATGGGATTCCATCTGTAGTGTGTGTTTGGGGGATGGGCGGTCACTTTTCTTTGCCTTTTTGGAGCGGTTTTCTATAGACACGGCTACACTTTAGACGGTGGAGTGAGGCCACCTCTTCTGTTCTTCCTTCTGCCCCTTTTGACCCTCTGTCTGTGGTCAATGTGGAGATTGCCAGAAAGAGACAGCTGCACTCCAGGCTTCCCGCCTCAGTTCGCTGTTGCTCTTTGAGCCTTTCTTGGTTTTCCATTGATTTCTCCATCAACCTCTCAGCTGTGTGTATCTGCCGCTTTAGAAAATTTCATCTCTGTGGGGTGGACGAAGGCTAAGTTTCCCAGCCCGAAAATAAGAGAAATTCGAGACCCCTTGGCTTTGGCTTTGTGGCAACAATGTCCTTCCTCTCCAGGCGAAGAGAAATCCCTGGGGAAATCAGATAACATGCAGCCGCATACAAAATTCAAGGCCAATAATCAAACCATCAATTGTTGGGATCAAGTCAAATGCGTTTGGCAGACGTGGATGGGCTTTTAAATGCACATCACACGAAACAGCAGGAGCTGGTCTTCCATTACAGTACAAATAATTCATACCCTGAGAGATTACTGTAAAGATTAAAAGATATGAGTGCGTTTCAACGCCAGAGATTCCACACGAAACACAATCAATTTGAGCCTGCGGTGCGTTTGCTGAAAGATGCTGATGCTGGCAGTTCCTTCTCTGATTCAGTAAGCACAGATTTTTTTTTTCTCCCTAATTATGGTCAAATTACAGACTCTGGCTGTGGGATCACCAGCCTCTCCTCCCATTCTCTCCCACAATCCGTCATTCTTCTGCGAAGACGGGGAAAATGCGACATATCTGTTTTAAAAACTTGATGCAGCACTCTGTGGTGAGCTGGAAGTGTTTACTAAAAGGAGCCATTTTAGAGTCTCACATTTTCATGAACTCACACAATTTGGCAGAAACCTCTGTAGCTCTCCTTAAAACAAGTAGCAGGATCATGGTACACGGATGGTATCAAACATCTGATAAATACCATGGTACTGAATCATTTACTTAGGATAACGTGCTGGCAACGTGCTATGTTTTGCACCATTTTCTGAATGTATGCACTACTACAGCTATACTCATACTCCACAGACAGACTTATTGGTCAACGCAATGCTGTTTTTAGAGCATCTCGCTCCATGATTATTGAGTTCTTGTTGCATTAAATGTTTAGATCATCCAAAAATGAAAATTCAGTCAGTCATGGACTTTCAATGGAGAGACCGAAATCTCTCAGGTTTTGTTAAAATATTTTCATTTGTGGCTCAAAGATGAATGAAAGTCTTATGGGTTTGGAGCAACATGAGAGAAATACATTTTTTTTTGGGTGAACTAACCCATCTTCTGTATTATAAACTCAAAACCAGCCTAATTATACAGGTCTACCTTGTGGCCTAGGGAGTCACAACTAGTTGATTCTGAAAACGGTAGTTTAGCACATTCCTAGTATTTACATGGTACTCTAAGAGACTTCAAAGAATAGCTGTGTACTACTGTTCCATGAAGCATGCTGAAAAAAAAACATGAAATTACCACGGTACCATGTCAAAAAATCATTCAAATCAATCTAAAACAGTCTCAAATATTCAAAAAAGGCCCTTTACACTAAAGATATCTGGATTACACATAAGTCAATGAACTCGCTGAGTCTAAATGCCACAAAAGGTTAATGACTAGCTGTTGCGTTACTCTATGGCACACGCTGGACACACTTCATTTGACAAGTAGCCAAAAAGCCGAAAGCCCAGAAAATGCAACTGTATTATCTAAGCCCAGCACAAATGTGATTTTTCTTTTTTAAAGAGAAGAGCACAGACTTCAAATACCATGTGGATTGTTCAATGAAAAGGACATGTCAAATGCAATGTTCACAAAATTGAGAATATGAGCTGTAAAGATGTAATTGGCATGATAAAATGTCTAAGTTGTTAGTTATTATAGTAGCTTGCTTAAGAATCTTAGTCAGATGCCATAGTTAATTTGACACAAACAAGGATGGGAGAGATGGAAACAGAAGTAAAATTCAAACAAAGGGATATGTAACTCGAAACATTTGCAAATTTACACAAGAATTTCAACTAACGAATGATTTATACAGAAATTAGTTTTTCTAATGCTTCATGAATGAGGCCCAATATGTCGTACTGTCATAGGTTGTGTCTATTTTTAATAATGCATTCTTAACGAATATTTATTTTTTGGTCCACCAGAAATGTGTGGAAAGAACGGAAGCCTGTTTCTGCCATGGAATTAAAAGGTAATTGCTGCTTTTTATCTTACAATTCTGAGAAAAAAGAATTGTGAGTATTCTTTGTCAGAATTGCGAGCTTATATTTTGCTATTTACACTTGGGATGCACCGATATGAACATTTTGGCCGATACTGATAATTCTTAAATGGATACATTTCGATAAATCGAAATCCAATTTGTTTTAAATAATTATTGAGAGCCTGATTACAAATACAAAAGTCTCACCATTAAAACCCATGTCCCAAGCACACAATTATAATGTTCTCATAATTTTATGTAGCCTATATGAAAGCACATGTTGCACTTAACTGTATGTTCCTTTTTTTAAGTGATTCCAATCATATTTCAAGCATATCAAAAACATCATGGCAAACAGTGCGCATCTGAAGTGTCTCAGCTGAAGGAAATAATCCATTATTTATCGGCTTTAATATATCGGGCCGATAATGATGTTATGATGGCCGATATATTGTGCATCCCTAATTCACACTTTCTTTCTCAGAATTGTGAGTTTAAATCAAAAGGTATTCATCTTAATTATTTCCTGTTCATAATGATGCCAAAAATCACATTATAAATTCACTAAATAAATATTTTGTAAATGAAAAGAAAAAAAAAAGAAAAAATCTAAACAGGCTTCCATAGGAAAGACATATTTTTTATGTTTTATCAGCTGAACATGGCTCAATTACACTGCAGTCAAATTCAATATTGCTTCTAATCTGACTACGGTCCATACTAGCTATTGCTGTAATACCATATCACATCAGCACAACAAAATGATCACATGACACAAGAAAACAACAGCATTTCTAAAGAGTGACGTTACACTAACCCTTTTTCTGGGTGGTCCTTTATCTTCCTCTTTCCCTCCCTTGCCACTCTTGGCTTGCTTGGCGGTCTTCTGCTCTCCTGGCTGCTTGATGGTGATGCGGATCTCAGGAGGACAGATGTAGTTCTCCAGGTTCTTTGGAGGCTTCTTGGCCCGCTTGGTCGTTTGGATCTTCAACTTCAAGCTGCCCTCGGAGAAACTGGCCTCCTTGATGGAGAATTCCTGCTCCTCCAGCCCATCTCCCTGCCCCCACCTCTCACTGTCTGCATTGGAAGTGACATCCATGTCCTTCCCCAGACCGAGGTCTTCGTCCTCTTCATGGTCCTGTTGCTCTCCAGGTAATGGGAGGCTCTTCATTGGACTGGCGAGGAGACCCACCTCACTGAGGTCTGCTCTGTTTATGGTGGTAACAGTGGAGAAGAACTCCTCATTTCCTTTGGGCCGGGCCGTCCGATTAAGGTCTCTTTGCTCCATTGATAATCTCAAAGCTTGGTCCAAGAATCAAGAAACAGGGACCCAAAAGGACAGTTGGGCACCGGTCCGGGTGATTGAGTTTAATCAGTGAGGGATGGATTTTGGCTCTACTGCTCCCGGAATCTTATAAATCTCGATAAGGTGGAGTTTTTCCCAGGTGAAACTGAAAGTAGAGTCAAAAAAGAGCAAATTATTAGTTGATTAAAACTATAAACATTCATATATGAGACATGCTAAATCCTATTAAACAGGTAAAAAGTCTGTATCAAATCATTTACACATCACATTCTCACTAACATGTGTCGTAACATGGCTAAATCCCTTTTTTTTTTCAGGGTTAATCAGTTTCTGCTGTTCTAACAAGTACCAAGACGTATTGTTAGCACTTTAGGTTTCTATTTCTGTTACATAGTGCTGAGTAGCTCGCTCCAGACAAATCTCATAAGTCCAATGAGGTAAACATAGATGTGTATTAATAAATACCAAAAAACCTTTTAATTATTTTTAATTAGAGAGGCATGATTTATCTAAATTTGGCTGATATATTAAAGCCGATAAATAATGGATTATTTCCTTCAGCTGAGGCACTTCAGATGCTCACTGGTCGCCATGATGGTTTTAAATTGCTTAAAATATCATTTAAATCACTTCAAAAAGGTAAATACAGTTAAGTGCAACATGTGAACCTCAAGTGTCATATAGGCTACATAAAATTATGATAACATTATAATTGTGTGCTTGGGACATGGCTTTTAATGGTGAGAATAGATTTTCACTCCTGATGAAGGTCGTGTGACCGAAACGTTGTGTGAATAAATATTACTTGTTTGCAAGTTACGATAGTGTGCGGGAATTGCTTGTCTATTGAAATGATCCACCTGGTCTTATTATCCTACGCACCTATCTCCTGCAGGTGTGCGATGGAGTTTGTTCACTAATTAATCAAGCTTTCAAAAATTAAAAAAAAAATCTGGATTTAGATTTATAGGCCAATATATCGGGTATCGACTTTTAAATATAAAGAATTATCGGTAACAACCAAAATTTTCATATTGGTGCACCCTAATCTGAACCATATAAGATATTGGATAATATTAAAGATTTTGTTTTATTGATGCTCTTTAATTTTAACCATGTTTTCACTTTTGACATCATCTAACGCTCACTTAATCTTGAAAAACACATAGGACCGGTTCCACAGACAGGGCTTTGATTAAGCCAGGATTAAGCTTAGTTCAATTAGGGCATTTAAGTAGCTTTTATAAACGTGCCTTAGAAAAAACATTACTGGTGTGCATCTTGAGACAAAACAATGACAATGGCATATTTTAAGATATGTCAGAGCAAGTCGCCCTAAGTTAAAACCGCTTAAACATGCATTTTAGTCTGGGACTAGTCTTAAGCCTTGTCTGTGAAACCAGGGGTTCATTTCATTCAAAAATCTTTTTCTTGATCTGTAGCAAAACTGAAAAAAGAATATCCATGTTTAATACTGCACATTATAATGCTAAGATGCCAAAATTTAGATTTAAACCACTGATTTTAGTTTTAACTGAAATGTTTCATTTTGATTTGACATTTATTTAGACACAATAGTAGGCTATATCATTTTGAAATCAGCCATTTATCAGTTATTTGCCATTACATGAAAATAATTGACAGTTTATTGATCAAATTTAAATATAAATTTTAAACACTTAAGTATGTCAGGGCTGGTATGAAGTGATGAAATACGTACTGTAATTCCTATTTAAGTGGGCAAGGTGAATTACTGAACAAGACAAATCTGTCTTTGATAAACCACCAATTAATCAGGATCGGGGTTTAAGTACACAGTCTTCAACCCGAAACGGTTGTACTGCTGGCTCCAGGCAAACTCCCTGACACCATAATTACATTGCTGACCAGCTCATTTGCTTTAGTGGTCAGTTGAGTAAGCCTAGTCACGGTGTGAAAGTCAACAAATGAGGCCTCTGGCCCAGTGATAAACACTTTCCAGACATCAAACAAACCACAAACTGAGGGACCACAGACCTGGAAAAGCCCAATTAGGGTTGAATATAACACCTCCACAGCACACATCAAATTGGGCATTGAATGAATTTAGCATAATTTTTGGGGGGATACCGGCTTTCAACATATACAATTATTTCAGTCCAAACAAACCACGATTAACAAATTAAATGACAAAATATGTTGATTGCACAACTAGATCTAAAAATAACTCTAAAACGCATTCTGATTGGCTTAGACTGATGACATACGGATGTTATGTCATACCTATGTCAAGGCCCGGAGACACACACAGTTAAGCCTGACAAAACAAAGTTGACAATAGCCAGGAATGGTGTACCATGGCAAATTTAAAACTAATCCTTGAAATAAGCAGTTTCTATTTTGGAGAGGAGATCAACACAAACTCTCCATTCCCCAAGCATCAGCTGCATGATGTCAGTACTGATGTATATAGACTGAGGGTTCGGAGCATCGAGCTCAGTCTCTCATCTGCTCTTGGCTTGTTGTCAGACAGAGCTCAGTGTCATTTACCCTTTCAACTGCCAGACAGGTGACAGATGAGAGGCTACTGAAAACAACGCCAGCTATCGCAAGACAGCCTGGATCCACGCTAGACTAAACAGCTCAATCTATCCATCATATCATGACAGTCAAAATAGCATGTTTCTCATTCCAGCCCGTGCCGACTCAAACACAGCCATTCAATGAAATCCTCAATGAAACCCAGTTGTTTATCTTACTTGTCTATACCTCTGAGTAGTGTCCCGATGCATCTTGGGTGTTCTAGCTATTTGGCGAACCAACTAAAAAATGTGACGCCAATTCATAACGGCCACGTACACACTGCAACTAAAAACAGTTGTCACTCCTCTTTAAGGCCTTAATACTGTTCTGTACAAACATGGTTCAGTATGGAAGCTGACTTAAAGTAAAAAAATATATATAAAAAGTTATGATTTCTTACAATTGTGACTTTATACAGTATTTTACAGTTGGGACTTTATTTCTTGGAATTGCCACTACATTTTAAATAATTGCAACTTTATTTCTTACAATTTTGTATATCTCACGATTAGGGATGCACCAAATTTTCAGCTACCGAAAATTTTCGGCCAAAATAGCTAGGCTATTTTCAGTTTTGGGCCGAAACAGTTTTGGAGGCTCAGGGCCCGGCCGAAATCAGCGCCCGAAACAGATGTTTAATTAACGCTTCTCAGATGGCACGTTTTGACTGTGTTCAGCGTATATTTCATGCACACAACGTGGATAAGCTACAACAGCTAAACATGTCAGCTCTGGATTGACAATATTAATTTCTTGATTTTAATCAGTAATGATATGGTCTCTTAAATCTAAAATCTTTTAGCCTAGTCTGTGCTGTTTTCTGTTGATGCGCAGCGTGAACAAAATTTCACTAAACATTTGTAGCTCGCCTGCCATCCAATAATTGCAAACTTTGTGCTTTGTTACTTTTAATGTGAATGTTCAAAATCCTCCCTCACTTTGCTTGTCTTCTGAGTGGACATTTCTCTGAACCCAACTCGAGTGCCAAAGAGAAAACCAGCGCATGCAAAACAGGCTATCTTCATCTAAAATGAAATGATTTTGTTTTTCGCTCCAGATATACCCTTATCAAAATAATGTTAATTTTAAAATGTAGCATTAACATGACAAAACATTAAATGTGCAAAAAAAGGTAAACAGCTAGTATTTTTCAAGTCGACTAGCAGCATCGTTTAATCGACTAGTCTCGCACATCCCTATTCTTTACTATAAGTGTCCAAACAAAACACCCTAGCAACCACCTAGGAACCCATCAGAACAGCCAGGCAATCACCTAGCAACTATCCAGAACAAATATCCATCAACCTACAGTACAACCACTCGAAACATGTTTGTCTCAAGTCACTAGCACTACTTTTTTCAAAAAGATCTACACAATACGGATTAAACTGTTGGCATTCACTTCCGCAAGTAAATACGGTTGTTCACATAGTCAGTCAATAATCAAGGCTGGAGATTTCTTGACTCAGTGTGATTCCTGGTTGTGTAAGTCTAATCCATACACTCACAAAAATAATGCCTCTTACACAATACTAATCCCCAACACCCAGTTTATGTAACAGAGAGCCCTGTCTGGTATAGTGGGTACGCTAACTGCACACTAATTGTGTAAGAAAACAGTCGGCTCATAAACAGGTTTATTATTATCACAAATACGCCCCGGGCAGACCGTGGGTAACTACAACACATAAAGCAGTTCTGTGTCAGCAGCACTGCCTGTGGCAGACTCAAAGGGGGGCATATATTCAGACGCTCATACTCAAGGGGCTTTGCATACTGATCTGCCCTCTTTTCTGATGCATCTCAATTAAGATGATCAGAGCATCAGGGGGCAATTATCTGAACGAATTCATCTAGCTCAGCTCAACAAAATCAGCTCAACTGGGTTATGACTATAAATCAATCAAATGTGTTTCAATAGTTGCTGAAAATTACAAAAATAAACTGTAATCAGGGTTTAACAACCTAGGGGCTGGTTGAAAGAACTGCCACTCGCCCTGTCAGGTCAGTTCAGTGGTATCACTAAATCGTATTATACAACATTTGTATACCTTAGAAACTGGTTTTGTGTGATGTATTGAACATTTCTGTAGCAAATGTAACAATTTAAATTCAGTCTTCAAGGTAAAGTTATGTAGCTAGACTTGTGATAGTCCTGGTAATTTTGATTAAAATAAATGTTATTGTTTTTCAACAGGCCATTTTCAACTACCTTTATGGAGCTGTGTATATAATTTCATTAAAGCTGTATGTGATAGCCTATATATAGCCTATTATATTATATTATATTATATTATATTATATTATATTATATTATATTATATTATATTATATTATATTATATTATATTATATTATATTACATAAGAAATTGCTTATTTTTATTTTAATATATATTTTATTTTAAACTTGTGTTCAAATAAAAATGTGCCAGTGAAGATGTTGGCAGGGCAAGCAAAATCTGAACTCCTAAAAAAACCTTACTCTTGATCCCTGATATTAATATGACAATATTGTTCACAAGTGAGATGTAACAGTATGTTCTGGGCTTCTTTAAAAGCCTGTGCTCTAAGGACTTTTTTTGAACGGACACAATCTGTAGTCGGGTGTCAAGACTGTGTGCGGTGGTGAGAGGATTCCTTTCTGTCCCCGTCCCTTTTAAGGCCATGAACAGAGAGCAGGCTTGAGGTAGACTCACAAATAGCCTTGCCAAACAACCATGTGCTCACACTTTGTTGAGGTCTGGTGGTAAACAGAGGAAACTCTAAGTAGCTTTATCATCATCTTTTTGATAAGATACCAAAGGGATCCAGTTACAATTAAAACTCATTTGAGATAATAAACATACTTTAATTCTCAATTGTTTACAATAATTGTTCTATTAGTTTCCTGCATCCCATCGGTCTTCATTCTTATCCTATATCCATTGAGTATTTGTGTCCATTAAATGGTCACTAATGGCTTGTTTCCACAGAGCGGTATGGCACAGTAGAGTACAGAAAGGTACGCATTTATTTCCATTTCGATAGTCAGAAGTCGTGAATGGTACCAAAATACCGAACCGTCACTTTTTCGGTACCCTTCCGTTGGGGTACCTAGCGCAGTAGTCCGGCACCTAAAGGGTGGAGCTAGACTCACTGCAGAACGTTGACTGGTTAACAGAGAATCGTCACTTGCACGTGCTACAAGGGGAATGTCGACACAAGAGGCGCCATTTTTTAATATACAGTTGAAACACAATACGGTTTGCAACACAATGTTTTTTTGTCTTGTGACAAACAGCCACAGCCAAGAAGCAAGAACAAGACCTGCTCTATGCCCTCCTTTGTTGTTTACCGTGTCGCTTTCTTCTTCGTACGAGAATGACGTTGATCGCTCGTTTCCAGCATACACCACATCTATCAAGTCGGAAAAGCAAGCCGGATCAGGGTTTACCACCCCAAATCGTACTGTACTGTACTGTCCTGTCTCGCTCGGTGGAAACAAGCCAATAGAGGCCTTCAGTTTGTGTCTTTTTATGCTCTAATCATTGGGGAGTCAGTATTAGGGCTGTGCGATAGCACTAAATAAGCAACTATATTTTTCGTTAAAACATTTTAATAAATAAAACATGCCATGCTGAGACTTTTCCGGATGATGACCTAAATTATTTGTTGAATCAGTTTTGAATCTTTTCACTGAAATGAACAGTTTGCAAAGGAACGGATTCAAACTGACTGGGTTTTTGTTACTAATCAAAGCAAAGAAGGATAATGATCAATAATGAACAATTCCATCATGCATATCTTTCTCTCTTTTTTTTTTTTTGCTGAGACATTTTAATCAAAATTTCATAACTGGATCTTGTGGAGAAAACGACAGACTTCTCACTGGTGACAAATGCCGTACTTCGCCAATCATTTACGCCATTGAAATCCCACAAGCTTGCATTCATTTTTAATACAATGCCGACATCTCAAAATACAATCAACAAACAATAGATAATGTCCCTACCCTGCTTTTTGTCTACAATCCATTACACACAGATGTATCACAATAAGGAAGAAAAGATTTAGCACTACTTTTGTTTAATTGCAACTTTAAGGAACAAATAAACGCACATTAATCACTGCAATATTTACAATGTTGCTTAATTTTATGCAAAGCAAAATGATTGAAAATAAATATGGTAAATACTGGATATAATCCAATTCCAGCCTAATTGTTATTGCCAAGAAACACAGTGAAGGACAGAAGTACAGTCCGTTCAATGGAGTTTCTATTAACGATTTCTTTTGGAAAGATATATTTTTTGTGTTTTGTCAGCTTGAACGAGCGAACACCCATGCACACAGCAGCACACCATATTGAACGGACTGCACTTCTCCCTCACAGTCTGATTTTCGTTTGTGTTAAATCAAATAAGGCGTCTACTCTGGCTAACATCAATAGACCCCTCAAAAGTGGCACAGTTCTACAAACGAAGGGAAACTTCACAATCCCGGCCATATTTGTTCAAGGCAGACATCAATTGTCATGACACGGCTGAATTACACACTCTATGTGCCGTAGCTTCGGGCGGCTACACAAATATATTCTACATCAATGGTGGGACGTAAATAAACACTCACTGGTAGCTGGTGAGGTTGCCAGGATTTAAACAGAATTAAACCAAATGTGTCTGCTGTCTAAAAAAGCATGCTTTCTTTTCCAGCGCCTTGACCAGACACAGTCACACAGTGAAAGGCTGACCATGATGTTAATTTCAAGGCCAGTTAAGAAATCTAGTTTCTTGAATGGCTGGGCTGCCACAACAGACAACACTAATGGGACAAGGTGCTAAAGTGACATGAGGGGCACGGTTGAAAAGATTTTACAATCCAATGACCTCAAAAAGAACCGATACAAGTAGGCCTGCAAATTAAATCACAATTGCCTTATATAATCAACAAAAAAAGTCAACTTTCATTCTTTGTTGTTAGTTACTACACAGAGTACTGTTTTTATTGGCGGCAGACTGTGACTCAACTGGTCGTCGCCTAACAATCCTTCATCAGCAACCGCTTCCGTTCACCATTCCCACCAGTTTGCACTTTTCTAATGTAAATCTATGAGGATCTGTGGATTGTAGTTGTGGATTAAATTTTATGGAAATTATCCAAAAAATATACAATGTGAATATAATTTAAAGAACTTTTTGTTTACATATTTACTGAGGTCATAGTACACTGCACTGTACAAAAAAAAGTATTTAATTTGACTGCTTTATTTGTCAGATTTTTCATGTATTTTGAAATTATCTGTAAAATTACAGAAATATGCTGTAAATACGCATGCCCGGTGTAATATAGTGTTGTCAAAAATATCGATATTTTTATATGTATTGATACTAAAATATCCGACATGGTTCCAATATTCCTTTTCTGCAGTATCGATACAAGCTGCGCGTTGTCACTCTTCTATTCTCTCTGACGGCGAATTTACAGTTTGACACACACCTGTCTCAGTAGTCTCATTCACTCCGGTTGAATAGTGCTTGTATTGTGCATAATTTGACTAATTCCTGCAGGTTTCGCAAAAGCACGTGCACCACTGATCTATGTAAGTGGTACGCACATAAAGCCGCCTCTCAAACAGCTCGCGAGTAAATAATAAGGGTATTTTTTCGTGTCAAAAAAACGGTCACACAACATTATGTCTAAAAATGCCCATCTTGGCAAGTATTTAGGTGAAAAAAGTTATATTTAAATTTAAAAAATAAATTAAAAAATAATATCACGGATGTTTTTGATCATGCGGATTTGTTCGCAGTGAAGTTTAGCCGATGCTAACGTACTTGCAGTGCGTGTGTGTATGTGTTAGTGATGAGTGGATCGCGGCTATATACACAGGTTCGGCGGACCAAATAATAAAATATAATATAATATTATAATATAATGTGTTGATTTTATTAAAGACACGGAACTCTCATTTCACTGTAAAATGCAACGAAGGTGAAACAAATCAAGGATAACATATGCATATAGCACCTCCTAGTGGACAGTACGTAAAACAAATGAAAAAAAACTACATGAGGTATTGCTTAATAACTTACCAGTTTTACCTAAAAATATACACAATAGAGACGCGCAGTTGGCGGTTACAGCCGCGGACTCGATCGAGCGGATGACGTGACGAAAAATTATATTTTAATTAAATTCGGGCGGGTGGCGGGCGGTTGAACCAATCAAATGAAAAATATATGTATACACCAATCAGCGGATGGCGGGCGGGTGCGGTTTTGAAAATTGGTCAAAAACGTTGGTGCGAATGGATGGCGATCGGATGATGAGTTTTGTGATGTGGTTGCGGATGAAATAATAGCCCATCCGCGCATCTCTAATACACAAGCTTAACAGAAATTATTCTGATAAGAATTTTCCAACATAATTATTGGAAATATAAACGTGTCTAAAGTTTTTCTAATTTTCAGAATTTACTGAATTAAAAACTAAACAAAAGGAAGGAAAGTCAAGTACCGCGTGGGAGTTTTATTGAAGTAGTCTAATGTAGGGCTGGGCGATATATCGCATGACATTGTTATGCGCATCTCGTCAGTAAAGCCGGTTCCTTGATTAGTAGTAAATCGCCATCACCTGCTTTCAGCTGGAGCGGCATTTACAACACAGAGCCGTAGTTCACTGACAAGCTGAGCCATATCGCATTAATTATCACGGATGTATCGCCTGCGATAATTAATGCGATATGGCTCAGCTTGTCAGTTAACTACGGCTCTGTGTAAATGCCACTCCAAGTCTAACGGCACAAATCAAGTGTTGGGTATGTAATGTGTAACGGCTGTGAAGCGCTTTATGTATGTGATAATAACTTAATAAAGCCTATATCCAGCCTTTGCTTGGGCTGAATGTATTTCATTTCTTGTGTTTGGGTTCGGGAAGTTACAGTGACGGAAACAGTGTAAAGTCAGTTTAGGCTATTAAGGAAATTTAATTTTGCATTTAAATAAATGTTCATTTAAAAGCAGCCTACTTCAGTGTAACATGTTACCATATCATCATGCTTAACAGTTAACACTGAGAATTTGAATAATTGTAATGTGACGATCGGATGCGCGGTGGAGAAAACTGCGAAAGTCACTGACACTTTTATTCGGGCAAGTTAAATTCATTTCGGATAACCAAAATCTAAAGAGTGCCTGCTCGAAGGGCTACCAGCGATTTTGAAATTTAATTCATTTAATTCATGTTCTGTCTTGGTAGGAAGGTGTAAGGTGCAATGGTAGTACTAGTCAGTTTAATCACCATTCTAAATGAATGCACTCCCTTCATTAAAGCGCACACACACAGAAACAGGAGCACAGACACTGACAGGGTTCAATACACTTTTCTTTGGATTTTTGCAGATTTCTGAATTAACATGTCCCATGCAGTCCCATGTTTCTCTCTCTCTCTCACTCTCTCTCTCTCTGTGGATAAGTTGTTGTGAGTTGCTGATATCAAGGGCAAGGTGAAAGGGGGAGAGTTGCACCATTTAAAGATAATAAAATATTTAATATTTGCTGGAATTGATGTTCTTTGGGTTCAGTTTGCCACAAAAAGTCACAGATCCCTTCTCTTGTGTATACTGTATGTTAAAAAGGAAGTTCTTCTTTGGCAGCAAGAGTACTTTGTTATCTGTTAATAGCCACTTCACCCTCCTCAGTGTTGCTGTTGCGTTGATGTTTGCCTCCTACAACTGCCTGAACATCTCGTACCCAGCAGGCCAAAAGCAACGCTGGAGTTTTTGCAGAGGTAAGAAATCAGTTATCAATTTCATACATCAAATCAGTTATGAACACTCTCTATGGCTACGTCTTAGGGGTTCTCGGTAAAAAAAAAGAAATCAAATTGTACCGGCATGCACTTACACTGTGTACACTTACACTCATCCGAAGTGTGCACACATATCAGACAGCGCGCAAATATTGAGTTCTTTTTAAAGTCTTGCGCTTGAATGGAAAAATTCACAAAGATACATGCCCATCTTGATGAGTATCCTAGCAGACATATTCTGTTATGCCTTGAGTGAACTTATACAGTCAGTAACAGTCGAGAAAGACAACGCATATGTAACAGTATCAGTATTTTGGATCTGTGCATTAGCTACTGTATATCTTAAAGTGACAGCAGCCTAATATGCCTGCTGTCTGTGTCGTTAATGTTAATCAAATGTTAACAACAAAAGACAAGGAAATCCTTCAATGCTCTTGATTGAATAGCTTTTGTAACTTTAATAAGGATTAATCTTTAATTTATACAGTCAAATATGCAATGTTATTTTATATTTGATTACTTTATTCAATTTCTGTACCTAAAAACTAGTATAGTATTAGTATCCAGTATTCCACAGCACATACCGAACCGAAACCTTGAACCTAAAACCGTGATACGAACTGAACCGTGACCAATTTGAACCGTTACACCCCTACTACATCTACACAAATCTAAACACATTTGAAAACGCTGTTTTTGTTTCAAAATGCTCTCTGTCAACATCTGCATTTTCAAACGTTTTCCAGAAGTTTCTCATCCACACTGAAATGTCGGGAAAGACGCTCAAATCATCTTACTGTGCAACCATAAAGCGCACAGAGATGATACTGAGAAACCAGACATAAGAAACGTGTCTCGTTATTCTTCTTGCACAATCATTTTATTAGCAACACATCTCACCACTTGTATCAAAATTTATAAGGAAAGTCCAGTACTTTGTTTAGGCTTGGTTTGTAGGGAAATACAAACCTGCGCACATATATTCAAACGCACATAACACCAATTCTTAATGCGCATGTGAACGCCATCAGCGTTTATCACAGGTTCGCGTTTAAAGTTTGTGTAGAGAGAATGGTGTCGTCTTAGCGACCCCTAATTTAATAACAAATGATCGTTGCGACGGAAGCAAATCAATCAAAACTAACTTTAGCTGGAAAATAACTCTATTAAAGAACCGCTATATAAAGCCAAAACAATCTCTGTTACCTTAAATTATACGTTTATCTCTGTAAAGCTGCTTTGAAACAATCTACGTTGTTAAAAGCGCTATATACATGAAGATGACTTGACTTGACCACTTATTGATGCGTTCAGGTGAACTTCAATCGCCATTCATTGTATGGTTTAAAACACAATCGCCCTCATTTTGCTCCAGGACAGCCATAATGAGCACATTTTCTGTCATCTTTACAGGAATGTAATTAAGATTGTACAAAGTAACGTGCATCTTTAGTAACACTGTGAAAGTTAATAGCACATAGCAGGCACATACCGGTATTTACAAAGCTCAATTTTCTCAGGACAAAAGAAAAAAGAAAAAGATGTGTTTTCAAATGTGCCCAGATTAGTTTAGACGTAGCCCCTCTCTCACACACACAACATCCCCTCACTCACACACTATCTCTCTTGCAAACTCCCACCACAAACATGCTCTGTGCAAAATCCCACTATTCTGTTACTTTTATTGCTAGTAGCCTATATTACACGAGGTATACAGTAGAGCAGGGGTGCCCAATCCTGCTCCTGCTGATCGACTGTCCTGCACAGTTCATCTCCAACCCTAATCAAACACACCTGAAGCAACCAATTAAGGTCTTCAGGATCACTTGAAAATTAAAGGCAGGTGTGTTTGATTAGGGTTGGAGATGAACTGTGCAGGACAGTCGATCAGCAGGAGCAGGATTGGGCACCCCTGCAGTAGAGTCTACATATCATCACTGAAGTTGGTTGTTTTTCATTAAACAGATACCTTTTCAAGATAAACCCAAGGCATCAAAAGTAGCGAAGAACACCTTTGGAGCTGGTTGGTGCTAAACTCTGCAGGACAGTGGCTCTCCAGGAGCAGCTTGACACAGCTACTTTCTTGAACACCTGCCTTAAAGTTTATAGTAATCCTGAAGACCGCCCTCATGGCAAAAGACTTCAGACTTGACTCAGACTCCAGTGATAAAGACTTCAGACTTGACTCGGACTCCAGCTTAAATACTTCAAACTTGACTCTGACTTTAGATGAAAGACATGTGAACATCTCTGCTTTAAACAACCAACAAGGACTTTAAATGTTTTGTAACCAAGTGCACAGAGTATGTTTGTAACCACGCACCTCACACCAACTGCAGCTCTGATGGATCTGATGAACAGATGAACAAATCATGTATCCGTCTCTCTGAGTAAACTAAACCTGTCGTGATTATACAGTTCAGTCACAGTGTGGTTCTCACATTATATGACGTGGTAGACATTTGTCCAGTTCGGTTCTGTTGATTCAACGCGGGTTTGTCGGGAATGCGGTTGTGAGTCCTGAAAATGTGCAGGTGTCAAACTATGAAGGCAACCGTATTAAGCAGAGATGCCATACTAGCCATAGCCAATAGCATCTGCTCTAGAGGTTTTTGTTTTGTGTGAAACATTACTGGTGATTAGGGATGAATGTAAACAGTGCGATGCATTCCATGCAAATTGATGTATTTTCGTAATCGTTCCGCCCTTACTCCTAACCAAAATTGCGGACTATGAATGGATGGGGTAAAAACATTCTTCAAAAGGGAGTCAATCTCCCTCCATTCACTTGCATAGAAATTCTTGTCAATGTAACTCATGAACTTTCATTCATTTTCTAAACACAAATGAAATCAGTTTTAATATTCTCTCATCCTTTTTGTCCCTCCATTGAAAGTCCAAACAAACAAAAGTTCCACACATTAAAATGTTTATAAAGACAAAGCAGTTTAATCCAAGTCTTCTGAAGAGACACAACCTCTTTAGGCTATATGATGAAGTGATGAACAGATTTCATTTAGGATTTTATTTATATGTAAACACTGATCAAGGCACATAAATAGAGCACATACAATATGATAAACAAAAGCTTGACCATACTTGATTGATGCACAAGAAAAAACATCTCATTCTGCATGTTTCAGCTTCTGTTCATTATATCTGACGTTCTTTATGTGCATTGATCAGTGGTTAAATGTGAATTGAAAACTAAAAATGTGAATAAATGTTCATCATACAAAGCAATTCAGAAGGCCACTTGATTATTAAACCACTTGATTACCTGTATGATCTCTATATGAACTTATTGAAGAGACAAAGTTTTGATGGAATGGACTTTCAACTGAGGGTCAGAAACCTCTCAGATTTCAATAAATGTTTCCTTTTCGAAGATGAACATAACGTCATACATTTGTAACAACATGAGGGTAAGTAAATGATTCTCATTTTTGTGTGATAAAACAGCAAATAAAAATAAAATTATTAAAGATAAAAATCTTTAGCAATGTCACACTTCATTCCAGCCCTCATTAATATAACATTTATTTCATGAGCATATTTTACTGAAAATCACACATAAATGTCCTGTTTATTCCCATGGAATGCTGTGTAAGGGCCTGTTCACAACAAGGACGATAACTATAAAGATATTTCTAAAAATCATTCTCAATATTAAAGAATGGCTATAATGATGACGACACAGAGAAACAATATAGTTGGAATCGCTTTCAGAACGATTTTTATCCAGCTGATGAACGATAAAAACATTGACAGCCAATCAGAATCCATCCTGCTGTAACGAGCTCGAGCATTTAAAGCGACAGACAAGCACATGCTTAGAATAAACAGAACGATATCGGCCACGGCCACTGGTGTGGACGCTAATATAGTTATCGTTCTTGGTGTGAACGGGCCTTAAGGCAGCCTGAGCGTCAACAGTAATGAAGGTGGGCAGGTCTTAGTGAAGGGTCACTTTGGAGGTAGGCTAATCGTAATGAAGCGCTGCAATGACTTATATTTGTAGTCCAAAAGTTTGAGTTAGAATAGTTTGCAAGGGCGTGATTTTAAACACAATAAGGCTGTAAAAGCAGATTAGTAGTAGATGAGTTTACCTGTTCAGCGTGATGATGTTTAATGTACCCGACAACCTTTGTTGTCCCATTTAACCACTATTTGCCTATTTCAAGACAAGGAAACCCTTTTTTTTTTTTTTATTAAAAAAAAAAAAAAAAAAAAAAAAAAAAAAAAAAATCACAAAGGGGTATTACTGATGTATTTTTATGTCGTAGACTAAAAAGTGAAAATATTTTGAGCTTGTGTTAAACAACTAATTTCTGGGTTTTGGCCTACAAAAATACATCATTCCTGCAGCACTCTATTAGTTTCTGCAAGTTTGCAGTGTTTTCAACAGATGAGAACTGCTGTTAAACTGTGATCTAATGCCCTTTTGTGATTTTACCTGTTAAAGGCACCTACACACTACAAGATTTTGGGCCAATTCTCCCCTTCCAACAATCCCAGTTAAAATCCCGATTATCTTGATGGTTCTACAGATTATCTTATCAAATATTCCTGTGGTGTGAGGTGTGTTAAGTGTGCTTGAATCTGCTCGGGAAGAACGTCGGGGCCCCATCAATCTCAAATCATAAATATCCACCATGTTGAATATTTCCGATCATCCTGTTGAGGAGGGGGGGCCCCAAAGACAAACACGCACGCACTCTGTAGATTGTCACGTGAAACGAAACAATACCCAATCAGAAAGCGAGCTGACAGAATATCGAAGCATAACACGACTTTATGCAAATTTTTTTGTGAATTTTCTGTAAAAACCATTCCAAGGCAGCACTACCACCATTTCCTCTTGCCTGTCGTCCGCCATGTTTGTTTACTCGCGTTTGACCGTGAGAGATTTTGCGAGATGTTCACAGATGGGACTCTGTTAGTGTGTGGTGTGCATTCCTGGTCACATCGCAGCACTTCACACACTAGTGGAACAAAACTGTTAAAAAAATTTATCGTCAAGTTTGTGGTCTCTCACATTTTGAAAATCTGATAAGATCTTTTAGTGTGGGCCAGCCTTTCAGAAACAGCTAAATTTAGGGTTTACCTCAGTGCGGTTCAAATCACAACTGGCATAGGTATGAAACATATTCAAATAATAATCTCCATTTCTATACTAATAGATAAGGTTTACTGTTTTTTGCCCAATTTAAGGATTGAGCAGATTTCAAAATGGACAGATAGCCTAACTTATCATTGTGTAGCCTATATCTATCTGTAAAATTCTTGCTGCTATTGCACTTGCTGATATTGCACTTCTGGTTAGACCTAAACTGCATTTCGTTGCCTTGTACCTGTACTTGTGTAATGACAATAAAGTTTAATCTAATCTAATCTAATCTAATCTAATAGATAAGGTTTACTGTTTTTTGTCAAATTTAAGGATTGAGCACATTTCAAAACGGACAGATTAACATTCGGAATTAAACTGCTGACAATTGGCTAATTCTCTGTCATCACAATCCCTGGTGCCAACCATCCAGAGTAACTGAAACATCTGAACACCATCCTTCTCCAGCAGAGTTTCCAAATGTGCAGCCAATCCCACTTGAATTCGCAGAAAACCAGCCGCCCTCGTCTTGTTTTCTGCGATGACAAAAGCAAATGGATTTCTGCCAAAACGTCAATTTTAAACTGAAGAGAGATCAGAATTTCGACCGCAGTGAAAACAAAGTGGCTGTAGTAAAAAAAAAAAAAAGCAAAAAATGAAACGGCCCTCCTCCCCCTGTAGCTCACTGCCAAAAGGTGTTCTTGTTCTGATATTTGGTTTGGAACGGCAGCCAAAAATTAGATATGTCCTTGGATATCTCCCTCTTTCCTTTGTCTCCTGTCAGGACTTGGCTGTCCTCCAATGCAACTAGCCATAGCCAGGAACAGAGGGAGCTCCATTCACACACATAAACATCACTTTGGATTTATCCTTTGCTCAAATACTGTGGTTCTTTTGTGTAATCGTATACTCTGTATACAGATACAATAGGTTTTCTGGAATCTTTTTGTAGGCAAGCGCTCCATAAGTAGATGTGTTTGTGTTTTGATAAATGGATCGGTCTCCTCATTTGACCTGGGTTTTTCCATTGGCTTTCTATGAAACGATGAAGACTTTCAGAACAGTTTCTCTTCCATTTTGAAACAACTATACAGTGATATACTCATAGCCAGAACTACTGCACTCAAATCAACAGTTTGTATTGTACCAAAACTCCACAACTCTGCACAACCTCCATTTCTAATTCTGACCACAGACCTTCAATTCAGTTCAACCATTTCATAAGGCCTCAGTGAGGATAAAGGTTTAACCAAAGCTTCTGACCAAACTCTGACGCAACCAAAGCATTGATTTAGACTAAACGCCGTCTTCCTCTTCAGAAGTTCAATATTCGAGCATAAATATTGAAACATGTCTCTATGCATTTGAAAATTAAATGAAAATTCAGTCATCATTAGCTTGTTTTAAAACTGTATGACTTTCTGCTGGGGTAAATAAAATAATACAATTTGAAGAATGCTGGTAACTAATCAGTTTTGGTTACCAATGACTTCCATTGTATTGACAAAAAATATTGAGGCATCTTTTGTATGTAGGCAGAATTTTTATTTAAGGTGTGATATTCAAAACATATCATTTGTCTTGCATCCTCAAATTGTATAGGTCTCATGTGAGTGACAGGTTTATGGAGGTGACGGACTATTTTCCCGCCGTCATGCTGGTCGGTGCACATGTCATCAGAGAAAGAATAGATGTTATAGAGAGAGGAAGATAAGTCATTCTGATTAAAGATTACAAGAGCAAAAAAACAACAATGATGATGTGCACTGATAACTAATTTATAATAAACACTGCAATATTCCACATAAAAATAAGATTTGTCCATTTTTATTTCGTGGTGACTTTAATTTCCCCTAGAGAACATTCTGGCTCTATCTAAAATCGCATACTTCCCAACTAAATAGTAGGCGAAAAACAGTATGTGACAAAAGAAGTATGTCTAAATTCACAGTACTCATAAACGAGAAGCCAAAAAAGTACCCGGATGCCCTACTTGTCCGGCGAGATGCTGAAGTATGCTTGCTTACGATGCACACTTTACTATTCCATGAGGCCACGGGAAAGGATTCATGAATAGAGGTGAAGCGACGCAACTGATGCTGGAAGGTCACATGATGATGACAACAACATGGTGAATGTAGTACGTCTGGATTACATTCTACACGCATACTTTTTAAGTGGTCGTTTAGTTATTATTCAGAATAAGTACCTACTCAAGATAGTATGCGATTTTGGACACAGCCCATGTTTCAAGTCAAAGATGCTGAGAAAACCCACCAAATCACCTTGTCATAGCTCCTCCCCTTTCTGCAATTAGGCAAGGATTTCAGCCAATCAAATGAGGGGCAGGATACTAATCAAAGCTCATATAGGCTAAGTATGAAGAACATTAATACAGCAATCCCTTAAATTCAGGTTCTGAATAATATCTGATCTTGGTAAATGTCAGCAAAGGTTAATTTACCCATGCAACCTCATGACAGATCAGATAGGAAACCAAACACTTAGATCAACAGTTTCATCATTGCTACCCATTACACTCAAAACGCTGATGTGTCTCAAAACCTAGTAGTGAGACTCCTACTTGACAGCATCTTGTGGCAGCACATGACGTTCAAATGCCCACAAACGCTGTCTGGGTAGGCAGCTCGCAAGGTTTTGAGACACATGCAAGTATTTAATGAGTAAGAACACAAGTGACATGGAAAGCAAGCCTACACGGTGGCTTATAGTGGAAATTACTATAGGCGCTTGACAGTGCAAACACACGCCTACTCTCTATCAGCGGGAAACTGATGCATGGCCACGATTACAGTAAATTACGCTGAATAATGTCTCTTCGTTTGAATATATACCAATATATGTATAGATCAAAATCACACAGCAATGGGTATTTCTCCCACTGTCGCAAATGCTGCTGTCCTTCAGGGTGAGTTAGATAAACATTCACCTTCTGTAACTTACTCAGTTAGGCTACCCAACAATGATTTCCATAAGAACTGATGAATATGTTGGTTACTGAGGTCAAATTAAACCAATATACTAGAGTATGCCATGTAAAGGCACACAAGCGATAGTCCACTTTTTTCTTCAGGTTAAAATGGAGCTCTGCAGTTTTTAAGTGCGTTACCTAATTCAAAACAACCCCATCGTTTTTCAGTTCAATTACAGCTGTAATTCCACAGAAACGTAAATAAATGGCATTTTAATAAAAAAAAACTGCACGTTGAAGTGTGGTGGTTTAAGGAGGGAAGAGGTAAACTCACCCATTTCTGAAGCTGCTGCTGCTGCTGAAGTCTACGAGAGTAAATCCATACACTAGATTATGACAAGCACTTTACAATCCCTCAAACTCAAGCAAACGGCTTTTTATCGCTTTAAAATGGCGTCAGTCGCAATCTCGGGTGAGATTTGTTTTTGAAAAGAGAGAAACACACATGAAGAGTGTTGCATTCGCGGTCGATCAGTGGAGTGCGTCTGCAGATTCAGATGAAGTGTGGATTGAAGCGGGAATATGGTGTACAGTCACAGTCACAGCGCTGCATTGCTTCCCTCTCAAATCATCAGACTCGGGGGTGGATCGAGCCTTCCCACTGCGGAGAAAACAAATCTGCTCTTACGATCCTTAATAATTTCCAAAGTCCTGCTTTAGATGACACGCCGGACCCGAGCGGTCGTGCAGGGCAAATATCCAGGGATATGCAGACTCTGGCGTTTCCGTTTCTGGACGTGTTTGATCGGAGTTAAGCGAGTGTGATGTGAGTCTTGTTAGACTCCCGCTGCCCGCAGTAGTTTTTGATAATGATCGGTGTGCTCAGCTCTCAGCAAATGCTCCGACTTGCCCTGCTGACTGCTCTACAGCGCCCTCTACTTGTAGCGCAAAGTATCTGTTTATTTATTTATTTGTTTGCCTGTAGGTAGCGTAACATATTTATTTGTTTTTAATCATTTGGTTATTTGTAGCACAAAACGTTTATGAATGAATGATTAATTATTATCAATTAATTATTGATTAATTTTCTGTTTGCTTGTAGCTCAAAATATGTAAAAAATATACTAATTTATTTGTATTTATCTATTCTATATGCTTGTAGCGCAAAATGTGGATTGATTTATTTGATCTGTTTGCGTTTAGTCCAAATTATTTATTTATTTATGTTTGCTTGTAACGCAAAATATTTATTTATTTGTATTTATTTATTTATTTATTTATTTATTTATTTATTTGTAAAATGTTTATTAATGAATTAATTAATTATTTCTTTCTGTTTGCCTGTATCTTAAAATATGTATATTTTTTTGTTTGCTTGTACCATAAAACGATTATTTATTTATTTATTTATTTATTTAGCATTTTACTGAATTATGTCTGCTTGTAGCTCAAAATATGGATTTATTTATTTGTATCTGTTTGCTTATAGTGTAAAATATTTATTTATTTATTTATGTTTGCTTGTAGCGCAAAATGTTTATTTATTTTTATTTATTTATTTGTAGTGTAAAACAATTAATTGTTTTTGTTTCCTTCTATCTTATTTTTTTTAAATAATTTTATCTGTTTGCTTGTACCATAAAACTTTATTTATTTATTTATTTACTTACTTACTTAAAGTGTAATAAGTCCTTATTTTTATGTCAATCCTTCTGTTCAGGTATTATATATATTTAGCTACTATCATATAAATCTTCATTTGTCCTTGACATTTTCATTGTTGGTTTCTTTATGTTTAAGCAAACACTAATTGATTTTCAACATCCATCCATTTAGTAGACTTGTTCATCTTTATAATCAATGGGCAAATTCATTATATATCATGCAATCCAAATTGTTATAGATTAAGCAGCTCACATACACCCTTTTTATTTTATTCTTTTCTCTCAAAACGACTATATTTGGCAGACAGAAATATTCGTTCACTTGACACAGCTTGCCAACTTGCATATAAAAGTAAATAGTAGCAAATACTAAGGCTATATTTGATTTAAAGAAAGCATTTTTAGTTGTGAAGTGAACTGTCATCACTCATCCCCCACATTATTCACCTCTTCTGGCCTTTAGACAGGATGGGTGTTTACATCTGAGCTGTGTATTGATTGAGAGAGAATGTAATGACGCTCTGAGACCTCTTCAATATAGAGGTCAGCATCTGCTCCCTTGACGACCAATCAATGTCTCGACTGTGTTAGTAAATAGTTCTTATTGGTCAACCTTGAAAATCAATGAAGCTGTCGATTATTCAAAGAGATTCAATTCAAGGTTGCCATGGATACCACATGTAAAGAGTTTAGAGGTTTGTGTGATGTGCATATGGACTACTCTGTTTTTCGGCTTTATGCCGAACGTCATATGAACAAGCAGGAAAACAGGTCTCATTGCATCCGCTTATCGAAGAAAGCGTTAAAGGGTTAGTTCACCCAAAAATCGGTTTCCATATTAAAAATTGGACAAAATCACCCTCTCAAATTGTATTTACCACTGGGAAGCTCTGGGATTATTTTGATACCCAAGTTCCCGAGTTGGGCGGGCCCTTAACTTTAAATATGGCGAAGGGGAGAACGATTGCTGCTGTGACTGATTTATTAGGTTTTTCCACAACAGCTACATCGACTTGTCGTTAAAGCACTGCATTTACATATAATCATTTTAAGCGTATTATGTTTTACACAGCGAAAATAGTCTGTATTTGACCGAAATTCCAGAATCTTCAGCAAGCTGACTAGCCTATTGCGTGGTGAATATTTATGGTTGTCAATGAATGGGATGCTAAATATAATTTTGCCTTTAATAAGATTTTCCCAATAAATAAGCAAGAATAAACCTGGTGTCCTCCATATTCCTGTTGTTTCCAACACAAAGCACTTAATGCGACAGTGGGAAGACATTTCCGATAGCATGCGAAGCACCCTCATGTCTTTTAAAGTCAAGTCAAGTCAAGTCACCTTTATTTATATAGCGCTTTTTACAATACAGATTGTATCAAAGCAGCTTCACAGTGATAACATAAAAATAACACAACAAAGTTTGTTTCTAGAAGAAAACTGCGTCACCATCCACCTTAAGTAAGGCAGATCAGTAATATTGTTGAATATTAAATGTCCCCAACTAAGCAAGCCAAAAGCCAAGGCAACAGTGGCAAGGAACCAAAACTCCATCAGGTGACAGAATGGAGAAAAAAAACTTGGGAGAAACCAGGCTCAACCTGGCCAAAGAGAGAATAGTGTATGATTATGATTCAGGCAGCATTACAGGTCAGAAGTCAGATTGGATCAGAACATTATCCAGTTCCATCTGGTTGGAAGTCGGAGTCATCACGCCGGTATGGAGACGAGTTCGCTGAGGATCAGTGCCGACGACTGTCGTGTCGATGAGGCCTTCACTGGGCTGATGAGGCTGGCACTTCAGGGATGCGTCATGGATGGGTCCAGGCTGATCTGGATACGGCCCGGATCCGGCTGACTTCAGTAAACCTCGGAATAAACAGAAAGACTAACATTAGCATAGATGCCAATCTTCCTATGATGTAACGAGTGCATCAGGTGTTAGAGGAAGTGTCCCCGGTTCCGGCTGACATAATCTATGCAGCCTAATAATCATTTAACTGATTTGAATAATAGAAATGTATAATGTTCTATATGAATGCCAGGTAAAAGAGATGCGTTTTTAGGTTTGAACTGACAGAGTGTGTCTGCTTCCCGGACACTGTAAGGAAAACTGTTCCAAAGTTGCTAAATAGGAAAAGGATCTACCGCCAGCAGTCGATTTTGATATTCTAGGTATTATCAACTGGCCAGAATTTTGAGATCGCAGTAGACGTGAAGGACTATAATGCGTTAAGAGCTCGATCAAGTAGTGGAGAGCTAAACCATTTAGTGCTTTGTAAGTGATCAGCAATATTTTAAAATTTATACGATGTTTAATAGGGAGCCAGTGCAGTTTTGACAGAACGGGTCTAATATGGTCATACTTCCTGGTTCCAGTAAGAACTCGAGCTGCTGCGTTTTGGACCAACTGTAGTTTGTTTATTAAGCGTGCAGGGCAACCACCCAGTAGAGCATTACAATAATAGCCTTGAGGTCAGGAACGCATGAGCTTGTTCCGCATTTTTTATGTCATAATTTAGATATATTTTTAAGATGGAAGAATGCGGTTTTACAGATGCTAGAAACAGCTTTCAAATGAAAGATTGGTATCAAAGAGCTATCGAAGATGAAGCTTCGTTCATCTTCGGAACACAAATGAAGATCTTTTTGATGAAATCTGAGAGCTTTCTGTCCCTTCGTTGACAGCCATGCAACTACCACTTTCAAGCCCCATAAGGTAGAACAATTCATTAAAAGTTATAATTAATAATTAAAGTAATCGATTGCAGTGGTTTAACCTCAATTCCATGAAGCGACGCGAGTGCTTTGTACGCGGGAAAAGAAAAATAAATTTTAGGCTACCACTTTATCTACAAAATATGAATCTCGTGTCCACTCTCATCGCATGCGTTGTGAATGTGATGCTCTCGTGAACACGCGTTTCATTTAATTTTATCAGAAAGATCTTCATTTGTGCTCCGAAGTTGAACGAAAGTCTTACAGGTGACATGATGTTGAGTCATGAATTAATATCTGATTAATTATATATATATATATATATATATATATATATATATATATTAGGGCTGTCAAACAATTAATCGCGATTAATCGCATCCAAAATAAAAGTTTGTTTTTACATAATATATGTGTGTGTACGGTGTATAATTATTTTCTATATATAAATACACACACATGCATGTATATATTTAAGAAATATTTGCATGTATATACTGTGTATATATATTTATATTATATATAATTTATATTATATATAAATATTTTATATATAAATAACACATTTTTCTTAAATATATATGCATGTGTGTGTATTTATATATAGAAAATAATTATACTCCATATACACACATATATTATGTAAACACAAACTTTTATTTTGGATGCGATTAATCTCGATGAATCGTTTGACAGCCCTAATATATACATATATATATATTTATACCATGGTCTGGGTGAATACTCGATTCTGATTGGCTGCAGGGTGTCCATTAAAAAGTGATAGAGGACACCTAACCGTCAGGCGTAACCAGGGAAACCAAGTTATTGTTTGTAAAAACTTTAGATTTCGATTGTAAAACTAATTCAAATATAAACTAATGTTTTAAAAATGTGTTATTTGGCAAGTGACCATGGTATAAGCTGGTTAATGCCCTTCGAGGTGTCCATTGTCAGGTATTAAAGGTCCCGTTTTTCCTGTGTTTTTGAAGCTTTGATTGTGTTTACAGTGTGCAATATAACACGTGTTCATGTTTCGCGTGTAAAAAAACACAGTATTTTTCACACAATTTACTTATCTGTATACCGCTGTTTTCACTGTCCTAAAAACGGGCTGATGACTTCCTTTCTATGAAGTCCCTCCTTCAGAAATGCGTAACGAGTTCTGATTGTGCCAGCGGTACCTGTGTTGTGATTCGACAGCAGCTTAGCGCACGTTGCCCGGAAAGGTCACGCCTCTTACCATAACGTGGAGATGCATGCGCTCAGGGAAGGCCAAACAAAGGTGATTGGACTCCGGGATGAAAATAACAGCGTCTCGACGACATGGCGACAAACACACTCTACAAACGCAACTCTTCCTCTTCTCCGTGGGAGCGCAACAAGACCACGCCCCCTTTTTTTTGTGTATTCCTGTGGGCGGAGGTTAGTCAAAAAACTGTACTAGTGACATCATTAAAGAAGGAAGTAGAGGGATGTAGTCCAAACCGGCCGTTCACTGTAGGCGACTTCTGTTAAATAAAATATCTCGCTTGGCATTGAACTTTGAGCTTTATAATTTTACAGATATTATTTATGCTCTAACAGCAACATTACACACTAAAGTTTGAAAAATGGGATCACGATGAACAGGACCTTAATAGACGACGGCGAGGCGTGCCGGTTGCCTCCGCCAAGTTCATATATCATAACCCTTACATATATCATAGTGTAATTAATTCATATTCGACATCTATGGACTTTTAGCTAAGGAGCGACCTGTTTTACAGAATATGGCATTCTTTTGCATATAACCCCCATAATGAATAATGGAAATTAGCCTATATTGTGACCAAGATATTGCCGGTCTCAGGCCTGAATCATTTAATGAATAGGCCTACTGTATAGAGTAGGCCATTTCTTGTCTTAAAGACACAAAGACCGCATGTTAGTCCTCAGATCTGTGAAGAGAGCGGTAGGTGAGAGGTTTTCATATGCAGTTTGTTTCTCACACTAATATGTGGTTTTATTGTTAGTTCTTCCGCAGCACTTGAGCAGACATGTTGCATATTCTCAAGAAGCAATACAGCTTTTGGTTGCAGAACATGTCCAGGATTGTGGCTTTATGCTGCTAAAGTCTTGTAGTAGCTTGTAAATAGATATTTTAATGATTGAAACCTCGACTGTGAGCAAGTTTGCAGCTTATTTTATGCTTTTGAGAAATGTATATTTTTAACCTTATTAAGATGAGTTGTGACATTATAAGCAAATGTCTTGGGACAACTTGGACATAAAACAGTTTGCATAATTTCATTTTCAGAAGTGACTTGTTAACTATATGGTTTAAGGTTTCACAAACTAGATTTGGATTGTAAAAAAAATAACTACAGATGTCAATATCAGCCCATGACAAAACCTTTTTAATGGCTTTAATTTGCAGAGTTTCACTATTATCTAACCTTGCTCACCTGTTCTTCACATTGTAGTTTCTCATCATTAAATCTAGAAGTTTTGAAATGAACAATCATACGCTCCGTAGAGAAGACGATGACTTAAACTTGTGGTGACAATGGACCTATGTGTTATATCCGGTATTCATTGCTGCTTTCAATAAATGTGTGCACATACATATTCGATTCCAATGACTTTTTTTGTTTGGTTACAGATATTTTGCTTTATAATCAAAGCACATAAAGAAAACAAATGTGCTGCATCACTCATTTCAAATGAGGCCAGTCTGATGCAGCTGATACAAAATGAGTCTCTGATGTTTCTCAAGCAAATGAATGACTAGTTCAGCATCATTTAACTATAAGATTTTATTCTCACCAATCAAAAAATGCTATATTTTCATTGTAAAACAATCAGAAGTCATTCTGTAATTTGAGGACATTGGGTTTAGCAGCAGTTAAGAAAATTTATCTGATGGGGTTAGTGCACACAACCACAAATGTGTTTATCAAAGTCAAAGGAAGTGGGCGTCTTCATAAGAACAGCTTGTGCTAACCACTTCCTGTTGAGATGGGAAACTTCTGATGGAGACAGAAGGCGTAAAGTAAACAAGTCAAACAAAAAAGGTATTAGGGGGGGATATGTTTTAGAAGAACAATTGTGTAATAATTACTCTACAGACAGCCTGTTAAACTTCTAAACGCACTAGAATGATCAATATATCAAAATTCTTTGTGAAGATCCATATTGATTGTATTAATTAAAGGCTTTCACTGCTGGACTGGTTGAATATTCACTGTGAGCTAAAATCGAAATAGGCTTTGTTGTGCCTGTTGCTGACAGTGTTGAATTCTGTGTTTGTATCTGAATAGAATAGGCTACTACACATAGAAAACTGAATAGAAGAATTAAAAGACCACTGAAGACAGACCACTTCTACAAATGTACAAAAATGGAAGAACATATCCTCATTGGAATCAGCCGCTCAGACATGTAAAATTATGTGATAAAAAATTCCCTATATATCCTATATTGCGAGAGAAAGAAAAAAATAGCCTAAATGCAAAGAAACAGGAGACAATAATATTTCACTCGATATTCACACATAACGGGACATTATTTAGATTAGATTAGATTATGATTTAAATTCTATACTAATCTATTAATATTTAGTTTCTAGTAAATAGGCCTAGGCATGTAAAGGAAAAGAGACGCTCGAGCGTGTTTTTGCTTTGACAACAGCGCCCTCTGCAGGAATGTGTCTATTAATGTCGTAATGCGCAACATCGATTTGCGTTTAAATTATGAAAGCAACCATTTCAAATTAAATGTGTCATTAAGGCAAGCAAGGAAATTGGATTTATAATTAAGGATTTGCTTTTGAAACAATTCGTCAATAGATTCTCGCTGAAAATATTTTCTAACAGAGGTCTTTTATATAAGTGACTCTCTGTGAGGGTCGGCGCCCTTAATAAACTGCAAAATGGAAAAAGGGTCTTCGGTACATAAATTAAATTAAAATACTGCCTAAAATCATTGTCCGTTTATTATATATTCTGTAATATCAGTCACAACATTTTAACCATATAAAAACGTATTTTTTTTATTTAATAACTAAATTATCAAAATGAATATTATGTTATTAAAATATGATGAACAAACCATGCAGCAATAAAAAATTATATTGGCTAATAAACACATCCAAGCTGTTTAACATTTTAAATGTCCGTTTCCACTTGTGGGACTTTTATTTGACCCGGAAGTGTAAAGTGCTCTTTAATACATTAGACATTCTCTGATACAGGAGGAAGTTTGCTTTCACAAAGAACAGTTTTGCAGTTGATATCATGTCATTAGATGTAAAGTCTAGATCGAAGCGCTATGAAAAGCTGGACTTTCTGGGTGAAGGACAGGTAAACGACATAACTTTGATATTTCTGAGCTGTTGTTCGGTCGAATAGAACAGGACAGCCTGCATCTGCAGCAGCTGCATATTAATCTTCAGTTTTATCAATGTGTCCTGCAGCTCACAGATAATGTTGTACCATTATTTTGCAGTTTGCAACTGTGTACAAGGCAAGAGACAAAACCACAAACACCATTGTTGCTATTAAAAAGGTAAGACACTTCCCATTATTGCGGCAAAACCATCACTTTTGATCATATTTCGCTTGTTATTTTGCATTGGGTAGTTGAATATTTTATTATATATTTTGTTGGTAACACTTAACACTAAAGTTTCATGTGTTAACACTAGTTAACATAAACTAACAATAAACAATGCTGTATTTATAATATTAATTAATGTTAACCGTAACATTTACTAATACATGAATGTTAATGCACTGTGAACTAACATGAACACAATGAACAATTATATTTTTATTAACAAAAATTAATAAATGTTTTAAAATAAAGCGCTGCTCTTTGTTGATGGCAATTAACTAATGTTAACTAATGAGACCTTATTGTAAAGAGTTGCCATTTTGTTTTTTGCTTTTATCATTCTTCAGTTCCATCATTTCAAACGCTGAATTTCTTGTTTACAGATAAAAGTGGGACACAGAACCGAGGCGAAAGATGGTGCGCTTTGGATCAATCTTAATCTTTAATATAATCTTATATATATATATACACACACACACACACACACACACACACACACACACACACACCAGTTTAATTTGAGTCTTACATATTTTCTTCTGTTATCCAGGCATCAACAGAACAGCTCTTCGAGAGATTAAGTTGTTGCAAGAGCTCAGTCATCCCAACATTATTGGTGTAAGTCATATCTATATGCATATAAATCTTTGATGTACTGTTGTTAATTATGGCATAATACTGACATCAATGAACCCGTTTTTGCTTTCAGCTGCTGGATGCTTTTGGACACAAATCCAATATCAGTCTTGTCTTTGACTTCATGGAGACAGATCTCGAGGTGACGGCAGAGGAATGCACTTGGACGTATATTGTTCATTTCAGTAGTTTTAACAACAAACCTATCACAGAGCAAAACCATTCAGAATTAAAGTCAATGTCAACACAATAACAAGCATTATGTTTTTCAGCGCTATCATTTGTTTGATCAGTGCTATTACAATGAGTAATATAAATACATTGTTGTATTATGGTCTGTTTCAGGTGATCATAAAGGACACCAGTCTCGTGTTGACGCCAGCCAATATAAAGGCATACATTCTAATGACATTACAAGGTTTGGAATACATGCATGATCATTGGATCCTGCACAGGGTGAGGCGCTAAGATATCTGCTCTGTGTTTAATTATGAACACTAGCGTTCAAAAGTTTGGGGTCAGTAAGATGTTTTTTTTTTAAAGAAAGAAATTCATACTTTTGTTAGGCAAAGATGCATTAAATTGATCAAAAGTGACACTGAAAACATTTATAAATTGATGTTGCAAAAGATTTATATTTCAAATAAATGCTGTTCTTTTAAACCTTTTGCTTGTAAACAAATCCACAACTAACATAATTGATAATAATAAGAAATGTCTCTTGAGCAGCAAATCAGCATATTAGAATGATTTCTGAAGGATCATGTGACACTGAAGACTGGAGTAATGATGCTGAAAATTCAGCTTTGTAATCACAGGAATAAACTAAATTTAATATATATTCAAATAGAATTTTTTAAATATATTCTAAATTGAGATAATTTTTTTTTTTTTTTTTTTTTTTTTTTTATCAAATAAATGTCGCCTTGTTTCTAAAGGAAACTTGTTTCTACCACAGAATAAAATAAATTAAAATTTTTTTTTTGTGATCTTTCTCACACAAATCTGACTTTTGAGTTTACATTCCACAATTCTGACTTTCTGACTACATAAACTCTCACTATTGTGAGATATAAAATCGCAATCGCAAGTTACAAAGTCTGATTCTGAGAAGAAAGTTAGCTCACAATTGACATTTTCTGGTGATTTTGACATTATTTCTCAAAATTGCAAGTTCATATTTGGGACTTTATATCTCACAGTTGTGAATTCTGACACTCACAGTTGTGAGTTGTGAACAAACAAAAGTCAATTAATTCTTTATTTTTTAATCAGTGGTGGAAACAAGCTTCCGTAAGCTTAAAGGAGAACTCTGGTCAATTTTAACATTGAGCTCATTTTTTTGTAAATTTGGAGTGCTGTCAATACAGAGAACAACAACAAAAATTGATGTGTCATTACAAGTGCACAGGTCATGTGAGTGATTCCTTCAGAGTGAACACGAGTGAATCTGACTGCAGTAGATGTGAAAGATATGAATAAAAATGATGTTTATTCAGCCAGCGCTCATACCTGTATTTACATCCTGTTTTCGGTCGAAGTCCACAGTAGTCGATTGTCGAGTTCACGCACATAGGTTTAGTACCTATGATCATGCGCATGAACTCAACAATCGACTACTGTACTTGTAATGACACATCAAGGATGTTAAGAGGCTAAAAGCAGGTTTAAAACTTGCCCCATTTAAGTCAACAGGGTGCAAATTTTAAAAAGAGGATAACACGGTGTAGGCAACACTGGTTTTTGTCGTTGTTCTCTGTACTGACAGCACTCCAAATTGACAATTTTTAAAAAAAATTGGCCGGAGTTCTCCTTTAAGAGACTTCTTTCAAAAACATAAGAAAAACTTAGCAACCCCAAACTTTTGAATGGTTGTGTTGAACTACTTGAACTACCAAAACTGAAGTTCCTGTATAAAACTGGCACCTTCAGTCATCATCATTTTTTTTTTCAGGATCTGAAACCCAATAATTTGCTACTGGATGAGAATGGAGTCCTGAAGCTTGCGGATTTTGGCTTAGCCAAAGCATTTGGAAGCCCGAACAGAGTGTATACACATCAAGTTGTTACAAGGTTTGTAGAAATCTCTGATAATTCTGACGTGTTAACATTTACTATATTACTTGGATCTTCTTTATTATGCTATTGTTAGATTTTTTTTCATGTTGTGTGGTACTTCTCAGATGGTATCGTGCCCCAGAGCTGCTCTTCGGTGCCAGGATGTACGGTGTGGGTGTGGACATGTGGGCAGTTGGCTGCATTCTTGCTGAGCTTTTACTCAGGGTGAGGATCTTTGTACAGTGTTTGTAAAGCCATTTGGCTCTTTTGAAAACCAATCAGACCATTAACATGTATTTTAAAGTCAGCATGAAATGGAAGTTGCGATAGTTCTTCTCTATTTTGACGTTACATCTGAGTAAAACAGCTTCTCAAACAAGAAAAAATGTGGGGCGGGACTTGATTTTGCCCATCGGGAATTGATTGGATTGTTGTGGTTTGCTATTGCTGTGATGTCATGTGAGTGACAGGTTGTCCCGTCCTCGCACCAGTAAATACATCATCAGAGAACAGAAGAGATGTTGCTGCAAGAGAGGGGGGAAAGTTATTATGGTTAAATATTATGAGGAACCAAATGAAAAATTATGAACATGAAATAAATAAAAAAAAAACATAATAATGTGCATGGATAAATCATTCATAATACTGCAATATACCATTAAAAAAAACAAGAATTGGTCATTTTGATTTTAAGAATGATTTGTTCTTGTGTTTTAGTTGCCATTTTTGGCTGGAGATTCAGACTTGGACCAGCTGACGAAGATATTCGAAGCTTTGGGAACACCAACAGAGGACACATGGCCTGTGAGTTGTAGTTATCTACTTATTTGTAATGAGAGGTTCCACGTGAAAGCAAAGCATCAAGGCCTGTTCACACCTAAAATGATAATTCTTAGCATCCACACCATCTCACAATTACATTGTTTATTTTAAGGTGCAGTATTTTAATGTTGTCAATGCTCAAGCTCGTTAAGCAAGATAGATTTGATTGGCTGTCAATGTTTTATTGTTCATCAGGTGAAAAAAAATCTGATTTTTTGTTCTTTATCATTTTTTTATCATTATAGTTGTGGTCTGGACTCTGCTGTTCTTTTAAATTTATAACGATTTTAAAAAATATACCTTGATTACTTTATTTTATGCACTTGCATGTACTTACAGTGTAGTTACCTAAGAAAGGACTGGTTAATATAAGGTAACCACATGGGTTGAGGGGTAGGTTCAGGGTAAGTACCTGTTATTACCAAGTTATAATAACTATAATATGTACATGGGGAACAGGACTGTAAAATAAGGCGCTACCTATATCTTTATCGTTCTTGGTGTGACTGAGCATTTACTTGAGATACTATAAAAGGACACATTAATGTTTCATATGTCAAATCTTGAGAAATCTGTGTGTCTAAATGAGTTAGAATCATTGATTTGCCGGTTGTTGTTTCAGGGGATGTCCAGTCTCCCAGACTATGTGTCATTTAAACTATTTCCTGGCACGCCACTGGAGCACATTTTCAGCGCAGCTGGCGATGACCTTCTGGAGCTCCTGAAGGGGTTATTCACCTTTAACCCCTGCACACGCACTACAGCTTCGCAGGTGCCAATAACCGGGTTGCAGTTTAATCAACTTAATGCTTGGAGCTAATCTACCTTTAGAGAGAGTGAACGAATGTATACTTTCGTTTCAGGCTTTGAAGTTGAGGTATTTCAGCAATAGGCCAGGACCAACCCCGGGACCGCAGCTTCCCAGACCAAACTCCTCAACAGAAGTCCTGAAAGAAAAAGAAAACCTGATGATTGGAATCAAGAGAAAACGTGACAGTATTGAACAGGGTGAAAAAAACATGCACAAACACATGATAAATGCGTCTGGTAGCGTGTTGGTTTCTTTATTGGAAATATCCGTGTTGTTTATATCAGTGTTCCAAGGGAAATGCTTTTATGTTCAGAATAATCAATTCCAGTGCTGCTTAACATATAAAGATCAACAGATAAATGGGAATTGTTGCTCTGTTTAGATTACACTGAGATATAATGGATAAGGATAATGTATAATGAAAATGGTGTCCCACATGGTCATGAATGTTTTTTTTATTTTCACTGTTCCATTTCTTAGGTACCCTTAAAAAGAAACTGGTGTTCTGAGTGATTTGGATGCTGTTTTCTTCCACCGGTCCTGCATGAATGGAAAGGAACGTATTTATGTGTCAATCAGTTTTTCAGTTATTTTTTTATGTACTATAAATATTAAATTATAGAAAAATGTAGTTTTGCCTGTTGTCTGTTTTAATTAGTTATGCACATATGCACCCCCATTTATGTCACTAAGTATATTCAGTAATCATTTTAGCATTTACAAAAAGCATATACATTTTCATTTTTTTGTAATAATTATTAAAATACAATATAATAGTTTTATAAAATACAATAGTTTTATAATAAAAATTAAAACTAATTTTAATAAGCTATGCTTTTAAGGATTTAATGTCTAGTTAATGGTTTACAGATTGGTCTGTCCTGTGTTCTTTGAGGCAGTTTGGCTTGTTTTGAAACCGCATCAATAGTCCTGAGTGAGGTGCTGTTGTGTCACAGACCTGCCTGGATCTTCTCTCTGCTCTGGAGAACTGGCTACACTTCACCAACACATTGTGATATGTTGAGTTTAAGATTTACAGTTAGCATTTACGTAACCAAACACCATTTAAATCCCATTAGTATTACATAAATTAAATAAATATATATATATATATATATATATATCAACCTACATGTAGTTTATTGAACCCAATCACTTACTGTTGAAAACAGATGTTGTCTGCAACTTGCATACTTTACACACGGAGTCAAACACAGTTAGGAGAGGCATTGTTTTGCTGTCACTGCCAGCCAACTGGAAAATAATTGTATTAGCAAATCCAAACCCTTATGAAAATGAACCATGGGTTTTATTGTGGTAAAAGTGTAGTAACCATGTTTTGGTTTTTTTTGGCAGATTGATTATTTGTATGACCACAGTTTTACAACAAATTCAATGGTTAAACTATAGTTAGTGTAGCAAAACCATATGTGGTTACCATGGTTTAGGCTAACCATGTTTTTCTTTTTTTGGTTTTGATTGTAGTAAAACCATGGTTAATTTTCGTAAACTCCCACCCATCAACCGCACAGCAAAAATACGTTGGGAGATTTGTCACCATGGGTGTTAAAATGATCACTTTCCGGGTGAACATACAGGTCCATCTTTGCTAGTGTTAAAACAACACTGACGAAAGTGTTTATTATTCAAAACTGCATTAATTATAACTGCATTAGTGTATCATTTTAATCACTCAAGGTGTTGAGAAATCATCACTCTTAAGTATACACATTTAACACCTTATGGTGATTAATCACACAACCCCAGTGTATTTGTTTTATGTTGATTTAATGTAAATAATGTAAATACTTATTTTAAAATGGTAATGCAGATGAAATTTAAAAAATAAACCTGTAGATATTTTTCCAAAAACCAAGTGACTATGAATTTATTTGAACATAAAATTTGAATATATTTTAATACATCAAACATACAATTGAATAAAACAGCTCTTAGTCTCCAATGCAATAGTAACTTAACAATGGTATGAAAATACAAGAAATATTTCTTAAATATAAATCTCTACTGAGTTTCAATTCAAACAAATTCATTTTTTTGTAAAAATGTAGAAAAATGAGTCAGCACCATAGGACATCTGTACATGTTGATATACTTTGTCAAATAATCTGCACGGACATTTTCAATAGAAATTGACTAGAAATGTTTTAACAAGTACATACACTGCAATACCATCTTTAAATTGAAAATACAACAACAATTTAACATGTCATCTTTAACTCATCAATGTTAACCAAGTCTGGTTTAAAAATATACATTCATTCTGATAAAATATACTATTCCTTTATAGGCTAAATAATCGCATAAATCTCTACTGAGTATTTCAAACAAGTTCATTTTTTGCAACTATGTAGAAAAAGGAGATCTGTGCATCAAACAAAGAATTATTCCTTAAGTTGTCTTTGTTCACTATCCATACATGTTGAGATGCTTTGTCAAATAATCTATAGGCATGGACCTGTTCAATAAACGTAGACTCATAGTCTTTTAACAACAAAAAAACTTGTTCTCTGAACAATAATATATTTAGTATTTTGCTGAAAACAGGCATTTCGTCAACAATATCAGAACACATTTCAGTTTGACAATCAATGCAAAGATGTTCAGAAATCTCTTCAGAATTATCCAAACACAGAAGTTTATGAACCTTCACTGGTCCTGATTCCAGAGAATTGTAATTCATACATTCCCAGTGATAGGCCACAGCAAATTGGTGTTTTTTTGTGCCAAAGACACACAACATGTAAACAATAGGCTACAAGTAAACCCACATTTTTTAAATGATCTAAAACAACGATATCCAAATTAGAATAACAGATACATAGTTTAAACGTGTTCCTGTTCCCTAAAAAAATTTGGTCCGGTCGGGCTACAATAGCGGCTTTAAATACATGTTTTTCATTGTCATTGTGTTCAAGGGAAATGCGAAACCTCACATTATGACGAAAGCGGAAGTGATATACAGTGAGGACATTATTTGATTTGGATGCAATGTCAATACTAAATTGGTTTAAACAACAAAGCACCAATGTAACCAAACACGCATCTGTGATTTCGGATTAATCTCGGTCATCATCTCTCAGACTTCCGCACTAGTGTCGGACAGAATGCTCGCACACACGCCACACAGTCTATTGTGAGCAGCGGCGCGCGTGCACTCAGGACTGATCGCGGGAGCGCGAGAGCACAGCAGACACGAACGACGGTCGCGTTACTCGCGTATCTCACGAGCAAAACATTTGAACTGGATTAGTGTGTGTAAAGGAGGATTTGGCTCGCTGTCAGCATGTGTACCGCGTGTTGTGTGTCTCAGGTGAGTGATGCATTTACTGTACAGCATGTAGAAACATCACTGTCGTGACTCGTGAACCGCGCGGAACAATCGGTGTCTCCTATTTAAATTATTTTCTATAGCATTTGATGCTGATGTACACATATGCTTTGGAAAAAGTTTAATAATAAAAGTTCCGTTCTTTTAAAATGTTTGATTGTTGTATTTGTTAATAAGTATGTCAGTTTCAAATAGGCTACATAAGCAGCTTTTTAGTGTCATCCTTGTTTGTTCTGTGTATCAGTTAACAGCCATGAGTTCTCGGTAGCAAATATGCTTTACATCATTTTTGCATGATATAAAACATATTTTCATAAACTCCTTATTTTAGTCCAGTATTTATTTAACAGAACTAAATAGCCTATTTCTTTATTTCACACCCGACTATGAAGATGCTGTTGATGAGAAAATGCTTAAACCAGCCTAAGACGCTTTGATGGTCTCCCAGCCTGGTCGAACTGGTCTGTTGCCTGGTTTTAGATGGTTTTGTGTCATTTTTCAGCTAAACGACCAGCACAACCCACATAAAACTAGCAAACCATCTTAGGCTGGTTTAAGTTTTATCAACAGGGTGATGGTTTCCACTGACTTTATAAGATAGTATGTTTCCATCAACTGCGGTGTCAGTGTTATCCAACCAGAAATGTATCATGACTTTTTCTAACGGTCAGGAAATTATGTCATCACTATGATTAATCATGTTTCATGCTCCTTTTGTCCTCATTTAACATTCTGGTCAGAACAAATATGTCCCTGACTCCCTGTCTGTCCTTGTTTCCAAACGAGCCACATTTGTAAATTAAATTTGATAAAATGAACCTAAATAAAACAGATGGTATTGGAGGACACTCCACCAGGAAGCCCTTCAGGTCTAGATATGGAAAATGAGCGATACTGATAATGTAATTGTCTACTTCACATTCTCAGTGTACTAATTTCTCTGAGGGTCTTGTAGACCATTTGTACGTGGTGGCGTCCGCGGGTGGTCTTTTCATTTCCTGGTTGGATCCATGTGGCTGCTTGTTTGCATAAGATTAGCAGTAAAAAGAGAGAGCTTGCAGTCAGTGTTCAGCATCAATAGTGTTGTCTCATTAGTGCTAAGCTTGTCAGGAGCCAGTGGCCCCACAAATGTGTGGAGTCGGGGGGGGGGATTGGCATCGCGTAGTCTCAGTGTTTGTTAACTAATTGCTATCATTAGATAACCCGCTTAGTTTAACTGTTGATCCAACTTTGACACTAATGTATTCCCTCTTTATGGCAACGACAACAGCAGCGTTTATTAACATTTGTAGATTCCGTATTCAAATGAGCATTAAACAACCTCACAAGACAACACCAAATTCAATGCATTCAGTTAAATGGTTGAAATCATGATACTGTCATAATATCAAAGCAATTAAAGTGGCATAACACACACAGGTTGGACAGTATCATTTAGCTGTGTTGTCCATAACTTAAAGCGATAGTTCACGCAATAATGTCATTATTTACTCATCCTCATGTTGTTCCAAACATGTATGACTGACTTTGTTCGGAACACAAAAATCTATTTTGAAGAGTGTTTTTTTTTTTTTTCTACTGTTTTTGTCAATACAATGAAAGTGAATGGGGTCCAAAACATAATTGGGGCCTACTGACTTTTTCACTGTAATAAACAAAAAAGAAAGCCAGTCATACATATTTGGAACAACATTAGAATGAGTAGGCCTAACTTATGACAAAAAGCAAATTTTTGGGTGAACTGTATACAGTAATTCTCATAAGATCAGGAGAGCATTGCTTCATTTCTGTTCATTTCATTGTGTTGTGGGTTTTTGGTCAACTTGTACTTCCACTGTACACTATTTACTTGTCAGTTTCATGGTACCTTTTTAAAAATTATTTTACACTTCTTTTGTTGGTAGCACTAACGTATAACTAGCGTCCACACCAACGTACAATAACATTATGATAAAACCACACAAAGTGATTACTACTGTCTATTACCTGGTGTTTTAATCCGTTGCTTTTGTCCACTTTCAACCACTTCTGTCCTGATTTCATTGAGGGGAGGGCCTATGGGTGGGTAAATGTTTGGGCTTTTTTAGACCTTTCGATTATGGACAAAATAAGCTTATGCTTTGTCTAATTAAGCTTAGACAAAGGAGACTTAGACAAAGGAGACAAAATAAGCTTGTACAATTTACATATGAACACGACCGCAGAAAACAGAAAAACATACGAAGAGCAGCAGCTTACGTTTCTGCTCTGACAGCCACAAGACCACGCCGAAATGTGTGTTAGAAATCAGGAATGGTGAGAGAACATTGTGCTTGGTACGTTTTTCATATTCAAACCAAACTTGGGTCTTCAGCCGACAAAGTTTAAATCCCGTCCGGCTAGCGCGCTTCCCATAATGTTTACGCAGTAGGTCAGCTGGAGAGAAAGCGGTCTTTTGTGGCGATTCGAACGCATTTGACCACATGAGCGTTTACACTGTGAAAGCAATCCGGTCGAATGTGTTTTCGACTATCTCTTGAAGTGTTTGAAAGTGGACAGAGATGGATTATTTTTCTAAAAATATTGGTTTGTGTTCAGTCTTGTAAATCTGGGAGGACATAAGAGAATTTTTGGGTGAAGTATCTTTGAGACATCTAGCAACAGTTTGAAGAAATCTGATGTCAAGATGTGAAGCAGAATATCATGATTTTTTTTGGCATTTTGTTGTGTTCAAGCGTTTGAAAAGGTTTTTGTCTTTCGAATTTGTCTTTTTGTCTTGTCCTGCTGGGAAATGTTGTGTAAATCTAACTGATTTCTCCTTCAGATGTCTGGGTTTGAGTCATGGATGACTGTCCTATGAATCAGTCGTAATGATGCATTCTGCATAAAAAAGCTAATTTTATTGCCCAGTAATATTGTGCTGTGTAAACATTCATGGCTTTAGACAGTACTGGTGCAGCTTTGCACTGGAAGGGTCATTATCTCGTTTTCTGTTTATAATTAATTGAGTGGCACACTGTTCTTGATCAGGCCTTGACATAACTTTGTAAGATCTGATTTGTCTGAACTCCCACATGAGAACTTTGTAAGATCTGATTAGTCTGAACTCCCACATGAGAAGTCCAATGACTGTGTAGCGTCTCCAGTGTGCTACTTGGTCTTTACTGATGAAATGCCATGAAATAACACCAATCACATGAACCATCACCATAATAGGCCAAAACAAAATGTGCATTATACTATAGGAACAATTTATGTGGATTTTCCAAGCGGCAACCTCCCTGTCTCTCTCTTGAAACCAACACGGAAGTGAATTAAACGGCAATTCATCAACTGGCCGCTTGAGGCTGGCTGCAAAAGTGAGTCAAATCTGCATCTCCCCCATGTTAAAATACCCAACTTTACAGCAGAAAAAAACACGGGTGACGTCACGGACACTACGTCCATATTTTTTTACAGTCTATGGGATTTTCACACGTTCCTCAAATCTCAGTTAGTGATCTTTTTTCTTCTTCTAGTGAACTGAAAGGTGCCGTTTGTGGCAGGACTGTGTTGACTTTTTGGGTAGCAGTGAGACATTCTCGCCCTTCCATACTGCCTTTATGCATCTCTATCGCTCTCCCTCCATTACCATCTTAGAGGGTGTTTACTCTTGTCCCATGAGCCTTTGGGTTACTCTGTATTTGCAATTGAAAAAGCTGTCAAGTAATCGGCATCCATCCATCAACGTTGTGCCATGTGATTCTAGTTGGGAAGGTTTGACTCTTCAGTGTTACTATGGGTACTCTTCACACGGGAAAAAAGAGCACTTTTTTGTGTACACTTCAAACAGTGAAGTAATACATTTTTGCCTCAGCTGTACAATTGCCTGGCTAACAGACCCACAAAGCAGCTATTCATGACATGGGGACTATAGATTAATTGTCCTCTGAGTTTCGACATGATAGTACTTGAGCTTAGTGAAATAATGTGTCTTAATGTTCTTGGCCATTTGCAAAATCCACCAAGGATCACTTTAAACTGTGTTCGATTTGTTTGGCTGACAAGTAACATTATAATTATACACTCAATCAAGGTTCGATACAGTTCACGATACTATCGCAATACTTTAAGCCAAAAAAAATAAAAAAATAATAATAATTAATAAATTTCATTTCCTATGAAAAGTTAACAAAATGTACTGTTTGATTAAAAAATTCTAAATTACATTAGGTAATGGGTAATTACATCTGCTTTTTTTTCGCCTGTGTTTTAATCTGAAGATTCTGTACTCTTTCAGAATATGCATAACAGCGCTCCCTACTGTATAACAGCAAAAACATGGATTGCCGGAATGGCGGAAAATTACTTCAATGGCGGCGGATAGAGTTAAAAAAAATTCTAATCAATTGGAATTTTTCCAAACGGGGACATGGTTCTGTGCTCATCATTTTATTTGACAATTATTGAAACTACAGCAAAGAATCAGCATATTTAAACACATTATGGGGGACTTATATGGGATGTGTTGTGTTCACACTTGGCATGTTTGATTCGATTAAAACAAACCATGGTGCTATTGCTCTGTTTGTGCGGTTAATTTGAATAAGTGTGAAGGCTGCCATCCGAACCCTGGTGCACACCAAACAAGCGGACCGAGACCGCTAAAAAGATGGGTCTCGTTCCACTTCTAAACGAACTCTGGTGCGGTTTGAAAGAAATATGAATGCAACACAGACCAAAGACATGTAAACGAACCAAAAACAAAACAAAACTCACGCATCTGTTTTTTTCTTGTCATAGTCGTGAATGTTGCCCATCACAGTTCGGCACAGGCATCAGAACCGCGTCTCCTCGCAGCAGATCTTCATTTGTGTGTGTGACGGAGGGATTCCTGACACATTTTATAAGCTCTTCACGAGATCTCAGGCTACTCGTACAAGGAGCACATTTAGCCCAGCACACAGCATAGTTTTGGATGTTCAGTAAGTTCCGTCTCAAAATAGGCAACACATCATACAAGCTGACATCATTCCCACGCAGTTTACTTCTTTTGATCTTTTTCTTCAGTCGCTCTCGGCAGCCATCTTCCACCCCTATGTATCCCTATGCCTTTAGGTTTGGTGATAATAATGCCAATCTGAACACTAAGCAGACCAGGACTAAATGTTTTTTTTTTTTTTTTTTTGGTCCAGACCAAACGAACCAAGCCAACCGAACTACAAGTGTGAACACACCCTTAGATTTTTTTTTTTTTTAAATAGGATATTCTGTGATAATTCCATTTTTCTGCAATTTGATCCATGTTTTCCACACCTTGGAAATTATAGGGCCCTAATCTAGCCAGTGCTTGAGTTAGCTTTTTTCCCACAAATCATATACTGTCTTTGTAGAGTCCAAACTCATTGCACATGTTTGACTGCAAGGAAGTAAAAGTAACTGTTTTTAGCAGCCAGCAGTTCTCTAATAGATTTAGATCTTTATTTTATGGTCAGCTTTTCTGCAGGGTGTAAACACAGCGGGACTACAAACAAACCTAGAATCTGTTTGCTGCAACACAACATTCTTCCAACTTTTGGATGCAGTTTCATAAAGATCCTCCACACACTTCTGTGGAGCTTGAGAAATTCACAGCTCGAATTGTTAGGAAAACCATAGGTTTATGGTCCATAGGTTATTGTCCTTACCAGTAGTCTGTCACCTTTCACCCAGACCCCTGCTGGTTGCGGGAGAGGGTAAGAGAAGGGCTCTTTGTAGGGGGTTGAGAACTGTCTCCGGGGCAGGAGATGTGGGGGATGGTTTGTTTGCGAGAGGATGTAGAGTGCTGTCCCACCACTCGACCGGTGTTGACCAATGAGTGGGACTCCGCGGTACTGTGGAGAAATGGGTCTGTCATTGGTCGGGGTCGTACGTGCTGACCACCTACTGTCTGGAGAGGGGGATGTGTCTGATTTTTGGAGATAGTGTGCCTGCCTTTGCTGTGATTCCTGCTGTCTGTGTCATCACATAGTTAATATGATGTGCCATTTACTGTCAAATATTATCTTGATTTCTTAACTTTTAGGTTGTTGAAAATAAAGATCCCATTCCAAACAAGTAAATAAATTAGTGTGTGTTTTTGGATAACACTAAATATAATATGAATGATTTATTTTATATTGACAAATCATGCAATAAAACATTTTTAATAAAAAAAACTCACTTCTGGGTTGATGATTTTGTACTTTATAAAATAAGTAACTTCACATAATATTATAATTATTATTAAAATAACCATAGGAGAATAGCAACAGAATAAGTCATATAAATGGTATGATCTAGAAACCTAAATAAAAATACCTGTATTACACATTTACATTATATTATATTTAGGGATGCACGATATATCGGCCACCATATCGGCATCGGCTGATATATGTTCATTTTTGATATTCTCATTATCGGCCCGATTAGAAAATTTGGCTGATATATTAAAGCCGATAAATAATGGATTATTTACTTTAGCTGAGACACTTCAGATGCACACTGGTTACCATGATGGTTTTTAATTGCTTGAAGTATGATTGAAATCACTTCCAAAAGGAAAATACATGTGCAGCGCAAGTCTTTTAAATAGGCTACATAAAATTATAATGAGAACATGTTGGTACATGGCTTTTAATGGTGAGATTAGTGTTTTTGTAATCAGGCTCTCAAAAAAAAAAAATTGGATTTAGATTTATCTGACAATATATCGGTTATCGGCTTTCAAATATAAAGAATTATCGGTATTGGCCAATTTCTTCATATTGGTGCATCCCTAATTATATTTAAGTTATTATTTTAAACATTATAATATAGGCTAAATGCATCCCTAATTATATTTAAGTTATTATTTTAAACATTACAATATAAATAATTTGTTCAAGTTGTGAAATGATGGTAATGATGTGAAAAGCACCAAATGATTGAAGCTATTTTAGTAATATTATAAATATATACATTTTATGTATTTATAACATCCTATAAACATAATATCATATCTCTATCCTCTCTTTCTCTGCTTGCATGATCTTGTCTGCAAACTGTAAATGAAGAGATTAAGCGATTTCCAGGGACGTTTGTTGATACTGCATCCCCTCACTCTGATCTCAGAGCCTAGTGTTATGTCTGTATCTTGCGTCATGTGATTTAAGCTGCTTCATAGTAACAACAGCCCAGCTCTACTATTCCTTACAGCCAATAGGAATGAGGCATTTGTGCTGCTAAAGGGGATACCGGCCAATAAGATGTTCAGAGTCCCTTCCAATGCTTTTCCTCAGTTTAACAGTACATTGGTTCTTCATCTTAAAAAGATTGTTTTGTCTTTGTCACTGGTTTACAGTAACACTGCCTTTTTTATACTTTTAAATGTGCTTTAAAATCCATTGTTTATTTGTAAATCATTGTAATGGTTTGTGAAGGGTTATTATTAAGCACCTGCATGTGTCCCGCTCACTCTTCTGATGTTTTTCTGCAGCTGGCCTGCTGCTGTGGATCGGCCGCCTGCTCCCTGTGCTGCGGCTGCTGTCCCAAGATCAAACAGTCCACCTCGACACGCTTCATGTACGCCCTCTTCTTCATGCTGGTCACGGTGACCTGTGTCATCATGATGTCCCCCACTGTGGAGACGGCAATGCGAGAACATGTGAGTCTTTGTTCAGAGCTTCTAAGTTTGCATTTTTTAGTATCAGGTTCCCTCATATATAAAGACCATTAAATCTGGTCTCAGGTCAGCAGCAGTGGGTGGCAAGTCATATAAACCTACTGGTTTGGTGTACTTCATTCATATTTTGTGGGCTGTTTCGGGGGTAAAATCTGCAGAATAGTGTAAAATGGGTTTAAATGTGTAAATCTGAGGTGAGAGTGTTGCGCTCTTGTTGGTAACTAAAAGAATTGTCAAGTTACTTAAAAATCACAACATTAAAAAGTGAACACACAATAGGGCCAGGGATGTTTCTAACTTGTTTCTAATCTATTCTCAGTGGAGGTCTGTGGCCGTAGAGTCCGTGTGGGTTTGACGTGTCATTTTCTTGCTCAAACGATGCAATGAGTTTTATTACTGAAATTATATCAGTTTGCGGTTCGAATTTAATGGCATAAACATGTCTTGTTGTAGAAACATTTATATACCATGAGTGGAGTCAGATTCAAAAGCAAATTACTTCTATTTTGTGTTATGTTCAAATACTGTATAATAAATAATAGTTTAACATTAAAGTACATTACGAATATGGAAACATTTGGATTTGTGCCGATTGAGGGAGGTATAGGCTACGCAAGTCCAACATCGGTTTCTGTTTCACTTTAAATTAATTTGTGTTTGCTTGACGTTTATATAGCTACTTTTTTTTTTGTTTTTCATCCATGTTCTGTTCTGAATATTGTTAAATTTATAGGATTTGTTGGAGGGGAACTAAAATAGCCTACAGTTTTATTTAACGGTATTTTACATTATTTCCAAATGATTCCCAGACTTACATGCGACTTGTCTGTTTTTTCTTCTCTCAAAAACACAATTTTATTTGTGTGGTGTATTTTTAACCTTGCAGCAAACATTTGAACATATCTTTAAAAATGACTTTTTAAACCGTTTAACTGAAAATTCTTAAAGTCGGTTAACCAGTCAATTATGAGCATCCCTAATTTTATTTCAGTAACAGAATTTAAAATTTTTGTTTTACTTATTGGTAATAACACTGCTTTTATGAGCCTTAAAAAAAAAATCCTTAAGGCTTACCAATGTGGATTTACTGGTTTGAATCAGTCTGAATTCATTAGAACAGATACTGAATCAACAGCTGACTCTGACCTACTGAACTCAGATGATCTTTTTCACTGATATCTGTCTTAAAATGAGGAAGTAAAAGTGTGGTTTGTGAAACTTACAGCAGTGTCATTGCTGACCAGCTGTTCTATAAAGATGCCAATTAAATAAAATAAAAAAACCACAAAGTAAATCTGGATTCAGACTTTTGTGACTTTAGTGTTAGACTTCTAACCACTAGGACACCATCATAGCTGTTTCTGAAGTCTATTTCTTTTTTCTATTTCTTCTATTTCGATTTTCTTGCTAGATAAATAAATGCTTACTTTACTAATAGAAGAACATTATGTCCTCTACTACCTGGGTAGATCTTTTTAAAAGCTTAGGGGACATTTACAGCATTTGTAGGGACAACATATATGCGCATTCATTCATTAATTCAGTAAAGGTCAATAGAGGGATCAAGGGTTTATTTGCAGGCAGGCCCATGCTATTCAAACAAACACAAAGGAGAGCTACATGACTCTTCTGCTTCAAAGCATGAAAGGAATGTAAGACTGAGTATCAATGCTCCATCATAACATCTAACAAACACAGCTTAACTCTTTCTGCATTTTGATTGTTCTGTAACTATCCAAAAAAAGGTAACTGAAAGCTGTTGAAATGCACTTAAAGGCTGAGTGTGTAACATGAGCTCAAGCTCTCTTTTTGTTCTTAGCACCACAATGAGTGCTTACTGAGTAAATGCCATGAGTATAAAAACCCAGACACTAAAAAAGACCAGTGTAGTTATAAAAAACGCTGCCTCTCGGTGAGGCACAAAAGAACGGCCACTGAGGTGCCAAGACACAAAAAGATTTACAGCTGTTGAAGCTTTTTCACAAATAGTAGTTTCAAATTTAAGAGCACATAAAATCCCCCCCTGGTGGTCTTTCGTGGTTACAACACACAGAAAGAGCAAATGGGATAGGAAATGGTGCATTGCTGACAGAGGAACACCTTAAAGGAGACATATCATGCTTTTAAATCGTTCCTTTTTACATATAAATCATACATTTGTAGTCTATATAAAGCGGAACTGCAATGCTTGGGTCTGAATTCCTCATTATTATAGCTCCACAGGCCCCTTTTCTACCCCTTTTCTGATGTGCGTCTGAGAGCAACTCGTTTTGGTGCGGTCTCTTTAAATACAATTGAGACACTTCATACCCCGCCCCCTCTCCAGGATGCAGAGGTGACACTCGGTTCAACTCCACCCCGTTCGGCCATTTTTGTAGTTTGATAGCAGAGATACGATTATCTAGCGCAGGGGTGGGCAAACTACGGCCCGCGGGCCACATACGGCCCGTTAGGCTGTTTAATCCGGCCCGTCGAGTATTTAAAAAATTGTCTTAAGATCGCGTTCATTTTGCCTTTTTCTTGCAATACTTTGCGTTATATATATATATTGCGTTGCATATATTTGACAATCGTAATATCAGATATTTCATGCCATAGCTAACAAATGTAAAAAGGAAAAATGACATAAAAGCAGATCATCATTCATTCAGCGCTGTTGTGACTGCGGTGTGTCACGTAACAAGCTAGACGCGTCACCATGGAAACCAAACAGACAGCAACTTAATCGCATAGACTTGGTGCACGTTCATGTTTTTTCCTTTTTTTGAAAACTCACAGAGGAAAAACTGTTTGGTAACCGCTTGCACACATGTTTAGTTTTTCCTTTGATTTGTCTGCCATTTAGTTTTGCTACTCTGGATTTGTGGATGTATCCTCCTGACTGATTCTGTTTACCGACCTTTATCGCCCGGCTTTCGACTAACTTACGCTCCCCTGTCTGCCATGTAACTACAGAACCCGGTTTTGTTCATTAAATGTTCTGATCTGCCTTTGCTTTTTATGTTTTATTTTATTATACTTAAAATAAATTTGTATATTCGTTTATTTCGTTTTTTTCCCCACAAATGTATGACTTTTGGAAGTGCAAATTGATTGCCATGCAGTTTTAATAAAGTTGAATTAACGTAACCTTCTGTCATTTTTACTCTTCTAAGTGTAACGTTACATTTAACGTTAGGTGTTTTGTTTCTAATTTACGGTTAGGCCCATTCAATAATAATAAGGATAAACAATATTTAAAAAGTATAGGCTATAATTATCGAACATCTTACTAATTAAAAATTAACCTCAAAACATAACATGCTAAATGGGGGATATCTAGCATAAAAAATGTATTGTCAGAATGTCGTCTTTCAGTTGTTGAATTTCTCGCAGACGTTGCCACAACGTAAATGTGTTTGCTCAGTCCGATCTCATGAAAGTGCGAATACCACGAATTGTAGGCTATTTGTAGTTCTTTTGAAACGCAGTTTTCGCGTGCATATGATACGCACTTAAAGGGATAGTTCGCCCAAAAATGAAAATTCTGTTATCATTTACTCACCCTCAAGTTGTTTCAAACCTGTATGAATTTCTTTTTTCTGCTGAACACAAAAGAAGATATTTTGAAAAATGTCGGTAACCAAACAGTTGATGGACCCCATTGACTTCCATAGTATTTTTTTTCCTACTATGGAAGTCAATGGGGTCGATCAACTGTTTGCATCATGTAATAGGCACGTGCTCTGCACCCCTAATCCTAACCAAGGGGGTTACAGTGCGCAGCATATGCACGCAAAAAAAAAATATTTTTGGCGTATAAATGGCACGAGAAATAAAATTTGTGGTATAGATACGCACTTTCATGAGATCGTGTTTCATAATCTGCTACTGGGCCGGCCCTCTGTCAAATTTTAAAACCCAGTGCGGCCCTTGAGCCAAAAAGTTTGCCCACCCCTGATCTAGCGGCACAGAAACTTTTTATTCACACGTTATTAACAAAATGTCAACAACGGAAGACTTGTCCAGCCAGCCTTACATGTTCGAGCCAGAGTCGGAGCCGGAGCGAGATGAAAATGAAGACGACGAACCTGCAGAACAACGTCTTCATATGGATGTATCGCAATGGTGTGTTACTGTATTTACACATGAAACTTTGGTCTTCCGACCTTTTATCACCGTGTCGATTTATTTTGAGCAAGACGGCGTCTAGTTTGGAGACGGTGTCTTGTTTACACTTTCGCCTGGCTCCGAAGAGAGAGAGAGAGTGCGTGCGCGCGACTGGGTCTCTCTCTCTCTGCTCGTTCTTTCAGTTAAACATGCGCCCTGTCACAATCGCGGCAGTTCATCTACATTAGACGGTGTAATGATGCGTGTGGGTTACTACATCCAACAACCGAACATTTTAACTTACCCTCTTGTAACTTCTGCATCTTTTAGCTTGGACTACAAAATTGCAGCAAGAAATAAAAATGGCGGATTGCTCGAAGTGTTGGGCTGGAAGTCAATGTCCTTATTTGGCAGTTCCGCTGCAAATACTGTGACGTAATAGTTCACAAAACGTCATAGATAACAGAAAAATCGGAACAGGTTGAAAAATAAGGCCAAAACAGAATATAAAGATATCAACGAAGCACCTGAAGAGAATAATTTCAACTTTTCTGTACTTCTAAACACTCCAAATATACAACAAAATGCATTTAAGGGCTAAAAAAGTGGATTTAGCATGATATGTCCCCTTTAACAACCTTATATTATATGATGGTCCATGTTATAATAATAGCAGTGCAATCCAGCATTATAACAGGTCTACAAACTGTAGACTGTTGGGAACCTAAATATATTTTAGGAATTGACCAGTGCCTGTAGTTTGTGCCAGCTTTCTCTTCAAAACCACAAAAGAGAACCATAAATGCTGGTCCGAATTTGACTGACGTCTTTGCTGGTCTCTGAGAAGTTAATACACTGACAGAAAAAAAACATGGTAATTCCATGTTTTTGGACATGTACAATAGTAATACTGTAGTGTTCAGTACTTTGGAGTATTGAATATTATATCAGTAAGATTTTTAAAAATGTTTGGAAAGTCTCTAATGATCACCAATGCTGCATTTATTTAATTAAAAATAAAAACATTAATATTGTGAAACATATATAATTAAAATGAATCCAAACTAAAAAAAAAAGAAAAGATATATATGTATGTATGTATGTATGTATGTATGTATGTATGTATGTATGTATGTGTGTGTGTGTGTGTGTGTGTGTGTTATATATTTTTTTAAATATATATTTTAAAATGTAATTTATTCTTGTGATGGTAAAGCTGAAACTGTGATAATTGTTTTCAGAATTCTTTGAATATAAAGTTTGGAAGAACAGCATTTATTTGAAATAGAAATATTTTGTACCATTATAAATGTTTTACTATCACTTTTGATCCATTTAATGCATCCTTGCTTAAAAAAACCCATTTGAACAGAAATCTTTTTTCTTTGTTTGGCTTGTTATTAGGACTTTTTACTTGTATTAAAAACATAATCAGTCTTTGATTGAAAACAATGTTATTTCTTTTAGTATTTAGGGTGTGTGTATATAAGTTGATCTTTCGACTTCCAGTGTGTATGGGTGTGTACACAGATCGGATTCTGTTTAACTTTAGCCTTGCCCTGAGGCGACTGCATCTATTCTGTTGCTCAAAATGTAATTTTATCCCTGTATTGTTTTGTGCTTTTCTCAGATTCCTTTCTACACAGAAATGTGTCATCGGCTCAATGCGGGGGAGAACTGCAGTACCCTAGTGGGCTATTCGGCCGTATATAAAGTCTGTTTCGGCATGGCTTGCTTTTTCTTCTTCTTCTCTATGTTCACCATTCGTGTGCGAACCAGCACAGGATGCCGGGCAGCTGTTCACAACGGGTAAGCGGTCCACCCAGACACTTTTGAAGTGGTATTTACACTGGAAACAGTGCTTGTTCCTCCTCTGCTTTGCTCCGTGGCCCCTCTCGGCCCAGGTTCACAGGAGCTATAGGGACCACCGTGTATATTGTTTGGCCTTCTGCCTCCATCTGTACTCTACTCCTATTGCTCCATTATTCCCCCACAACCAAAGCCCTGAATAGAGGTATTAATCTAAAACTCTGTCCAGAGGAAATGGCGCTCGGAGACGAGCTTTACCCCTATGAATGGGATGGTTTGGCCCCACATGAGAGCACTTCATGTTGCAATAATCAGATCTTTGTGTTGTATGCAAATGCAGGGTGAGGAAGTATATGGCTGAACTCAGTGTTTTAACCAGCTCCATCCTGCTCTGCACATTCATGCAAGCCTTTAGAAAAAACAGGCACAAAAACTCATTTAGATCTTCCTGAAACCACCCTATGATGACATACTAACAAGGGTAAACAGGAAATCTTATACTAGATGGAAAGATTCAAAATCCCAGAAAGACACTGTAGGAAAAGTATCATTTTCAAGACATATATTTAGTGTCTATGTACACTACTGTTCAAACATTAACATTTTGTTTTAAAGAGGTCTATTATGCCCAGTAAGGCTGCATTCATTTGGTCAAAAATACAGTAACAGTCATATTGCAAAATATTATTATGGATAAAATAACAGTCTTCTCTTTTAATGCATTTTAAAATGTAATTTATTTCTGTGATGGTAAAGCTGAATTTTGACCAATTATTTTGGATTATAGATATTATTTTCTAGATCATTTTAATTATTTATTTCAAGCTTTAGTACAAGTATTTTATTTTTTAGACATGTTTTCTAAATAATATCACACTTAATATTGTTTTCAAACCTTATAAATATTTTCCCTTCATTCAGCATATTATGTTTTAAGCCTGTAACAGTTTCTCCTGTTTCTTTGTAGGTTCTGGTTCTTTAAGTTTGTGGCTTTGCTGGCCTGCTGTGCTGGCGGATTCTTTCTCCCAAATCAAGACACGTTTCTAGAAGGTTTAGTATGATCTGTTTTCATATACACGTTCTTTTTTTTATAACGTGTGCTGCTATTGTTTCCGTGCACCCTAAAGAGGCTTGTTAGATTTTATCGAAACATTTTATTGAAGGAATTTTAGAGGAATGTGACACAAGAACATCTTGAGTTTAAAGTCCCCGTGAACCGGAAGCTGCAAACGACTTTTCTCCAGTGTTATGACGTATTTCCAAGTGAAACGGAATATTGAACAGAGGGCAGGGTTTTACTTAGCGCTCCTCCTCTCAATCTCTCGCTCATAGCAGACTAACGGTTTGAGGGGAGTGGTTAAGCGTTTTCAACCCAAGCCGTCAAACCTACGTCATCAGAAAAAGACGCCATTCCAGACCGGAACTAACTTTTCAGATTTTGATTAAAGATTACCATGGTAAATTTTTTTGTTTTTTTTATATATTTACTTGCACGGATTAATTTTTCACCACAAGACTAGTAATATGTGCTAACAAAGTAAATAGGGTCAATTTTGATTTCATGGGGACTTTAAACCCTATTATGCAAATCATATTAAGAGAACAGATGTTATCATTTTAGTGATATCCTTGAATTAGCACACTTTATTTAATGGACGTATATCTCAAATCCTTTAATAAACATACTGAGTCAGTACCATATTATTGTAATCAGATGATAATCTGGTACTGATAATAATACCATGGCACTGAATGATTTTCATAAATTTACTTTGTACCTTATTTGTTACATTTAAAAACAACCCTTTAAAATATTGAATTATAAACTATTATCTTAAATTGCTTGTTACTTTTTTTTTGATTGCATAACGTGTGTTACCTCAAAGGTCAGTGTGAAAGAGAATATAATGTATGCTTTTACTGTTTATTAGCTCAAGTCCAAACGATTATCGCTGTTTGGTGTCTCGTTAAATGATTCGTGCTTCCTGATGTGTTTTTAGTACCTGGCGTTTAGCAGAAAGCATTGTTTGTTTTGTCATACAGTATCAGCCAGAGGGAAAGACCTTTGACTCATCTCTCTCTCTCTCTCTCTCTCTCTCTCTCTCTCAGTCTGGCGTTATGTGGGGGCCGCTGGAGGTTTTCTCTTCCTCATCATCCAGTTGATGCTTCTCGTCCAGTTTGCCCACAGATGGAATCAAAACTGGTGAGCCGACGTTTAGAATGTCCAAATAACTCTGTTTTTCCTTTTCATTCACCAAGTGGAAAACTTATTAGGCTCCAGTACTTTCCATCATCGTATCCAACTTTTTCTTTTGGTATGTAATTTGAATCCCTGCAACTGGAAATCATTAGGTCTGGGAATGGAGACTATAGTGTAATCTGATGGCGTTATTTCCACTGTCAGATAGGTTGCATAGTTGCCAGCCAGGGTGGTCCTAACATTGTGCTGTTATAGCAAATGGGGACCTTTTAACACCAGGTTGAAAGATTTGGGGAAAGTTTTACTGTACTTGCTTCTTATTTTAGTCACTGGCACTGTGGAGGACAGTGTGAAGTACAAATCACATGGATGGTTGGGGCATTGGTGTGCTGATTCACTCCCACAACCTCCAGTTTCAACAACAAGCAGAGCAGGTTTCATACCAGTAACAGTTAAAGCGTTGCTTAGAGTTCTCATTCCAAGAACTAGAGCGTTTTGTTTCAGTGGAAGTTTTCAAGACATGAAACATTTCAACTTTGAGACAGTCACGTTTTTTATTTAAAGCAGAGCTCTCTGGGTGTGTTCATAAATAATGTGTGTTGTGGCGGTAGAGTATGGCCTTGTGTTTTGCTGTTGACATTATAGGGAGGAGAAAGAGAATAAGTAGGTCCTTGGCTGCTCTCCAGTCTGTGACAGGAAACCCATGGTAGAGCTCAATGTGCATCATAGTTTCCTCTTTGCTCAACAAATCGAAGCCTCAGCACAAAAGGGCTGAAACACTCCAGACTGTCACAGGGAATTTTGCAATACGTCAAATATGTCCCAAGAAGTAACTTTAATTTTGACAAAACCACCCTTTGGGGACATTTATGATTCAAATGTAGATTAAAAATTATCATTTATATATAAATATTTATATATATTATTAAAAAAATTATTCTGAAAACAAAAAAAGTCTTTAAAGTTAGATTTAGTCTGGTCTATATATATATATATGTATGTATATGTGTGTGTGTATGGATTATACATATGATTTCTGAAGGATCAGGTGACACTGAAGACATGGCTGTAATTTGGAAGTAATGGCTGATAATTTTTTTTAGATATTTTAAAGTATATTAACATAGAAAACTATTATTTTAAATTGTAATAATATTTCACAATATTAGTTTTTTCTGTATTTTTGATCAAATAAATGCAGCCTTGATGAGCATAAGATACTTATTTCAAAAACATTTTCAAATCTTTCATATGATTTCATATATGAATTGTATTTCTTATTTTGTATAACATAAGAAGTGTGCACTAAAACTTTCCCCAGTTTCTTCATCATTTCTACATACTGTATTTGTTTCTTCATACACTTTTGAAGAAAATGTTGAAGAAATTGGGGAAAGTTTTAATGCACACTTATGTTATACAAAATAAGAAATAAAATTCATATATGAAATAATATGATAGATAGGGTCTATCACATTATCAGGATTCTTTAATGAACAGAACGTTTAAAAGAACAGTATCTTTAAATATATACTATTTAAAAGAACTGTATTTTTATGAAATATGCAATATAATAAATGTTTTTACTGTCACTTTTGATCATTTTCATATTTCTTTCATTTATTTACACAAATCTTACTGACCCCAAACAGTAGTGTATACTTTTTGTAATAAAATAATATTTTATCACCATTATTTTAATTTTAGGTTGTGAAAATTCAGAAAAGCTGTCTTTTAAGCTGTCATTTAGTCTGCAGAAATAATGTAATACAATCTTTATATGTGAATATATGTAAGAGACAGATCCAGTATTTCCTCATGTAGATGTTGAAATGAAGCAGACGCTGGAGGGCTGCCCAGCAGATGGAAGTCACTGCTGTCAACACTTCTTATGTGAATTACTAAAACATTCCCTCACCCCACACCTTCACGTATCTTCACTGCTCACTCAATCAGAGTTATCATGCACAGACGGATATGGTACATTTATGATAAAAGCATTCTACCGCTGAGAATAACTTGTCATTTAACAGTGTCTCTTTATCCAAAGTGACTTACAGTTGATGAATTTCAGTAAAAGTCTCTTTGGGCAATCTTGGTTTAACAGCTGAAGGAACACAACAGTTACAGGCCATTAGTGAGAAGAACATTAGGATCTCTAGTTGCTCACTGGTCCACCTTAGACTCAGCCTCAGATGGCACACCCACGAACCACCTGGCTAAGTGGACAAATTCTCTTTGTTGAAGATATTTAGTAGCAATATACAGTAAGATTTTAGTAATTAATACTTTTTATTCAGCAAGGATATAATAAATTGATCAAACTTGACAGTAAAGACATTAAGTACAATGTATAAAAGTCATAAAATCAAATTCAAATGTCATGTGACACTGAAGACTGGAGTAACGCCTACCCCTACCTGGATTTGAGATCTAGATCTGAAGGAATGTCTACAGTGAAGAGCTTTTGTCTTATGAAAGGAATTAATGTTGGTCATTATGGAAACGATCCAGCTGCATCTGTGTTCTTTAATTTGCGCGTCGTCGTCAGTAGATCACGCGCAGAATTTTCTACTCTTATCGGCGCTATTTTGGAATTGCGCTGTAAATCTGGCCCATTATGTACATTATCATGATAATGAAGTTGAAAGACTTCATAAAACAGACATTATGCAATTCTAACACACTTGTCTAATGTTAACATGTTTAGAGACTTTTAAGATTTATAATGTTGTTTATTTTAATGTTTATTACCTCCTTGTACCTCCATTTTAAGTACTTTTTTGTTTCATATGTTACACATACTTATTGAAGTAATGGTACATTATGCATAATTATTACATGCAACTAACCCTAAACCAAACCCTATTCTTAACCCAAACCTTATAGTAAGTAAATGTTGTTAATTAGTATTACTCAGTACTTAAATATATTATTACACTGTAACAGGGACACCTTAAAAAGTGGGTTACACTTTATTTGGTAACACTTTATTTTACCGTGTCATTGTTACACGTTACATGTAGTTACTATAGTAATAACTATAAATTATGCATAATTACATGCAACTAACCCTCAACCAAGACCTAATCCTACCCTATCCCTATAGTAAGTACATGTAGTTACTTAATATTATATTAACTAATATTAATATTATAAGTAATAGTAGTTACTTATAAAAATACCTTTATTTTAAGGTGTCAGTGTTACAGTGTAATTATACACTTAAGTACAGAGTAATAATAATTAACTACATGTACTTACTATAGAGTTGGGTTAGGATTATATTTGGTTAGTTGCATGTAATTATGCACAATTTATAGTTATTATTATAGTAAGTACATGTAACGTGTAATAAGGGCACTGTAAAATAAAGTGTTACCAAAAGGTCTGACTGCAATTTTTTTTTATAGACAGAGGGACAAAATTGTTTTCATCATGCCACAAAAGCTGAAGTTGTTTTGAACCCATGAGCATTCCTTTGAACCGTCTCCAATGTGTCCCTCCACAGGAGCTCAGGAGCCAAATATAATAAAATGTGGTATGCAGCACTGGCTTTTGTCACACTGGTGCTGTTCTCCATGGCAGTGGGAGCCATGGTGTTCATGATCAGGTTCTACACGCACCCAGATGCCTGCTTCCTCAACAGGCTCTTCCTGGGAGTCAACTGTGGCCTGTGCTTCATCGTGTCCCTGCTGGCCATCTCGCCCTGCATTCAGACCTGTGAGTTTACCAAGATGCTTGGTGGTGACCTAGGTCACTGACCTACTTTTTGTACTAAAAAGCAGATGTTTGTTTCATGTCAGGCAAACAAGTTTATTCATAGTGCCTGGAGCTGGAGCTTTTCCCATTTGTGTGAAAGCCGGAGAGTTTTATACAATCAGTTATCATGGATTCTCACTAAACAGACCAACGTTAAAGAAGGTCAAACTGAGTAAGCAAGTAATTTAAAGATACACTTTGTAACTTTTGGCCCTCTCGCAGTTAAAACCTTTAACCTTTGTTTTGGTTGTGCTTCGGCTCAGCGTGACTGCAGATGAATATGGTTATCTTGCTTTAAGTAAAATGTTGTTTAAGGTTGGTATTTTTTATTGCATTTGTGACATTTTATCAGTTACCACAGACTGTGGATGAAGTTTGCAGAGCTTAGCACCATGTTAAGACATTACATGCTCAAACAGGGTCGGTAAGCTATTCTTTCAGAGTCATTAAAAAACATGTGATGCTTAAGTGTAATGGTTATACATTTGTAACCATGCATAATCTAAACATTTATTCATGGTGTTGCCTGCCTGCTAAACTTGTGATTGTATTATTGTAAAAGCATTTGCTGTTTGTTTTTACAAACTGAGCCAAGTCTTAATGAATATCTTTGGTAACAAATGTAAATACCATCCTAAGTAGAGAAATTCTGGCTGAAAATGACAAGCTTATATTTATTAATTTATTTTATGTTATGGCCAATAACCAATAAATGGCCATTGTTAAAAGTATGTCATACTTTGTCTAAATTACAAATGAAACTTCAAACTAAAATCAACCGTTTTAAATGCTAAAAGTGATTATAGACATCACAGCATTATAATGTACAGTATGAAAATGGAGAGGATATTGTATATTCATATATTGTGATTTGTTAAAGATTACATTAACACTGAGCAAAGGTGATCTAAATGTTAAAATAGAGGAAATAAGCATGACCAATGAAATATACTCTATCAATATATCTAGTGGATCCAAAATTTCGATTTTTTTTTTAACTAAAGTAATAGTTTTGTTCAGCAATGATGTATTTCCACAAAAACATGAAGCAGCACAAATGTTTTCAACATTGATAATAATAATAAATGTTTCTGTATGCAGTATGTAGCTTTGCCATTACAGGAATAAATAAATATACTAAAATAGAAAAGTTATTTTAAATTTGAATAATATTTACTGTTTTTTACAGTATTTTTGATCAAATAAATGCAGCCTTGGTGAACATAATCTTCTTTCAAACACATTACAAAATCTTACCAACCCCAAAACCATGATGTGTGAATAAGCATAAACACTCAAACAGACAGTACAAATCTGTATGTGCTGCTATTTACCAATAAATCTGATGTTTTGCTCGGTTCTCCACACAGTCCAGCCCACCTCAGGCCTGTTGCAACCCGCGATCATCACCGTCTACGTCATGTACCTCACCTTCTCAGCGCTCGCCAGCAAACCCATTGAAAGTGAGTAAAAATACTCTCGCTTTCACACTCAAACACAGTCTCTCACTCTGTCCTGGGTGTGTCTCTCAGTGGTCTGTGGTGTGGACAGTACACAGAGGCTGCAGTAATGCATCTTATTAAAATCAGTCCTGTGCTCTGTCTCTTTCAGCGGTGGTGGAAGATGGAAACAATGTCACCGTCTGCGTTCTTCCCTTTAAATCGGGACTGAAGAGCGACGCCAACATAGTGACGGGCATCGGAACGGTCATACTGTTCGGCTGTATACTGTACTCTTGGTATGAGCGATGACTATTTTGTTTTCTCAGCCTCATCTTAAAGGAATAATTCACTAAAAAATGTGAAACAAAAATAGAGATCTATCCAAGATCTATACCGGTATTGGTGATAACTGTATAAATATTGATACCGTTTTAATAATACACATCTGATCCTAAAATCCTAAAATTTCTATATAAATGGAGTGCCTGACCGAACCCTTCCTTTAAGGTTCTATATGACCTTTTCTTCTAAGTTCTGAAAATCTGATATTGTGATGGCCCTAATCCTGCATTCTAAAAAAAAACACCATAGAAGTATAATAAAAGATATTATAGTGCATATAACTCATTCACTATTCTGTTAGGGGTTTTACAGTCAAAGACCCAGAACCAGATATGATGAATGAAGACCTGGAGTCAGAATTGTAATAAATTAAAGAAAAGATTTACTGAAGATAGTTTGCAGTTTCGTCAGCAGAAGTCAGCTTCAAGACTCACACGTTCGTAGGCCACCCCGCTTACAGTTACAAAGATCACAGCTGTTATACCCCTCACCAAGGTCTAAGCTACGTCATTGCTTCAGGTTGAATGATTCTTATTGGCTAAGAAATAGATAAACAGTAATTTTCCACACCCTGCTATTTTGCAAGTTCTCCCACTTAGAAATCATGGAGGGATCTGAAATTGTCATCGTAGGTGCATGTCCACTGTGAGAGACATAATCTAAAAAAGAAAATCCAGAAATCACAATGTATGATTTTTTAACTATTTATTTGTATGATACAGCTGCAAATAAGTATTTGAACACCTGAGAAAATCAATGTTAATATTTGGTACAGTAGCCTTTGTTTGCAATTACAGAGGTCAAACGTTTCCAGTAGTTTTTCACCAGGTTTGCACACACTGCAGGAGGGATTTTGGCCCACTCCTCCACACAGATCTTCTCTAGATCAGTCAGGTTTCTGGGCTGTCACTGAGAAACACGGAGTTTGAGCTCCCTCCAAAGATTCTCTATTGGGTTTAGGTCTGGAGACTGGCTAGGCCACGCCAGAACCTTGATATGCTTCTTACAGAGCCACTCCTTGGTTATCCTGGCTGTGTGCTTCGGGTCATTGTCATGTTGGAAGACCCAGCCTCGACCCATCTTCAATGCTCTAACTGAGGGAAGGAGGTTGTTCCCCAAAATCTCGCAATACATGGCCCCGGTCATCCTCTCCTTAATACAGTGCAGTCGCCCTGTCCCATGTGCAGAAAAACACCCCCAAAGCATGATGCTACCACCCCCATGCTTCACAGTAGGGATGGTGTTCTTGGGATGGTACTCATCATTCTTCTTCCTCCAAACACGTTTAGTGGAATTATGACCAAAAAGTTCTATTTTGGTCTCATCTGACCACATGACTTTCTCCCATGATTCCTCTGGATCATCCAAATGGCCATTAGCAAACTTAAGACGGGCCTTGACATGTGCTGGTTTAAGCAGGGGAACCTTCCGTGCCATGCATGATTTCAAACCATGACGTCTTATTACCAACAGTAACCTTGGAAACGGTGGTCCCAGCTCTTTTCAGGTCATTGACCAGCTCCTCCCGTGTAGTTCTGGGCTGATTTATCACCTTTCTTAGGATCATTGAGACCCCACGAGGTGAGATCTTGCATGGAGCCCCAGTCCGAGGGAGATTGACAGTCATGTTTAGCTTCTTCCATTTTCTAATGATTGCTCCAACAGTGGACCTTTTTTCACCAAGCTGCTTGGCAATTTCCCCGTAGCCCTTTCTAGCCTTGTGGAGGTGTACAATTTTGTCTCTAGTGTCTTTGGACAGCTCTTTGGTCTTGGCCATGTTAGTAGTTGGATTCTTACTGATTGTATGGGGTGGACAGGTGTCTTTATGCAGCTAACGACCTCAAACAGGTGCATCTAATTTAGGATAATAAATGGAGTGGAGGTGGACATTTTAAAGGCAGACTAACAGGTCTTTGAGGGTCAGAATTCTAGCTGATAGACAGGTGTTCAAATACTTATTTGCAGCTGTATCATACAAATAAATAGTTAAAAAATCATACATTGGGATTTCTGGATTTTTTTTTTTTAGATTATGTCTCTCACAGTGGACATGCACCTACGATGACAATTTCAGACCCCTCCATGATTTCCAAGTGGGAGAACTTGCAAAATAGCAGGGTGTTCAAATACTTATTTTCCTCACTGTATACAGATAGACTGAAGCATATCTCCATCGATTATCCAGCTGACACTCGGACCATGAAGTTAGGCACGCCGTGACCTTCCAGTTCTCAGATTTGGGTTGCTGGCTGCCAGCATGTCCAGAACAACAACTCAGTCAATCTCCAATAATGCCAGTGGTTCCTTAACATGTAACCAAGAAGACTAACACACACACCGACACAAGGTTGGATTTGGCCAAGCTCTAACTATAAACAGGAGAGTCGTCTCAAAACATCAAGATAATGCGTTCTTTCTCTCAAGGAGAGCTACACTTTAGTCTAACTGGAAAGTAAGGTTTTAACTGTGAAAGGTTCCCTTAAACTGTAGACTTCAATGACCCATCAGGGTACATAGTCATCAGGGTACCCTAGAAAAACAGATGTGTGTATTGACACACGTTGAAGACCTTTCTTAACAAAACAAAACATCTTTCCATATTTCATTTCTGGAAGCCAGGCTAAATGAGCAAGCACTGTTACTGCATTCAGATCAAATACAGACATTAGAGAATACATGAAAAGAACATTTCAGTAATCACACTGGTAACTTCTATAACAAAGTAAAATCTCACAAGCCTAGAGAAGTCATTCAACTCATGTGACATTTAGAGGAAAAATCTTGATGAATACCTTGATTATAATCACTTATTACATATACATTGAAGCAGCAGTTTATTTCAAAATCCACACCCTACAATTCCAACACTTGAAGTAATGTCCTAGGAAAGACTTGAACTCATTTCCTAGGAATCTTCCCCCTTGAGTGTAATTTAAAAAAAAAAAAAAATCATAATCAAACCAAACCTTGTGTTCCACTGAAGAAAAAATATAATACAATTTGGAAAGACGTAAAGATGCATAGACGACAGTGTGTTGCGTGTATTTGAACGGTCCTTTTAAATATGCTCAGATGTTTTTAGTCTGTATGCAAATCCCCATAACATGTCATTTAAATGGGTGATCCCAAAAACGAACCCAGGAGGAATAGAAACACGTAATTATCTGGCTATGACAAGATGTTCATTTAGATTTAAAAGCAGGTAGTCTGGTAGGAAGGGAGTGAAGATTAGAGGCTCTCAAACTGTCAAGACGTGAACGCACATGTGTTTCTCATTAACTGCAGACATGTCTGCTGAAACTCTCTCTTTAGCTCCACCAAAGCCATATTTACACACGTATGTGATTCACAGCGATATGTGTTCGTTATCAGCCCAGTGATTCATTGTGGTGTCTCCAGTCAAAATGCTTTTGCCATATTTCCAGTTTTCGTGAGGCAAACAAAGCTTTGAAGCAGAAAAATTGACTTCTTTTTTCGTCTGGTTCTGTCTTGATGAGTTGTAGTCTTGGGAATGTTCTGCTTTTACATTTGACGGTTTAAAAAGAACACTGCCCCCATGTGTCTGATGCCATTTGAGTTGACATAAAAATACTCTTTCCCTCCAGTTTGATCTCCACCACCAAGAGGAGTTCAGCAGTCTTGCAAGTGTACAGGAACGACATGCCTGAAAATGAGGTGAACGTTTGCTCACCTTTGTTTCTCTCTGCTGTGTTTCATACAACATTACATCAAACTAAATCATCAATCATGCCATCTCTTTTTTTTTTTTTTTTTTTTTTTCAGAGAGCCCGCTGCTGCTTCTGCTGTGTTGATGATACAGGCAAGATGCTTATTTCAACCAACACCTCTTTTAGTACTTACGAGATCACTTGAAGATTTAGGAATAACCCATTTTCAATTTTAATTTGGATGGTTTACACAGTAAAAAAAGGGTAGATGGAGCCTCTAGGTGGTGAAGAAGAATTACTACAGGTTTCTTAAAACTGGTATTTTATATTTTCCAGAAGATTATGATGATGAGAAGACCGCAGGAGGGCAGAGTGTGAAGTATGATGAGAAAGATGGTACAGTCTACAGCTACTGGTACTTCCATTTTGTTTTCTTTCTCGGCTCCCTCTACGTCATGATGACTGTAACCAACTGGTTTCAGTAAGTATATACAAAAGGTTTCTTTCTCTCTCTTTTTTTTATTTTGTATCTCTGAATGTCATTTTGCCTATTTTGAGTTATTTTAGTAAGGAAGGTTTCTATTCCTCAAAGAAAGGGTGAATAATTAGAAAGTGAATTATGTTCATTGGGTTCAATTATTGTCTACATAAGCTGCCGTTCAAAAGTTTGGTAAGTTTTGGTACGTTTTTAAAAGAAGTCTCTTATGCTTACCAATGTTGCATTTATTTGATTGAAAATACAAAACAAACAGTAATATTACAATTTAAAATAACGGTTTTTTATTTGATTATAATTATTTTTAAATGTAATTTATTCTTGTGATGCAAAGTTGATTTTTTTCAAAGCATAATTTCTCCAGTCTTCAGTGTCATATGATCCTTCAGAAATCATTCTAATATGCTGATTTGCTGCTCAAGAAATATTTATTATTAGGGCCCAAGCCCTGAAAGGGCGGAGGCCCTATTGTTTTCGTAAGGATTATTATTATTTTTTTTCTTCATTATTTTTTTTTTTGCCTTTTTGCCACTTTTGGGGCCCTTAACATGCTCAAAAACTCTTGAAATTTTGCACACACGTCAGAACCCGCGGCCATCAGGGCCGGGCTGAAGCTGGTACCGGGGCGTGGCAGGGGGGCTCGACAGCGCCCCCTGGAATGGGGTCCGAAAACTTGGTCCATAAATCAAACACGCTTGCATGTAATAATATGAAACTCAGTACACATATAGATCTCATCGGGCCGAACAACTTTCGTGCTCTAAGTTTTACAAAAGCCCAACAGGAAGTCGGTTATTATACGTTGTTTGGAAAACGCATACAATGGAATGTGAAATACTCCTCCTAGGGATTTCATCCGATCGCCACCAAACTCGGTGAGAATAAAGTCAAGACATTGAGGATGAATTCTTGCGAACGGATTTTTGATATCTCAAACGGTTTGGCCGTGGCGAGGAAACAAATTTATGGCGAATAATGGGACACAGGAAGTGTGTTATAACTTCTGCATACATTAACTGATCTTGATGAAACTTCAGCAGTGTGTTTGTTGTAAGAGGCCGATCACATGGATGTGACTATTGTGAGTCAAAGTTATAGCGCCACCAACTGGCAGCAGGAAGTGTGTCACTTTCAAAATTCTTTGAATTCACCCTCTTAATTTTACCCGATTTGCTTCAAACTTTATGTGTATAATGTAGACACACGGCAGATGTAGACCTGTGAAAGAATTATTGATATCTTAGATACTGTTGCCGTGGCAACGCATCAAACTTTAATATTCTTTTCGGATGCGTTTGAGACTCTTAGCATGCTTGAAATTGGATGAAACTCGACAGATACATCACATTTATTAGCCAGTAGACATGTGAAAAGTTTCAGAAACGGGCGTGGCAGGGGGGCTCAACAGCGCCCCCTTGAACGGGGTCTGAAAACTTGGTCCATATATCAAACACGCTTGCATGAATTAATATGAAACTCGGTACACATATAGATCTCATCGGGCCGAACAACTTTCCCTCTGTCAAGTTTCACGCCAGCCCAACAGGAAGTCGGCTATTATGGGTTGTTTGGAAAACGCTTGCTGTGGAATGTGAACTACTCCTCCTAGAAAATTCATCCCATCCCCACCAAACTCGGTGTGCATGAAGTCAAGACATTGAGGATGCTAAATTGCGGACGGATTTTTGATATCTCAAACGGTTTGGCCGTGGCAAGGAAACGAATTTATGGCGAATAAGGGACACAGGAAGTGTGTTATAACTTCAGCATACATTATCTGATCTTGATGAAACTTCAGCAGTGTGTTCGTTGTAAGAGGCCGAACACAAGGATGTGACTATTGTGAGTCAAAGTTATAGCGCCACCAACTGGCAGCAGGAAGTGTGTCACTTTCAAAATGCTTTGAAATCACCCTCTTATTTTTACCCGATTTGCTTCAAACTTTATGTGTATAATGTAAACACACGGCAGATGTAGACCTGTGAAAGGATTTTTGATATCTTTAATACTGTTGTCGTGGCAACGCATCAAACTTTAATATTGTTTTTTGATGCTTTTGAGACTCTTAACATACTTGAAATTGAATGAAACTCGACAGACACATCACACTTATTAGCCCGTAGACTTGTGCAAAGTTTCAGAAACGGGCGTGGTGAGGGGCTCAGTAGCGCCACCTTTAGTCATAAATGGGGGGGGTTAGTTTTATCAACAGCAACAAAACTTGGTATGTGTATTGTTCTCATCAAGACGGACAACTTTCTAATTTACATTAACGATCTCTGACCAACAGGAAAAGAGATATTTTGGTTTGAATGTGGATTTTCTGAAGAATTTTCTCTCCCTCTCTCTGTGTCTCTGTGTGTGTGAGGGGAGGGGGGGATTTGACTATTGCTTTTATATTGTTAATCAAGGTTTCAGGGGCTTTTGGGGTCCTTAACGTGCTCAAAAACTCTTGAAACTTTACACACAGGTCAGAACCCACGGCCATCAGTGCCGGGCTGAAGCTGGTACCCGGGCGTGGCAGGGGGCTCAACAGCGCCCCCTTGAACACGGTCTGAAAACTTGGTCCATATGTCAAACACACTTGCATGAATTAATATGAAACTCGGTACACATATAGATCTCATCGGGCCGAACAACTTCCGCAGTCTAAGTTATTAGCTCCGCCCAACAGGAAGTCAGCTATTATGGGTTGTTTGGAAAACGCTTGCTGTGGAATGTGAACTACTCCTCCTAGAGAATTCATCCAATCCCCACCAAACTCGGTGTGCATGAAGTCAAGACATTGAGGATGCTAAATTGCGGACGGATTTTTGATATCTCGAACGGTTTGGCCGTGGCGAGGAAACAAATTTATGGCGAGAAAAGAGAAACACGAAGTGTTATAACTTCTGCATACATTAACTGATCTTGATGAAACTTCAGCAGTGTGTTCATGGTAAGAGGCCGGTCAGATGGATGTAACTATTGTGAGTCAAAGTTATAGCGCCACCAACTGGTAGCAGGAAGTGTGTCACTTTCAAAATGCTTTTATCAAAAGTGGGGGGGTTACTTTTACCCACAGTTACAAAAATCAGTACGCATATTGGTCTCATCGAGCCGGACAACTTTCTAATTTACAGTCATTAGCTCCGAGCAACAGGAAGTCAGATATTTTGGTTTGAATGTGGATTTTTTGGATATGTCAGACTCTGAGTTTTTAGTTACTCCTCCTAAGTGGTTTATTTTATTCACACCAAACTTTTTCAACATGATAAAAAATACATTCAAGATTATATATATATATATATATATATATATATATATATATATAAATATAGCTGCGAGCAGCGATGAAGGGCCAAAGCCGGCGGCACCGCCACCCCGGTGCCTTTAGGTAACTAAAGGCATCGGGGTTGCGGTGCCACCGGCTTGGGCCCGTAATCGCTGCTCGCAGCTATATTTATTATTATTATTATCAATGTTGAAACCAGTTGTGCACTTTTTTTTTCAGGATTCTTTGAATGAATAGAAAGTTCAAAACAACAGGATTTATTTGAAATAATCTTTTGTAACATTATAAATGTCTTTACTGTCACTTTTGATCAATTTAATGCATGCTTGCTGAATAAAAGTAATCATTTCTTTAATTTTCTTTCCAAAAAAAAAAATTCTTACTGACCCCAAACTAGTGTAGAATGTTCCAAAAGCTTTCTATTTCATATAAATGCTGTTCTTTTGAACGTTCCTGGTAGAAAATACTGCAGTAATGATGCTGAAAATGGAGCTTTGCCATCACAGGAATAAACCATGTTTTAAAATATATTCAAACAGAAAACAGTTATTTTAAATTGTAATAATATTTCACAATATGCTGTTTTTTCCTCTATTTTTAATGAAATAAATGCATCCTTGGTGAGCAGAAGAGACTTATTTTGAAACCATTATAAATCGTACCAATCCCAAACGCCTGTGTGTGTGTGTGTGTGTGTGTATATATACATTTATATATATATATATATATATATAAGTAGTATCTGAATCCAAACTTGAATAATTTTGAATTAAAGTTTGAAAATGTACTAATAAAATTGTATTTATTTTTACATTTTACTGTAATGTAATTTTGTATTTTTACAAAATAACTGTATTTTTTTTTTAATTAATGTAGTCAGATAATTGTATTTATTTGAGTTGTAATTTTGTACTCCAATTTTACCATCAAATTCCTGTGACCTTTTTGAAGCCCAGTATGCAGTTATGAGGAACACCAGAATGCCAGAGGTCACTGTGTATTATTAATATTAATATGATCTTCTTCTCTCTTTGCAGTTATGACAACGCAAAGATCGAGAGGCTGCTGGAGGGGAGCTGGTCAGTGTTCTGGATCAAGATGGCATCTTGTTGGGTCTGTTTACTTCTGTACATGTGGACCCTGGTGGTTCCAATGCTCTTCCCAAAGAGATTCCTAGCCTAGAAACCCTTCACACATGACCCAGTATCACCACTGTCCATTTACAACTACTGTGTTGTGTGTGTGTGAGAGAGAGAGAGAGAGTGAGTTTTGTCTTTTTTATTTGTTTTCTTAGTTTTAGTATAGTAAAGGCTCAACGGCTGCTTTTTAAATACATTTCCATGGAGATTTGTTACAGGAATCATGTTATGGTTGCTCCCATACTGATGTAGGGCTCTTGTTTACCTCGTAACATGAAGGTATGAAAACAAAGCATTGCTCAGGCTCACACATCACCTGTAAGTGTCTTGCTTGTTACGCTTTTCTTTTGGTAGCTGAAGAATTCTATGCAAATCCAAAAACCATCTCTGATTTTCATTCAAGAGTTTGTCTGCATTTTTAATGTAATATTTCTTAACGTTTGTTGTGTTTTTATTGTATTTCACTACGAGGGTGTTTTACTAAGGTACCAAGACTTTTCATTTGAGTAAATGTACCTATTTATTAAATAGAAATGATGATTAGGTAGGAAACTGCTGCCTTGCCAAGACCACGGGACTACACCGTCTATCAGTTGCATGATGGGCACAATCGGTGGGAACAAACCAGCTGAGAAATGACAGTGCAAGGTTATTCCAGTACATGCATGTAAATAGATGTACTCATATGAGAGGTCTTGTTGCTGTATTTATTAAAGCACCCTCATAGCTTCCTTTTAAGACCGCGCCAAAACAATAATTCCAAATAAGTCTGCAACATTCCTAAAGTTTCCTATCTTTCGGTTTCATCTTCAATCTCAGGTAGTGATGAGAGCTACATATTTAGCATAGGGTATTTCCAGTGAATCATACCATTCTAAGTAGAGCATGTGACTGCCATTCCCAGTTAAGGTTTGTACAATGATTTGAAATGAACAGGGAAAACCAAGGCCACAACATTATGCCCCAAAAACCTAAACTGTCAAACAGATTGTTATATGTGTGGCCCATAGCAACATTGAAACTATAAATTGTTTTTCTTACTTGCTTTCCCAATTTTGTTACAATTTAAATGGTGCTTTAGACCATGGATGTCCTGTAATGTTATGTCTCAGCTCATGCACTAGGCTAACAAGCATGCCATTTGTCAAAGAACACATTTATACCATATTTTATACTTCTAAAGCATTGTTACAGCTATTGTATTTAATCTTTCAGAGGTTTTTGTTGCTTATAAGTGCATGTTTGTGTTTCTTGATTGTGGTGTTCGGTTTACATAGTTACAGGAGCTGCCCATATTAGACGCACTGTAGCATTCCTGATGCTCCCTGGTAGAAAAAAAGTGGTTGGCGTTGTCCTTGATGAAGAAAATACAATCTAGAACTGGAATTATTTGACATTTTATGGTTATTTCCTGTGTAGCAGTCGTAGCTGCCCTAAATGTTTTGACCAAACGGACAAACCAAAATCTCTTCAAGATGTCTGAGTCTTTGTTACTTTCTGAATAACTTCTCGTAAATGCCCTAAAGAAATCTGTCTGATGACGTTTTTGTAAGTTTTGAGTGAAATGGAGAAAACGATTGCCTTAAACACTACATGTTACAACTGCATCAAGCTATAAGCATACTGTTTTACGTAACCTGTGAATAATTTGGTGCTCGGTATTTGGTTTAACCGTGTTTGTCTGGATTAAACATTATGCTTTCCTTTATTTACAAATATTCTGAACATAAACGTGACATTTAATTGCAATGTGTGCTTTATGTAAATAGTCCTTTGTAAAGATGACCACTAGGTGTACTCATAGTATTGCAAGCAAAAGTAATCTTGCGCTTTGTGCTGTTCTCACTAATTTCGCATGAAAACATTATTATAATCCAAAAAATATGTACAGTAAGTTTAAAACAATTCTTTTCCTCATTTATATGCCTCAATTTGTATTATTATTATTATTATTTACTTTTTCTCATTATTTCAACACGTTTTATGAAGGGTCAAATGAGTTTAACTGTTGCAGGATCAAACCTATATTCTTTTTAGTGTTTTTATTGGTATTTCCAGTTCTTTCAATAAAAAATACAAATTAATAAAATACTGTTGTCTATCGCTTTATTTAATGTTTTAATATATGAAAACCAGAATTTTGTTATTTAGTGGTGGATAAAAAAGTAACTAACTAACAGTACTATATGATAAAATGACTTGTGTATACAATTGAAGGTGTAATGTTATGTTCAAACTACCTTCATTGAGCTTAAATCAGTGTTAAATTTCAGTCAGTTCCTCACACAATGACTACAGAACACTTCAAATAGAGCAGACCAGTTGTATGGGACATTTGCAGGAATTTTTTTTTTTTTTTTTAAAGTTTACATCCATGGTCACTATGAACTATTGCAGTATGGAAAATAAAATGTTTGGGATCAACTTGAAACCTGAATGAATGTCTTTCTTCTGCTGATCTCAGATATTTTGAAGAATGTTGGTAACCAAACAGTTGATGTACCCCAGTAACTTCCATAGTATTTTTTTTTTCCTACCATGGAAGTCACTGGGGTCCATCAACTCTGGTTGGCTGGTCTGGTCTGTCTGGTTACCGTTTCAATTCAGGTTTGAAACAATTTGAGGGTGAGTAAATGATGACCGGATTTTCCTTTTTAAATGGACTATTCCTTTAAGCCTTGTCTGTGAAACCAAGGGTAAGATTTTATTCCTGGTGGCAAAGCTAAATTTTCAGCATCATTACTCCAGTCTTCAGAGTCACATGATCCTTCAGAAATCATTCTAATATGCTGATTTGCTGCTCCAGAAACATTTCTTATTATCAGTGTTGAAAAGCATTGTACTGCTTAATATTATTGTAGAAACTGATAATTTTTCAGGATTCTTTGATGAATAGAAAGTTTAGCATTTGTTTGAAATATAAATATTTTATAAATGTATTTAATGTCAAATTTGATCAATTGAATGCATCCTTGCTGAATAAAAGTATTACATTCTTTAAAAAATGAGTTCTTACTGACTTAGTGGGTTTTCTTTTTCATAAAGGTTGGAGCAACACAACAGTGAGCATATGATGACAAAATTGTCAGTTTTGGGTGAACTATCACTTAAATATTACAGCTCAATGACAATCTCCAGAAAGTGCAAGCACAAATCCTGAAAATGTGCATTTATTTATTCACTTTATTGATATTGAAGTGAGTGTTTAGTGTCGTAGCACACAGGCTTTGCTCTTTTTGGCTGAAAAGCATTCTTGTGTAGTAAACGTGGTGTTTTACCACTTATAGTGCTCTCCTCTTTCTTCCCAGCTTAGTTTCATTACTGCTGGCCTTGTTCCTCTGTAAAGTCTTCAGGGATTGTGTCTGTTAATGCCAAAAGACATAAATTAAGATAAACTGAAAATACAACCTGTTCCTCTAGTATTGTTTGAGCACTGCACTCACCGTTACAGCGATATCTCAGGTTGGACCAGATGATATTTTCCTGTGAAAAGCAGAACACACCGAGACGTCCCCCTCTCATGCTGGTGTCAATAACAACTCCAGAGTCCGCAATCAGGTCGGTACCTTCATAGAACTTAACTCTGTGCCAAAACAGAGAAAAACCAAAAACATGTTGCTTTGCTTCAGTGAATTGTTTCTCCAGTAAATTCTGAAGTCTCCAATATTTACAGCATCTAACCTGATGTATCCCACTTGGGGTCTGTGCATCAGATTCCAGCGGTACGACACCTTGTCCTTCCAGCCCACGTTACGAGGGTCTTTCCACAGCAAACGCACCTGGTCATTTGTATCTCCAGTATGCCACAGTGAATTCCTCAAGAACTCTCCAGGCCCAGTTTTAGACTTTACAGCCTAGAAATGCACATTATATTGATGAATGTCTTCAGTCGAATAATCAAATCTAATTGCGACTTACTTGAAGTGCAAAATAATGATTTGGTTTCAGATTTAACATGAGTTAAGTATTTTTGCACACTTCAGAGTTTGGCCAAAAGCACTTTTCGAGATTTGCCGAGGCCTCAGCGGAGCAGCGGTAATGGTAAAAGCACACGCTGAGCATTCAGACAGACAGTAATAGAGATGTAGAGCGCCCGGGACCTTAAGCTGAATGCCAGGCTCAGCCACAGCTCGAAATGGCACCGCCTGCCAGTATGTCTGCTCCGTCTGCTTCCACATCACCACATAGAAGCTGGAGGAATCCTGGTAGCCAAAGATGAAGCCCGCGTAGTCGTCATCGGTCACTGTATTCACGTGGAAGGTTCCCTCAAAGTCCACGCCGCTGAATGCTGTGTATCCTGTAGTGAGTGGTAAGATTGTGTCATGTTCTGACCCAGATTTTCAAATACTAAAGTTCAACCACTTTCTTCTGTGGAACACACACAAAGATTTTTAGAAAAAATAATCCAGTTCTGTGAGTCCATATGATGCAAGTGGATGGGACTTGCATCATATGAAGTTGATGCTTCAAAAACCACAGAAAACGAACATGACGGTAATCCATGTACGACCACAGTGGATGATTCAAAGTCTTCTGATTCAATGTCTTCATATGTGCGACGTCCATGAATTTGCACTTAAAGTAAAGGTCAGCATATTGTGACGGTCCTTGTGTGATCTTCATAATGCTTGCTAACTTCAGCCTTCACAATGTGCTGGCATAGTGCTTTACAATGCTGTCACCTATCAGAAGGTCACTGGGGTCGTATGGGTTACCATCGTGTTCGTTTTGCATGGTTTTTGAAGTGTCAGCTTTGAGGGTCCTGTTCTCTTGCATTATCTGGACTCAGAGATGGATTATTTTTCTAAAAATCTTCGTTGAGTAAATGATGACCAGTAAGACCAGTATGAATTTCCATGCTGGTCCAGGCAGGCACATGCTGGATTGGTGTTGGGCTATCTAGCTGGTCTTTTCACTATGGAAATGCTTGATATTATTTTCTTGTTTTTGAATGGTTTGGGTCAAATAAGCTCACCAACAGCTAGTCCTGGGTCACTGTTCATGGTTTGGACAATCTCCATCCCCTGATTAAGAACAACCCAGTTGGGGTCGATCTGAGCCTCTCCTTCTGGATCCAGAACCACGGTCTGATATTCCCTGAAGTCGGTCAGAGTGATCTCTGCATTCTCAGGGCAGATGTCGATCGTGTCTATCACGTGATCTTTGTCCAGGTCTCCAGCGCAGATGTCACCCACCCCATCATCTGTCAAAGTGGAAGAGCAAAAGAAAGATATTTTCCTGATTTATATTTTTATCAGTGGTCTTTTATGATCAGCACATTATGATGCAGTGCCCCCAAAAGTTATTTGGACACTTAAACAAATAAATGTCATTAACTAAAATAAAATAAAAGTAGACCAGAAACATTTTGCGTGAATAACTTGTGTTATGGCATCCTACTAAGAAAATGTTGCTGTGCGTACTGTTTTCATCCTTCTGGTCTGGGTTTGGCACCAGTCTACAGTTATCTTTATTATCCAAGATGCCATCATTATCGTCGTCATCATCGCACTCGTCCCCGAGCCCATCCTTATCGGTGTCCAGCTGTGAGCTGTTAATGACGCTGGGGCAGTTGTCTTTGGTGTTCTGATGACCATCTCCATCACTGGAACAAAGACCTCAGTTATAAACTTGTTTTATATTGACCGTCAAGGTAAAAAGTAAAGCAGACTCTACCTGTCAATGTTTGTGTCACAAGTGTCTCCTACAAGATCATCGTCAACATCAGACTAATTGAAAGAAAACCGAAGACAGGATTAAAATAGTAATATTAAAAATGAAATATACAACATACAGAAGAAAAAAAGAAATTGAATAATGCACATTAAGGTGCGGTCACATTTACCATTAATTGGCGAAATTTCATCGGCGACATCCAGTCGGAATCCATGCATAGAAATAATTTCTGTGTGAACAGTGCTTCCTACATCTCTATGCTTTTGACAATGGACCTCTTTTGCTAATTTGACCGGCCCACACATTTACGCAACAGCTAGTTCCTTCGAATCTGCGTTGTATTGTGTTTGTCTTGTCTGTTTTTATGCCAGTAATGTGTTGGTTTAACAAAAAAAATTAATCTTTTTGAGTTATGACAACTTGGAATAAAATTATGTTCAACCAACAAACTGCAGGAACTTCATAATTTGTAACACAAAGGCACATTTTTAAGTTGATTTCTCAAAAAAATTAAGTTGCAGCTCTGGAAACAATTAATCTTACCAATTTCAGTTAAAATCCACAGCGCTCATGGCACATGCTAAATGTAGTTTATTTAGCATGTAAATTTACAGAACAAATATGAACACAGAAATATGAGTTTAAATTACTCACAATATTAAGTTCACGAGAGAGTTATGGAGAGACACTTGTTGTGGCTAAATCTGTCAAAAAGTCTTTCCTCTTTGATGCCCCGATCTCGCACTCCAGATTCTTTGGCACCTCCGTTGAGACGGTGGTAAAGAGATTTAAGGAGGCGAGAGCGCAGTCCGCTGCCTTCAGGAGGTTTAGTCTCCGGAAGGCCAAGTCCAAACCCTCGGCTTCCTCTAAGCCCTCTGACTTGTCTTGGAGACAGAGTCACAAGGATGGGGTGGCTGCTTGACCACGATGAGATGCTGAGATCTTGTGTCAATTCATCATGTACTGGTTTAGTAGTAATAACTTTGCAAGTGGTCGTGGTAATCCTTACAACGACCCTCTTTTTAATTTGTGGTTATTGGTCTTTTTAGTAAATCTCCTTCCAGTACACTTAGCAGTGCTGGTGAGTCAAAGAGAAATGTGAATTATGTTGCATTCCTGATTGACTCACGCTTATGAGCATCTGTCACTAAATAGGAATTGAGCAGAAAGAGCCAACCATTAGACATTACAATGTTTCTACCATGAAACTCTCTGACTGGTTATGTCTGAGGACGCCCTGCCTCTTTGGTAGAAGTGGTGGTGACAGAGATGAAACCAATTTCCCTGGTGTCACCAGGGCCAGCTATTCGGCTCGTTTCTAGAGAAACGTTATATTAGGGTTGAGCCACAAAGTGTTAGCTGTAGCGGATCTTAGGTAAAGTACCTTTTATCAAAGCAGGGTATGAGCTGCTTTCCCAAAGGTTACACTGGGGTTTTTAAGTAGGGCCTAGCTCCTCTGCGGCTTCCTTGGGGTCTAGAGTCTTGGTAATGAAAATTATGGGCACGCTGCATTCGCTTAATTTCATTTCTCTCCTTCCCCAAGTAGGAGTAAGGATAAGGCTCCCCCTTGGAGGTGTCACGGGTGGTTGCAGGAAGACAGACGGAGACGAGGATATATTTCCAAAACTAGGTTTAATGTTAATCAAACACAGGAGGATCATCAGGAGGGTCATGCTCCCTTTCATGAGCTGCTGTCAAGATGCACTTTAGGGTAGAGCAGGTTGAATGGAAATTATGATAGGTTTTTCACAAAATTCCCTCAGTTCCGTTTGTTATTGCATATCCAAAGGGTGCTGGTTCCCCTTAGCATCAACTCCATGACGCCACGTCGAAGTTCCACTTTGAAAGGGAACGTCTAGGTTACGTATGTAACCTTGGTTCCCTGAGAAGGGGGACGAGCCTGTCAACGCAGCATCCTTCAGACAAAAGAGTTGATGACGTATTTTGTAGGCGCCTTGACATCATAGACTGCCGTCAGCCAATAAAATTGGTTTGTTTGGTACAAGTGTTCAGACACCGTTGAAGCTGAGGGCGTTCCCCATATCATCAACTCTATGGTGCTGTGTCTCGATCCGCTTCTCAGGGAATCAGGGTTACATACATAATCTAGACATTTTTTATTAATTCCCCCCTTTTTCTCCCTTTTATTTCAGTTTTAGTTATTTTAGTGCATTAAGTTAAACTAAATTAAAATGAGACATTTTGCCTGGGAAACTAGCTGAAATTAGATTTTTTCAGTTAATGTTTATTGAATTTCAAGTATTTTTAAAAATGAACTATTATGAGCCTGGTATGAAAAATGGATAAGTATTAATTTTGAGATGAACAGTTGATAAAGTGCCTAAAATAAAGATAGGCAAGCGTTCTTCAAGAAACAGTTCTTTTTAAAAATAAATACTTGCCATAGTCTAGTGCTATCCTTTTAAATTAGGTTTAAAGTTAGAATTATACAAAAAGTAATAAGAAATATAACAATAGGGGAAAACTTGCATCCTCAAATATCCAATAATTAAAATAGAATAGAATAGAATAAGAGACAGGTAGTAAGTAATAATGTTGTTTGGCACCTGGTTGGGGTTTGGCATTTCAGGGCAGCTGTCACATGCATCACCAACGCCATCATGATCTTTGTCCTTCTGGTCTGGGTTTGGAACCCTCTGACAGTTATCCAAGATGTTCTTCAAGCCTATCAGAAGTACAGACAGTACAAGTATGCACTCAGTAGTTCATCAACAGATGAGTAAGAGCCAGGGTATAAAATAAAGTATCATACAAAGGTAAACAGAGACGTTCTGTCGAAAATGTCATTGAATGGAGCAAACTCCATCAGGAGAAATGTATTGCGGTGTTATAGAGTTGGGTACAGTGATGTCTTTGTATACGATTTGTTGGGTTATGTCACAGGGTGGCAGTGTTTCAGAAGGACTTCTGTGGAATTGTTTCCACGCGTCAGCAGCTCTTGGCTCGGCTCAGGTTCTTGGTGGAAATGTGGTTGCTTAAAGGAGACATGACCAAGCTATAAAGAATCAAGTCAAGTGTCTGGATTTCTGCCTTGATGAGCAGACGGTAAATGTCAAGAGCTGCCTGGGCTTGATTTTACACTTTTCAGACTGGAACAAATAATTGTTCATTTGAAACAATATTTTCAGTGTGGTGCCTTATAGACGCTGTTTATACAGCTACATGTCACTTCAGTTTTACATGACCCGAGCAAGCTAAAGAGCTTTAAAAGCACAGAAGCTTCTGTTTCTCCTCATAAAATTGATCTAAGCACAGGAAAATCCAGATAAAAAACAGGCCCAAAGGGTGAAAAGGTTATTCAAAACATAACACCCCATTTCTGCAACAACAAAAAGTCTTCGGCCACACAACAGCCGGATGGCACATGGAAAAATGTGAGCAAAAAGTATGGAAAAGTTGATCTTTGACAAAATATAAGCTGAGTTAAATTACCATCCCCATCTATGTCATCATCACAGGCATCTCCCAGTCCGTCTTTGTCTGTGTCCCGCTGGTCCTGGTTTTCCACGTTTTTGCAATTATCACAAGCGTCACCATGAAGATCTTTATCGCTGTTCTTCTGGTCTATGTTAGGTACCAACCAGCAGTTGTCCTGAAGGAATACATTCATGCAGGGACTGATGGGAGCTTTTCAGTTCAAGAAAAGAATTGGTCATTATGAAATGATGTGTTATCTGTACCTGATCATTAAGGATGCCATCACTATCTGCATCCTCATCACAGGCGTCTCCCTTCCCATCTCTGTCTGCATCTTCTTGGCCCGAATTTGGAACAAACATGCAGTTATCCTGAAAATGAAAAATAAAATAAACTGGTAAACACTTTATTACGGAAGAGGATTAGGGCCAAGCAATAATAAAAAAATAAAACCATCTCGAGATTAAAGTCATTATAATGCGAAATTAAACTCGTTAAATACAATCTTGAGAATAAACTCATTAAATATCGAGAATAAAGTCGTTGTGTTTCGAGAAAAAACTCGTTAAATTTCGAGAAAAAACTCGAAATACAATCTTGAGAATAAACTCATTAAATAGAGAATAAAGTCGTGTTTCGAGAAAAAACTCGTTAAATTTCGAGAAAAAAGTCTAAATACAATCTTGAGTATAAACTCATTACATTTCGAGAATAAAGTCGTTGTTTCGAGAAAAAACTCGTTAAATTTCGAGAAAAAAGTCGAAATACAATCTTGAGAATAAACTCATTACATTTCGAGAATAAAGTCGTGTTTCGAGAAAAAACTCGTAAAATTTAATGAGTTTATTCTCAAGATTGTTTTTCGAGTTTTTTTTCTCGAAATTTAACGAGTTTAATTTCGCATTATAATGACTTTAATCTTGAGATGGTTTTATTTTTTTTATTATTGCTTGGCCCTAATCCTCTTCCGTACTTTACAATAAGGTTAATTAATTAATACAATAAATTTCAGCATTTCTTAAGCTTGGTTAATGTTAATTGAATGATGCAAAATTGTAATAATTTCAAGTTGCACAAATGTTATTAAATGTTATTCATTTTCATTGAAAAGTTTGGGATCAGTACGATTTTTTGACAGAAATTAAGATTTTTTCATTTTAACCATTTAAATTGATCAAAACATTTAAATACATAAATGCAGTTTTGGTGAGCATAAGATATTTTTTTCAAAAACAACAACAAATCTTACTGATGCCAAACTTTTGTATGGTAGTATATATTTGATTGAAAATTGTTAAACGTTGTCAGTTAATGATATCTAAAGCATTAACTAATGCTAGCAAACTGAACATTATTGTACATTTCTAACAGAAATAACATGAATATGAGTATGAATTTCACCTTCTTGCAGGTTCCATCTCTGCATTGAAGTTTGTTATCTGGATAGGCGTCAATGTCTGTGTCTTTTCCACAGACATAGCCGTTTCCTGCCCAGGCAACTTTGCACTAAAAGCAACAAGATATTGAAGCATGTTAAATGGATCAAAAGCATGGAAATTACAACTGCTTAAGCATGATAGTAAATAAAACATCTGTCTGAATGCTTGATGTCTCACCACACAGCTGATGCTCCCATCTCTCTCCACAACACACTCTGCGTTGATGTCACATGGATTTGGCTGGCCGTTCCCACACAGCCTGTCAGATACAGGAGGCCCAGTGCCCGGGCCAGTGCTTTTGCAGCCAGTTTTCTGGTCACCCGTGAATCCGGTCTTGCAGTTCCCACAGTGAAACGCACCCTACAAGAAAGCAAAATGTTCACATTTAACTATATTTACTGTGCTTTCCACAGGTCACATTAGTATAATGGGTGATAGTTAGGCTATTATCTTACCACTGTGTTATGGCAGTATGAATTGGGTGTGCAGCCACCGTTGTCCACCTGGCACTCATCAATATCATTACAGATCTGATAAAAAAGGATAAATCTGCTGTTAATCACTGTATTGCACTAACATCACTACTTTTTTATTAGAAATGCTGAAAAATTTCTCAATGAGTATCATTGCAATACTGTTTTTGGACATGCAATTGGAGTAACAACTGTTACAATCATGACATACTGTACATCACAGTATTAAAAACCTTAGGGGGTGCTTTTAAAAATCGTATTACAATATTAAATAAAGGAGATCGACACATACATTTGGGATCGATAATAAGTTTTGAAAGAAGTCTCTTATGCTCACAATGTGCATTTATTTGATCAAAAATACAGTAAAACAGTAATACTGTGGAATATTATCGTAATTTAAAATAACTGTTTTCTATTTGAACACATTTTAAAATACAATTTATTCCTGTGATGGCAAAGCTCATTTTTCAGCATCATTACTCTAGTCTTCAGTGTCACATGATTAGGGATGGGTACCGAAACCCGGTATTAAACGGCCCCGGTTCTGAATTTTGAAAGACCGCTGGATCGATAAGCTCGGACGTTATCGGTTCTGCTATCGGTACTGGAGAAATTAAGAAAGTACACGTGCTATATATTATTGCTATTAAGAAATTATTATCTTGCAAATTTAATCTCGCCAGCCACTTCTATATATAATAATATTGAACCCTTTGTCTGTGATGCATTTTTGCTAGAGAGAGAGAGCGATCTTTCACGCGGAGCCACGGCGCGCACAACACAACAGCCCTGCTTAATGAGTGACAATGAGGACAGAACTAAACATTAAAACGGTTACACTTTAGATCTTTGATATCAAACTAATTTTATTTTAGATTTTGTCTTCCAATGATTATAAAAAAGAAGATAGCCTACTTGAGGTATAACCATTAAAAACTAAAGCCGCATTCTCTCCAGCGCAACTTCCTTCCCTTCACAGCGGTGCACTGTCATTTAATTCTCCCTAAAACCCAAACGTAACGTCAGAATCTGCACGATCGGTGATTGTTGTAAAATGCAGTCTACTGTTGCTAAATTGCGGGACGCGTTTGATAAAAGGCTATTAAAAGTACAAAAATTGACGCAAAGACGCTGTTCCAAATGCGGCGCGCGCTCCGAAACACACCGCAACGAGACAAGCAACGTATATTTTGGGCTTCGTGTGCGCATCTAAACGATCAAATATACACACAAATATGTAAAAATGGCTTGGAGATTCACTTAAACAATTTATTCACTTAAATAGAGTTTATGTCTTAAATGGACGTAAATAGTTTTGAGAAAATATGATGCGTATGATTAGATCTGCATTTGGTCTTAAAGAGGCAGCAGTCTAATAAACCTGCTGACGATTGCTCCATTCATGTGAATCAAACAACAAAAGGCAAAGAGAAAATCAGTCACAGCTCTTGGATGAATAATTTTGGCTTTTATAAGCTTTAATCTATCTATGATAAACTATGCAGTGTTATTTTACATCTGACTTTATTAGATGTCTTTTTAGCCCATATTAGGCTACTCCTGAACAGTAATGTCAGTAGACATTACTGAAATTAAAGCACTGGGTATATAATTTGTGTATTTGTTTTATTGTATTTGTTTTTGGGGGTTTTTGACCATGTGTTTGTACTGTGTTTTTGGTGTCCTATGTCTTCTGTATATAAGGCTACGTTTACACGGAAACGATCTGAAGAGAAAACGCAAAAGTGATCACTTTTTATTCTGCGTTTAGACGAGCGTTATGTGGGGGAAATCTGCGTGCATATGGTGACGCAAAAGTGTGTGAAATTCAATGTAGTGTGCTCTCCAGGCGGCTAGGTGGCAGTGTGAAGCACTGATCGGTGCCTTCACTGTCTAGCAGACTTTTGCGTTTTTTACCGTTTAGACGGGAACGCGACGGTGGAGCGTTTTTAAGATTTCCACTCTGGAGGGTGGTTTCACTTTTTTGCGTTTTTAAGCCCCAAAAACGCCGTCGCCGTCTAAACGAAAGGCACATCTGATAAAATATTTTTACGTTTTCACCCGCGAGCGTTCTCGTGTAAACAGGGCCTAAAACACAAAAGCCTGCACCCTTCTGCATAACATACAGTACATGTTTTATTTGTTTAGTTAAAGCATTGCTTTTTCTTTTGCTATAGATATTTATTTAACATTTCAAAATATAAAGCAATATTAATTATGTTCTAAATTATTTTTTTCTCTTTTTTTTAATATAACAAAAAGAACCGATAAGAATACCGTTAAAGTACCGTATCGATAAGAGTAGTAATAGGCCTACCGTTAAAACCTTAACGATACCCATCCCTACACATGATCCTTCAGAAATCAGGATAATATGCTGGTGCTCAATGTTGAAAAAACTATTTTTTTTAGGATTCAATGATGAATAGAAATAGAAATAGAATAGAATAGCATTTTTTTGTCTTTACTGTCAATTTACATCAATTTAATGCATCCCTGCTGTATAACAGTATTAATTAACTTAAATTAAAAATCTTTCTGACCCCAAACGTTTGAATGGTAGTGTACATACACATACATTTGCATATAGTGGTAAATAAAAATTAAATGAAGCTTTGCATTGTTCCAAATACGCACTTGTTTGTTTGCCTGAGCATAGTCAACGCCCACACCCTGGATCTCTGGGCCAGAGAAACCTCGTGGACACATCTCACATCTGAACCCTGGCGCAGTGTTAATACACCGTACACCAGGGAAACATTGGTTGAACTGGCACTAAAATTGAACAGTGAATAAGGTTAGCTTGATTTATGGTGTTCAACAAAAAATGCTTAGTACGTAGTATAATGACGTTTAAGTCACACGGTTGCACAGCGATCTGTGAAAAGTTCTATAAAACAACAGGAAAATTACCTTAGAACCTACATAACAGTTTAAACAATAATTCATCTAATAAAACCCCTATTGAAACCCTGATGAAATGTTAATAAATCATTATGTGTTCCTGAGTTTTATTGTTCATCAGTTAAGTAGAAAACCTTATCAGATGTGTTGAACAGTCTGAGCTAGTAGATATACTTATACAGGAAATGATGTTTGGATAGATGAACAATTTAGACAGCAAAACTTGATTCAAGAAAGTCATAAATAATAGTATATTGTATAATAACGAACAAGTTGAGGTTTTGTTTAGTTTGTTCATATTATTAAATTCTGACTAATGTTTGGCAATAACATAAAAAAAAAAAAAAGGCTGAATCTTAAATCTAACCTCATCTATATCATCACATTGGACTCCATCTCCAGTGTAGCCCTCAGGACAGGGTGCACAGCTCACACCTTCAGCTGTTTCGATACACATGGCTGGCGTAAAACAGACCCCTGGTCCACACTTGGACCGTGGTTTATTTTGTAGGTGGCCAACTGTGTCTTCCGTTCCTAATGCATTTGAAAATTAACACAACACTTGAGTTCACCTGTCTGACTACTTCAACATCTTCATTAAAAGCTTCTACTAATTGACTCGTACTTGACTGAGCACAGACATGACTTTTAATGTTTTCTCATTATAACGGTTTGATATCTTCATAGAAAAAAATCTTACCACTGCATGGAACACACTCCAAGATAGTCTTTCTCAGGTCAGCAGTTTCTTTGGTCTGTTATGAAAACACATGCTCATTATTCTCCTGAAGAAACTATAGGGATAGTTCACCCAAAAATGAAAAGTCTGTCGTCATTTATTTACCCTCATTACATTGAGTGACTTTTGTAGAACATTTTTAATAATTTTTCTGGTCACTAATGCTGTGAATGAGGAGTTCTGTTGACAGGATCAACTAAGTCAGTGAAAAGATCAGACTCGAAAAAGCAATTTGTTCATGAATCCGACACATCAATATTTCTCCCATAGACAAAAAAAAAAAAAAAGTCAAACGGGTTTGAATGACATTACAGTAATTACATGATTAGAGAATTTTTCTTTTTGGGTGAACTCTCCCTTTAAGGAACTATTTTCCCACACAATTTAAAGTTACCTGCTGATCCACCTTCTGTTTCAACTCTTGGATCATTCGCATGAGCTCAAACATTGGGTCAGCTTCCATCTTTGAGGTTGTTCCTGCAGAAATGTAACATAATGATATTTTCTGTACTAGAAGCAAATAATCAATTATTAAAGGGTTGGTTCACCCAAAAATGAAAGTTCTGCCATTAATTACTCACACTCATGTCATTCCAAAAATCCGTTCATATTTGGAACACAAATGAAGATCTTTTTGATAAAATTTGAGAGCTTTCTGTCCCTCCTTTGACAGCCTGTACTACTTTAAAGCCCCAGAAAGGTAGTAAAGAAGACATTATTAAAGTAATCCACGTGACTCCAGTGATTTAACTTCTATTTTATGAAGTGACGCAAGAGCTTTGTTTGTGCAAAAAAAATTATTTACAAAATATTCATCTCTAATGCACGTTCACGCAACAACGTGTTGCTCTCGTGAACATGCGCACATGTGTGTTGTGTCGACGCGCAAGTCTGCTCTGCTCTCGCTATTGTGAACGCGCGTTGGAGATTAATATTTTGTATAAATAAACTGGTAAATTATGCAGAAAGCACTTGTGTCGCTTCATAAAATTGAGATTAAACCACTTGGGTCTCATGGATTACTTTTATGATGCCTTTACTACGTGTTAGTTGCTTAGGCTGTCAATGGAGGGAATGAAAGCTCTCAGATTTCATTAAAAAGATGAACGAAAGTCTTAAGGGTTTGAGTAATTAATGACATAATTTTCACTTTTGGGAAAACTAAGACTTCAACAAAACTATAGCTGTATAAGACTACTAGCCTAGTACACCTAGTAGTTGCACCTAGTAGTTGCAGTGTTTCTTTCTCTTCACTGCAGTCCTGAAGTTCCACGACATTCTCGATAGACTCATCGAGCACGAGTCTGAGGTCCGACAGCTTATCCTGTGACACAGGTAGCCTACATGTTTATTCATAGATTATACTTGCTGTATGCATATATAAACTCATCATAACAATTCTATTATTTGTTCAATCTTTTTTGGTTTACCTGGCTTGAGGTTAGCAGGGTCTTCAGTGTGACTCGTTTTGGGCCCTGTGGCAGTGATTTAAAGGCCAGCGGCACGTCCTGCACTCTCTCCACCAGTCTGCAGTCCACATAGAGAGCCGTGGTGGGGGTGCCCTGCTGCAGCCCACTGAAGTGGAGCAGTATGTGGTGGTGTTGACCATCTGTCAGTGCCACTTTACCGAAATTTGTTGTCCCAACCTTTCCGTTGCTTTTCAGATATTTCAAAATGACTGTCAACAGAAAGAGTGTTAGGTGTACATGTCAAGTATTTATTGAGCCATTGAACACAAAGCACATTGGTGAGCTCTGATCAGACAAACCTTTGTTGAGTTTCCCCTGAACAGTGAAATCAAAATAATCTGTGTTATCTGCAGCATTGAAGATGCGGAAGACACGTGTTGGAGCTTTGTTCTGCAGCTGCAGGCTCGCAAGGATAAAAACGTTGTCCATATTCTTTGCCCTTATTCCTCCTTGCAGAAGGTCAGGTAAGCAATCCGGTGACGCCAGAAGATCATAAACTGCAAAATTTGCATTTGTGTCACATTTTGCATTTGGTCCTGATGCTTTTTTATTCATTTGTGTACACTCGTATTCATATTCAATTCATATGGTTCCAAGAGGAACCTTTAACATCCATTGAACCAAGGGTTCTTCTTAGGAAAAGGTTCTTCAGATTATTTAAAGTTATAAATAATAATAGTAATAAAGTTCCCTGAAATGCACAGCATTATTCAATGTGTTGTTGACGTAATTTCCACTGAAACAGGAAGACAGGGAGGGACATATCGATAAGCTCCCTCCCTTTTTTAAAGTACCCAATAGCGTTTCATTTATATCACAGCCCGGCCAGAGCCGTTGAGCTCGGTAAAGCTGCAATTCTCCTCCTAATCTCCTCCATGTTTTCTGGTATGCGCAGACTCTCGCATATGATCTGCTCTGTGCTATCGTGTCTCTGGACCGGACCCTATCCCCTATAGTTCACCATGTAGAAAATAGCAAATGTGTGAACAAGTGACCAATTTTAGCTGCAGCTTCAATGTATATTTATAGTGTAGGGGGCAGGTCGCTTTAGAGAGCATTTGATTGGACAGAAAATATAATGAGAAGCTGAAGTGCAGAGATGTCATCAAAATCAATGATCCATATTGGTGGAATATGTATGTTTTGAATGATTGTATCTTCTAAATGTGAATTGTGTCATTGTTTTGGAGCACACTACCTTATAGATAATAGTAAGGCTAACATATTCATACTAAAAGCCAAAGAACTTCAATTTTGATTTCATGGGGACTTTAAATGTTTTTCACATAATGGTTTTAAGAGTGTCATAAATGTCATTGCACTTTTTTTGTATTTTCTCTGTGCAGGAAAGCTCAGGAAAGTATCCAATGAGGTCATTGGTAGATTTGACCTGTGTGTGACTAATGGTTATTTTATATAGTGTTCAGATCTTTCAGATTTGTTAATCACACTGCATGCTGGGGGAATTCCAGACAATTTATGACATTTATGGAGTGAATGATTTATGGAGTGAATGAACACTTTCTACTACAACATCACATTTAATTCAATGACGAATCACTTGACGATTCTTTGATGCAAAAATAAAAATGGCTAGAATCTTAAAGAAATTCTGATGCTGCCTTAAAATTTTTAAGTATAGCCTAATCAACTTGGATGTTTAAGTCATTTAAACTAAAATTACATTTGACTTAAAATTAGCTGAATCTTGCATAAGTTGAAAATTGCTTATTTTGATGAGTTAAAGCAATGTAAAAATACATGTTGTCATAACTTATTGATCATATATTTTTTTACAGTGTACAAATGGTTAAATATAAGGTTTAAGGACTTACCAATTCCTTGAGTTTTCACTGTATCAAGGAGTTGTAAAATTAACTGTAAACTGAATATGATTCTTGTCCAAATACCCATTGTGGATTTATTTTGTCACAAATCCAGTTAAGTGTTCCACCCTTACTCCTGGAAAAGTCGTTTCTGCTCTGACCCCTAATTCAGGCTTGACCAGTAGCCGTCAAAACAGAAATGTCTGTTCCCTGCAGATCAACAAGAACCAGACTGGTGCTCAAGTGATTTTTTTCAGATGTCTCTCTCTATATAAGGTGTGACCAAGCACCTCCTCCAGAACGCTTCTGTGCTTTTACCGGAATGTAGCCATATTGCTGTAAGGATGTCAGATCAAAACCTTTCCAAAAAGCTCTTTGTTAATAATGGTAAATAATGGGAGGATGCTTTGGTTTTTGGTCAGTCTGTGTGTACAGATGGTTAAAGGAAGTTAAAAAAAAAAAAAAGTTTGTTCTTGATTTTACATTTATTATTTTCATTTAAACTTTACTTTAAAGTGGCAGCTGAGGATGTTTACACAGAAATAATCATGGCACACTTTAAAGTTCACCCATATTTCATCCAAAAATTAAGATTCTGTCATCATTTTCTCACCCTCAAGTTGTTCCAAACATGTATGAATTTCTTTCTTCTGCTGAGCACAAAATAAAATATTTTTTTTCATACTATGGAAGTCAATGGGGAATTCAACTGTTTGGTAATCCATATTCTTCAAAATATCTTATTTTGTGCTCAGCAGAATTCATACATGTTTAGAACAACTTGAGGGCGAGTAAATGATGAAGGAATTTCCATTTTTAGGTGAACTATCCCTTTAACAATCTGATTGCCTTTAACCAAACAATCTGTCCTGCCAAAAAAAAAAAAAAAAAACATTTACAGGAATAATCTGGCTTGACATCCCTGCTGAGTCTTGCCAGTTTGAGTGTTACGGCAGATGAGTTATGGAAAATCAATTAAAGCTTTAGCTTCATATGAATAAAAGAGTTTACCACATTAACTCTACAATTGCCTGTATAGGCTATTGTATTATGCAGCCTCTCAAAATAAAATCTGTAAGCACAAGTTTTAATTCATTTTTGTAGAAGTAGAAAAGAAAAAACAAGCTCACACCAGTGGTCAAGCTGGTGTTTGGAACATGGCAGCTGGTGGTATAAGTCTAAGCAAGTTCACCCAAAAAATTTAAATTATACCATGATTTACTCACCCTCAAGACATCCAAGGTGTTGATGACTTTCTTCTTTCAGACGAACACAATCAGAGTAATATTTGAAAATATCCTGGCTCTTCCAAGCTTTATAATGGTAATGAATGGGGGCGAGATTTTGAAGCCCAAAAAAATGCATCCATCCCTCATGAAAAATAATCCATACGGCTCCAGGGGGTTAATAAATGCCTTCTGAAGCGATGGGTTTTTGTAAGAAAAATATCCATATTTAAAACTTTATTTGCTATAATAACTAGCTTTAAAGGGATAGTTCACCCAAAAAGGAAAATTAGCCCATGATTTACTCACCCTCAAGACATCCTAGGTGAATATGACATTCTTCTTTCAGACGAATACAATCAGAGTTATATTAAAAAATGTCCTGGCTCTTCCAAGCTTTATAATGGCAGTGAATGGCTGAAGAAAATTTGAAGCCCAAAAAAGTGCACCCATCCATGATAAAAGTGCTCCACTTTTACTAGGGGGTTAATAAATGCCTTCTGAAGTGAAGCCATGCATTTGTGTAAGGAAAATACCCATATTTAAACTTTATAAACTATAATCACTAGCTTCCACCAGACGGCCGTAAGCATCGATGCTTACGGTGGAAGACTAACCCCTGACCTGACGCACAGCGTAATGACGAACGTGGAAGCTCAGAGGAAAGAGCTAAACAAAACACCAGTCGCGAATTAGCAATTTTGAAGATAAATATCTTTTTATAGAGAAAGGATTTCTATATTATAGAAGAGGAGCTTCAGTTTGTTGCACAGCCCTATTTGTTTAAACCGCGAGAGGCGTCTCACGATACTCCTACAACCTACGTCATACATGCGCCACGGGTTACTCTTGTGGCGTAAGTCGAACTGCGTAGTATGCGTACGGTCGTCTGGCGGAAGCTAGTTATTTTAGATTATAAAGTTATAAATAAGTATTTTTCTTACAAAAACTCATGGCTTCGCTTCCGAAGGCCTTTATTAACCCACTGGAGCCGTGTGGAGTAAAACAAAATTTCCATTTTTTTCCCAGCCATTCACTCCCATTATAAAGCTTGAAAGAGCCAGGACATTTTAATATAATTCAGATTGTATTCGTCTGAAAGAAGAATGTCATGTACACCTAGGAGGACTTGAGGCTGAGTAAATCATGGGCTAATGTTCATTTTTGGGTGAACTATCCCTTTAATTTAATGCAATGCTTGTATCATAGAATTTAATTCTCACTCTGTGTTAAGAAGCAACATGAAACCACAGAAGTAATTTCAAACACGACTGACATGTATTGAGATTTTGGAGCAAAACATGATATTAAACTCATAAATTGTAGTGTTTGACGGTATGCTATCAAACATACTTGCTTTCCCTGTTGTCAAGAGCCATTGTTTTATTACTAATTTTGAAGTCCAGGTAAGATCATTTGAATAATTTCATAATTGAAAGCAAAGAAGGTTAAGTGAGAGGTCCGATAAAAAAAGAGAGATTTACAACAGTATGAATAAAAAAGTGCCAATAAAAAAATAATAATAATTAAGTGGGGTATGGTTAACATGTTAAATTAAATTCTCTCTCTTTTTTTCGTTCTACCAGAAATGTGCTGGGAGCACTGATAATGATCCATGCACTTATCTAGCAAGACAGGTTTTAGATATTTTTCCCAGCAGTTTTTAACTTTTTGCTGTTATGTAAGTGCATTTAAACTTTTTCATATTCAAATTTAATCTTAAGTAGAGATTTATATAACGCTGACTGTCAGAAAAGAAACCGGCTGTTGCTTAGTGTGACTTGGTTTATATGTCATGACTCATGTGCATGATCTGTCTGTTAACAAAACTGCATGTCTCTAGAGCACCAAAAGTTAAATAATGTACCTTTAAGTAAAGAAATAACAGCAAAAGATAAAAATAACTGGCTTAAAACCAATTTTTGTAGGCTTACTGGTGGCTCTGGCTGCTAGCTAGCTATGCTGTTATGTTGGCTAATAAAATCTATTCAGTGGTAAAACTAACTACAGACTGGTTTAGCCAACTTTAAGTATTTAAATGGGAGAGCATAAGAAGAGAATAATTCAGTTCACTGAGTTTGTGATTGTAACAGTTCTTTGCTGTGGGAAGAAGGAGGCGGGAACCAGCGAACGTTCAAAGACTTTAATTAATAAATAAACAAATGCAAAACGAAAGTAAAGGCAGCAGTCCCTCACGGACGACTGCTGTCCTGCTCGCCACAGTGATATTAAATCAGTTATCTTACCCAGTAAAGGACCTGTTGCTCGCCATGTTACAAGTTCGCTCGCTCTCCAGACACACTGCGCGGCAGCAGCGGGAAAACGTAGTGGGCATCAAACTGTCACTTTTTTTTTCTTGTCACAAAGCTTGTGGTTCCTAGTGACCAGACTGACTTATTATAGGTGGAATTGTGCCAATACCTTCCTATTTCACCAAATGGTTTTTATTTTTATCAAATTATATTATAATAAATTATACGTTTTAACCACTTGGTGGAATTGCCAGACGTTCCCTTACGGATCATGCGCTGTGGTAGCGCGTCCAAGCATTCTCGAGTATAAATCAAATACGCAGCTATAATTCATGTAGCTGCTAGGTTATTTTGAAGTAATATTTTATGTCGATATATACTGTTAAAACTAATCGTGGTATTGATATATTAAGACTGCTGACTCTATAGAACAATGGCTAGGAAAACTAACTTTACCGGGCTCCGAGAGCCCTCTAGTGGTCGGGAGCATTTCCGTTGTGTTGTGGCTTTATTTCGTTGTGTTGTGGATTTTCCGTTGTGTTGTGGCTTTATTTCGTTGTGTTGTGGCTTTATTTCGTTGTGTTGTGGATTTTTCGTTGTGTTGTGGCTTATTTCCGTTGTGTTGTAGATTTTCCGTTGTGTTGTGAACTTATGTTTGCTTTTTACATTTCTTTGTGTTGTGCACTACTGGGCCACCGTTACCTTCCACCCTGGTTGGTAGAGACCGCCCACTGAGACACAGCTTTATTCGCATTTCGCAAGCAAAACTTTTTAACTTGCTAGCAAAAGATTTAGACCCGCAAAAATGACAGCAGAGCAAAAATTGCGCGTTTGTGATGAAAAGTGTTCGAAACGCACAAAGAAAAATAAAGGTTTTCAAAGATTTACATGCACTGCAAATAATTATGTTATAATTATGTTATCAACTTCTTTATTTTTGAGCCTTAAGAAGACTTTTTTGCAATCTTTTATTTATTTTTTAATTACAAAATAATTAGTTTTACTCTAAATTAAATCAAATCACAGTATGTTTGATTGAATAAAAAAGACACAAAGGAAACTCCATACCATTTTAGGAGTTGCCATAATTAAAATCAGAATATGAGCATAGCTCACTTACATTCACTGAAATATTGAAATGTTAGCGATACCAGAGCCCGTCTACGGAGAGCCTGGGCACTTCCTATTAGCCCCATTGTATCGATCTTGGTTGCAGTTCCATTAGAATTCCACTGGAGGTGATCACGGGCGAGTGCAGACTGAATGGGAGTCTATGGGGCTAGACGGCTAAATGTGTCTCTCACCCGATTGCCGTTGAGAAATCTCAGATTTTATTGTAGGTTTTGCAAGTTCAACACGGGTTATAGGTCGAAAGTTGAATGAACGAGTACTTATTTCTTTTCGATTTCTTACAGGTTGAGTTGTTGTTGCCCATAATAACACGCTAGCATTCTGCTAATGACGTCAGCATTCTGACGTCATTGACATTTTAAAAGACTTTTTAAACCAAATAAGTGACTCTAAAAAATCTAACACCCAGCAATGTGTAATTTCTTTGCATCTCCTTTCGAATACAACATTCACATTACTAGACAAAAAATTATATCCTGAGAAAAGTGGATTTTGAGGGTTTTTCGCCATAGACCTCCATTCATTCTGCACTCGCCTGCGAGCGCCCCCGCATGGACAGAGACGTGTTACTGCAGCCAGTCCAGAAACCGGAAGTAAGCAGAGAGTGCCAATTCTCTTCCTATTAGACATTCTCTGGCGATACTGATTCAAAACACTAGCGCCAGTGATTGAATGTCAAAGCGCGGTTTGAACACCCCGCCCCCCAGCCGAACTGGAAGTTTTGATTCGTTGTGCACCCGAGTCAGACCTGTCTGTTATTGGCTGAAGCGCATCAGACCTGTCTGTTATTGGCTGAAGCGGATCAGACCTGTCTGTGATTGCCTGAAGCGCAGCGCTCCACCCTATTTTTTACAGTCTATGGCTCCACCGCAGTAGTTTGAAAAGTTCAAAAGCTTCAAAAATCTAATTTCTCGTTCTCTTTTTTTATGGAATATTGCAGTATTTATTATAAATTATTTATCTATTCACATTTTATAAAAAAATAATAATGTGCCCTGATATTAACCAAAATTACTTCCTATATCTATCTCACCTGCAATGATGTTCTCTGATGACGATTTTACAGGGATAACCTGGCACTCACATGAGATCACAGCAATAGCAAACCACAATAATCCACTCAAGTCCTACCCTACATTTTTATGTTTAAGAAGCCAGTTCCATTTCATGCTGACTTAAAAAATAAAAAAATAAAAAACCTTTTATACTCTCGACTATTCAATAGTTTTGTGATTCATATAACTCCTCCAGGTTAGCTTAGCCTAAATATGCAAAAATATATTCAACCTTTTTTTTTTTGCATTATAATTTTACAAAATTACATTTTGATTTTAAGGGTGCAAAATAAAAATATTCTGTTCACAAGAAATATTTACCTAGACTTTTTTTCCCCACATATTTCTCATGTATGATACTTTATCTCTATTTATTTATTTAGTTTTATTAATATATTTTTGTTGCAAAAAAATAAAAATAATAAAATATTTGTTTATTGTTTGTTTGTAAGGAAGTCAGCCCAACTTTTTCGGTTTCCACGATCCATAAATGTATTTCATCAAACATTTGCAGGGTGAAACTGTCACCTAGCACCCTGGGATGCTGTTCATACTGCACACAAACATGGCGGAACCCATGGAGCTGCAGCTGCTCTGCTGGGGAGGCGACTGGGATCTGCCGTCAGTGCACACAGACTCCCTCGTCGTGCTGGTAACTACACGGGTTATGTTAACGCTTGTTTTAAATACATATTCACAATGCAATATTTAATCAAGAATGCCGTTGCCTTTTTGGAGAAACCTGTCCTAGTGTCCGGATAGCTTTATCCAGCACTGTCAAGTCACTTTGATCAATGAAATTGTCGCTAAATTAATACGCCAGTTCAGTTGTAAACTGATGCATCCGTTACAGTAGCTGTCATGCAGAAAGAATCTCGACTGAATTGCATGCACTGGTTTGAGTGGTTGATGATAGTAAGCTAATATGTGTCGCACAGCTCCGGTTTTTATTTCTTGAAGGTCAGAGGAATAATGCTGATAGGATCTGAAGGGTATGGGATCTTTTTACTCGCTTTTCACTTAGAATAGAGATTATACAGTGCTTGTGTTTTGTGCTGGAGTAGGCCTACAGCTTTTCTTGTTTGTTTTTGCAGCTGCTTAAATCCTGCGTTCTGATAACACTTGGCAGAAATGCATAATAAAAGTCCTAGTTCCACTATATAGCGCTAACGATGATTATCAATATTTAACCGTAAATCAGTCATCTATTCATCTGACATGTTTTTAATGTTCTTTTATAGGCTTATGCAAAGTTTGCTGGCGCAAAGCTTGCTGTAAAGTCTGTTGACTGGACGTGGAGGACTATTACAGGTCAGATAATGGATTTTTTGTAGTCATGGTGTGAGAGCATGTTTAATGTAGGAAAAGTCTGGAATGTAGCCATGCGCATCCATAGTTTTCCAAATGTAATATTGTGAATGCCAAACATTGCTGAAGTGCGTAAAGGGGTGAGCAGCTTTTTCTAATGTTAAGCTGCAGCTATACATTTGTCTTTCCGCAGCATCTGTGCCACAACTATATTATGAGGGATCCACAGTCACAGAACCAACACAAATTCTAAACTTCCTACGAAAACAGGTAGAAATTAATATCTGTTTACAGATTTGCTTCTTTTTGTGTAACATAAGCGGGGATATTTTACAGTTTGTCAGTCATTGTCGCAGAAGAACTCTGATGAATCCAGGACCCTGACGCGAAATTTATTTTGATAAGCTGACTGTACTTTATTACACAGCTTTACCTAATACATTCATGAACATAAAATATTTATTTCAATGTATTGATATGTGATTAGCTACAGTTTATTGTCTATATTTGGGCATTCAAAAATATTTGACCACAGAATTTCACAACTAACTAATCGGAATCGAGTTTTCCAGAGAGCCAACTTTGTTTGTAAAGATATATTGGAATATACATGCAAGTGTAAATTATAAAAAGTATCAGCATATCCCCCCTCCCCCCACCCAGATAACAATTAGCAAAAACAGGAAAAAAAGGAAACCAAATAATGCATGGTATATTTGTGACACCATTCAAAATCTTTTAATAAAGGTAAAAATACAACAGTAAAGTATAATTATAATGAAGGTCAGCAGTAAAAAAGAAATAATAATAAATAAAGAGTCAATCAAAATTTCCCGTAATCCACACAGAGTTTCAATGCCGACTATGAGTTGACAGCTAAGCAAGGGGCAGATACAATGGCGTACATCGCACTACTGGAGGAAAAGCTGCTGCCAGCACTGGTATTATATCTGCAATTCACATACTGATTTTAAATTCCTGATCCTCATAATGATGATTGTATGAATTAAGTGTTGATTTGTGTTTTTAAATTGTAGCTGCACACATTCTGGGTGGACGCAGAGAACTATGCTAACCTGACCCGGCCCTGGTTTACGTCACATTCCCCGTTCCCCCTCAACTTCTTTGTACCGGGTCGACAGGCCAGTTTGGCTTTGTCTCGCATCTTACTGACCAAAGCAGAGTCGCCGTTGCTGAACATCACAGAGGTGGAGGGAAAGGTATGGGAAGACAGATCCATAATTATGTACGATCATAATTCTCACCTCAGTTACTGAGTCTCATGCATAGCATTGGATTCATCTATCCCTTTTCAATGCCATGGTGAAATGGAAATGTCTGTGGTTGCGTTGTGAGATGGAAAACAGTTTCTCTCTCAGCCCTCATGAGTAAATCTGTGGATTGTAGAAACCAGAGGATCATGAAATATGTCACACAATGAATGTGCTATTGTAGTTATTCCATCCCTCATAATAATGAATATAAAAATTGTATGGTTAGTAATAGATTTTCTTTTAGATCTACAGTGAAGCCAAAGAGTGCCTGAATTTGCTCTCCCACAGACTTGGGAACTTCCGCTTCTTCTTTGGAGACACGTGAGTTTTTCATTTCTTTTATCCTATAATATTTATCAGCTCTTTAAAGGGATAGTTCACCCAAAAATGAAAATTGTCATCATTTACTCGCCTTTCTTTCTTACTGTATGACTTTCATGGAACATAAAAGAAGATATTTTTAGAAATGTCTTAAGGCCCTGATTTACTCACAGCTAAGTTCTTTTTCAGTCTTCGCTTAGAGGTAAAAAAAGAAGTTCAAAATACTGTTAGTGAACATCCCGACGCTGCTTAGAGTGGCGTTTAGATGAATATGCTAATATGTGCTCCATGCTTTTCTCTTTATAACAAAATAAACACATAACAAAAAGCACAGTGGTCAGAAGACAGCTGTTAAGAAAGCATCCGATTATAGCGATGTAGATATGTTTGCACGTGCTCTGCAATTTGATCAATAATGTCACGTTTATTTATTACCTTTATAGCGCTTTATACAATAGGTAGCTGCTTGCTTTAAAGCATTGCAGTATTAAAAGCGTCCTATTATGCCTTTTACGGAGTCTTGATTTTGTTTTGGGGGTGTACAAAAATATGCTTTTATGCTTGATTGTTAAAAAAACACATTATTTTTCACACATTTTACATTATTACAGCACCTCTCTCCCCATTCTGATGCGAACACGTAGTTTATTTCCCGTTTCGATTAAGCCCCTCCTTCTGAAATATGAAATGTGCTGTGATTGGTTAGCTGGCCCAATGTGTTGTGATTGGGTCACCGTGATTTTGCAAACATATTTTGTTGATCCTGGAATAACATTCCTGTCCCAAAATTTAGTCCTTACCCTACCCCTAAACCTAACCCTACCCATAACTTTTCCTTAAAATCAGAGGGAAATGATGGGTGAATAACACTGATGTTGAAGCACCTCACCCTGGTTCTAAGCCTAAACTTGACATAAACTGTAAACCTGTCCCTCAAATCTGAATGGTTGATTAGAAAGTTGTTCCAGGATCAACAAAGATGTTGATCCAGGAACATTTGGTACTTGGTGAAATCACGTTCACCTTGTGATTGACGTGTTCGGGAAATGTCACGCCCCTTCATAACCGCGAGCTCTACTCGGATGTAAATATTAAGGATGGCGTCAGTTTCAAACCAATTCAAGCTTGATTCAGACTTAAGAATGGTAACAAACAAAACCATGATTCATTTTCCTAAGGGGCGGTGAACAGACTTACAAAAGCTAAAGTAAACACAATATCAGCACTAATGTTGGCTATCAGGCGAGTGGAGCCAAACCGCTTTGCCCTTTGTTTACAACATTAAACTTATAATTGGAACTGTTAGTAGAAAACGCAACTATAAATAATAAGACATACTTACAAGTTGTGATCCACAAGCAACAGATTGTCCTGACAAAGTATAAACTGATCTGTTTCAGGAGAAGCTTTTGTGCGTAGCCTGCATTATACTCTCTTAATTTCTGGAAGCTGTCCTCTGTAAAATGTGCAGCACACAGACAAATGTTGGGGTTATAATGTTCAGGAACAGTGTTAAAAATACATTTTAACCACTCTTAAGTTCGTCAGCCTTGAAGGTCAAACTAAGGAGTTTTGGAAACAGGATGGAAAAAACAGGATCTCTTTGACATGGCGACAACACTGTCTTCTCTAACGCAGGCCAATCAGGCCTTGTCCCCTTTTTTTGCGTATTCCGTGGGCTGAGATTATTTATATGAGGAACATTGTGACTTCATAAGATCCAGAAAAAACGCGTTGTAGTCAAAACAAGTCGTGCGTTGTAGTTCTTGGAAAGTGGATTATGTTAAATAAAGTATCTCCCTTTGGAGTGGACTTTGAGCTTCGTAACCTTTTTTTATCTTTTTTTTTTATGCTCAAACAGCAACATTACACACTAACTAAAGTTGAAAAAGTGAAATGGCATAATAAGACCCCTTTAAACATGAAAAACAATGTCAGTTTTGCTTTCAATTAGAATAAGAATTCAATTTCTACTATAAAGCAGCTCTCAATTCATATTTTAACTTCTATTCCACTCAAAGTATATTGGGGCCTTTAGTGTTATGGTTTTGGAAGTCAATGACCTACAAAACAATTGTTTTAAATTGAAATAATATTTCACAATATAACTGTTTTTACTGTATTTTTGAAAACTTAAAAATCCTACTGACCCCAAACTTTTGTTACTGTAGTGTATAACTTAGTTAAATGTAATCATCATTGCGTGTCAGCCTGAACTTCACCATGTTTTCTATTTGCTAGGCCTACAAGCCTGGACGCCTTTGTGTTTGGCCACATTGCCCCTCTTATTAAAGCCCCTCTGCCCAGTGGGCAGCTTCAGAAGCACCTGAACCAACTTGATAACCTCTGCCAGTTCTGCAACACCATCCTTAAAAACTACTTTACCGATGCCACCACTGAGAAGAGAATGGACTGTAAGTAGTCACAGCCCCTATAGTAATATATTAATAACGCAAAAAAATAGTATTGGTCCTGCTCTGCTCTCTTCTTTTTATTTGTTTATCTCAACTTCCATTTGTTTGCTGTTGAATCAAATAGAATTAAATCATTTAACCAGACATTCATGATTCATCACCTGTCCATTGCTTTCAACCCGAGACATTTGGCTCAAAGCAGATGCTGAAAGACAGTTTAATAACAGCATGGTCACTTATTTTAAGTGATTTGCTATGTCTCTTTGGCTGCACTCTGATTCTACTAATCTTTCTCCCATATGCGTAAAAACATCTGCTTTTCTCCAGAATCAGTGTCCTTTCGTCTTTTCTTTTCTTTATCTCTGCCCTCTCGCTAGGTTCACCAACGGCTACCCATGATCCTGTCGATGCAAACCTCCAGAAACTGACACAACTTGTTAACAAAGAGTCCAACCTTATTGAAAAGGTCTTGGCTAGATCTGCTCATTCACTTCTGAATTTAATGTCATTAGAAATTACAGTACATGGTCAAAAGTATGTGGATGCCCAAACTGTTTTTCCACTATGTATTGAAACATGCATGTTGGTATTTTCTCCTATTTTGAATTTTATATACAAGAGCATAAGTGATGTCAGACACAAATATTGAGTGATGTGGTCTGGCTCAAAGTTTATGTCCCAGTTCATCCTAAAGTGTTCATTAGGGTTCAGGGCTAGTCCAGGCCAGTTAAAGGCGTCCAACTAGAACTTTTTATTCACTTGCTCTTTACACAGGGGCATTTCATGCTGAAACAGAAAAGTCATTCAGCATTCTGCTGAAAATGTTTGTCATAAGATATAAAATGTGTATGATGTGTAAAAACATATTCACAATTATGACAGGAAAAGACTGTAATAGATCTAATTGGAAATTTTATGTAAATTTACAGTAAAATAGTTCAATATTTCTTATATTGTCTTATAATTTACATTGAAAAAACATAAATTGGCATTCCCAGAATTCTCTGTGACAGCTCACATGATGATTTTTCATTGAAATAACTATTTCTAGTTTCTAGATTAATTATAACGTTTCTTTTTATCAGTTATTTATAAATCATTAGGGTTTTGTTACATCTTATGACCCCATGATGGTGTTTTGTATTTGTATTTGAGCTTGTAGAAAAGTTACCTGTGATGAACATTGATTCATCATATGTCTTTCTCTTTACCACTTTATAAATAAAGGTTAAAAAAAACCCAGATTTTAGTAATTTGGTATATTAAAGGGATAGGTCACCCAAAGAACAATTCTGTCATCATTTACTAATCTTCAAGATGTTCCAAACCAGTATGAATTTCTTTCTTTTGCTGAACACAAAAGAAGATATGTTGAAGAATATGGTTAACCAAATAGTTGATGAGCCCCATTGACTTCCATAGTATTCTTCAAAATATCTTCTTTGGAGCAGGTTTGGAAACACTTCAGGGTGAGTAAATGATGACAGAATTTTAATTTTGGGGTGAACTAACATTGTTTTAGCTAAGGAAATATGATTTTTTTAGTCTTTGTTTAATTTGTAAAACATCTCCGGTTACGCATTTATGGTCCCCTGAGAAGGGGAACAAGACACTGCGTCCTCTAGGACACTATAGGGAATGCCTCAAACGTGACCGTGTTTAAACGCGACAATGTCATATGCCGATGACAATCCATGACGTCAACCGTCTATGCAACCGTGTACATAAAAGGTCACCTGTATTAGACAACACCAAATGTTTGTCTGAAGGAGACGTAGACAGGCAGGCCTGATGCATGGCAATGAGACAAAGTGTCTCGTTCCCCTTCTCAGGGAACCATGGTTACATGCGTAACCTGAGACATTCTCTCGAATGGGAACTCGCACTGCATCCTCTAGGACACTATGGGGAACAAATGACCAAATGCTGAGGGAATGACTGCCTATAATTGGCTGTGACAAGCACAAAGGAGGTCTCAACGGACTTGGATGTCAGAGTCAGATTCCCGGACTCAGGTCTGCCACAGAACTGTCAGTGACACTATTCCCTACGGCCACCATATAAGGTTTGTATTCAAGGTCACACCGTTAGTGACATCACGGACTGTTGTCGGCCAATGACATTGTCGCGTTTAAACGCATCCTTCAGACACACAATCACACTGGAGGCGTTCCCCATAGTGTCCTATAGAGGACACAGTGCCAGTTCCCATTTGAATGGGAACTTAAAATGTTCATGCCGTATTTTTACAGTAAAGTTCTGCCAAACACAGCTAATGTTTGTTTACCATAAATTTCACCGTTTTTTGTTTTTAGTGTATGGCTGTATTCGTAATTTGATTAACCTGCTAGTAATGCTGCTGAGATACAAACAAGAGGGTGTCCGCATACTTTTGGTCATGTAATGAATCTCATAACCTATAAACATCTTCTTACACATCTTTTGGAATTGACACTTGTCCTGTGAGTCTTATCTTTATATGTCTTTATGTCACAGATGGATGACAATCTTCGCAGCAGCCCGCAGCACAGACCGCACAGACATGAGGTCAAACCCTCGGCCATGGCCAGCGAGAGGAGCTCAACCTGAAAACCCTATCTAAGCACTGACTTTACCATTATTTATTTTTTCCCATGGAAATTGAAATAATTTCCAAATCATATTTAAAATCGAACACACTGATGGGGTCATAATAAATGAATGCTAGTTTTTCATAATGAAGTTGCTGAAATGTTGGATAACTTGGTTTGAGTGTCGGATTTTGTAATACAACACCATAAAGGGCTTGTTAAATGGGCAGTCGTCATCTAATGTATATAAGAATCATTAGCACATGTGGCAACTACATAAATTATAAAAAGGGAAATGCCGACAATTGATATCTTGCGAGTTGCGATACAAATTTTATTGTTTAAAGGAGATGTAGCTTTTAGTTCAGTTGCATTGCTCTTGCTCCTGGCTGTCTTTGGCTTTCTCTTCAAATAATAATTGTATAGGGAACTTTGAATGCACAAGCTTGCTTTCTAAATGCAAAGGCTTTATGTATATGTTTTATGGTGTTTTATTTTTTCAATCCTGCCCAAACACAATTACAGGTATATTATAAGCTTTACGGTTTATTTCATCATAGTGTTGTTTAAAATCAAATTAGGATTTAAAATGTTTACATCTTAAAGGTTCACAACAGTTACTTTAGTGCATATGGCAGGTGAAATATCATGCATGTATTGGCATTGTGCCTCATCACAGCATAACTTTCTCTTATTTGAACTGATCTTTCCATTTCTCTCATTTGATTATGTAGCCTTCACATTCTTGACTTTTGATGCAAAGGGATCTTGAAATCTGATTGTGTGTACTGTGTATACATTTATTGTTCTTCAAATTCCTCGGGAGGTTTTGTACATGCAAGAAATGCCTTAAAAGTCCAGTGCTGTGTCATGCCATCTCACGTGACTTTATTTTTGATGTAATCATTATTCATTGTCTGTCAAGAAATTGTATATTTCGAAATATATTAGTGTACAGCAATGTTCAAATATATGTATATATAAGTGCAAGAAAGTAAAATTCTTTGAAATAGACAAGTTAACATGTTTATCTTATTATGCTGATACATTTAGTTGTTTACACTAAATGTAAAACCCTCAACATTTTTTATTTGTATAGTGGAAAGTACATCCTGACGTAACTTAGGAACTCATTTATGCTCTTTGAATGAACAATACTGACATATTGCGCAACTTTACGTTCATTCATCATTTAAATAGAGAGACAGCTGTAGGGCTGCTGTTTGGATGTCACATGGAAGCTATTACAAACTCACCACTCCCCAAATATTCACATTCCCTCAACAAAATGGAAAGGTCTGGAGATCTGCTGTCCATTTTCCCCTGTCTTTACCAAATTAAAGACAGTTAAATTTCATCTGTGACATGCAGCTGGAGATGAGAGGGGTTAATAATACAACGCAGACCAAAAAAAAAAGTATATATATATATATATGGGGTCAGTATGTTTTTTTTAATACTTTTATTTATACATCTTTACAATCAAATAAATGCTGTTCTTTAGAATTTTATTTTCATCAAAAAAAATCATCCTGGAAAAAAACATCACACTTTCCCAATAAAATTACCAGCACAACTGTTTTCAACACTGATACTAATAAGAAATGTTTCTTGAGCAGCAAATCAGCATTTTAGAATGATTTCTGAAGGATCATGTGACATTGAAGACTGGAGTAATGACTGCTTTGCCATTTTAATATATTAAAATAGAAAACGGTTATTTTAAATTATAATATTTCACAATATTATGGATTTTGCTGTAATTTTGATCAAATAAGTTCAACATGAGACATTTCAAAAACATAAAAAAAAATCTTACAGACACCAAACTTTTGAACGATATACAGTATATATAATTCATATATAATCTTAATTCATCTATGATCTTAATTCTTTGTTTATTAAAACATTTCTAATGGTTAAACTTTTAAATCAATCCAGTCATTCTCAGAAATACAAATAAATACACAAGTAGACTAATTTATACCACTACTAACTTATTCAACAACACTGAAATTGAAAAATTTGAAAGAATAATTTACAAAACAAAGTGCAATCCCTACAGTATGCAGCCATTAAAGATAACAAATATGGTAAAGATTTATTTTCTCTTATGCAAGTGTTGATTTTGACTTTATAGCGTAGCTTTCAGAGTGAAAAATGACAATAAATACATTAAAAAAATACACCCATGATACTCAAATTATCCATTGTAAGTGAAAACTAAAATCAGTCTATTCACTTTACTGCACTTTTACCTTTGGTTAGTTTTTGATTAAGTGAGATCCAGCAACAATTTTAAATAGAAACTGAAGGGAAATAACTTTTTCCTACCAAATCATGAAAATAAACTAAGCCACAGAAATATATGAGGAAGAATTCAGCTATGAAAGTCTATTATTAGCTTTGCCAAAATCTGTTTCTCTGTAGCTTCCAAAAATAAATACACTGACACTGAATATAAATGTCTGCACATCAAGTGATCCAGGGGTGCATCATATATGACAAGCAACAAAACTGGTCGCATGCACTTTCTGTTTAATATATACAAAAACAACGCAACAGCTCCACAAAACTAGTTTCTGGAGGGATTTAAAAGCACAGCTTCAAAAACAGTCCTTCCTTTCACAAAACGTAACATTTCTCATTTTCATAATCTCTTCAGTCACACCATATCAATAAACTGAGCAACTTTTCACGTGACAGCACAATATGGTTTCATTTCCTATTAAGAAAGATTCACTTGATTCATTTACTGTCGCACAACCAAACCCAGAGCACTGAGACTTGAGTCATGTAAACTAGCAGTGCTTAACAAACTCCGGCACCTCCATGGTCATTTTCAGCTCTAGCTTCCCCGGCTGCTCAAGGACAAACACAGGGTGGCAGGGCTCTGTGAAAGTGTGCTGAAAAGTGCCCAAGAGCTGCCCGTTCTCAGCGTTGAAGAAGAAGAGCCGACCCTGACTGTAGTCCAACAGAGTGCCGATCCGCGCAGGCATGTCCACAACAAAGATGTCAGACTCCACACGGTCATGAAGTAGTTCAAATCTGCAGCTGGAGAGAACACGGGTTAACACAACACATTCAATATATCAAATAAGGAACTTTCTATTCATCAAAGAATCCTGAAAAAAAAATTTGTTGCATCATGGATCAAATCAGCATACAGTATTAGAATGATTTCTAAAGGATCATATGTCAAGGATTCAGTAATGATACTGAAAATTCAGTTTTGCCATCACAGAAATAAATGACAGTAACACAACACAACATTACAGTTTTTACAGTATTTTTGATCAAATAAATGCAGCCTTGAGAACAACTTCTCTCAAAAACATTAAAAAATCTATTTTGAATGGTAGTGGATATGCAATGTGATCATTGATTCCATCAATACCCTTTTCTGATTTTTTTTAAAAACAATTTTATCCATTTACTCCAGAACCAAAATGTCTGATAATAGGGACACTACTGATATTCAACTGATCATGTGATCTCACCAGTTATGTAGAATAAAATAGCTTTTTTTCTAGGCCACGGAAATGGCTCCAGTCTTTATCTCAGATGTACAGGTACGTCACTTTTCTAAGTATGAACCTTTGGGGAAAATGACTTATTTTACCTTTAAAGTTCAACACTTTACAGTGTTGTCAATAAAAAAAAAAAAATCCTGATTTGATTCAAAAGCATCTATTGTACTCCCAATGGCTGGGATTTAACAGGACCCTAGTTGCTGATGTGCAAACTCTAGCATCATACACAATATACAGTAACTTAAAGGGATAGTTCACTTTAAAATAAAATTTTGGTATGTTTTAGCTTACCTCAAGGGCATCCAAGATGTAGGTGTCTTTTTTTACGCAGTAGTTTCAGTTTTGATATTTTTAGGTCAAACCGTTCTTGTCTGTCAGTCATTTAATGCAGGTCTGTGGTCACTGTCTCAAAGAGCATGCACAGAGTCCAAATTAAAGCAATTCCCCATCGTCCAAATTAAACAATTCCCCATCGTAAGCACACACTGATGGCCTAAGACACAAAACGAGCGGTTTGTGTGAGAAAACGAACAGTATTTATATAGTTTTTACCTCTTATACACAGCCACATCCAAGTGATCTGAGGGCGCGCGCGCATCCTGGTGTGTGACCTGTACGCAGACTGGTGCATAGATATATACACTAGATGTCGCCTTGTCTAAGGCAGTTCATTGGAACTAATGTCTTTAAGGCGACATCTAGTGTATATATATCTATGCACCAGTCTGCGTACATGTCACACACCAGGATGCGCGCGCGCCCTCAGATCACTTGGATGTGGCTGTGTATAAGAGGTAAAAACTATATAAATACTGTTCGTTTTCTCACACAAACCGCTCGTTTTGTGTCTTAGGCCATCAGTGTGTGCTTACGATGGGGAATTGTTTAATTTGGACGATGGGGAATTGCTTTAATTTGGACTCTGTGCATGCTCTTTGAGACAGTGACCACAGACCTGCATTAAATGACTGACAGACAAGAACGATTTGACCTAAAAATATCAAAATTGAAACTACTGCAGAAAAAAAAGACACCTACATCTTGGATGCCCTTGAGGTAAGCTAAAACATACCAAAATTTAATTTCAAAGTGAACTATCCCTTTAATAGTAGTGGACCTGGGATTTTTAGAAGTAGGCCTACACAAGACTTTTTTCAAATACCTATTTAATGGAAGACTGAGAGAACTTTTTTAATGAGAGAACAGTTTTAATTTAATTATTTGAAGGCTCAAGTTAATTTACCAAAAAGCCTTAATTACAGTGTTTCCATAGTTTGGAATGCAGCTCCAAATGTCCTACCAGCTTATTTAAGATACTTAAGTTATTTAAATATTTAATAAACCAGTTTATTTAAACTGAAAAGAGCAGATTAAAAAAAAAAAACAATGTATTTAAATGTTACTGTTTAAAATGACCTTTGTATCTAATCCTTTTGGGAATAATGAAACACATCACATGAATGGTATACCTTATAGATGTAGGTACACAGTGCAGACACCAGGAGGCCCTGTTCTCCCCCAGTGTGCTGGTTAGTGATACAGTTTGATATGCGACACCGATGCGGTAGGCTTTGCACCTTGACACCTCTGTCTCCCAGTAGTAATATCCAAGAGAAGGCAAAAGCTCACCCATAACAGCTGGACATCTAGGAACAAGTACAAAAAAAAAAGAGAACATGCATTTGCTGCAACTTAAGACATTTGTGAAACAGTATGTGGTGGATCACAAATCTGAACAGCATATGTTGTGCAATTTGACAATAAATGGTTGTTTGTTCTGCATAAAACCATGTATCTACAGTGGTAGATTTGTAATGGTGATAACTATTGCACTGAGGTACTTACTCTATGATTGAGGACATTTTACTGTAGGTGTCTTGTGGGTATTCTACCGAGTTCCTGTCCTCTGAAACCTCCAGCGCTGAGTTGGCCGTTTCACTGAGGAAGCGGAACCTTGTACCTTAACAAATAACAACATTCACTAGTCACCAAAAAAACACCACAAATAAAATGCAAGAATTTTGTTACAATTGTGATGCTGTCCAACTAACTAAAGGTGTTTGTCTAAAGGTGTTTGAATCCATTTGACCAACTTTAAAAATCGGGAAATCTTTCACCCTCACACAAAATTTGCATGGATTCCTATTGCGATGACTGGATTTCGCCCCATGAAAACTCGCCGAGCAACAGGCACATGTGTCAGACTGATGATGTAATAGATGTGAATCTGACCTCTGGTTGAGATAAGGGCCGCCTCGCTCTGCTCACTGGCTCCTCCGGCATTCACCGATTTGATGTAGAAGAGGTAATTTTCATTGGGCTGAAGGAGGACCCTCTGCTCATAGCCTTTTATCCCTGATATGGATCTGTGTATGGAGAGACTGTTTTCAATAAGTGCAGTTTTACCCTCTGTAATGCTCTGATGTGCACCCTTGAGGAATCATGGGAAACTGTTCAATGGATTCAGTGTACAAGCTCTTAGTGAAATATGCTACATTAAATATTAACATTAAATGCTACTGATGGCAATTAATGAGTATATTTAATACCATAGAGAAGATGTTTGGTGTAAAAAAATGTAAAATATACATTTCACCAATAAAGTCAGAATAAACTGGAAATTGTGACCAATTTTTCTTCACTAATGTGACGAAATATCTGAAAGAAATGGCTGCTCGTTAATGTTTTTTTTTACATTTTCAACTTTATTTACTCTGTTTATTGCTGTTTGAGCATAAAAACAGTCTGCAAAGTTACAAAGCACAAGTCTACTCCAAGGGAGTTATTTTCTACATCAGTAAGCACTATTTCTGAACTCTCTGAAACGCCTCGATTGTAGTCTTGAGTTTTCTTCCAAAAACATACACATCACAGTATCCCTCTTTTAAATAATTCCCGCCCAAAGCATATGCAAAAAAAGTGGGCGAGGCCTGTTGAAACTCATGGACTGAATCCGAAATCGCCCATATACCCTCAAATAGGGCGTTATTTGAGGGGACAGTCATTTGTAGGGGTGTCCGAAAGCATAGTGAACGTTATTGAGTGCACTCATTCAATCCCACATTGCACCGCAATAGCGAGTGTACAACCGATGTTCGCTCAACGGCTGTCCGAATTCGCTCACTCCTTTTCATTCACTCGTTCAAGTGAACAGTATTAGTGGGCTAATGTAGGTAATAGTGAATGAGGCTTTAGGGGGCGATTTCGGATTTAGACAGCCATGGTTATGGTAAAGGGCGTAAAAAATTTCCAAAACCTGCTCAAAGTGGTTGACCAATCACAACACACTGGTCCAACCGACCAATCAGAGCACATTGCGCTTTTTGGAAGGTGGGATATAATATAATATAATATAATATAATATAATATAATATAATATAATATAATATAATATAATATAATGAAAAATATTTTTTTATCATTTCATGGGAACTTTAAAATAAAAAAAGTTACCATAACACTATTTAACAAAACATGACAAAAAGATGGTTTTCTCTTGACCCCTGGTGCTGTTTCTGCTTGTACAGAGGACTGGTTAACTGTACCTGAGACCCTCTCTCTCGCATGCATACTGGCGGCAATACTCCAGTGTGAAGCAGTCTACAGCACTGGGCTGAACGGAGCTCCAACGCAGCGTGGCCGTGTCCCACAGCACTGTGCACTGTTCTGTCTGGATCACCGGGACGGAGGGGGCTAGAGAGAACACGGTGAGCTGAGTTACTTTTCAGACACTGACTAACAGATAATCCCAAGTTTATCTAGCTAAATGTGAATATGTGAACCATATTTAATCTGGATTGAAAACACATACACTGTGGAATGCGCAGTGCGCATGTCAGTGATCTTGTAAGGAGGCTCTACATGGTCATCTCATTATGTATTGATATATTATGACACACAGCATGATCTCTTGCTCTCACAAACATCATGCGAGTCAGAGGGGATTTGCACAGAGAGTAACTAACCGGTTCTGAAGGGCAGTCTCTCACTCGGCATGCTGCAGCCTGTGTAGTTCACAGCCATCACCCACACTTTATAACACTTATCCGGTTCCAGCTCTTCTAGATTACAGTAGCTCTCCTTCACAGTCACCCTGTACTCCTCTGAGATAGCTGCAGATTCAATTACATTTAACACACTTTATCTGAAGCATGTGGCTCATCTGAGCATCCCTTTGACATACTTTTACATACTAATAAGTAGGGCTGGGTAAAAAATATCGATTTCTCGATTTTAATCGATTCTCATTTTTACGAAACAATATCGATTCTTAAATCCCAAGAATCGATTAGTCATCCTGTTTTCAGTTGATGAATGAATGTATCATTGTTGCGCGTATCCCATCCAATAAATCGCAATAATCTTTGTGCTTTATTATTGATATGAAACAAAGTCTCAGATTTCAAATTATGTCAATTTTCTTACGAAATTCAAAAACATAATTACCGTTTTGGCGCTGTGGCGTGAGATCGCTCTGGCGCAGCTCAGCTCTAGAGAAGCAACGGAAGCAACTCTTCCGCCTTAATATCAGTTACAGCGCGAAATAAACATGAATGAGCATCTGAAAGTGTGTTAAAAGATAGAGTACAACTTATCGAAGTCCGTATCATGTGACATGGAATCGTTAAATCAGTGTTTCAACCGTGCAAAGACGTTAGTAAACAATGTCATGTAACGTCACGTTTACCTCAGAAAAAACATATCCAGTGACCATAAATTATAAACTCGTTAGTCAGCTAGAAAAGTTAACTCTAGAGAGGAGCATTTTGTTAAATATATGCACCATATTATATATTCATTATAATTTTTAATGTTCTTCAATATGTAATGCATGTTTGAATAAATCTGGAAAGTTTTTTATGACAGCCATCATTTAAAATTGTATATAATTTCATATAACTTTATTATTATAAAAATAAATAAAAGTGTATTTTAAGTGTTTGTATACAAATCAGTTAATTTTTACCTTAAATATTACAGTAGGCTAATGAAGCCTATAGGCTACAACTGACTACCATGGCTTACAGCATTAGTTAAGAGATTTGTTTTCCTTGAGAAAATTTGCAATGTATTGTACCTGATAGCTAAAATAATCGATATTGAATCGAATCGAATCGTAATCGAAATCGAATCGAATTGCAAGCTTGTGAATCGAAATCGAATCGAATTGTGAAATTTGTGTCAATACCCAGCCCTACTAATAAGTGTTTGTAGTACTGTCAGATTGAAAAAAAAAATGTGTGAATGTTAAAGGGATAGTTTGTGAACTATATTTCGAACAATGTTTCAACTGATTTTATCCATAAAATGAAAGTCAGTGCGGTCCAAAACAACATTGGACCGACTGACTTTTTTTATGTTCCACAGAACAAAGTAATTAATACAGATTTGGCGACATGATGGTGAGTAAATGATTTTAACAGTTTAAGCATTTAACCCACAATTGCAAGGATGTTTTATACTGATAATAGTAACATTGTAATAGTAAAAATATTAAGAATATATGCCATTCTATAATATATACAGTGCTGGGTAGATTACTTACAAACTGTAATCCATTACTGAATACAAATTACATGATGAAAACTGCAGTTATTAACATAATCTATTACATTACACATTTTAGGTAATATAATCTGATTATTTTCTGACTACTTTTGAGCTAACTCATTTATCACATTGATTTTGAATATAATAATCTTGTAGAATATTGATATAATAATGCAAAGAGCAAAAGAAAAATGTATTCCACTTTTTGTTAGCAACAATGTGAAGTGCATTAAAAATACGTCAGGTTTTCATAAATTATTGAAAAGCTAATAATGAATTAAATCTTGAAAATGTTGAATTAAAATAAAAAATAAAACACTTACTAAAAAATATTGTACTTGTTTATGGGCTTGTCCTACATGTACTGTGAAGCTGCTTTGATACAATCTGTATTGTGAAAAGCGCTATACAAATATACTTGACTTGACTTGACTTGACATGCCTCTCAATTGTCCATGTAATTATAGCTGCCTAACTAGTGGCCATTCTTGTGTGTGCAATTCCACAAAAGTAGAAGACTATTCCAAAATAGAAGACTTTCCGAACATACAGTTTACAAGCAATAGGATTTTTTTTTAGAATGAGAATTAGGAAGAATCATTTAATTATGATTCGTAAATGTAATCAACAAAAAGCAACTGTGGTCTGATTACATGTATTTTAAAATGTAATATAATCTAATTACAAACATTTAATTTTAGGAAACAGATTATGTAATCCAGATTACATATAATCAGTTACTACCCAGCACTGACTATATATAACATTCAAATCAAAAGTTTGGGGTCAGTAAGATTTTTTAAAGAAATGAATACTTTCATTCAGCATGAATGCATTAAATTGATTATAAGTGACAGTAAAAACATTTAAGTTACCAATTTATTTTTATTTAAGATAATACAATTTTTTATACATATTCATCACAGAAACTTGAAAATGGCTGCTGAAAATTCAACTTTGCCATCACAGGAAAAAACATTAGAAACTTCTTTAAAAAAATCTTACCAACCCCAAACGTTTGAAGTGTAGTGTATTATCTGTTTTCAGTATGGATGTTAAAATCCTGCTCTCCCCTCTAGTCTTACCTCCTTGTGGCTCTTCCATGCAGTAGACTTGGAAGCAGTCAATAATGTCATCCTCATTGACTCTCCAATACACAGTGACGGAAGTGCTGGTTGCAGAATTGGCCTCTTGAGGCTGGAGATGTGGGTTTTGAGGCACTACAAAATGAGTGATAATTCAAGTCAGCAAAACGTGAAGGGTGTTTATCTGCAATGGAAATCATAGCTGAGGCGCACCTGGAATGGCTTGTCTGTTTTTCCTCTCATTGCCTGATTTGCCCTTGGCATAGTCCTCAAAAACCAGCAGCCCTCGTGGACCAAGTTCAAGTGACATGGTAGATTCCAAAGCTGTATTCAACCTAATTAAAAAAATAAATGGAAGGGTCACTGGAAGAAAATCCAGCTTATCACAATATTTTCATCATGTGCAAAAACCCCATGTGGTAAATTATTTGATTTCTATTCATTTAAAGGCTACACACACTTGATTTAAACATTGTTTTGAACACACCAAACTCAACAAGGCAACTAAAACAAGCTTCATCAAGCTTCTATTCGGATTAATTTAAAATGCAGATCATTTTTGAAGTATTGTAATTAGCATTTGATGTTAGGAAAGCCACTGGATGCAACATAAATTCAAGCCATTCAGTTACCTCATATTGATATCTTTTGATGACTGAAAAGGGGTGAAAAAATAGCTTGATTAGACTAAAATATCCATTCTAGATAGTTCATCTCTCTTAACAAATCTTAGCTAAGCACTTTAAAAATGCTTCCCAAAGCAACTATGGCCTTGGACAAAATCAATACATTAATACTAATCTTAATGCGTGACCTACTTTAAGCGAGTAACTAACACACAAATGAGGAAAGCCTCACAGAGAGAAACTTGAGTGGGTCCGTCTCTTCCTCCTCCTTAGCCGTCATCTCCATAGTCTCCTTGGCCTTGTCGATATTCTCCTGGAACGACACAATCTGGTCGTACAGCTGCTCCAGTTTGGCCTTTTTCTCCTCCTCCATGGCCTGAGACATCTCATTATACTGATCCATCACCAGCTTCACCACCTCCTCATTGTGCTCCTTTATGATCTTCTCACAATCATTAAAGTTCTCCTGCGGGAACAGCACAATAAAGCTACACATTAGTTCTGAGTAACCTTTCTCACTTTAATAGCATCCCCAAGCTGACAGTGCACTAACATAAGCACTACAAAACTCTCACTCCAGATTTTTGGGAGAGCAACATTCACCTTCATGATGCTAAGATTCTGTGGGTGGTTGCCAGGACATTGCTACTCATTTTCTAGGGCAGTCACAACCATTTTGACCTGATGTGTATGATCTTTTGGTCTCTAGATGTGACTTTTTTCGTATGTATTCGTATTTTGATGTAATGCTTATTCATGAAAAATTGATGCAATGCATATTTTTGAGTTAGGAACAATGCGTTTAATTTGTTAAATAACGTGTTATGTGTTAAAATTCATTTTTTTTTTTTTTTTTACTCAGGTGGTACAACCAAATATTTGTAAAAAAAAAATATATATATATATATAAATATATATTCCTGTGAAATCTTAAGTAACCCAGAGTGTCTACAGTGCCTAACTCATTACTATTTTGTGGTTGTTTTTATTCATATTAATTTATAATTATTTAATTCTAGTGGCCAGGTATTTAGTATCTTTAGCATCCAATTTTACTTTTAAAGACAGAAAAATAATCATATAAGTATACCGATAAATGTACTATTCACAATCTAGTTTTCAGCCATTTGTTCACTTTGACCTATTGGTTGGTTTAAATCAAGAATTTACATAGTTATACCACCTGATGAAGATAAGTTATGTCACCTGACAACATTAATAATGACAGGGATAAAACATTTTTACATTTCAATTACATATAAAAAATAAAATACAAATACAAGTGTTTTAGTCATCAGTCTCTATTGAAGTAAAAATAGTAAATTGACATCATCGCATTCGGAACATGGGAACTGGAATAGGCTACAGTGCAATTTATTGGTTAGATACACTGTAATCGATGTAATCGGCCTGACATTTGGGGGTTTAAGATACCAAAACATAAATAATAATATTTTATAATGTACTAAAAATGAATGCAAACTAAATAGATTTTATAGAATAAAGTGATATATGTCATGAATTTATCACATTATTTATAAGGAAATAATGCACTTGGACACAAAAATATGCATGTCATGTCATTGACCCAAATATAAGTCTATGGGATTGTCTTTATAGCCAACAGGGCTAAAACAACATTCGGTACAGGATATGTTCCGTATGTGTAAATGAATGCATAATAATGCAAATACCTCCACTGTGTTGTATGCCAGTTCAAGCTCAGATACGAAGTCTTCAATATTCTCTGATCTTCCTTGTAAAACTGATATCAGTTCACTCAGCTGATTCTGAAAAAAATCACATAGAAAGTTACATTAGACAGACAACATGAAATATTTTGAGGTGCAGAACACAATGCAAATTACACAAAATAATTAACATTTATATTGAATGGTTGAGCACAAACTCCTATTTCTTTCCTACTTGCAAATATCAAATCACATTGGTGCAGTCCTGGAATAAACTGCATCATGGAAACAGCTGTCTACTTTCAGCATTGCTATGAGTCAGTCGGTTCTGACTCATCTGCTATGAATGCTGTCAAAGGCCAATAAAGTAAACAATCTCTCATTGTCTCAACCTGATTTATACTCAAATATTCTTGTGAAGTCAACAAATATGGCTTTAAATTAAAGGTTTTTTACAACTGATTATGTGTTTTTTGTCATTTGGTTATATTAGACACTGGATGAGTCCTTCTGTAAACACATTGGTAATCAGTGACAAGCTCTCCAAACAGGCCAGCAATGAAAGATCAGATATCAAGCTGATGTCAGGAAATCATGTCTTAGCACACTCTTTCAAAGCACAGGGAGCTTAACTTACCTTAACACTGTCATAGGCCTCATCCAAAGAGGCCATCTCATGGTTTTGATGCTCAGCCTCACTCAGCAGTACTGGACAACGGCAAACAAGGCAGAACGCATCCATTGGTTGAATTTCAAGTTCCTCTTGATGTTCATAATCTGCCATTTGTGCAATATCCAAATCCTCAACAAATTCAAAGCCTTTTTCCAGAGTTTGATCTGACAGTCGAACTTGTTCACAGTGCCCATCCTCAGCTAGAGCTTGTTCAGACTGTCTTGCCTCTTGTTCGGTGACCATCTCATAACCAAGTTCCTCTGCAATTTCCTGCTGCACATCTGGGTCGCAGCTCAAGGCCGACAGGTCCTCTTGAGGTGTAAAACTTCGCAATTGTGAGAAGACACCTTTATCCCTACTTAGGCTTCCTCCTCTATGTATATCTTCATACATTTTGTCACTATCCTCTGGCTCTAAAGGTGAGACTCTCATTGCTGAGGGATCATCTTCATCAACTGGAGGAGATGAAATGGGCTCTGGTAGGTCTGTTATATCTTCAATTTGTGTTTTCTTTTTTGTTGATGTTAGAGGTAACATCTTATTCTCAATATCTGTCCGACTAATGGCTGATTCTTTCACTGGGATCTCTCTGGTTATTACGGTCACATCATTTATTTCACTATATTCTTCTACCTGTTCCTCCTTTGTTGGTACAACAGCTGACAGTCTTACTTTCGATAAGTCCTCTACGTTGTCTGTTACTTTTATCTCTTCCGTGCTTTCTCGAGCAAATGCCTCCATGTCATTAGCTAACAATATGCTATATTCTTGCCTTGAATTAATCATTTGATTCATCTCTGTTGTCACTCTTTTCTCAGAAGGTATCTCGTCCTGAACGGGCTCATTTGTGGTGTCAACCTTCTCATTTGCTTCCTCTCTAACATCCACCTTGATTTCCTCAACTTTTTCATGTTTTTCTGCAACCACAGGTTCTTCAATCTTTGGTATGTCATCATGTTCTTTTTGCTTTTCCAGCCTTTGCTCAAGCAATGGTGCCTCATTTGTAGGCCTACCTGTACCTGTGCCCTCTTTGGCTTTCTTGTTTGTTGCTATGAATTCATTGTGTAATTCTGGATACATTTTCTCCTCGCTTGTAATCTCAGGTTTAGTCTGAAGCTCAATGTTCGCTGTATCTGTTCCACTTGGATGTGACTGCTCTAATGAGCTCTGAATAGAAGTAAATTTAGACTCTGGCTTTATTTCAATTTCTGTTAACACAAATGTTGTACCAATATGAGCCTCAACCTCTTGCGCTGCACCAATTTTGTCAATTACTTGCTCTTGTTTTTCCTTCTTGGGAATTATACCTTCACTCACTTTATTCTCAATCACAGCAAGTATTTCTCCATTTTCATGGACTTGAGAGTCATTTTCTAAAGATTTTGCAGAAAGTTTAACTTCAGTAGCATCTGTTGTAATTGTTTCAGTCTCTTCTAAAGGCTTGACTTCTTTCTCTACTTTTGAAGGTTCTTGAGTTTTTGGAGGTTCTGTTTTATCTAACAGAGGTTCTTTGAGAATGACAACCCTCTGAGAAATTATTTCTGGTTCTTCTCTTTTTAATATTTCAGTAATGAGTTTATCGACCCCTGAGGTAAGATTTTGCTCTAAAATTTTGCCTTGTGTCTTGGTTTTATTATTCTCTATTTCGTCATTTTTAGTAATAGTAATTGTTTCCTGAATGTCAGCAATGGCATCAGCTACTTCATGACGTCTATCCACACTGCCCTCAAAAACACCAATGTTTTCAATAGCAAGTGGTATATCGGACTGAATTTTCTCAGAGCTCTTTGTTACAGACATCATTTTAAATTCATCTTTAGTTTTAATAACATCTTCATGCGCTAACCCCCCAGGCACTTGAATATGAGCAGTCAGACTTATTTGTTCCTGTCCACTGCGATCTACTTCACTGGTGGTTTTGCATTCTGGCTCAAGGATTTGATCCATTTGAGGTTGTGTGGTACTGAGGTCACCTTTAGTTGTGATACTGTCCTTGATAATGACAGTGACATCACATTGCTTTTCATTTTCCCTACTATGCTTCGCAACCAGGTCGTCTGATGTGACCGTTCCTGTAATGATAATTTCCACCTCTGGTTGGATTTCTGGAGCACAGTGTCCCTCTGAACAACACCCTGTGGACTCACACTGTGCGTCACCTTCAATTTTATCTTGCACACATGGTTGATCGACAGTTACTTCATCATTTTCTTCTTGTGCTCTATCTAAACATCCAGAGAGTTCAAATTTACTTTGTGACCATGCTAATTTCCCCCCATCTTCCTCCTCTTTGGCCTCAGGTACAATAGCAACCACTGGTGTTTCATCCTTCAGTATGAATTTTTCCAGATATCCATCTGCATCATCAGAATCAGAGTATCTCCTTTTGAAAGACCGTTCTGAAACAACACTCTCCGTATCTGAGAACTCGTCTTCTTTCTTCCGGTCTCCTACTGTGTCCTCATAAAGGTCTGAGTAATGGAAGGACATTGCTCGTGGTTCCTCAAGAAGGACAAGATCTATGATCTTTGGTGGTCCGGTAGGGAGGTATACAGGTGTGAGGATGCATTCCTGACTCCCAAATAAGACTGATCCACTCTCTTTAAGAGATTTAGAGCTCTCTTTTGCTGTACTTCCAACTCTGCCCTCACACTCTTGGGGAGGCTCTGCATTCAAATTATTTCCATAAAACACTTCATCAAGATGCTCATCTGCAATTTCAACATCACTGATGAATACAAAGGAATCATCATCAACAGCTTCATCTACTTTTGGTTCCTCGAGTTTCTCTTGAGGTTCCTCCGGCTGGACAGTCACTTCTGGTTCAAGTTTTTCCATCAGTGTAGTGCCATCACTAGGTGCCTGCTCATCTAACAGTGTGAATTTTTCAAGGTAGTCCATATGAGTTTCATCCTTTTTGAGCTGTTTGTCAGCAAAGATCTGGGATGAATCCTTCAAGCTTTCATTTAGCTTTATTTCCTCAATGTCTATCTTCATAGGACTACTGTTTGTAGCTACAGGTTCATGCTTATGTTTGGATTTTATCTTTGGGGTATCATCCAAGTAGGCTAAATTCTCCACCAGTTCAGTGCTATCTTCCTCATCTACTGTAGAAAGCTTTGATGGTACAACAATATTGAGTATTTCAAAACCATCTGATATCAAACTAAAAAGATCTTGATCCTTGCTTCCAGCAGACATACTATCCTCATTGCTTTCAGACCTGATATTCGGCATTGACACCTCAATCATTGCCGGTCTTTCCTCACCTACCCGACTTTTTGGCAGTCTGGAGCTTGGCTTTTTAAACCTGTCACCCAGCTTGCCTCTGCTGCTTGTTTTTTTCCTCTTTATTCTGTCTTCGTCCATTATGATCACAATATTCCCCTGTGTTCCAGAACCTTCCATGCTGTATTGTTCAGATGGAGAGCTTCCTTCTGAAGCCCATGGAGTTGAGCATCTACTGGAAGCCGTCTCCCATACTATCCCACTGTCCTCGCTCTGTACCGTCACCATAGAGAAGGATGGGTCAACCATCAGACACTGGAGTTTAGGCTTCACTGATGGATCCTGCATAACTTCCTTTAAACTAAACAAAAAGAATTAGAAACAGGTATGGTTCAACAAAGCAATGTAGTATAGAATACTGCAGTCTATGGCAGATATTGTAACTTTGTATGTTTAGTGCTTAACTAATGATGTTTGGAAGTTAAAGTGATAGTTCACCCAAATATGAAAATTCAGTCATCATTTACTCACCCTCAAGTTGTTCTAAACAATGAAAAGATATTTTGAAGATTGTCGGTAACTAAACAGTTTATGGGCCTCATTGACTTCCATAGTATTTTTTTTCCCCATACTATGGAAGTCAATGGGGCCCATCAACTGTTTGGTTAGGCCTACCCATATTCTTCAAAATATTTTCTTTTGTGTTCAGCAGTAGACAGAAATTCATAGAGATTTAGAACAACTTGAGGGTGAGGAATGATGACAGAATATTTTTTGGGGGGTAAACTATATCCCTTAGTTAAAACCATCAGTTATGTTTGAAGTTAAAAACAATTAGTAGAAGGAAGCATGCAGGAGATTGAATATCTGCTTATTACAGACTTGAGAGTGGATTTATCAACACCTATCAAAACTAATTTTTTTTATTTTAATAAAAAAAAAAAAAAAAAAGTTTGCAAACTTTTTTGTGGCTACTTAAATGGTGTTTGCGAATATATTGTATATTTACACAAATACATACACGTATTTAATACATATGCAAAAAGAGTATTTGTGTGTAACTTTTTGTTCAAACCTTTTGGGTGTTGTTAATCTAAACCCAAATTAGGTGGTGACAATGAGGGAAAGAACATTCATATAAAGACCTAGGAGAAAACATCATTAATCCCAAATTTTTTAACTATAAAGCGCCCGTGGCAAACTACCTTTTATGAAGTTCCTCAATCTCATCTTCGTCGTCGATTTTGATTATTCCTGGCCCCACGTCCTGCAATTCCCCCATCTCTGGCTCTGCCCCCTCACATTCCCCTTTCACAGCACGATCCATTTTGATAATCGAAATATGTTGGTGTTATTTTAAAATAATAAACGGTCTTGGCTAGTACAGCTTCGTGTTGGGATCATGTCTCGTCGGGTGCAGTTCGTCTTACTCAGCGGCTGCTGTAAATAGATTACAAATATTCCTGTACTCAAGGCTGCGCACTTGGAAAACAGTCGCCGTTGTCCCCGTTCTTTGAAGCCTGAGTTAAGGATATTGTCCAATATATTTCATTTCCTTTGTCAACTTCTAAGCAGTAGTACATCGTTGACCATGTCCAGAACAGTAAAGCTTGCATGAAACTTCAGTGGCGGTGTCCCCTGTAATATGACACGCAGAGAACACCGCCATGTCCATGAGGGACAGGAGTGGAGGACTCAGGCCACCGTAGTGTCAGTTTCCTTTGGCTGTGCTAATTTTACTCTCTAACCCCCCAAGCAGCCATATCAACGTTCTTAAACTCATATCATGCTGTGAATCGAGAATAATAACCCATTAATGGATGCTGCACAACATTCAAAACATAAATCACATTTACTTGCCGTTGAAAGTGTTACTGCAAGCTACTAAACTGCTCCACGCAGAAACCTATCCAGTTCAAAAGTACTCAATTGACCAATACAAATTCTCTGAACATATTGAATATGTATTCTGATTTGCTCATAAAAAGAATTGACCTTAAAATAGGAAATGTAGAGGTTTTACCAGTTCTACATAAAATCGCTTTCTCATTTCTCTATTTGAATTTAACAATAGCAAAAAAAGAGAAATAGAAGAACACTAAATTAGAGACAAAAGGCAAAATACAATTCCATAGTGACATTTTAATTATTTAAATAAACATTTAAAAGACTGTACATATACAACTATACAAACATGACAGTACATAAACAGAAAACCCAACACTGTAAATGTTCAGGTGAAAGTAGTCATTTGCCAGGAACATTTTTTTTATTTTTTATTTTTTTATTTTTTTCAACAATTTGGGATTTTTGAGGGAAACAAAGATCAGAAAGACAGAAAAGTTGTGCATAAAGCAAGATTAGACTATTTTCTGCTTTAATTTATTTCAGTGAGCTGAAAAATGATTATACTGGCTAATAAACCAAAAATTGCTCACAAAATAAATGTTTTGCAACAGTACATTTATTTAATGAATATAAACTCTATTCCATATGGGAAAAAGATATTGCTCAGTCTCTGACGTTACATGACATGTACATCTCAAACATAGACACTGATGCTTAGGGTCGACCTGATTATATCTCCGTCAGCTTATTGGATTTGGCTCAACACGTTCCCAAAGGTCCAGTATATCCAAAAGCCCTTGTAAAAGAGTAAAGCATTTCTCCTCACAATGTCAGGGTGGTATTTGGGGACTCCAGGTTTAATCCATTCTGTATGTTCATTCTTACTTATCTGGGGGCAGCCTAAAGTCTTGCTATCTTTTTGGTCTTGTGTTTTTGAGGGGCAGGATGCAGTTGAGATCTTTTCTCAGCTGCAGAACCTGGTAGGACTGTAAATGTAAATGACCAATAAAAGAGCTTACATTACCAAACATGAACCCAGTTCATTATTTCCCCATTCCTCAAGACATCTTTTGCTTTCTTAAAACAGAACATGCATTATGGAGCATAAATGCATATACTGCAAGAAGACTCTTGTTTTTCAGATTTCACTCTTTGAGAAACCTTTATAGAACTACATATGGCATAATACATGAAATATTATACCGTATAACACATTAAAAATGTATTATATTTTAATATTAAACATATATTTATATTTTAACGCTGACATGAGGCTTACCTCTGTAAATTCTGCTTTAATGGCATCAAACTTAATTTTCTCATGAACGGCTCTGGCTGTGTTTGTACGATCAAATGGCTCTGAAACAAAGTATAAATATTCATGTTCTAAGGGATAAAGAAACGTTAATAACAGTAAACCACTGTTATACTTGCATATTCTTTCAGTGCATGATGTACAAAGATTCTGTGAATGTGTACCTTCTACACAGACAAACTTATCTCTCCATTCACAGCAGCGGTTCTTGGGGAAAGTTTTTGCCTCACGCACAGAGATCATACACTTATCCCATCTGTGGAAACATCACAATGAACCGTAAAGACATGCTTGTCAATGTCAATGCATTCAGACTTGTTTATTCAAAGAAGCACATGCACATATCAAGTGTTATGAACATTAGAGCAGGCCATCTGGACCAGGGAAAGGCAGAGCTTCACCTGCTGTTGTCAATCTAGCAAAGTGACATGAAACAGGAGCCTTGCAGGTGGCTTAGATTTAGGTTAGCTTTTGTTAGCAGCATTGGCCCCGGTCTATAACAGGTGAATCTAACCTGCTATGTAAACTAGAAAAGAAATATTATGCATTTGATTGACACCTATTATGCAATTGCACTAAAAATTCAAAGACGACAAAGTAAATCAGGTGGGATACAAAATGCGTGAACTAAAACTAATTTCCACATGCATTTAATATCTTACTAGTGAAGGATATTTTTAGAATGTTTTCTTGTTTTGCCCTAAATAAAGGTTTGACTTGTGCTATGAAATCAATAATGTTACTTACTTGAAGACAGTGGCATAGTATTTCAGAAAACCCAAGAGCAAGTCTCCCAGTGATGACTGGTTCTTAGACACAAAGGCCGGAATATTGCTTGGTCCACTCGGCACAAGATGAATGTCCATCTTAGGGTTGAAGCATTCCTGCAAGAAGTGGTTTCAGCAAGAATTTAAAAAGCAGGAAAAAAAAAAAGTATGCATAATTCATTCATTCATTAATTTATTAGATAATTTGCTCACTGGATAATCCCTTTGGAGGCATGGAATGACAGGTTCGGGAAGGGCTATATGAGGTAGAAAACAGAACAAAAGCATAACATAAGAAAGCTTCTAAGTTTGCAGATTTGGTACTCATAATAATAGTTTAGTGCATTAAATCTTAACAATCCCCCCCCCCCCCCCCAAAAAAAAAGACTTACTCTGAAGGTAGTGCAGGATCATAAGAACCAGTGTGTAGCTGCTCAGTGTTCCTCGGCTGGCATCATTGATGCAGTGGTGATTGGCCCATTTCTTTATTACAAGGATGATAGGACGGACTCGTTTTTCGACTGAAATAAATACAAAACCAGAAACAATTAAAAATGTTCACAAAGATCTCAATTAGACACAATTCTGAACTTACCATAGGCATACGTCCGCAGTAAGAAGGTGTTTCTGATACCAACAGTGTTGTTGAAGTTCAAGTCAAACTCCACACCACTGGTATGCAAAAGAATTCCAGAAAAACTGTGGTTAGCTGTTGTATTGAACTTTTTGTTTTCAGATAACAATGTCTTTAATGACTTCCCAGCAAACAACCAAACCTGTTTGTCTGCTACATTTGGCTTTGTCATTCTTTGTATGTAGTACACTACTGTTCAAATGTTTGGGTTAAGTAAGACTTTTTAAATGTTCCTCTTATGCTCAACAAGGCTGCATTTATTTGTTCAAAAATACAATAGAACAGTAAAACGGTTGACTATTATTACACTGCACAATAACCGTTTTCAATTTAATTATATTTGAAAAATGTATTCAGTAGCACTTGATTTATGGAAGCTGGTTTCCACCACAGAATAAGAAATGTAAAAAGTAATTGCTACTTTTTATCTCACAATTCTGACTTTTTATCTCAGAATCGCATGATATAAAGTCGCAAATGTTTATTTCTCGCAATTGTGAGTTTATATCTCTGAAAGTTGTAAACTCGCAAATCTGAGATAAAAAGTCACAATTATCTTTTAAAAATTTTTATTCTGTGGCGGAAACAAGCTTCAAAAAAGAACAGCATTTATTTGAAATAGAAATCTTTTGTAAATAAAAAAGTTTTTACTGTCACTTTTTATCCATTTAATACATCCTTGCTAAATGAAAGTATACATTTCTTTAAAAACTATTGTTTAAACAGTATACAACACAAAAGTTTAAAGGACTTACCTGACTCTGTCCCTGAACTTTAGAATGGGCACTTTGGCTCTGATGAGCTGAGGCCTCTCAATGTAAGCTGTGAAACAGCAATCATGCCATATTAGTGAACGTAACAAAGCCATTGTGAATAGAACGTGAAACTAATGTAGACAAATTCATGGCAAAACACTTACACAGCTGGTAAAACAATTTCCTCACAAGACTAAGAACATATACCGCATCTGTTCTGTTGTTTCCCTACGGAGGAGCATGTAGAGAGTTAAATCTAAGACAGTAAAGCCCGAACAATTAGTATAGAAACCATTTGGACAGAATAAAAACACAAAGCATTCGTCCTCTAGAATACACTTACACTTCCTTCTTCAAAGACAAGACAAAGATCAGCATCACTGGTGCGACTACCAAAGCCATTTAGAGATGACCCGCCCAAGAAGACTCGTGCACCTATACCAAAAGTAGAGAAAAGTAGCTCAATTTCACGAAGAACGCACATAACGCTATGACTAGAGAAGATCCCAATCATAATTTCTGCAAAAATGAGTGTAATGTACCTGGGAAGATTGTCTGGATGTCCCTCTGCAGCACTGCTCGACAATTTTCCTTCTTCTCCAGATCATCACTCTGTTGCTCACAAGCATGAAACAGGTCGAGAATCTGCTGACTTAGCTGTGGGCGAAGAACAATAAATATAATATTGTAAAAATAAATGTACTTCTCTATTCTACACTTTGCCTCAAATAAAGGTAATATGACTAGCCTCTTAAAAATAAAGGTTCCAAAATTGGGTTTTCACAGTGATGCCACTGAAGAACCATTCTGGGTTCCCAAAAGAACCTTTCAGTCAACAGTTCTTATTTTTTTAGTGTAGAGAACATTTTAATAATCTAAAGAACTCTTTTCACTATAAATAACTTTTTGTGCAATGGAAAGGTTCTTCATGGAAGCATCAATGCCAATAAAGACCTTTAGTTTTAAGTGTGTAAGTCAGTCAGAATTTATGGCTTTTATCTGCATATTCACCTTATCATTGACTGACGATGGGTTTAAGGTGCTCTGATGGGATCCCTCTCTCAAAGACGGCACACAGCCTCCTGGTTTAGAGGTGGGAGATGAGTATGCGGGGACACTGATATAAGAACTACACACGTCTCTGCCCGTCACTGGTCCAGCCACCGGTTGGGAGGCAAAGTTGGCATTTCTGGCAGGCTGGTTGCTAGGACCCGGAGAACTGAAGCGCTGTTTCTTCAGGTCATTCTCACTGTGATTGTGTCTCCTTCTCCTGGCACAGTAAAAGACATGCTGCTTAAGGCAGAGAATTTAAAACGTCCCATTGATTGAAATACAGATTAGCAACAAGAATTTCCAGTGGTTTGTGGTCAAGTGTTCAAAATGCCACAGTGCTGCTCACTTTCTGTTGCTTCCTGTTACTCTATTTGGACTGCAATGGACATCTGGCACTTCCACTGGTGTCCGTTGGCAAGTTGGAATCAAACGAGGAACATTCATTGGTGGACCACTGAAGCTAAGGTGATAGACAATGAATTAATCAAATGAATTCACAGAATATCTGAAGAATTTCAAACACACAACCAATGTCATTTCACTGATGAATATTCACTAACTTTGTTACATTCAGATGGCCTTCAGTTCTCCGTTGCTGAGACACAGTGTGAGGTAGAATGTGCTGGAATAAATGTTCAGATACTAGCCCATCTTTATGGGAGAAGACATAAGCTCTAGGGAACATCCTCCTCCTCAGCCAGAGCAAAAATCTACTGCCTGCACTTGCACAAACAATATCACAACAAATAAACAGATGTCTGACAACAGTGTGAAAACAGATTGTATTCTGTTTGTTATTCTAACCATTTTATCTGTGGTTTTAATTGTTAACGTTACAATGTCCATTGTAAAGTTAACGACACCCAAGCAAATGACAGTGGAAATCACAGTTTTTACAGTGGCTCGTGATCAAATTTTAATTGAGAGATTTTAACATCTTCGTGGTGTCCCAAAACGATCACTAAAGTAAGTGACAAAAAATAAATTATAGCATACAGCCGATTATGATTAACGTTAGCCGACGAGCGCTAGACATTATAGCAATTTGCTAGCTTTGCTTGCTTGCTTGCTAGCTAACAGTTTAAGACCAACTGTACAATTTTTATAATAACTGTATATGATTCTTCTATTTCATAATAACTGAAGAAACTCACCAGTGTGGAAGGCAGGTTTAGTAAGAGAGAGAACAACAAGCGTGTATAAAAATATCAAAACACCCTATCCTCTGTTTCCGGGTCATTGCGCACGCGAGCCTATGTTTTCAAAATAAAAGTCAACAACATTGAGGTGGTAGGAAAAACCGTTAATATACTGTCTATGGGGAAAACATGTCTTTAATTCTACACTACAACATAATCACTGAAAACGTTTATGTTTAAAAAAAGAATATATGTGTTCTGCCGTGAAGTTAATCTGTAAGTGAACACTGATGGTGGCTAATTGTCATTGGTTTCCTTGGAAATTTCGTATGGATTATTTATTTATTTTTCCAATTTATGAGTAAATATGGCCCTGTGGTAAACATTACTTGAATATTACTTTTACAGCATAAATTACAAAGCTCATATCTCAAAGTTCAACATTTTAAAGATAATTTATTTTCTTTCTTATTATTGTTGTAGGCTATATTTTTTATGCTAACTTCTTTCTTTATAACAACTACACTACAGCAGTTGCTCAGTTTGAAAAGCATATAAATTCATATCTTTGTTGTCGTTGTGACAAACATTTGTACACTCGCATTGCCATTTTCCCAAAGCTGTAGCATTGGCGGTTTTCACTGTGTTCTATGTTCACAGTGTTTTACGCTTCACTGTGCTCTTTGTTCACTGCATTCCACTTTTAACTGTATTCTTTGTTCACTGTGTTCCAGACTATGCAAGTGGAAATGAAAGTGGAGTGGATTTGCCTGGGGTAAAGAGAGGGTTTTCTACTGGAAAGTTGGGGCATTTTCCTCTGCTAGGATCACTCTCAAACTGGTTGGGTTTCTTGATGAAAGCTTGATGCTTGCTTCTGGTAGAGAAGAAATATATAAAGCTAACATCCACATTTTTTGTCTGAAACACAGATATTACCTCTTGCTTTTTGAACTGTTTAAAAGCAACATTACAATGCTGTTGTACTGAATATCAGCAGGACTGTGATCAGCCTTCGGCCTGCTGCCTATGGCTGTGTGATAATTCTGTGCAACAGCTCATTTGCTAGTTTTGTTATTGACAAGAAGTGAGGAAGACAGAGAAAAAAACAGATGTCCAGAATCAAGAACACCAAATAAAAGGTATAAAATCCCTGGTTACACTCGGAGGAAACAAGAAATAGCGTTTAAAGGGGGTTACTCTTCATTTCTCATAATATGTTTTGATAATTTTAAAGGGATAGTTCCCTCAAAATTAAAACACTGTCATCATTTACTCACCCTCATGTTGTTCCAAACCTTTATGAATTTATCTTTTCTGCTGAGCACAAAAGAAGATATTTTAAAGATTGTTGGTAACCAGACAGTTGATGGGCCCCTTGACTTCCGTAGTATTTTGTTCCCTACAAAGTCAGCGGGTGCTGTCAACTGGTACCCATATTCTTCAAAATATCTTCTTTTGTGTTCAACGGAAGAAAGTTCATACAGGTTTGGAACAAACATGAGGGCGAGTAAATTGATAACAGAATTTTCAATTTTGAGTAAACTATCCCTTTAAGAGATTTTCAGAGTTAAACGAATATTGAAAACCAGTAATTAGGATTCAATTTTATTTACATTTCAATACAATTATGACAAGGAAATAGGCTAATCAATGTGAATTATGATGCTTGGCATAAAATCCTACGATGAAAAAGTGGCAAGTGTTTTTTAATGGGAGAAGAGCGTGCCAGGGGGCGTTGTTGTGGGATATTGTGTGGTATGTGTTATGACCATCGACTGACAGCAGATTCATCTTTAGAGCCACACACACACGCCCACTGAGAGAGAGGCAGCGGCTCTTTATTCACCCCAGCGCCACCGTTACCTCGCGCTCTTCAAAAACACATATTCTAACCGCAGAGATGCGAGGTGAGCCCGTCGTTTTGCAAACTAGCTAAAATTGGGCAGTATTGGTGGGCTATTCGCCGTGGGATTCGTTTAGTGCATCTGACAGCCTACATACAGAGCGCGTAATGAGAGACGCAGAATGCCGCTGCTCATAATGTGACTGACCGCGCGCACCGCATCCAAAGCCTCTACATTCAGCCTGAAGAAGAAACTCGGTGATCAACAAAACGCATCTCGTCTCAGGAAGGAAAAAACATCAACATGGGGTAAGTTGCTTGTAAATAGCACAAATCGCATCTCGTCTCGGCAGGGAAAAACATCAGCATGGGGTAAGTTGCATGTACATAGCAAAACGTATACTGGAGGAATTGGCAGCGCAGAGCCTGACGGTTTTATCACCGGTCTTATGAGGACAGGGCAGAATGTAAGGGCAGTTATTCATGTTCAAGAACGCCTTAAGTGTCCTTAATATTGTGCATTAAAACGTATTATAATGCTGAATATATTTATGTGCGTTATGTGTTAAAATATGTTGTGATACAGTTTTTCTTTTACATACCCACACTATTATGTGAGTGTGTACACTCATTTATTTGGAAACACTTTTAATTAATCGTTTATTCTTCATTCACTGGGTCGACCATTTTTGACCACTGAGACCACAGTCTGTTGGTTAGCCGCGTGTATTATTATTTTTTTGGCAAATGATAACAAGCATGTACTCTGAATGAGAATGAACATTAGCTAATTTCATATACTGATGTGCTGCAGTGCCAAAGGCCTTTAATCTCGTCATGCTTATGTAATCTACATTTCAGCAGAGCACCGCTGCATGGCACAGTCTCATCAATACAATTTTGAAGCCAATATTGGCAATGACATCTGATATATCTGTACATGCTAGTGGAATTTCCAAAGCTCAGCTGGAGATTGATCTGAAATACAGATTTTAAATAAAGGTGACCCTATACATGGCTATTCAATCTTAAAGGGTCTTCTGCTTACAGTTGGTCTCTATGACCTAAAATCTTCTCCATTGGCTCCCCGCCGCATGTAGATATTATTTAGAATCCCAAAATTGTTCCCTGGGTAGTCTTTGCTCAACGTCTGGAAGTGATCATCTTGTTATTACATAAAGATGGATCTTCTTGTGGTGGCAAAGCATTTTCCATTTAATAAATAATAATTATTTTTTTTTAAACTTGAATTGCTTTAAGTCCCCTCTTCTTCATTCTTAATTAAATTATAACCGTTGAAAGATTCAATGGCTGTTCTGGGAGTATATTACTCTGGAGAAAACCATTCCCACTTCCTACTCGATTCAGTGGCTCACAATTCAATTTATTACATGCTATAAAGTGTTTGGTTGTTATGCAGTTTAACATTACTGAACGGCCGTTGTTAAGACAATAGTGGGAGTAATAGGCCTGCTGAACAAATGCAAAATTTTTCTCATAAGCAGTGCATTGGTTGCAAAATTAAAAGTGATCCAATTAGCTTATTTTGCTTATTAGGACAGATGATTTGAATGGTATGATCGCACCTTTTCAAAGTCAAGCTTGACCACGCTACCAGGTTATGTAACTAACAAAATAGCTTCTTATCCATATGTCCATATGTACATGCTATTACAGATCACTCAAGTTTGAAGTGTGGCAGAAGTTTGGTCTTCTTTATTGTTGCGGTATTATTTGGTCAGAAAGAAGACAGATGTTGAAAATGAAAAAGACTGCTTGCTCTGAATAGTGGTGGGTTGTTGAAGGTGGGTGGTGTGAGATCAACAGTGTTGATGTTAATACAGAACTGTCTGCTTATATAATTGACCACATCACTTATATTCAAAATCGGACAGTCTTGGCTTCAAGATACTTTTGACTGTTGAATCCAATGGATGATACGACTAATCTGTTCAAAATAGTTTAATAATGGCTTGTAACATTCACATTTTCTCAGATTGCTCTGAGGGTTTGTGTGTTGATAAACATTTAGGTATAAAATCTAGTTTTCATTTTCCTTTTCTAAATTCAGGCTGTTCCCCCATCCTGTTTTCTGCGTGGGTGGTTGACATTCAACCATGAATTGATGAAACGTGAAATGGAAAAATCTTAGCAAACAAGATATGAAAATCATAACGTTTATTCTGTTTGGCTACTAAGGAAAAAACACAAGATACTGGAATAGTTTGTGTTTTAACCTATTTTTTCACATTTTATTTCATATAGTGTGACACTGCTCAAATATATAAAAAGCCTTTTTTTATACAAGACACAACACATTTTCATTTCATTACTGCATGGAAATGATAAAGCTGTTATTATTTAATTAATGCATTTCACATTTTGTTTTAGCAACACAGAATGCTATTACAATTTAAACCATTTTGATTTTACTTTGATAAATATGTCTATTTTTTCTTTCTAATATACACCAAATACGTTTGCCACACCATAATTATAACAATATGAGAACATGTATTATAGAAAATGGAACCCAAACACGTACATAAGCAAATACATTTGAACCATAATCAGAAATAAAATAGTCAGCTGCAATAATGTAGCAATATGTTCCAGTCTATTTACAGTTTCATTCTTTCCCTAAGGGTGCCTTTAATTCATTACTTCATAAGTTTGAGTGAGAACAGAGAAAAGTATGTGTGGGTTATATACACGAACAAATTCGGATGGAAATGTCCCAATAAGCTCGGCTAATGGATTGCATTCACAATATAAACATTTTAAGTTACTACATTTTAAATGGTTATGACCTATATGGAAGCATGTGATGTCATGTGAAGCACCCATGTATGGTGAATGCAACTGCATTTTAATCGAATTTAAATGCTAATTATGCAACAAGCCTTTGATGCTCTTCAGAGATCTTCCGCCTCCACGGTGCAGCGTAAGCACTTCTCCGTACTCCGCATTTCTCTCTCTCTCCTTCTCCTCACTTAAGCTATCCCTGCTCCTCTTCCTTCCTTTTCCTTCTCAGTTTCTCTCATTCCTGCACATCAGCCCAGCAGCAGCTGATTAGAAGCACGCTAATGTAATTGAATATGGTGATTAATTATCCTGGGAATAGGAGCAACAAACCGTCTGTGTTTGTTATATTTCCCCGTTTCCCCCGTTATACTTCCCGCTTCTGATCCTATGTTTTAATAAGATGGATGAAGAGTAAATTGGGATTGAATGGGATTTTTTTTCTGGGATTTGAAGGGTGTTATCTGTGGAATTGGGTCAGAGGAGTTTAGGGTATGGGAATGCTATGGAAAAGCTCCATCTGCGGATGACTGAGCATACAGTAGTGGAGACATATGCCCTTTGACATTGATTTGAGGCCAGTTGCTTTTAAAGTAGTATGTTGGGGAAGGGTCAATGAGCAGGCTATACTGTAGTGGGCTTCCCTCTGTGTTTGGATTTGGATTTTGAAGCAAAGCATTTCTCTTTACCTGAAACTTGAAGGGCATTAGTGAACTTCCCATGTAATCCTCCTAGTCGTATCTGATCTATGTATCCAGAGATAAAGCTGAGATTGTCAGTAATTTTGAGCCTGATGCAATTGTTAGTTGTCCCTATAAGGATCTTTTGTAAGTTTGTCCAATAACACTTTACAATGAGGTGCTGTACTTTAATATTGTTATGCCTTTGACGTGTACTAGCACCGCTGTGATTGGAGCGTTCAGTGCATCACGTGATCAACTGCTAAATTCAAATGTGCTTTTGAGCTTTGGCTGGCGCTGGCTGCGGTGTGTCACATGACAAGCATGATGCGTCACCATGAAAATAATTAGGAGACACGTTCTAAAAATAATGGTCGCCTTAAAAAACTCAGGGGGTCAGCTAGAATATTTTAAACTTTGCAGTAGCTTACATGAAATCACCATGAACCACAGCACTTAAATATTGGTCAATGTTAATTTCTACTTATTGTCTGTATGAATTATAAATTAACAATAGTTCATGAATCAACAATGAATTGATTTCATTGTTTCCAAGATTCCACCTTTTTTTTTTTTTAAGTCAGCATGAAATAAAATTCAATTCTATTATTGTGAACAACTCATCTGTGCATGTGCTTCATTTAAGAAAATGTTAAATCAAAATGTTATAACTGGACCTTCCGGTGAAAACAACAGACTTCTCTCTGGTGACATGACATAGGACTTCTCCAATCATTTAGCTCATGTTTATCTGCCTCCGCTCTTGACTGCAACGCCCACATCTCAAAATCCAGTCAACAACCAAATGTATAGAACCAAGTACCCATCCATTACACACAAATGTAAGTCACAACAGAAGAAAAGATCTGTCGTTAACATAAAATCAGGTACACTAATAATATTAGACCTCTATCTCTATGGTTAAAACATAAAACTCTATGCAAGTTACTTGCGCTGTTGTTGTTTTTACTTATTTACTTTTTTTTTTTTTACTTCGCTACTGCTTGAAATGAATCTGAAATCTACCACTAAACCAAATCATCACTGTAAACTTTCCATAGTAAATGAGGGTATGGCAAGAACATTTTGAACACTGATTTTTTTTTTTTTTTTTTTTTTTTTTATGTACTCTCTCAATAATGAAAATGTATTCATGTTTACCTTAATGTTCTGTAGTGCAACTGATATTAATAAATGCTGTAAAAAATCATTTTTAGTTTATTATACCTCATTAATTGAACCTTACTGAGAAGTTTTGCCATGTGAATGCTAATTGCTGATGAACTGCTGATGACATGTATGTATCACTTTGAATGAGGATAAATCTGTAATTGTGTTAAGAAGAATGAGAAAGTTCAGAGTGAGACTCGGGCTCCAGGTTTCTTTTGTTCGCTTTAGCAATGATTGCCTATTATTCTAGAGTGATTATTCCTTCCCTCTTGTGGTCCACATGCTTTTCTGTTTTTTGTTGCCCAAAGTGAAGATAACATTCACAAAACTGACCTTCGTTTTTCTCTGTGCATGGCCTCCAAGGTGATTAATTGCTTAAAGGGATAGTCCACCCAAAAATGAAAATTGTCATCATTTACTGTCCCTCATGTTGTATGACTTTGTTTCTTCTGTGAAACATAAAAGAAGATATTTTGAGAAATGTCTCAGTGTTATTTTTGTTCATTCAATGAAAGTCAGTGGCGTCCAGTGTTGTTTTCGACCCCATTGACTTTCATTGCATGGACAAAATCTTTTGAGAAACCTTGTTTGAAATGGTAATGATGACACGATTTCGATTCTTTTTGCAGAGTTTATTCTTTTGTGTAATTATCGGAACCTTAAAATGTAGCATTGAAAAACATGGCTGGGGTGTTTATGAAATTCCACCCATACTCTTAGACTAAAAGAAGTAATTGACATTAGTTTATCTATTAATTACGTTACCGGCTTTGTCTATGTGTGATTATCAAATTAAGCTAGGGTGTCTAGGAAAAGAGCCCCGATACTTCCAACTTCCAACAGCAAAGATCAGGTCAGTAGGGGTGGGACTGCACAGATTACTGCGACCCTGACTATATTTAGTGTCCGTCCCACACTGCCCCAGCCAAACAGCTGGCATTTCCATATCAGCAGGGCGTTGAATGGTCGCCTTGCACTGTTAGCAGGGCACCAATGTGTCTGACTGCTTAGGCAAGACCCAGGTTTCTACCTGGGTTCAAGCAGTGGTGATCAGCAGCAAGATGGAGGCTGAAGGAATGGTGATCCGTCTACCGGGACGTTCCAGCGCGCCTGGCGGAATCGGAGAGACAACGGTGCTCAGGCACAAAGAGGTTCACCACTTTTTTTTCCTACCTTTCAGGGAACAGCCCATCTACAGCACCCGGGCACACGTCTTCCAGATAGACCCCAGCACTAAGAAGAACTGGATGCCCACCAGCAAACATGCGGTCACTGTATCTTACTTCTATGACAGTACCAGGAACGTGTACAGGATCATCAGCTTGGATGGATCAAAGGTAACGTGGTGTGTCTTTTTTTTTTTTTTTACTGATGTGGATTCATGTTCGTTGGTATACTGTAGGGAAGCATCCATTGTGAATGTAGGGAAACAGGTCCTATAATATTATGTTCTTCTCAGTATGGTGGAGATTAAAGGATTGTCTTTGGTTCAGGAAAAGCATCTGATAATGCCTTTCAAATCTCAAAAATATAATGTGTGTTTGATGCATTCAGTTGAATTAGCAGCAGATTTGAGTGTGCAGAGGACCGACCTGATAGAGTTTCCTATCAAACATATTCTCTGGGATAGAAGTGGATTATTTCGCTCTCCCTGTGGAGAGCAGCATGCACTTGAATTGGTCACTGCTGTGCAACCTTACACAGTGGATGTAATGGCCCAATATTTCAGGAAACATCAATAGACAGTGGTAGCGACTCTACATCCGCTAGAGTTAGTCCATCCATCTTACCGTTGGCTATTACTTTAAGGCTTTTATAGTTTCACCCATTTATTTTAATGCAGATGGTGTAATTGTCCACAATACTTCGCATTAGACCACTGCAGACCATGTGTCTCCACCATCCTCCTGAAATCTCACTAGAAAGCAGTCATGTGGTTTTGTATGTCAAATCACAAACCCTTGGACCCAATTAGCCTATAAATCAAAAGTATGTAAGAAACATTATATGAACATTGTATGGAGTGTTTCATGTGCAGTCATAACCCTATCCTGACGGTTCCTCGACTTTAGCAGAGGAGGATTTTAAAATAGCTCCCGCAGTATGTCTGAATGTGCTTGTGAGTTGGGATGCTCAGCCCTCCCCTTAGCTTTTGGTTTCAGAGACAGAAATAACATGTGAGCCGATGCACTTTGCACTGTGACTGTTGACACCAACACAAGCGCACACTGTTTGTTCAGCAGTTAATCCTGTTTGATCCATGTTGAGTTTTGTGTAGACCTTAAACATACCATAGGGTCAACGACAATTTTTTTGTGCAGATCTATTTTTTCAAAAATATTAATTATATATTAAATGTCTTTAGTACAATGACTTGAATATACATCTTCTATGACGAGCATAATTCTTATGTTTTGGGGCACGGAAAGTAAAAAAATAATGTCTCAATAAAGTAATGAAATTGAGAGGACCCCTGTAAACCATTATGACTGTGTGTCAAGGTCAGTTAGTCCTAAAATTTTTCATTTTATGACAATCGAGTTGTGAACTGCCAATCATGTCGTGGTACTCCCAAATATGTAACGATATTTATGAATGAATAATTCGTAGTTAATTTACTTTATTTAAATAAATTAATGGTAACACTTTACAATAAGGTTTCATTAGTTAACTACATTAGTTAACATGAACTGGAAATGAACTGCCCTTCTTCAGCATTTAATCTTTGTTAATGTTAATTTCAACATTTATTAATACATTATTAAAATCAATAGTTTTTTTGTTAACATTAGGTAATGCACTGTGAAGTAACATGAGCAAACAATGAACGACTGTATTTTTACCGACTAACGTTGACAAAGATGAACAAAAACATCAATAAATGTATTGCTCATGGTTAGTTCATGTTAATTAATGTTAACAAATTAAAACTTATTGTAAAGTGTTACCAAATTAATTAGTAAAAATACTATTTACCTTAAATATATTTTAAAACTTTTTGAAAATTATTATTAAGATGTCTATATAAATTCAAGGTGTAAGGAAAATGTGTTATTGCTTTTTACTTGACGGTTAAACCACATGACATTTTTAATTATTTTTAAGTTTATTTGTCATTTGCCATCTCAGAAACCTTTTAAATATATAACTAATAGTCTTAGCTTGATTTACGTAACTGTCGACACTAGCAAAAAAAAGTACCATGGTAATTCCAGGATATTGTTTTAATTTTTTTTTAGTATCGTCTAAATACCAAGTACATAAAAATGCTTACCATTTAGTACCTGATATGATCTCTGTCCCATGGCACCGCCGTCGTACCTTTTTGTTAAGAAATTAGGTGGTGGTATTACAAAATACGGGGATCCATTATTATGTTGCATTATTATGTGTTTAAATGTTACTGTACCTTATGAGACTGGGACAGGGAATGGGGTCAACACAGCAGCTGTAATTAGAGTCTGATCTTAAGTCCATTTTGAGCCCTTCAGGGAATTTAAGTCATGCTCACAGTGGCTAAAGGTATTAGCAGGATGCTACATTGATTGAAGAGCTCATGTTAAGCCTGGCATAATATTTAAGTTCTGACCATGCCTGTGTTTTCGCCCTCCACCCCTGCAATTTATTCTGGCTTTCTTCATCTGATTGTGGACCTGTCATTCTGAATGACAGAGACTTGTCACTTAAGCCTGGTCTTTATCTGAACCACCGTTGACCTATAATAGGCAATAGCAGAGCGAGCAGGAAGGTCTCTATTCGCTGAGTGCTATTCACATTATCTTGGATATAACTTCACTTGACGGTATCTGATCAAATGCAGTTTCCTTTTAGTTTGGACTCTTCTTTGTGCCCTTTCCTCCTTACATTTTTGCCAATTTATTAAAGTCACCAACCATGGCGTGAGGGCGGGACAACCTGTCACTCGCATGAGATCACAGCAATAGCAAACAATAACGATCCAATCAATTCCAGATTGACTAAATTCAGTCCTGCTCTACATTTTTTCTTGTTTGAGAAAATTTGGCTGCCATTTATAGCTCAGACATTTTCAAAATAGTACGCTTTTCCAGTTACATGCTATGTTTTTTTTTTTTTTTTTTTTTTTTTTTTTTTTCAGTAGTAATGTAGTATGATGTATTTCATACTACATCACTGTTTTCAAATTCATCAGGTTAATTTTTTTAGTGAAAGGATTTGTTTGAATGTTTCATATAAATAAACAGGTTAAAAAAATGATTGATTAATTAATACAATCAGGTCCCTGTGCAACATTATTGTTTCATCATGGCAGCATATGTGTGACTCTTTAGCAGCCTAAATTTATTTATGTAAATTAGTGTGTAAAAGTGGGAGGTATATGTTTAAAATTGAATTTAAATTTAGTATGAAATTTAGGCCTGGTTTCACAGACAGGGCTTAGATTAAGCCATGACTAGGCCTTAGTTAAATTAGGACATTTAAGTTGCTTTTATAAACGTGCCTCAAGAAAACATAAAATAAAATATGGAACTGACTTATTTTAGGAAATGTCAGAGCAAGTTGCTTTCAGTTAAAACTGCTCAAACATGCATTTTAGTCTGGGACGAGGTTACGCCTAAACCAGGCGTTAGTCTACTTTTTGAATGTAGCGTATAGTGTAACTACAGCTTAACTAAAAAGATTCGTTTTTTTTTTAAACTCCTATATAGGGATTTTCACACTTGAAATAGTTAACCCTGTGTCATTCTAAACCCCTGGTAAATAGATTCCTGGGTTATCTTGCTTCACGTTTCACATTACATCAAAATGCTTTTACACAATTTACCTGTGGTTAACAACTAATCCTTGCTATTCTTAAACTGACATTTCCCACTGTATATTCCTAAACCCCGGGTTCGCATTTTTTATTTGAATATTTGTGGTGCGCCAGTGTCATTAATTGGACGAACGCAGCACGCGACCTGTTTACATAAAGCTCTAGCATTGCGCATACTTGTATTATATATTGTCGACTGTCAGTCAAGTTTTACTGAATAGACTTTTGAGACTATGAAAGTAAGAATTAAACTCTTCTCGTTTTCCAGCACCATTTGTCATTTTTTTCCTCAAATGCTGAAACATAACCTGTTTATACAACACGTGTTGTTCAAAGCACGTAAATATGAGGCACATGATTGGTTGGTTTGGAATAACGATAACCCAAGGTTAAGCGCAGTGTGAAAAGCACTTATAAGTATCTTGTTGCTTCGGATGTGACATTAAATGATCAGAAAAGAGCAAATGCCATGTGCCGGAAACAAAATTGCGTTGCTAACAGCTAGGCTATTATTGCGAGTGACATCCTGCTCTCTTTTAGCAACCCCTGACAGATTGCAAAAGTGGCATGAAACGGACAGCTTCTTCCAACAACAACGTTAGCCTCAGCGCTGTTCTTCGCTGCTGTCCACCCACTGCACAGCTTTCAGCTGTTCACATGCAATTACAATCCTGAAGTGAGTGATTATACAGCAGGCTGCGTGGACTCTGATTAGGGCTCTCGTCGAGCCAATCCGTCTGCATCTGAAAATAAAGACAAATACCAGCTCCAGCGTACTTAGCGTTCTGCTAGCTGAGCAGCTCGTACACAAGAGCTCAAACTGCGAAGTTCCTGAGCTGGTCTTCCACACATACACATGCTGCTCATCACTTCATTAGGTTCAACCCACTTAATGTGTACATTAGGCACAGCGCAAACATCAGTCACGCTGATGCAGATTAGCAAACACTAGCATGGATTTGTTAGAAAACCTTCCGTTTAGTTGCTAAATATCGTAATTATTTGAATATTATATTTTGACATTTTCTGAAGAAAATAATGCTATAGGGTGGTGTGTCTGGTCGCTTCCCATTGTGGTGTTCTGAAAGTGTTGTTGATTTAATTTTTTCTTTATGTAGTCTATGCTAAAAGCTCAGTTTCACCACTTATTAAAGGTGTCGGTAACATTTTACAATAAGGCCTCATTTGTTAGTTAATATATGAACTAACATGAACTAACCATGATAAATACATTTGTTACAGTATTTATTAATCTATGTTAATAAAAAATACAGTCGTTCATAGTTAGTTCAAGTTAGTTCATAGTCCATTACTGTTAACAAATACAACTTTTGATTTTGATAATGTAAATGTTGAAATTAACAGTAACTAAGATTAATAAAATGCTGTAGAAGTATTGTTTGTCCTTAGTTCATGCTAACTAAAGTAATTAACTAATGCTAACTAATGAAACCTTATGGTGTCTGCATAAAGCACAATTTCAAAATATTACTGTTCAAAAGTTTGGGGTTGGGAAGATATTCTTAATGTTATTGAAAGGAGTATCTTATGCTCATGACTGCATTTATACGGTATTGAATAATACCGTAAGTACAGTAATACTATGAAATATTATTACAATTTATAATAACAGTTTTTTATTTGAATATATTTTAAAATGTTTTTTTTTTTCTCTAATTGCAAGGCTAAATTTTCAGCATCATTACTCCAGTCACTTTAGTGTCACATGATCCTTCAGAAATCACTCTAATATGCAGATTTGCTGCTCAAGAATCATTTCACCACCAAGACTTTTTTTTCTCCCCAAATTGTGATAGTTTAAATCTAGTCCTAATTGTCAGCTCTAAATGTTACATGGAGAAATTGGGCCATTTAGAAAATCTTTTTGACCACAGTTTTATAGTTATTAAACATTTGAGTGTTTGGCTGAAATGATGCTTTTCAGACTGCTGAGAACTAAAATTAACTATGGGCATGTGGACTATCTCTTTTCTGCTCTATTCCTGTGATTCCTATTACTATGGTAACAGCAACTTCATGATAGGTGGATCTCTCTTCAGGATTATGTGTAGCAATTCACCAGATATTCATTGCTTAAAATTTATTTCTGGTTTCCACAAAGGCATATGTACTGTATATGAAAATGAATAGGATTTTTACTTTCAGAACCTTACTGTTGTGCTCTGTAGGTCAACCTTAAATATCCGTGGAAATACTGGAAGTATAGAACAGAGGGAACAGCACTCATCCTTCCAATGATTGTATAACATGTGTGTAACACACACATACACATACACACACACACAGGAAGCTGACAGTGGTAGCCCACTGTCGATTTTCTCGCTTGAAATTACACGTTTGTATGTGGCCAATTGGCCTTGTTCTGGAAGTGTGTGGGAGTATGAGAGCGCTCGAGGCCTTTTATCCACACAGCCTTCGTGGATTGCTATGCTTTGTGCATCCATCCATTTCATGTTTTACATTCCCCATCTTGAAGAACTATATGAGGTTTATGCTTAAAACAAGTTAAAAAAAAATCTGCCATTGGAACTCCATGATAGGAAATCTTTGTAATTTCATTGGTAAATAAATTTTTTTGTTGAAATCTGGTACTTATTAAGAATGTGATTTCTGCGAGAGGATTTTGATGACTTTCTAAATCTCTGGATGCTCAAATTATGATTGTGAGATCCACAGAATCTGTGCAACATTCACAGTGCATCTCTCTCCTCTCTCTCTCTGCTTCTCCTTCTCGCTCTTTCCTCCCTCCTTATTTGCTCTCGGTTTCACACCCACACAAACACATTCACTGGCAGTGACTGTCGTCATTTCATCAATAACATTTCACAGGCTTATAACGCAGGAAACATCCTGAGATGTACTGAAGGCAAGTGTTTGTGAGCATCCATTTCTGACCATCTCATTTAGACATTTTTGATATATTTTTAAGATAGACCCCTGATTCAACAGCATATGAGCTGTTTACTTACTCCATAACTGATCACTGATTAACTTTAAACTCCATCCTTGTGCCTTGGCATTAAATCCACACGGATTGTTGTATTATATTATACAACAGTTTATTCTTTTTCTGATTGGCTGAGAGCCTTTTCCAGCCATGCGATATTCTACTAGTATCACCACGGGAATTGTTTCACTGTTTGTATCACTCCACTTGCAGCATTTCTCACAGAGAGTGTCACGGCGGACGGGCAAACCACCATAATTTTACAGATACTTCTGTTGTGTCACGGAATGTAGTTTTAAGAGTTTAGGTGAGAATATAGTTATTTAGACCTCAAATATGCGACTTAGCGACTCAAACATAGCGCATATTTGACAATTTGTTTAGACGTTTACGGAGATGCGAGCTCCAGACGTTAGCGGCCATTCAGCGTTCACGTGAGAACAGCTTTGGGCCCTATCATACGCCAGGCGCCAGGCAAGTGTGTTTTTGCTAGTTTCAGCCCGACGCAGTTATCATTTTCACGTCCTGCGCCACGTTGTTTAAATAGCAAAGGCATTTGCGCCCATTTGTGCGCCCATGGGTGCGCTGGTCTGAAAACGAGGTGTGTTCAGGCGCAATGTTGTCGTGTTGCTATTTTGAGGCAACTGAAATAGACTGGGTTGACCTGCCTATAGGCGCATATTACTAACACGCTCTTTAAATAAACTAAAACAATTATTTAAAGAGCGTGTTAGAAATATGCCCCTATAGGCGGGTCCACAACACGCGTACACTTTGCCCCTAGATGGTCTGCTTGCGCAGATGTGCGTTTCCTGGCTAGAGGAAAGCGTTCAGATATTCCGCTTGCAAATTCCGCCATGCAAATAGCGAATCCGCCATGTCATGAGCGTAACTGGCTTTTAAAGGGAATGGGAGATGAGACTCTGATTGGTTTATTGCATGTTACGCCCAAAACACACCCATTACTCATTAAGAGAATAGAGACAACCCTTTTGAACCATGCGCCGGGCGCGCCAACTAATTTTCCTGTCGTTAAACTAGCAAAAGTGGATTCGGACACGCCCTAAGTTCACTTGTGCTTAGAACGTTTAAATAGGGCCCTTTATCTCGGCCAGTCCTTTGGGAATTTGCTGCTGGCTCTAATGTAGGTAGTGGTTAAACATGAGGTATAATTCATTTTGGCTATATCAAACGAGCAATTTTTGGTCTTATTAATCTACTTGGAGCTAATTGATTTGGCTAGGTTTCACAACTTTATATTTTTATATTGTATTTAATTTTTTCCTCAGTAGACATTCAAACTGATTTTGTGTTTATGAATATAAGATTAACCTGAAGAATATCAGCTAGATGCAGATAATGCATTCGCTTAGTCGATCTCTCACTCATAATACTCTCCTCTACATAATACAATAAGCTTCAATGAAGCGACTCAACATTCCTAAGTTCTAAAGTGATGTTTTAGAACGGAGGCTTGGGCTCAACTCCAACACTCCGTTGTTGTTTCTTATTTATTTAAACACTTGTGCCGTCAAACTGTTGTGTAAACGCAAGATCAAACTCATAGCCGTGGCCGAATCACAGCCATTCTGATATAGTTTATGCTGAAATCAAATGGCTATACTCGTGTGATATTGCTTGAAATTTGATCTTGCTTTTTTCTAATAAATGAATTAAATTAAATTCAGGTTTTTTTTTTTGTAACAAAATGTCTGTGCAAAAAAAAACTGAAATTCTTTCTTTAGAAAGATGTCAGGAAATTTTTAAGTTATTTTAATATTGTTTATATACTGTTGTATTTATTCATTTTGAAATAGCTTTTTTTCAATTTAAATAAATTTTCTTATGTACTTTTGTCATCTCTATTCATTTTAGTTTTGTTTAAAGATTTCTATTTAGCTTTATTTTTTTTTCTTTCAGTTTTAATCATTTTAGTACTGCGACTTAAACTTGAGTCAGTTTTTTAAGTTTAAGTTTTTCATATATTTATTTATATATTTAGTTTATATATTACTTCAGCTTTATTTCAATGAACAAAAATGATTTTTAATATTTTAGTTTTAGTTATAGTTAACAACAATAACAGCTCTAGGAATATCAAAGGCCGTATTTGAACTTACCAACTCCAAGGCCACATCTCCGACAACAGATCTGTACGAGCATGATGATACACTAATGGATCACACTCTTTCACACACAATTTTATGCTGGCTGTTAACATAATATTTCAATCAGCTCATGTTATGGACCCCATTTCTGCCTATTTTTTGCTCTCTCAAAGGGCCTTCATCTTAAACGCTTCAAGGCCGGATTGAAAACATGCACTCGTGTTTTCACATTCTTTTCTGAGGAGTTGTTTTCTTTTTCATCTCACAGGCAATAATAAACAGCACTATCACCCCGAACATGACCTTCACAAAGACGTCTCAGAAGTTTGGGCAGTGGGCAGACAGCCGTGCCAACACAGTGTATGGGCTGGGTTTCTCCTCTGAGCATCATCTGGCCAAGGTGGGTGGAATTCTCTCTCTCTCCTTTCTCTCATTTTCTTCCCTGTGTCTCTGGAGGTCTTGCTCTCCCTTTCTTTCGTTCTCTTCCACCCCCTGTGTTCCTGAGCTGGGGAACACCTACACACTGTGCCCTAATGAGGAGCTGTACAGTCATCTGTGCGTGGGAGGCTTCTTCTGTGCAGTGCTTTCCTCTCTTTCGCTCCCTCTATCTCTCGCTCCTCTGCATTATGATGATGCACTGTCAGGAGCTCACCACCTCGTCTAGTCTTCCTCTTCTCTCTTTCTTTTTCATTCCCTCTCACTCTCCTCTTTCCTTTGCTTTTACATATGCTGTATTTACTTCATACAAAGTGAATTATAGCAGTATTTTCACTATTAATTATTTATCATTTTGAAAATGTTGTGTTCTTTTACTCACTCTCATGTAGTTCCTGATCGTTCTCACTTTATTCTGTGGAACACACACACACAAATGGACCATAACAGTATCATAAAATAGCACTTTACAAAAATGTGCAGTTGTTACATTAACACGTTATTTCTACTTCATTTGATTTAAAATATATATATGTGACCCTGGATCACAAAACCAGTCACATGGGTACATTTTCTGAAATTGGGATACATATAAATAAATAAGATTTCCATTGATGTATGGTTTGTTAGGATATGACAATATTTGGCCGAGATACAACTATTTGAATATCTGGAATCTGAGGGTGCGAAACATTGAGAAAATCGCCTTTAAAGTCGTCCAGTTATGTTCGCGATTGTGGTGTATCCACTTAGAAAAATTAATGTTTTATATATTTACGGTTGGAAATTTACTAAATATCTTCATGAAACATGATCTTTACTTAGTATCCTGCTGATTTTTGGCATAAAAGAAAAAACGATAATTTTGACCCATACAATGTATTGTTGACTATAGCCACAAATATACCCTTGCGACTTGTGACTGGTTTTGTGATCCAGGGTCACATATATAAATAAAAATGACTTCTTTGGGAATTATATGTAACTTAAGTCAGGTTGATTTGGTCGTATTAAATAATATTTTGTGTAATACAATAATATAATGCAATAATGATTTTTTGCACAATTTAATTTCCATTATGTTCCACAGAATAAAGTCACAGAGTTTTGATATGACATGAAGGTGAGTAAATTATAAAAAGATTATTAGTAACACCTTACAATAAGGTTCCATTTGTTAACATTAGTTAACATGGTCTTAATGGACTAACAATGAAAAATACTTTTAAAGTATTTATGAATCAATACATTATTAAAATCAAACGTTGTATCTGTTCATATTATTTAGAGGACTTGAGCTGACATGAACTAACAATGAACAGTTGTATTTGTATTAACCAACATTAACAAAAAATAATAAATACTCTAACAAATTAATTGCTCATTGTTAGTTAATTTTAGTTATTGCATTAACTAATGTTAATCAGTGTTGAGGGTAACTCATTACAAGTAATGTGCATTACGTAATCGGATTACTTTGGTCAAGTAACTAGTAAAGTAACGCATTACTTTAAACAACTAAATAGTTAAGTTACTTTTTCAAATAAGTAGCAGAAGTTACTTTATTTACCCATATATTGACTGACACTTTTTTGTCTCCATGTTGAGAGAAATCGGGTGCAGAGGCGTTGTGTGCGCTGTGTGAACATGATGGTTATTGTAGTTCTAGACTAAATGTGAACACGCATTTACTCATCTCACTTGCACAAAAAAACAGATTAAGTATTCCTTAAAAGGTATAAAAACAGTAAATTGCAAACTTCGAATATTAAGCAATTCTGCAGTATTTAAATATGCCAGGAGCTATTATATTCCATAAACTAATTTGTTAAAATAATTCACATAAGGTCCCAAAAAATATGCTTATTTTTGTTTGTTTTCCAGAAAGACTTCAGATAATAGGTGGATTCATGTAAAGTGGGATCAAAGTGGTATAGATGGGCAAGCCATGTAACGCCAGAATAAAAGCTAATAATGGCTGAATACAAACAAAAGAATAATGACAAAAAATAATGCAGATTAGGTCTCAATCACGGCAGAGTTGTGAAAGGTTTGTAGAGTGAGAACAATAGAAACATGAATGGGACAGTTCTCCTCGCCAGACATTAGACAATAGACTCCAAATGGGTGATTAAAAATATTTTATTAGCATCTTATCAGCCTTCTTTAAGAACTCTAATGACACGGTCTTATAAAATGTTTCCTACAATTCATAGTTTAGAGATGACATCCTCAGATTTAAAATGAAGCATGAGCAGACTTGTGGCTTCAGCATCATTGTGTTTCTACAAAAGTTTCTACAACACAGACACATCATATTTTTATACATTTAATGTTTTTTTTATTTTAATTTTTTTTATGTTTGAGCTTATATATCTCCATAGACTTATTAATGAGTAATGAACTCTTAATAAAGTTCGTTGAGTCTAAGTCTTGAACTGTAAACTCTCAAGTGTTGGCTTTCTAAATATATGTTGGCTATGTGTCTATTCAGAATGACTTATGAGCAGCAACCTTTTTATTTTGGGTATGCCATTTATGCCCCACTTGCCAAAATGCGGGGTGTGGGGTAAGGATGTTAAACATCATATCTGTGTTTAATTTTTGTTGTTGTTTTTATCGCTGAAGTAAGAATGTTGAACTTTCTTCTTCTGCGTCCTGTTTTTCTGCAAATCAGAATTGATTTGAGTTGCACCCTCAGGTGTGAATCTGCATTTCCTTTAGCTTGAGGCTTATTCATTTCACTTTTGGTGTGAAAGTCCTTTACATGTGCCAAAAATAGAACTTTTTTTGTTATTACAAAAATGAACAAGCTTGCCCAGTCCAGGTGAGAAAATATAACACAAAAGTATTGTAACATTACTTTCCATAAAAAATAACTATGTAACAGAATTAGTTAAATTTTAGGGACACAATATTATAAAGCATTACTTTTAAATTTCCCCAACATTGGCGTTAACTAATGGAACCTTATTGTAAAGTGTTACCATATATATATTTTTTTTATCTTTGGATGAACTCTCTTTAAATACAAATGCCTCAAACTTTAAGATACTACAAACTTTCTGTCTATAGGGTATATTCACTCTAAATCTGATTTTTAAACATTGTTAATGGAAAACCATAGCCCCTGACCTAAAAGTGTACATAAATCTTCCTGCTGGATATTCAGAGGAAAATGCTTCAGTCCTTCCAGAGCCCAGGAAGCTTTAATGGGAGCAGTCTATATTGGGAACTGTGACCATTGCTCCTTTTTTTTTTTTTTAGAAGAGATACCACATATCCACTCTAAAATAGTTCATCCATTTAAACACATAAACATGATCTTCTTATTTCTGTCTCTGTAATCAACATTAAAAGAAAAGCATTGATAGTCACCAGCATAAATAAAAAATTGCATTTTGTATGCAAGTCTCCAGCTTGGAGTGCTGGTGTCCCCATCAGGATTTTTTTTTTAGCTAGCTTCACCAGGAATACTTTTTTTGGTCGAACGATTTACCCAGAAAGATCATGCTGGTTGATATGTTTCATCAGCTGGACCAGCACCAAACTAGCAACCCAGCAAACAGGGAACGTTCTCAAAACTTTTGCTAACGTTGTGGCAACTGGCAAGGTTCTCTCAAAGTTATGAACAAACGTTCTTTCAGTAACAATCTTCATCTTTAAAGGGATGGTTGAATATGATTTCACTTTTCTAACTTTAGTTAGTGTGTAATGTTGCTGTTTGAGCATAAACAACATTTGCAAAGTTACAACGCTCAAAGTTCAAAGCAAAGGGAGATATTTGCTTTTAAAGAAATTGATTTTTAAGGACTACAAAAAACGGCTGGTAGGAACTACACAACATTCCTCTCGGGTTTGTGACATCACTAACCCTAAAATTTACATAAACCCGCCCCCGGGAACACGATTTAGAGATTATCAAGACAGAATATGCTAATCAATGACTAGAAGATAACTACACATAAGCTACATAAATTCACCAACTAACCATTCAGAAATGTTGTCTACATGCTGTCACTTCTTCTTGTGTCTCTCCATCTTTCTGACTCCTGTTTGAACATAAAAGGCTAAAAGTTTTTGAAATGTTCAGTGCATGTCTGTGTGAAGTAAAAGGACACAAGCTCTTGAAGCTCCGCCCTCTGTGACGGGAGCAGAAGCTCATTTGCATTTAAAGGGACAGACACAAAACAGTGTGTTTTTGCTCACCCTCAAAAAGTGACAACTTTAACATGCTGTATAAAAATATATGTGGGGTATTTTGAGCTAAAACTTCAAATACACTTTCTGGGGACATCAAAGACTTATTTTACATCTTGTGAAAAGGTCATTATACCACTCCTTTAGTAATGTTCTCAGAAAGTTAGCACAAATTTATACCTGAAACGTTTAGTTTATGTTAGGCTACTACTTATTTCAGAATATTCAGAGAACATTCAAATGTAACGTTCCCATAATATTTGCAAAATAATAAAACGGAATGTTCCCTTAATGTTCGCATAACCAAGAAAAAAAAAAGGTTTATGAAGCATTTAAATATCAGATGTTTTGAAGATTAAGAGAATATTCATAATTAACATTTGTAACTTAATGGGAATGTTAGCAAACTGAATGTGAATCCCATGTTTAAAGGCTTGAACCTGTTTTCTCTTATTAGTTTGCAGAAAAATTTTCAGAGTACAAGGAAGCAGCTAGGATGGCCAAGGAGAAGTCTCTAGAAAAGATGGAGCTGGCAAGTTCGCCCTCTCAGGTACGCCCTGTAAAGTCTGGACTCTGAACTGTTGTTTTAGTGTATAGTGTTTACATGGAATGAAGTTTGCTTGGAAAACTTGTTATTCAAAAAAGGAGAATATATAGTCTAAATCCGTAATAGTTTTTTTTTGCAATCAGCATATTTTCAATTTATGATTTATTCTTATCAGTACAGTCTAACCAGTGCAGAACAATGATGTTCACAAAGACTGGTCACAGCATTTCAGTCTCCAAGGGACATCTATTGTCTCTAAGAAAAATTTAGTTTTCCTAAATCCCCTGTTCTAATTAGCAGCTTAACAATTATATATGTAAAAGAAGATTATGTATTAACTATGTGAGGGTGCAACAAATTAATAACCCATGATTAATCGCTTTTCACAGGAATCGCCTGCCGACATTCATTCCCCCCTGACTCCACCCGTCACTGCGGACCTCTGTCGAATCAACGGCACTGGTGACGACGTCACTCTGTCTGACGTGTCACCGAATTCTATGCTCCAACCAGACCTTTCCCCGACCACGCCGACCCTTGCACACAGGTAACTGTGGCTTAATATAAAATCTCTTTCAGAATCCTGGTACAACAAGAGGTAACACGTTATCATGATAGTCCACTTTAGACATTCTACTAACTATAAGTAACTTTGCAACTACATGTCAACTAACTCTCATTAGAGACTGTCTGCTTAATATCTGATAACACTTTATTTTGATGGTCCCCCATCAGACATTGTACTGACTGAAGTAGCTTTGCATGCATGTCAACTTATTCTACTAAAGGCCCCGACATACTCACAGTGAAGTTCTTTTTCGTTATTCGCTTAGGGGTAAAAAGAAGTTTATGACTATAGTGGTATACTGTAAGTGAACATCTGACGCCGCCCACACTGCTGAGAGCAGCGTTTAGATGAAATGTTAATATGTGCTGCTCGCTTTACTCTCAATACTAAAATATACTCACAACAAAAATGACAGTGGTAAGAAAACAGCAATTAAGAAAGCATCTGATCATGTGTATATGTTTGTATGACTTCTGCACTTTACACAATAGCTCTATAATAGTAGTAAACATGAAAAAACAGTAACAGTCTCGCTTTCGATTAGAACTACAACTTCGTCCGACAGTGACGGACGGAACAGAAGAAATGAACCCGGATAAGATTTCCATGGCAAAGAAGGCGGAGCCTCAGAGCCACACCTACCTTTTATGTAATTGCCACGGACTAAAGGTAGTTCAAAGGTGTTTACCAGCCAGAGCAAACTTTTCCATTTTGGCAAACTTTTTTAAACTCATTTTCTACTATAAAGCAGCTCTCCAATGTCTTCATGTTTTTACTCACGGACGTCCGACAGTGACGGACGGAACAGAAGAAATGAACCCGGATAAGATTTCCATGTCAAAAAGGGCGGGGCCTCAGAGCCACACCTACTTATTACATAATCACCATGGACCAATGGTAGTTCAAAGGTGTTTACCAGCCATAGCAAACTTTTCCACTTTGGCAAGCTGTATTGAACTCTTGATACGAACTTCAAATTAACTTAGTTTTGGCCTAATTTTGTTCAAAATGACGTCACACCAGTTAATTCGATTTCACTTATGGCCCTGAACCCTTAGGCCCTGAACCCTTACCTAACAGTCAAGGTAGTAATAACTAGTAATAACCTAACTAATGTTAGTTTTAGTTAGTTGACCAGTATTGCAAATTAATTAAAGTTAGCTGACATGTAGTTGCAAAGTTACTTGTAGTTAGAATGTCTAAAGTGGACTATTGAAAAAAAAATTTTTTGGTTAATTTGTCACAATTATTTCTTTAATTTCTGCTTTTTTTTACATTTTTTGCATGCATTGCTCATTTCCACTATTTTTACATTTAGATTTGCCTCCATCTTAAAGTTACTCAAAACACTCACTTAAAGTTAATCTTTAAAAACTAGGGCTGTCAAAAGACTAATCGCGATTAATCGCATCCAAAATAAAAGTTTGTGTTTACATAATATATGTGTGTGTACTGTGTATCATTATTTTGTATATATATAAATACACACACATGCATGTATATATTTAAGAAATATTTGCATACATATACTGTATATATTTATATATAATTTATATTATATATAAATATAATTTTTTTATATATATATTTCTTAAATATATACAAGCATGTGTGTGTATTGATATATACAAAATAATTATACACAGTACACACACATATATTATATAAACACAAACTTTTATTTTGGATGCGATTAATCGCGATTAGTCTTTTGACAGCCCTATTAAAAACACAACAATATTAAATCTAGTCTATTGCAAACCTCAAAAAGAATATACATTTTTCTACTATAAATTATAATGTTGTGGTGTCTAAATTCACTTGTAGCACTGGTTGATTTTAGTTTTAGTTTTTCATTTATTTAGACAAAATAATATTGAATTTTAATATCAGCTGTTTATAGGTTATCAGTCATAACTAAAGCAAACTAAATAATGTATTGGCTTATTAGCCAGAATTTTAATATTAACGCATCCCTAGTTTATTTGTTGCCTACAATTTTTAAGAAAAAGTTGTGTTAAAGTTAGCAATAACGGTCATAGGTTCATTGCACTTTTCCTGAGCACTCTTCAGCAAATTATTTTCAGTATGTGCGTTCAGACACTTGTTCTTATGAGTATGTACTTTTTTTAGTCTGACTGCAAAGGCAACATTTTGAGCTCATTTCACCAGCTCTCTAGATGCTTGAATTTTAATTGGTTGAGCAATCCAGTGCTTCAGGTTCAAAAATAGCATCCTACCATTTCTTACATAATCTCAGGTTAATGTTTCACTCTCACCTGCCACTTGAAAAATACTAACCGATTATTGGACGCAAATACACAGTGGACCAAACCGCATTTAACACCCACACTGTAGTTCTCTTCCAGCTATATGGTTTTATAATTGTCATGAATTTTAGAAGCATCAATAACTTTCTTTTTTTCTCTAGAATAATATGTCCAAACAAGTCAGAATTATATAATACAGTGGCACGTTTTCAACCCAGAGCAAATGTGACTTATGAAGATGGAGGCGGTGTCATCTGTTGCAAAATGTGTCAGAAAACCCACTGTTAAATCAACACAACCTTTTTGTTTACAATGTGACCTCAAATAGGATTGTGTTTTGTCCATGTGAATTCATATATTATGAACAAATTCATATGGTCTTTTTTTTGTCTTTTTTTTTCAGACACGTGCTTAAAACTTGCCGGGTCTGCTCCTACTGATAGCATCATTTCACAGCTGTTTGACATGACTACAATGTTTTATAATGAATGCACTTTTATGCAACAATGACTGTAGATGCAACTAATTCAATCTGAAGTTCTGTTATTATTTTTAGACAGATATGCATATTTGGTCCCACCTTATATTACGTGTCTTTAACTAATATGTACTAACATTAAAATGAATCATCTGATACAATGCACTTACTGTGTTCATACATGTTTTTACATTGTACTTGTATTTAAAAAAATACCTGCATGTAATTACATCTATAATTACACTGTTGACCCTTGCCTTACACCTTAACCACCCCATAAACCTACCCATACCTCCAATCCTGTCCCTAAACGTACCCGTATCCCACCACAATGGCAGCAAAATTCATTTTGCAATACAACACAATAAGTCCATTGTACCTGACAATATTTTTTGTGTTTAATTTAAATGCATAGTAAAGACACCTAATGTAAAGTTTGACCACATACTTATGTCAGCTGAACTCTCGTGATGTTGTTTTATTAGTCATGTTTTAAAATCCTTTGTAGAGAAATCATTTTTGGAAATGTCTCCCCAATTTTTTTGGGGAGAATCTTTTTGTGACTTTGTTTTATGGTCTTTGTTTTGTTTGTTTTTTTGCATCAAGTTGTGTTTCTAAGGTTGATATCTGTAAATCTGACATCACATTTAATACATTTATTAAATGTCATTCCACTTCAATTTCTCAGTTTGCTGAAGTTTTCCGACTTGAATTTTAACAATGCATTTACCGTAAAAATGTTTGACACGAGTAAGTGATCTTAGTAAAGCAAATTGTCCTTTTAGTTTTGCCAAGACTGATTCATACCACTTTGATATTATAAATATGTCAGTTATATTAATAATCAGCAATTCACTCTTCAGTGAGGCTGATTTTGAAGTAAATAATGCTATTAGTTCCCTTAAAGATGACCTGACTTCAAAATTCCCCTTAAAAATACTGTTCCTGCACTTGATGAAGGTGTAAAACGTGTATATGAATGTGGTGAATCTGACCCAATGGGTCATAGATTAGCCTGTCGAGTGTATTTCTGCTTTGGCTGTTAATACGTGGTGAGTGAATTGAAGGCATTCCTTCAAACACTAATTCTCTCACCCACAGTCTTGTGCAGCACATTAAAGTGAGTGTTGAGGGGCTGGTTGGGCAGTTGTCGTGAATCACATTTACAGTGGGGCTTAATATGATACGCACACCAAAATGTGCGGTACACCAATCAATACTCTTTAAACTTCATTACGACCTGCTCTTCATGTGGCGTAAAGAAAACAGTCCATTTTATTGGTGGCTTAAATGGTATACATTTAACAGAGGTGCATTGTGGATCCATTGAAATGATTTGCATGTTGATTACTGGGCTGTTGGTGGAACGATCATATGGAGATTGTTTATTGATTCACATTCAGTAGGCTTGAAGGACAGTCACGCTGACATTATGCTGTTCTTTGTAGTTATGTAATGTGGACAGCCATATGCTTCTGTGCACGTGCATATATACAATGGCCCTTTAAGAATAATACCACTTGGTTTGATATTTCACATCTAACGCAGTGATATTCATTTGTTAACCTATAGTGTAAGTGTCCCACTTTTTAATATACGAATAAGAGGCTTAAAGACTTTTTAGAGAAAAATATTTTATTACATGAAAACAGTATACATCATAAAAATGCGTCATGAATAGACTGAGAATGAAATAGCATGCAGATAATCGACGAATTACAGTTTTTTGACTAAACTGTTTGTTTCCAATAAGTCCATAAAAAACAGCATAAAACTGCATTGAACTGATTCTTATGTGTTCTGCACAAATTTTCCATCAAGTTCAAATACTCCTTTCTTTATTTGGCTTAAAAATGACTATTATTAAATCTAAAAGTCAGTGTTTAATTATCGATTTAATTAAAGTGCCTTTTAGGCTCTAATCAAATCCAATTCAGTCAAAACTGAATGAGCATTTAACTATACTATACTGTAATATACAACATATGTTGACTTACCAGGCTGAAGTCCCTGTTTCTCTTAGCTTGAAGCTGCAAGACTTCACTCTGATCTTCTCTCCTCTCTTTCTCCTGTAGAGGAACATTTCTTCTCCTTGTGTGCGGCGCTTTATAGCCATGTGTGTCTCCAGCCTGTTGTGTCACAGCTTCAGTAGGAGTCGGTGCGTGTGGGCTGAGGTGTTGTCTGTCAGAGCGGGGGTCGATCACGTCAGCCACAGCAGAGGTGGTGGCACTGGGGGAGATGAAAGGGAATTGGCGGCGCTCCGTATAGCGTAGGCGTCAGCGCTGAGGACTCTGTGCTGGTTCTCTGCACGTGTCCTGAGCGACGATTTGAGTGGTTAAGCTGCGGTGGTGGAGTGCGTGGAGGGAGGCAGAGGAGGTGGGATGTGTGATGAGATGTTAAACAGGATGACAGCGGATGGGATTCCTCATAGTCTTTTGGAGATGTGGGTTGGTTATATATTCGCTGGCACTGTGACACCGTTTCAGCATTTGATTTTTTTTTGTCAGTACATGATAATCAGAACACATTGCAAATTTATGCTTGATTTCTTTGTCATTACATGAGGAACACAGATGGACTGATGAGAAATGGTGGAATATATAACCGAAGAGTTAGCCTCCTCCTTTTGTCTGTACACTTTTGAGATCTCTTTTAGAAGGCATTCTGCTTTGATCTATTTCAGCTTGTCACTTTCCATCAATCTTTTATTATAATATTTATGCAAATGACATCGAATCTGGATCACAGAGTTTTTAATAACCCTTGTTAATTGCTCTTGAACTGCGTCCAAGTCTTGGTAAAACACAGAATGGTCGAATTATAAACCCTTGTATCCAACTTTAATTACAGTCACGTTTAAAATGACATTCTTCCTACGTCCTCTTAACAGTTCTCATGCTCTAGACCAGTGGTGTCAAATTCAGTTCCTGGAGGGTCACTATATGCGTTTGATCTTTCGTCCTTCATCATCAACCATCGAAGTTCAATTCCAAGGGCCCTATCACACACCAGCCGCGATGCAAGTGTTTTTTGCTAGTTTCAGCCCGACGCAATTATCATTTTATCAAAGTGTGCCACGTTGTTTAAATAGCAACTGCATTTGCAACCATTTGTTCGCCCATGGGCGTGCTGGTCTGAAAAGGAGGTGTGTTCAGGCTCATTGTTGGCACGTTGCTATTTTGCTATTTTTAATGTGCGCCTATAGGCAGGTGCACAACGCGCGTACACTCTGCTTATTACACACACAGGAACATGTGCTGCTGCGCACACAAACATGCCAAATATTAAAAATACAAGGATTACAATGTAAAAGATTATTATTGTGTCCATAAAGAAATGGTGGAATCCGGCTGGAATGCCGTAGATGGTCTGCTTGCGCGGTCAAATTCTGCAGGGTAAATAGTGAATCCACCATGGCGCGAGCGCAAATGGCTTTTGGGAATGGGAGATGAAACTCTGATTGGTTTGTTGCACGTTACGCCCAAAACACACCCATTATTCATTAAGAGAATAGAGACAACGGTTTTAGACCATGCGCCAGGCGCACCGACCATTTTTCCCGTCGTTAAACTAGCAAAAGTGGATTCGGACACAACGTAAGTGCACTTGCTCCGTGCGCTTTAGACCATGCACTTAGATCGTTAAAATAGGGCCCCAATACTCAAGAACGCAAGTACAGATGACGCATGATGTGTTCTTGAACACAAGTCCGTTCTTTATGTTCTTGAAATTGAGAAACAGCCACTGTCCTGCAAAGTTTAGCTCCAACCTCAATTAAACACACCTGAACCAGAAAATCAGGGTCTCACTAGGCAGGTGTGTTGAGGCCAGTTTGAGCTAATCTCTGCGGGACAGTGGCCCTCCAGGATTGAGTTTCGACGCCCCTGATCAAAGAATCATTAAGAATGGGAAGAAGTCTCATATTCTCACCAAGGCTGCCTTTATTTGATCAAAAATACAGTAAAAACAGAAATATTGTGAAATATTATCTCAATTAAATATATATATTTTTTCTATTTAAATGTATTAAATGTCAAAGCTGAATTTTCAGAATCATTATTCCAGTCTTCAGTGTCACATGATCCTTCAGAGATCATTCTAATATGCTGATTTGCTGCTCAAGAAACATTTCTTATTATTATTATCAATAATTGTGCTGTGTGATATTTTTGCAGAAACCGTGATACATTTTTTCAAGATTCCTTGATGAATAGAATGTTCAAAAGAACAGTTTAGTATTATTATAAATGTCTTTACTGTCCTTTTTGATCAATTTAATGCACTCTTGATGAATAAAAGTATTCCTAACTGACCCCAAACTTTTGAGCGGTATTGTCAGATATTTAGGGCCAGATTTACTAAACAGGACAGATTAGTGTGAGAGCGCAATTCCAAAAAAGCACAAATGGAAGTGGAAAGTTCTGCTCGTGATCTAATGACGACGCGTAAATTAAAGAACAAAGATGCAGCCGCATAATTTCCATAATGACCAAAGCAATCTACTAAGAGCAGTGCAAATCAGCGTCTGGTTTAAGACATGCTTTTTCTGGATGGTAAATAATGGCGCTAATACCAGGAAATTGACTAGCGCAAACCTTAGTTAATCACTTTGCGTGATTCATTTAAATACTCTCCTCCCATAAATGTTCAATCTGAAAGGGAAACTCCTAAAAATGCATATGGAATAAGGTCAGCTGGAAAAATAACCCTGTCCACGCCTTTTCAGTGCTAATTTCAATCCTGACAGTAGTTTTTTAACGCCAAAAGAGGGCTTGCGCTGACGCAAGCTGTTGGTAAATATGGCCCCTAATATGAAATTTGATTGCTTTAGTGTTTCATTCTGCTCTTTAAAAACTGGTCATAAATGAAATTGATCACAGTTATTTTAGTCTATTGACAGCTCTAGTTTTTAAAAGTCAAATACCTTTGTTTATTTTAAACAGTTATACATCTTCTTTTTAGTCTAATAGTTGGTGGAAAAAAGGAACACTGTCAGCTTAATACAAAGCAAGTATTCTCGAGATAATATTTTAATAATTTTTGTTGCTTCAGTACAGTGACAATATAAAAGCCAATTATTTTATTTGAGAAGAGAGTATTTATATCTGTATATTAATTTTATACATGGACGATATATACCCTATAGCTGCCTTTATATTTTAGAAAGTGACTCCCTCACAGGGGGATCTAAAGGTTCTTGGCATGAAAAAACCCTGGCCTATTTGAATCCTAAGTCTAAAATGGACATTAACAGTCAAGGATATATAATATGCAAGGTTGATTTTAATGTTGTTTTTCATTTTTGTCTACAGCCCGACTACCAACAAACACTGGGAAGCAGAGCTTGCAACACTAAAAAGCAACAATGCCAAGCTCACAGCTGCTCTACTGGAGTCCACAGCCAATGTCAAACAATGGAAACAGCAGCTAGCAGCTTATCAGGAGGAGGCCGAAAGGCTACACAAACGGGTGAGGAGGGGAGAGTTGACCTTGTAACCCAATATCATGAACATACAACAACCTTGGGTTCAATATATCTAGTGTTGTCTTGAACTAAGCCAGGGAGGGGCAACGTCCTGGAGAGCCACTGTCCTGCAGAGTTTAGCTCCAACCCTAATCAAACATATCTGAACAAGCTAATCAATGTCTTCAGGATTACTCATGGTTGGAGCTAAACTCTGCGGTACAGTGGCTCTCCAGGACCTATGTTAACTAAGCTAAAACTGTTGGTAAATTTCCTAGTGTTTCTAATGTCTATGACAAAGTTGTGAATGTGAACTCCCCTTCAGTTTAGGTCTTTGTAACCTAAACTAATTTTGTGAACTGTTTTTTTTTTTTTTGGGTCTCCAGGTTTCTGAATTGGAAAGTCAGAGTAGTCAAACCAATGTGATCAAATCCCAGAAAACGGAGCTGAACCAAACAATAGAGGAGCTGGAGTGTACACTGAAGGCAAAAGAAGAGGTACTGTTTATGTTGCATGGTCAATGACATCACTAACATCCTTCTTTCATTATCATTTTTTTGGCTTTGCCAGATGCTTAAGCCATTTAAAACTTCTTTCTTACTTGTTTTTCATAGGAAATGGTGCGATTGAAAGAAGAAATAGAAAATGCAAAGCAGCTTCAAACTCAGAAAGATGAACTCACTAAAAAATTAGAGGTAAGAACAGACGTCATCCCACCTCTCTCGGAAGGTCCGGGAGTCTCCCACATATTGATAGCGGCTCCCTGACGCCCCCAATTTATATACAATATCCCGGAAATCAAGTGAGCGAGAGAGAAAGCATGTTTCCACCTAGTGTTACGTTCCGTTTTCGGTGAACCGATCACAAGTGGTCAGCCAAGACGCATTACCGTTACGCCTGGTAATCTCATGCGTTTCAAATGCATCTTCTGTGACCACTTGCATTCGGATTTTGATCCTTTTTTCGTCACACTCAAATACATCACTTTCACCACACAAATTCTATTGAATGAGCAAATAGTAGCCTATAATACAATTTGTTTTATATTATTTTTGTGCCATCTACCGAAAATGAGTTTTTGCTGGGTGGAATGTCTGTAAGAACAGTGAAACAGTCATTGAAATATTACAGTATGTATAACATATATTGATCAGTCATTATAATCTTTTTATAGAAAATGATACTTTTATTCAGTAAGGACGCATTAAATTGATCAAAAGTGACTGTAAAGACATTTATAGTGCTACAAAAGATTTGTGTGTGTTTGCACAATCAATATAATAAATATATATTGTTATTGCAGCAAAGGGAGGGGGACTCTCTATTAGTGATTATGGTTTTGAAATTAAATATTCAACAAGGTGTTATTGTGAACGCGTACTTGTGTCCATGTTTTATAGCTGTCGTGTAATGAATGCCCACACGGTGTGTTGCAGGACACAGATTTGCGGAACAAGGAGCTTGAGGAACAGTTGGTTGATCTGGAGCAGCGTCTGGAGTCAAGTCAAGTAGATCAAGAGAACCTCCGCAAGAACCTCAAAACTCTGCTGGAGATTCTGGATGGAAAGATCTTCGAGCTGACAGAGCTGAGAGACAACCTAGCTAAGCTCATAGAGGACAGCTAGACTCCTCAACCTCTAGCCTCAAAACTTGATTTTAATGCCACTTTCCTCCTTTTATGAAATACACAGCATCCGATTCAGGCCGAGAGAGTCTGGCGTACTTTCGAGCGACGCCTCGACTGTCGGTCTCTCCTTCACTCACTTACACGGAATGATTAACCATTGGTTGCACTTGATTTTGTATTTTTGAGGTGGGTTCGTTCTCTTCAGTGCCACTGCTACCTACCAAGTTTTATTGTCAACAATACTCCTGTACTTTTATTGATGTTTCCTTGAATTCCCAATCCCAAAATCCCAAATTAGGCAGCCTGCGAAAAACACATGGCTGCATATAGGCTCCTACTCTTTAAAGGTGCTGGTTTCGTGTGCCTGGCTGTTTGGCGTTAATGGACGTTTCTTATGCTGCTGAGGACACTACACAATTACACTGACTGGATCTTCAGTCGTATTTTAAGACTGGATATTCAGAGCCATATGTTGTAGCCAAATGTTGTTGGCTTGCCTCTTCCCCTTCATGGAAACTGCCTCAATGTTAGGTCAGTCAAAGTTTCAGGATACTCAAACACTGACCTAAAAAGCTCTTGACATTTAGCAGACTCTGAGACGTAGATGTGGCATATGCTTTAGGCCTGTAATATACACTGAGCAATATTAGTGTGAGCGTTTGTATGCCAGATTAGTGCGAGCCTCCTCAGTGCGTCCGTCAGGTACTCAAACAGTGGAAAAGACGAATTTATGGCCCGCTATAGTTAAACTCCGGATTTCTCCAATGACCAGTGTAATGCTTTCGGATCGTACTGGCCTTATAATAACCCGTATCTATACATTTTTCAGGATTTTCTTGAAGACGAGGATCTTCCTTTGTTTGTTGACTTACCAAATGCAATTATGTACTCAATTCCTTACAATTTTCAATAACAATATTATTGTAATATTTAAAAAGTCCATCCTGCTGATGGGTATTATGATACATAGATCACTGTCAGTATGATTGTATTTATATGTGGGAAAGTTCTGTTTTAAATTTCCCAATGTTAATAAAGACTATTTAAAGATATCTGACTGCATTGTTCTTTAGAAACAAAGCGAGAAAATGATGTGTGACACACCAAGGTTGTGACACACCAAGGTTGTATAACATTCAGACCCCCAATCTGTGAGAGAAACAACAACTTTCTCTCACAGAGTGCAGAATTCTGGCTTAGTAAGTTACAGTATGCAATATGATTCATAGCAGACCTCCTTTGTCACAGGACCCGCGATAATATCCTGGTTTTACCCTTGACGCCTGTGTAAAGTACACTAGCAACAACTGAGGAACAGAAAAAAAGAGGGAAAGAAATTCAGTGGTTCCTACTTCCCAACCTTTTTGACACCAAAGACCCCCATTGTCTAAAACAACATCTGAAGGCCCCATGACTTTTCTAGTGATTTACTGGATAAGTATTAAGAATGAGGATTTTTTTTTTTTTTCTTTGCATAACTGGAAAAAATTTATATTGAACAAAAATGCCCATGGAGTTGTGAGATTGTACTTTTCCAGGTCTTAGAAATCACACTATTAAAATTAGGCTTTCCTTCGATGGTTAACTAGACATTCTTTTGACTATAAGCAAATTTGCTACCTACATGTCAACTAAATGTTATTAGAGTATTAGTAGACTCTGCTAACATTTTGTTGGTCCCCCAACAGACATTCTACTGACTATAAATAACTTTGCAACTTACATGTCAAATTATTCAACTACCCCGGACCCTAACACCTAACCACAACCTAACAGTCTACTAACCATCTACTAAAACTCAGTTGACATGTAGTCGACAAGTTACTTATAGTTAGTAGGATGTCTAAAGTGAACCATCAAATCAAAGTATATATTTACAGTATAATAGCTTATTTTAATGATTGTTTGGTCTTATTTTAGATCTGCTCCCCTGGTCGAGAACCATTTCTTTAATCCTAAACTTGAACCTTTTACACTAGGTTTGAAGGTTAGCTTCCCAAAAGAAGCCATTTCATTCCCTTTTTAGAATGTTCACGTCTAGTAAACACGTCTAGAATATCAGTGTGCAGGTCAGTAACACATTAGAGTGGTGCAAGTACCCTGGACAACCTTAATACAAGTCTTCAGTTGTGGTAGAGGGACACCTTGTGGTTGGAAGTAGAACTAGAATATAATTTATGTCATTTAGAATCAGAATCAGAATGAGCTTTATTCGCCAAGTGTGCGCAAACACACCCTAAGTGTGGTTTTCAGGAGCTCTGGGTATACCTGTACATACATACATACATACATACATAACACAAGAGGATAGAAAGAACATTTAAATAAGTAAGATTAAGAAAAGTAAGAATAAAAAAAAACAAAACAAAAAAACAACAACGATAAAGTAATAGGTTTTACATCTAGGTCAGAACACTTAAATGCATTATGTAATATGTATTCACATGCAAGTATGTATTTACTGTCCAACACTCAGGTGGCAAAAATGCCATAAGGCTACTGAATTATGAATGATAAAAACAGGTAATTGTGTTCTAGGTATTTAAGGTGGAGATAGCATGGAGAAAGAAACTGTTTTAGTTGTAGGCCTGTGCTCAGAGGCAGTGCTGTTCTAATGATAATGGCTAAAGTATAAAGGCAAGGTATAAGGCAAGTTTATTTATAGCACATTTCACACACTATGGCAATTCAAAGTGCTTTACAGGAAGGAATTAAAATAATCATAAAGTAAAAGCAAGGACAATTAAAACAGTTATAAAAGAAATTAAAAGAAATATGTGATACATTTAAGCAGAGGAACATTGTCTTGATCATGACGACAGCTGGATCCAGGTGCGAAACCCTGTGGAGAAGCAGATCAGAGTAGCAAGGAAAATGTTTAAATTAAGAGGTCAGTAAACTGAATACATAGGCTACAGTACATAGTTATTTAACTATATGGCTTATTTCTCCAACATAAAAATAAACCCTCCATCACCAGTCACTCTTGTCTGATTTCCAATAAGCCAGTTTGTTCCAAATGTTCTTTTTATGAAGAAAATGTAACATTTATTGAAAAATATTGTAGAAAAATGCTTAGCAAAAAATAAAAATATCATTCTCTTTAGGGTGGGAGCAGTAAAAATCTGAACTTATATGGTTTACAATAAGGTCTCATTTGTTAACATTAGTTAGGCTAATTAAAATGAACTAAGAACAATAATTCTACAGCATTTATTAGTTTTAGTTCATGTTAATTTCAACATTTACTTATACATTTTTAAAATTCTCATGTTGTATTTGTTAACATTAGTTAATTCACTGTGAACTAATATGAACAAACAATGAAGCATTTTATTTTAAAAGATGGCTCACTGTTAGTTCATGTTAATTAATTCATAAAATAATAATAACAAATGACCCAAAAATGTATTGTTGGGCCCTGCATAATATGTCAGTCATTCTATAATTAAGTGTAGCCTACACCTTTATTGATGATAATTGTACTTTTTCCTGACAATTGTCTTCAGAAATATCACATTTTAAACATTAAGAGAATGCATAGGCCTACTATAATCTCACATTATATTTGATCAATATTTTATGCACCTTGTTTGCTTGAAATTGTGTGAAATGTCCGTTAAATGAAAACATTTTTCGATGAAGTCAGTGGGTCTCTGAAGTCAGGATACTCGGTCAGTTTATATTACGCTGTAGCCACATTGGACCAGCGGTTTGGAAAATGGATGGATGGATGATTCAGCTTCTGATGAGAAGCGGGAATTCATTCGGCATGACCCTTACAGTGCATTATGGGTATTCTCTATATGGCAAATATCTTCTTCTTTTTTCTGTATTTTATCTCCAATGACCTATTGTCAAGGACAAAGAGTATATTAATTGCCTCCCAACTATGTTGGGTTATGGTTTGCGATATTTTTTTAATTTTATTTCAAATAAATATAAAAATTGTAGGTTAATCTGATCAAGAAAATAACATTTGATTGGCCAGACAAAGGTTGCCATTTAAGTTATGATGCAAAATGGGGAAATGGCCAACTGTGTTACCTGTCTATGTTACTTGCGTCAACTACTGTCATTGTTTTGACAGATAAATATCTAGATATTGCTTTTAATATTAGTTTGGATCCACATGAACTTGCGTTTTGCACAACATTCTTAAAATCATCAAAATTATCTTTAATCTTTGGATTTATGGTAAAAAATGATTTTCCTTATAGTGACTGTGCTGAGAATTTTACACATCTGCAAAAAGAGAAAGAAAGAAATATTGCAGCCCCTTAAAAATGTATCACTTAATCAGTGTGTGTAATGGCACACAGTTTGTCTGTAACATTGACAAACCCACCAGGGAAAACATGTTTTTTTCGTGTTTAATGATTAACATGTGTTTAATGATTAAGCTTTGTAAGCGGATACGTTACACTGATAAACTATGTAACTGAAACCAATGGCTGTTTTATTTATTTAAAGCATATTGTTTTGACACATTTTTACACTGATGTGAAATGTACCCTAAATTATAGAATGACTCACATAATGGCTTTTGTATAAATGTTTTGTATTGGATATGGATTTGTTCCTCTTCTAAATAGGCTATTGGGATTGGAATGCATTGCTTTCCAGTAGAGCTGTTGTAGGTATTGACAATATGTCTAACCAGTTCAATTTGAGGACACTGATGAGCCCTTTGGCCCGTCCTAGCCTCAGTTTCCCTGAAGATTAAACTGCTCCAGTCTGCTTCACCTCAATCTAGATGTCTTTTAAAACGTTACAGTCACGGAAAGTCACAGTTAGTTTCTAAGAACAAACCAGGATGGATACACAGAAACACGCTTGTGTTTGTAGAGTGAAACTTCATTTACATTACCATTTATTTGCTAAAAATAAAAAATTGTACTTAAATCATGCAAATCATGCTATTTACGTTTTATTAAATTTACAAAATAAAATATTTGGATCATTTTAAACATACATTTTTGACAAATTGAACAATTAAATTCATTAAAAAAGGTTGGGAAACTGGGATGTACAAAGTATTTCATCCCCTTTGCTTCATATAGACATTTATCTCACGGGCAAGTCAATACAGCATTTCTCAACATGATTACATCCAAAAACTTGAGTGGGAAAAGACAGACACGAATTCTGCAGGGCAGATTAGGTAAGGATGAGACACAGTGAAGTGTTGGTCAGAGTTATTTTTTTCTTGATCTTGGACTAAGCTTATTTTTTATTTCAAAATAAAAATACTAAAATATGTTACGGATAAAAATGAGTAATAGTGACAGTCAGCAAATGCACATGACATAAGAGTAGGGCATTTGCTTTAAATAATTCAGCTGTACACAGTATTAAAGCATCAGTTAGTCTGGACTTTGTTCGAGAACAGTGTGTACTGTCATGCCTTTTTTTTTTTTTTTTTGTACACACTTTATACACTGTATTATATCCCACACTCCTCACCTTGACTCACTTACAGTAAAAGACACAATAGAGCTCTCTAGAGTTGACACAGAAGTACTACAACATGCTTTTGTTAATTCATACTTCAATAGGCCCATTGTCCTTTTATGGAATCTTATTAATAAAATGGCGTCAAAATATTAATATTTAAATATTACAGATTGATAATATTTTGTATAATTGTATAACTGCAGCTGGACGTTTAAAAACAATCTTTAGACTTTATTATGTCACAAGGGTTGATTTGTATTAAAAATAATAAATAAAGGTTTCTTTCTTTTTGTTATATGAAGATACTTAATTTATTTTCAAAAGTCCTTTGTCTTATTGCCTCACCACATTGACCTAGACACAGACTTTCAATCTTAAACTATTAAAATTAAAAATTAAAAAAAAAATCATGATTTTTAAAATTGTATTTGTGTATTTTTTATTAAATGTTTTTATAATTTTTATTGTTTTATTTTATTCATTATAAAAATTATTACTACTATTATGAACTCAACAAAGACTGGAATACATAAACGTTTTCAGTAGGCCTATTGTGTGAAAATTATTTAAATGATGTCTGTCCCACAGTTGCAGCAACATACAGCACCACAACAAACATTTGAATCTGTAATTGCATTTGTAAAGTAAGGGAACAAAGCAGTTTTCTCCATGATTATTATTTTTTCCTTCAAAAGTAAGCCTTGTTTAGTAAGAAACACTGACGATCTAGAGATGAAATATGAAATATTTGTGAACAAAACAAAGAAAAAATCTAAGTAGCCTATATAATTTAGAATACTTTTTTATGTAGCCTATAATTTTCATGTAGGCTGTAATTTTGTGAAAAAATGTGAAAAGACTATTTAATTGTGAATTTAAAAGGATGTTGGCCATTCCAAAATATTTTTAAAACATAATTTCCTCCAAAGAATGCTATTGAATCCAATATTTAAGATAAGTGGCGAGATGAGTGGTAGCCTACATAGAAATGTTCATGACAGAAAATGTTTCAGAATAAGTTTGTCATAGACTGACGAGTTCTCAGGTGATGAAATATATAGGCTGCAATGTTGGATATTGTGGACAAATTATACAAAATTTGTGAGAGTGTAAAGGTGTTTTAAAAGAGTCCCAGGGCCAAAAGCATCCAGCTGTAAAAATGTGTCTTTCCATCCCACCACCCCATAAATGCACGGTGTCTCTTAAAATATCTCGAACTGATATAGTTAATCAGATTCTCCAGACAAATTGAAACATCTTCAGCAAAGAAAACGACGATACATTATAAAAAAGGAGAGCTAGTCGCCTATGTTAGTGAGCTGTGCTCTCATCTCTACCTATAGGCGCATAGGCGCATTCCGAGCAATAAAAACTTCCCGAGGGGCTGCAGTAAAGGAGGCGGTGTAGAAACAATGAGAAAGTAGCTGAAGTGGGCAAGAACTGACATTAATTTCAGACTAAGTCCGAACTTGGATCCGTGAACTTTAAACAATGGAATATTGTATGATTTTCCATGTATTCCAGTCTCCAGAGGTTTGATTGTGAAGCTGCATGTTTCTGCTGTGGCTCTTCCCTTCTGGCTCGTGTCGTGTAGCGTCAGAACAGAAGAGATCCGCCAACATCAGGAAGTTAAAGACTAATCAGCGAACTGACCGTTAATTCACCAATGTTAAGGTAAGGGGGATATAAACATTTTATGTTTGTCTTTCGGACTGCGTGTTATTGTTCTCAATTCAATTGTGTCGCATCTTGGTTTTGACATCGTCGAAAATCACGCCGAACAAAAGAGATCATTTACTTTTAGCTGTAGTGGTGGGATGGTACAACTTTACTAAAGCATTCAGAGAAACAGAACAAGCGAAGAGAGATGTGAGCCAGAGGAATTTACTGCCTCTCATAGTCTCTTAAATATTAATTAAACTGCTTTCTGAATTTGTGCTTTTAGGCAAACTTTAGTTAACCGTGACTGTGTTCAATGTTTGGAGGTGTGAGAAGATCTTCTCGACAATAACACGAGACGCCGGTATAAGATTTCAGATTAAATTAAGTTATTATCAAAGTTGGCTTGATCGGCTTCTAACCAAACAGTACAATAAAACAAATATGGTTTTCTGAACATGACACTTTGGTAATACCATGTTTTATATGTACCATAATGATTTGGGGATAAATATTTCACCAACCAAAAAGTAGCCTACCATGGGATTATTGTGTTTTTTGGGTATGGTAACATGACCATTATGTTTTTGGACATGTACCATTTGTACCATACCAATGTATATGCACCATTATACCACCGATTGATACCGGATTCACTGTATTATGGGAGTTCTACAATAAAAGTACGAGAATCTGCCAACGAAAACACCATATTGATAAAGTAGAGGATAGCCAGTAACTAATTACATATAAGATACGTTGAATAGGGTGAAGGTTTTTGAGGATGAATACAGTGAAGGATTCTTGTCAGCTTTCAAACTGTTTTGAAGGCAGCATTTGGTCAAATAGCCATTTGAAACTCCATTGAGCCATTGAAAGTCTGTCACCGTTTCTAGGGACTTGGTTCCATCTTCATTCAGAGGTAGAGAACCTCTTCATCCCTTTTCAGGACCATGTTAATTCCCCAGCAGGAGAGCCTTTGTGTCGATATCTCACAGCAACAGGCTCTGACATTCTTCAGGCCCCTTAAGAATCCATGGCACTTTCCTATTTGGTTTGCTGTCTCCTTTTTTGGGGAAATCATGCGGTGTGATTAAATTAAGCTTGAGCTCATTCTTTGTGTTTCTTAGATCTGAAACATTCTGGCCATTCAGGTAAACACTTGGGTAGCTCACAATTCAGCTTGATAATCAAGCAATCATTCTTGAGGACTGAATACACAAGTCTATTGCAACAAAAAAGCTGTATACAGAAGACATACTGTATGTGTAGCCTATACATATTTGAGATTCCCTGGGACAACAAGCTTTGACATGGTGTTGTGATTGCCTACCATTTAAATTTTAACTAATAAAACAGTGCTTGATGCGAAGTGAAAAGACTCTAACCTGACAAAATCATTCATTTATTAAATTCATTTATCACCTGCCTTCACAGTACTGTCATTGAAGGCTTTAAGGAAACCCTTACCTGTCATCATGTACTCAGCCTCAGTTTACTTAGGAGTTTTTAAGGCTGAAATGTCATGCCTTTCTTGTGTTTAGATTAGGATTTCATTGAGAAGTAGAGTTTGTTCTTTCACATTCTTTATTTTACCATCTTACATGCCTGTGCAAACAGGCATTTGCTACTTACACAATCTTGTGGTATCACAGTAAGGACCTGTCATAACACAGACTAGGTGAAAGTTTCATATAGCTTGCAGCAATGTCCTGTGATAGTCTCAAATGACTGTGAAATGACTCAAACACTTAGTGAATTGGTGGCTAATTCATATGTAAAGATACTATCTCATTTAATAAAAAAATGTAAGATTTTTAGAGAAAGTAGAAGAATGTTCACCCCCTTAACAAAATTGACACTTCTTGTTCTTTTATGGATTATTGATGTATTTAATATAAATTATTTATCCGTGTACACCTTTATACTTGATTTAAATTTCCCCTCCCTCTTATAACAACATCTCTTTTCTTCTCTGATGATGTGTTTATTGGTGTGAGGGCAGGACAACCTGTAACTCACATGAGATTACAACAATAGCAAACCACATTTATCCAATCAATTCCCAATAGGGCTGAGCGAAATGGCAAAAAAAACAACAATATATATATATATCTCAATCAGTCAATATCGATATTATCATGATAAATGTTAAATCTTTATTTCTTTCTAGTTTAAAGGCAGATTTTTTGCTCCTTAGTGAAAGTTGTAGAAGCCAGACTTTGTGGTTTTCTCATCAAAACACGATAAACATTTGCCAAACATGTGAACAATTGATATTACATATTTTTGTCTTTTGACAATAGCAGTAGCTTAAGTTGGGATGCAGATGTACATTTAGGTTCATAAAAAAAACTGTAAAAATTGTAACAATCTTTATTGGGTAAAATTCTAATATTCTGACTTTTTGAGACATTTAGCCTAGTATAAAACAAATGCACAGAAACTGCCATAGTGATTTGTGGATTGAAAAGCCCACTATGTTTTCCGCGTCAGTGTTGTTGATAGTGTCAGCACTGTTTCTTCTGGCTTTATAGTTTAAATCACGAGGCATTTGATTTGTGGTTTGAATGGGACAACTCTGCACCGAACTCAAGCGCTTTTCACTGGATCTCTCTGTGGTGTTTAGTGGTCACATGACTCATTCGCTCTAAGCTCGCGCAACAGCAATGGCAGCGCTCATCAGTTAGGCAAATTGTATTGGCACCAGTGCGACAGTCTGCAACAGGCATACACATACATTGTGCATAAACATTGTATCGAACATTTATCAAATTTTATTATAATTTTGTCAAGGAACATTATATCGCAATAATTAGTTATCATTTTATCATCCAGCCCTAATTCCCGATGGATAAAATCAAGTCCTGCCCTACATTTTATTATGCCCTACTTATTCAAGAAGCTCTTTTACTCAAATATACATCACAATAAGGAAGAATTTTCCATTTAGGGGTGGGCGATCTTCCCAAAATTTCAAATCACAATCTTATAACAAACAATCATGATCTACGATCTGAATCGAGATCTTCTCAATTTTGGGATGTACTATCAAGAATATCCAGACTGGAACAGTTGTCATTGTCAAAATAGTTATTCAATTCTGAGTTCAACTTTAAAACACTGCGTAGTCTTCACTGTTTAAATTAAATATACATTGTTTCTTATTAAACTACTTAAGTTATTCAGTCAAGAGCAGTGAGTGATTTTGTCTTTGTCTTTTGTGTAACATTAATGACACAGATATCAGCAGTAGGCTTTAAGTCCGAATGCATGGATCTAATACAATGGCACACATCTGATTTCTTTCCCCAACTATTTATTTACTTAAGACATAACTGACTGTCTTTATGTAAATACTCGCCAAGATGGACATTTTACATGTTTTTGTGTATATCTGACCATTTAGGTGCGCGCCTGAAACTCCAAATATACTTTGCTCGACTGTGTTCAGCTCCATTTCACAACGCGCACAGAGAGATTGGGGATCAGTCTCTTTCGCAATTTGATGGATTGACGGATGAACGGCATGCGGTTCAATGATCATTGTATCTTGATTATCACGTTTTCATAATCATTGGAAGCCAAAATCGAAACCAAAACTAAAATTTGATTCATCGCACATCCCTACTGCTGTTGAATTGTTTTTCTAATGCATCACCACGCATGAAAGACATGATTGAGACACATGATACAATTTGGCCAGTCAGCACAGTCATCTAGTAGCCAGTCATTGCTGTATTTTAACATTATTACGAGGACATAAAAGATCATGATCTCTACTATTCGCTTAAAAGAAGATCATGGATGTCTTCAAGATTGATCATGATATAGAATTGTTAGATCGCCCACCCCTACTTCCATTTCATGCCGACTTCATGCAGCGTTTCTCAGAAATTGCTTACTGCATCTTTAAATTAAGTTTTATGTAACAAAGTTCGGGAGGAGCATGTTCAGGTAATCATCCAATCAGCACAAGAAGAAGCCAGTATAAATAAAGCCTTCCCTTACCTCCTGTCTCATGACAAATTTCTCAGCATCCCGCCACCACCCCATCACCTCACATTCGGCTGGGTCTGCTCATAGATACCTATGAGCTATACATTCATAGGGGGAAGTACTCTGGGGTCGGGCCGAATTCCGAGCTCGGAGCCCTCCCCCCGGACAGCAAGCCAAACACGCATTATAATATTACATCAGATTTCATTAACATGTGAACTCGTGAAATACTGTTGTTTATGGCTCCAACATGTCTTCCACCTCAGTTTCAGTCCTCGCAGTTTCACTCCTAAACTTCTCCCTTGCAGTAGGGTGATTGCTTTTTTTCACTTTAAACAATTCATTAAAACAATAAAAAATAAAAAATAAAAAAATAAAAATAACCACTTTAAAAGAATAATTGTTCATGAGTCATGAAGAAAACACACCCAGGATGTTAGGTTGAAAATTTGACCTAACCCAGCTGGGTAAAAACAACCCAGTGCTGGGTTGCCAAAATGGCCCAATTTATAGTTTTTAATCATTTTTTAGAGTGTGCTGTGTGCAAGATTTTATAGAGAGTGCTTTATGTATTCAAAACCACATTTCCTTGTTTCTGTTCCAGAGGTCAGTGTGCTGATTCAGAGCTCTTGAGCAATGTAGATTTATGGTCTTGATTATAACTTTCTAAACAAATGTTCCTTATTTCTCTTCCTAGATTTGTTAATTCTGTGTCAGTACATGGATACTTTCCAGATGGTTCAAGTTCTCAGGAGTTGCAGTTTGAAGTGATATGGGGCTGATTTAGCTGTGATGATAACACCAATGGCCCTTCACTGACGTGCTGCTTGACCTCAACAGAGAAGAAAGCGTTTCCTCTCAAGTGCCGGCATCAAGGTTCTGCAGAATGTGTCACGTCATAGTCACATGCCGCTCTATGTTATGGACTTTGATGAGCATTGTGGTGGCATTTGCCGAGCTGGTGGCATTTATGAGCGCTGAATGGCTCGTGGGAAATCCAGATGGTTCTGAATTCAACTTCACCATCACCGCTTCTCAACGCAGCGACCAGCGCACCCTGGGTATATATAACCGCTGCATCAAGATGGCACAGCAGAAGGTGGTCCAGTGTGGGCCCTACGCCACAGACTTTATGGAAATAGCCAGTGGCTTCTGGCAGGCAACTGTTATATTTCTAGTCATCGGAATCTTCCTCCTGTCTGTTGTGGGCATCCTTTCGGTTTTCAGCATGTGCTTCCAGAGTATCTTGAAGAAGAGCATATTCAACGTGTGTGGCCTGCTTCAGGGAATAGCAGGTAAGATGGGAAAGTATACAGAAGCACTGCTTTCTTAGATTCTTAGCAGTCTTTTGTGGTGGCCATCTTTAGCTTAAAACCACAATCAATTAAACAGAAAATTAGGGAGTGTGTTTAAGTGAGACACTCAAGTTACCCCACAGAATGCTCTGAACTCACAGATTCAAGGGTTTGACATTCCTCTGGTGACCTCAAAGACCATGCTATCTAATTATGAGCTTCAGGACTCTCATCATCCTATTACAGAAAAGACAGTCTAAATATTACGGCATTGGAAATGTTACTTCAGTGTCTCTCTGGTGTCTCCAATGTTTATAAAACCTTGTTAAGCTTGTCCTATTTCTGATTTAAAACATAACTTGATCTCCAGCATACAGAGGCACAATGTTTGAAAATCTCAAACATTTAAACATAAGTGTGTCTTTCTTACTTGCAACCAAATAAATGTATAAAAGCCTTAAGAAAAATATATATACATTCTTCTTTTAGTTTAAAAAATAAGAAAATGGTAGTTGATTATATGCTTAAAGGGATAGTTCACCCAAAAATGAAAATTCTGTCATTACTCAACCTTATGTCATTCCAAACCTGTTAGACTTTCATTCATCTTCAGAACACAAATGAAGATCTTTTTGATGAAATCTGAGAGCTTTCTGTCCCTCCATTGACAGCTATGCAACTACCACTTTGACACTTCAAAAAGTTCATGAACAGATCGTAAAACTAAACCATATCATTTGAATGGTTTAGTCCAAATTTTGAAGAGACTCAATCGCTTTATATGATGAACAGATTTAATTTAGGATTTAAGCTCAACCGAACCTGAATGATGTGCGAGAACAAACCTTATTGGTTCTTGCGGAAGCTCAAACGTGCTGCGTAACACGAGAATGAACCTCATTGGTTCTCGCACATCAAACGAACATCCTTTAGCTTCAGTTTACCACAACTGATGTGATGTGTGAGTTGATGAATTTTTAAATGTAAATAAAAGCCTATATTAAAGCTGTTCACCTAAAGCAATTAAATCGATCGAAAATTTGGACTAAACCGCTCAATTCATATGGGGTGGCAAGCAGGATGAGGTCGAGAGCTGTGATTGCTAATGAACGCCACACATGTTTCATATCTATCACGGAGGAGATTCAGAAGCATAAAAGGAGGGGTGATGACAGTGAAGGACGAGAGAGGACCAGGCCTGGTCTATTTTACATTATGTCGGCAGTCTATTTATTTTATAATTAAAGTATGGTCTTAAATGTTCGCCAGTTCCCGCCTCCTTCTTCCCCAATCAACATACATTTGTTACAATTAGTTTTACGATCTCTTTGAACATTTTGAAGCGTCAAAGTGGTAGTTGTGTAGCTGTCTATGAAGGGACAGAAAGCTCTCAGATTTCATCAAAAAGATCTTTATTTGTGTTCCGAAGATGAACGAAAATCTTACGGGTTTGGAACGACATGAGGGTGAGTAATTAATGACAGAATTTTCATTTTTGGTTGAACTATCCTTTTAAAGTCGCAATGAAACAGAACTAGCGACAGATCTTTGCTTCTGTATTTTGATGTACAAGGGGGTGTAATGGATTATCAAAATAGAAAACATAGGGTGGGGACTTGATTCTTTCCTTTGGCTGTTTATCAGATTTTGAGATGTGGGATTTGCTTGCTAAAATAAATCCGCTCTTACAGCAAGTTGTGGATGGATGAGTTTAAGCCGACTAAATAATTGGAGAATTCCGGCATTTGTCACTAGAGAGAAGTCTGATGACATTCTAATTAAAAAATATGAGATAAATAAAATAAAAATGAAACATGCATGAATGAATCGTTCACAATCTATTGCATGGATTTAGAAAAAAAAGATAGAAATAATTTTCATTTCATGCCGGCTTGAATGCTTTGTGAATACAGCCCTAGGAATCCAACCTCCTTTTGTTACCATTTCTCAAACCAGCTCAAAGGAACAGAGCTGTAATGTTTATTGTGGCAGGGCACTCTGAGTCACAATACCAACAGATCAGTCTTGATAATGCACCTTACTTGCAGTCATGTCTGGAAACACTAGAACAATAAAGTATTGCGGTACAATAAAAATATTGTGGTTCATTTTATAGGAGACCAAGACCAACAACAGGCACAAGCAAATTACATAGCTCTTGTATAATTTAATTGAAAGATTTACGACACGGTGATTGAGTAATTTGGGAATAGTGAGTGCGTGACTTCAGCATGACTTCAGAGACAGGATCTCACTTGCCTATTTAGAGAAAGAACACGGAATAAAATAGAGGGATCACAGTGACTGGCTCTGTTTGGTATGAAGATTAGATCAGCAAGAGTTCTTGCCTTGACTTTTAAACAGTACTTACAATTAAATCACAGAGTTTAAGGCAAATATCTATTTAAAGCATAATCACATAGCTCATTAGAGGCACAAAATGACATTGAATTGAAATCGTGACTCATGGCTCACCCTTAGTTATTACAGGGAAACCGTTCATGTTGTAAAGATATTCTGATGATGATGTTATCACACAGTTCAAAAGGGCTACAGGGTTGTTGTCAGGATAAACAAGGCTAAATCTCAGTTTCTAGTTTTGTATGAGCATGTCTCTGAGGAAAGTTTAAACTTTAAAGAGAAAAATGAGGGTAGCATTCAGTTTTCAATCCATATATATAATATAAATGTGTGTCATGGTTTTTCGGCGCGTTTCGGTATGTGCTATGTTTAGGGGAACATAGGACTAATGTTAAATAAAATGAAAGAAAATAAGAACAAATAATCAAAAACTACAACGAATAGCACAAATAAATAAAATAGAGCAAAGATACAAATAAAATAAACAGTGCTTTTCAGGTAGGTCTAACAGCATTTTACAGGTACAGAAATTGAATAAAGTAATACAATGTAATCAAATCACATATATTTGTTGAAATAATAAAATTATATATAATTCAAGCAAGTGATCTATGAACAAACCCCTCTGTAAAAATTTGGTGAATTTTATTGCTACCGAAATGGAGATAAGATCAATGCATGCCTTATATGCGTTTTAATTGAAAGCAAACATATAAAAGTGTAGTAAAATACACATGTAGTTGTGTATTTTGGTCACATGGTCTGAAGACTACCCAACCCAAAACCTAAAAATTGACCAGTGCATAGAAAAAGGGGGTTTTACTTTTGTCCACGTCTTCCCTTAATCATCATTCAAATTCTATGAGAATTGAGAAGTCCACACACCATGGATTTAACAATAATGACTGATTAATGATATTGAAATAACTTTCAGAATTATTTTTTATGAAAGATAAAAACATTGTCAGTCAGAATCCAGCTCGAGCATTTAAGGTGGCAGCCAACATAACTGCATACACACACTTACAAAACGTAATACATTATATTGTAAGCGGACTGTTGAAATGAATGATTAAATCTATCCTTCTTTAAAATGTGACAACATCCTAGTATTGTACTGGCGAGAACAGCACTCCTATTTTCTTTGGAAAATGAAAAAGTGTAGGTTTTTCATGACATTATTAGACATTCATGTATGTACTGGATGCGTTTCTATTTGTTTGTTTGAAGTGGTTGTCTTTGTAATTACAGCATTCCCGTTCTCCTCTTTGCAGGTCTATTCCTCATTCTAGGTCTGATGCTCTATCCTGCAGGCTGGGGCTCTAAGAAGGTGGTTGACTACTGTGGCCAGGATGCTTCGCCATACAAAGTGGGCTTGTGTTCTCTGGGCTGGGCCTTCTACACAGCCATAGGAGGCACTGTTCTCACTTTTCTCTGTGCCATGTTTTCAGCCCAGGCTGAAATCGCCACCTCCAACGACAAGGTGCAGGATGAGATTGAAGAGGGACGGAGTCTCATTTGTGTGCTGTGAGCCAAAACCACTCAAATGAAAGAAACATTTGTGTTCCATGTTTACTGCTTGAAATTACTGTTGCATAAATGGGAATGTAGTTCAGACCTTCTGTCGTTCTGCTGAACAAAGACTTTACAAATATATTTGCTTTTGCTTTCTTACTCTTATCTCATCCTATCGCTGTATCGCCATTGCAAAATATACGAATCGCTAATTATTCCTAGGAAAAATAACTAAACTAAAACTTTTTAAACTAACAAATGCATTTTTTAACATTGTGTTTATAAGCAAATGCATTTAATCAGTATTTTGATTGTTACTCAATTTTACATGGGATTTTTTTTTAATAATGGATGGAACAATGCTGTAAGCAATTTTGTTTATGGAACGATATACTGAAAATAAGTGTAGTCTCTGAATGATATCTGAAATAACTGCCCTGTATCTGTGATCTCTTTAAACTGTAAAATAAAAATGGATTATTTGTTTAGCCAATCAGAAGGCGATTGATGTGCTTTCTGGAATAGCATGATCCTGCAATATAGGGCCGCCGCCGCAGTCTTTCCACTGTGTGGTACGACTCAGGCTCGCTTTACTTTGGCTCAGTTTGCAGTTTAGTACCCCTTGCGATTATAGACTTATCGTTATAGTTGCGCCGCCACCTCGTCTACTTACCACGATACTGCCATTTCTTTTTTTGAAGTTGCGCGCGAAAAATCCAATGACGCTGGTAGTGACGATTCTCTCTGAACAATCAGAGATCTGCAGTGTTTGCACGTCACATTTTAGTATCGATACCATAGACTGTAAAAAAATATGGACATGGTGTCTGTGACATCACCCGTAGGTTTCTGAAGAGGATTTTTGAAGCCTAAAGTGGGCGGAGCCGGCCGTCGCCATCTTGGCAGCGCGTCACTGCGCGTCATTCCCGGGTAACTGAAAATGGGGAAAGAGGCGGGACGTGAATGGAGCTGCGGTGCCTGGGGGCTGAAACCAAGCCTACCTAGCTCAACGTGATCAAGTTGTCTATAGATGGAAGATATTGGCGGTTGATTTTGAACTGATTTGAATGTTTTCAGCTTACTTTTGAGATAAATAACTAATTAATACATGTGGTAACGTTAATTTCCAACACTAGATGACTAAACTGTTTATAAACGTAAACAGTTGTCATGAATCAGAATTAATGTCATTCGTTACTTAATAACTTACATCTCAAACAAACAATTTGAAGCAAATCAATTCAAATCAATTAACCCGAATATATGAGTGTGTATTTGGATGTCTCCTGGTTATAACGTTAGCCTACTTGTCATAACGTTAATAATAGAATGTTATTATCACCACTTTACATTAGTTAGCGCATGAACAGCTTATGTTAAATATTGTAATTCCCCAGAATGTTGATTCATTACTACAGTGTCCAAAAGGTCATAATAAATGTATTTTAGCTTAAAAAAGGTGGTGGACATCACAGTCCTCATTCTGTTCCATTGTAGCCTAGGCTAGGCTACTGTCTATTCTTGAGTAGCCTAATTACAGGCCTATCTCCTACACATATTTTTGAGGACATATCAACAATTAAAACAAATACTTCCAACATAGTCTGTGTTGGTAAATGTTTCGCTATTTATGAAATGCAGGCGTAACATTATATGACAACGTTTCAGACTGTTTTATATAGTGGTGGGCCGTTATCGGCGTTAACGCAGACTCTTATCGCGCGATAAAAAAAATATCGCCGTTAATCTATTCTCCAAATTGGGTTGGGAGCGTTGGGAGCTGGCTCAAGCTCCACAAGCTATGATGACGCAATCTACCCGCGGCCGCGAGGAACACCCGGCTGCAACGCATCATATTCGTCGTCATCTTAAGTAAACACGGCTGAAAGTGAAAGCTGGTGTAAAAGATCGGTGCAACATCCATTATTTGGACTTGGTTCGGATTTAAGCCGTCCGACGTAGACTGTGTGGTGTAACAGTTCGGTAAGTTAACACACGACTAATCCGTTCTACCACCTCAAATTCAAAACGAAACATATCACTGAATACCAGCGCGCGTATTATTCCCAATATATCTTAGTGAGTGGTGTAGTAGCACATAATCTCTTTTTATTAAAAGCGCCCGATTTTAAGAATCGTTGTTGTGTTTCTTTTTAACTGAAAAGACATCAGTTAGACAATATTCTCATTTTAAATTTGGGGTTTCATAAGCTCCAAGCCATAATAAACATTAGACCTAAAAGTCTCTGCAGCTAGTGTACTTAAATTTTATTTATCTGCAAAATTATGTTGTATACTTACAGTTTTGCACAATATATGTTCTCAAAACTACATACACCCTTTCAAAAAACAAACAAAAAAACAAACAAACATTTAGCAGTTGTTTAGCAGGGTCTGTGTAACCTGTTCTGAAATGGTTTTATTATAATATCGTTATCGCAAGAGGCTGCAATGTATATCACAATATGGATTTTAGGCCATATCGCCCATCCCTAATTGATAGCCTATAGTAGTTGATAATAACATAGGCCTACCTAATGTTGCCTACGTACGGTAACAGTACAGTAGTAACCTTTTAAAGTCTGAGTAGAACAGCTTTCTCAAGCAGTTTGTGATATATTTTGGGAAACAGGAGATGAGCCCCTGGTCTAATGCGCCACCTGGCTTGAGAAACCCGTTCTCAAAGACTTACTTTTATAGTCATTATTTGGGTAGCACACATATTCTGAATGCCTTCGGCAGAATTCAAATGAGCCATTTTAATCTAGATTAATCTAGATTAATTTCAAAATTAATCTAGATTAATCTAGATTAAAAAAAATAATCTATGCCCACCTCTAGTTTTATATGGTTTCAGCCTACAGGTAATCACAGTCTGTCGGATTCTGGAGTGTAATAAAGTTTTAAAATTATAAATAATAAATAAATTACTTGAAATAAAATTAATAAATGAAATGATATTAGAATTTCACTCGCCAAAAAAAGGGTTCCCAGACTTCTTGGACGGTCTGTTAGAATTAATCCACTGCCAGCCATATTATTATAATTGTGAAATAATACCGAAAAAAGCACAAACACAGCAGAGATGCCAAGTTTAGTGGCTGGAATTAATTATTATTATTACAGTCAATGGAATTAGCTGACAAACGGCTAATGACAACAGTGGCAATCCACCTGTCACTCAAGTGGCCACGCCTTTAATTATGCAGAAGTTTAAGGCTTAATATAATTTAAACGGATGAGTTATAAAAAATTCCCTCCCCTCACAGTTGTCATGAAGGGTAGAATTAGCTGTATAGACCAAAACCACTTTTTGTACCAGGCGGTAAACATATTTTTTTCTGCTGTAAAGTTGGGCATTGTAACATGGGGGAGATACAGATTTGTCTCCCTTTTGGAGCCTGTCTCTAGCGGCCAGTCGATGAATTGCAGTTTAAGTCACTTCCGTTTTGGCTTCAAGAGAGACCGCGGGAGGTTGCCGCTTGATCGATACTGCTCGCTTGGAACCTCAACCGAGGTGGTGCTAAAAAGTTCCAGGTACTAAGAACTGTACACAGGGGAAACCCTCAAAAATGGAGCCGAACCGAGCTGTGGAAAAGCGCCATTTGAACCACATTTCTAGGACCCTAGTTATTTTTGTATGCACTAGCAGTTTATACTATTTTATAGCACTTGCAGTTCAATTCTGTATTTATGTTATTATTTTTCAGGCATGATTTGCTGTTTTAATTATCTAGATTTATTCGATATATTCTCCTAACCAACCCCTAAATGGCCGACATGTTCTTACGTTAAAAATAAGGTGGAAAGATAATTAAAAAATTGTCTTTACACCTGTTTTTATTCAGGTTTAAATCAGGTCTCCTCAGTCTGATGGAGTAGAATTGGATAGGTGGCACTGCCTCATAAAACTAGGGTCCTGGTAATGCTATCCTAGAATTTAAAAAAAGGCGGTTGCTAACAAGTGGCTAAATGGGATTAGAGAGGCTGTCGAGGAGATTAAACGTCATCACGCCGAACAGGTAAACTCAGCATGCTTTTACAGCCTCATTGTGCTTATAATTGTACTCTTATAAAGTATTCTAACTCAAACTTTCTGGGGAAAAGTCTTTTAGATAAAAACTGAGTTGTTGGAAGCTTAGTGATGGTTACGGTGAAGTCGTGGGACCGTGGTGTAGTTAGTTTTTTTTACTTCTGGTGACTGCATTTAGGCTTCAAAATTCATATAAGTTGTGTTCATCTGTGATAATTATTGTGATGGGCAAAATGTAAGTATCAAACTTGTTGATCACAGAGCTTGTTTTTTGATATAATCAAAAACTTGATGTGAAAAAAATCATATTGGGTTTTTCTCGAAGGAACCAGTGTGATGCTAACTGCCAGTTGGCCTACAAAGTGACGTCATACCCGCACCACTCTATTATGCTGCGTTCACACCATGTCATTCTACTCAAAGCTGTTCTCATGACATGGAATTATGCGTTTCTATGGCAACAGTATCATCAGCACCCAAATAATAGGTGTGTTCTACCAAGCGGCAACCTCCCTGTCTCCAAAGAGTATAGAAGTACCAAGAGACGAAACTCCGTTGCAGTTTTGATAACAATCGCTAGATGGCGCTGCTGTCGCCATTTTGGACTGAACCAACGGCTTTACCGTTAGCACAACTACCGAATAGGTCTTCAGCATTAACATTATGTCTGGAAATAATTGGAAACAAAGAAAACAGTGTTCTGCCATCAACTGCAACAACTACCAGTGTACAACCAACTAGCATTTCATAGATTCCCCAAAGATCCAGAGAGGTAAAGTAGAAAAGGTTTTTATTACCGTTAAAGTGAGCTAACGTCAACGATAACAGGTGCTGTAACGTTAATGTAAGCTATAACCGCAGTAACAATTCGAAATGGGCTTTTTAAATCGCATATTATCAGAGATATATGAACACCTAATCTGGCAAATGACCGCTTTATTAATTCATTGTTTTAAAGAAGACATTTGCCAGATTATTGTTGAAGTGAAATAAATTATTAAAGTGAAACAGAAAATAAGTTATATAAGTGAGTTTATTAAAATGTACAAATTTAAAAATATATATATTACAAAATATACACACTTTTTAATCAGAGAATAGCATCAAGTCAGTTAAACTCCTGGGATATTGATCTGGTCAGTTAAGTAACAGAGGTGGTTGGTAATCAGTTTCAGCTGCTTTAGTGTTAATGAAATTAACAGCAGGTGCACTAGATGAGCAACAGTGAGACAACCCCCAAAACAGGAATGGTTTTACAGGTGGAGGCAACTGACATTTTTTCCCTACTCATCTTTTTGGACTGTTTTTCACCAGTTTTGCATTTGGCTAGGGTCAGTGTCACTACTGGTAGCATGAGGCGATACCTGGACCCTACAGAGGTTCCGCAGGCAGTCCAGCTCCTTCAGGATGGCTCATCAATACGTGCCATTGCCAGAAGGTTTCAAGAGCATGGAGGAGATTCCAGGAAGACAGACAGCTACTCTAGGAGAGCTGGACAGGGCCGTAGAAGGTCCTTAACCCATCAGCAGGACCGGTATCTGCTCCTTTGTGCCAGGAGGAACATGATGAGCGCTGCCAGAGCCCTACAAAATGACCTCCAGCAGGCCACTGGTGTGAATGTCTCTGACCAAATAATCAGAAACAGACTTCATGAGGGTGGCCTCTGGGCCCGACGTCCTCTAGTGGGCCCTGTGCTCACTGCCCAGCACCAGGGAGCTCGACTGGCATTTCCCATTGAACACCAGAATTGGCAGGTCCGCCACTGGTGCCCTGTGGTTTTCACAAATGAGAGCAGGTTCACCCTGAGCACGTGACAGACAGGAAAGGGTCTGGAGAAGCCGTGGAGAATGTTATGCTGCCTGTAACATCGTTCAGCATGACCGGTTTGGTGGTGGGTCAGTGATGGTCTGGGGAGGCATATCCATGGAGGGACGCACAGACCTCTGCAGGCTAGACAATGGCACCCTGACTGCCATTAGGTATCGGGATGAAATCCTTGGATCCATTGTCAGACCCTATGCTGGTGCAGTGGGTCATGGGTTCCTCCTGGTGCACAACAATGCCCGGCCTCATGTGGTGAGAGCATGCAGGCAGTTCCTGGAGGATGAAGGAATGATACCATTGAAGGGCCACCACGCTCACCTGACCTACATCCAATAGAACACCTCTGGGACATTGTGTTTCGGTCCATCTGACATCACCTGGTTGCACCTCAGACTGTCCAGGAGCTCAGTGATGCGCTGGTCCAGATCTGGGAGAAAATACCCCAGGACACCATCCGTCGTCTCATTAGGAGCATGCCCCGACGTTGTCAGGCATGTATACAAGCACGTGGGGGCCATACAAACTACTGAGTACCATTTTGAGTTGCTGCAATGAAATTTCAGCAAAATTGACCAGCCTGCTGCATCATTTTTTCACTTAGATTTCCGGGGTGTCTTTGAATTCAATCCTCTGTAGGTTGATCATTTTCATTTCCATCAAACGATGTGGCATCCTTTCGTTCATAACACATTACCAAGTCTATATTAGTATAGATATCCAGCATGATATTTTTCCCCATTGAGATCTGATGTGTTTTCAAAGTGTTCCTTTAATTTTTTTGAGCAGTGTATTTTACTCTATAACTGCAAGAAAATGAAAACAAAAAATCTGAACAAGTTGTGTTCCACATTTTAGGTTGATATCTCAAAAAATGAGCTTTCAGTAAGATTTTATTTGGGCGTAGTACCAAACTTTTTCACTAAATGGACAGCCAAGCTTCCTTACTGACCATATAAGGGTGCCTCTATTTTCATATATGTTTTGAGTGATCTGAACCATGTATTTCCACAATTTTCATACAATTTATGAAGTAGACATCCTATTCAGAGGTAGTATGGGTGGTTTGGCAGTATTTGATTTGAATTCAACCTCTAATAAACACATAAAAAGAGCACATATGTGCGTTATAGCTCGCTGCCGCGTCACAAATCGAGAGTCCATAATATTTTTCTTATTGTCTAAAACATTTTCAGGCACCCTAGCGCACACACACGCAAGGTCTCTCACTCCCTCACCCTTTCTGCCGTGTGCTCTACACAGTTTGGAGCTGTGCACTCTTGCTCGCTCGCTCCAGAGCCCGTCTACGGAGAGCCTTGGCACTTCCTATTAAGTCCTATTGTACCGAATTGTGGTTGTAGTTCCACTGGAGGTGATCGTGGGCGAGTGCAAAATGAATGGGAGTCTATGGTGCTAGACGGCTAAATTTGTCTCTTTCACCCGATTGCCGTTGAGAAATCTCAGATTTGATTGTAGGTTTTGCAAGTTCAACATGGGTTATAGGTCGAAAGTTGAATGAACGAGTACTTGTGTCCTTTCGATTTCTTACAGGTTGAGTTGTTGTTGCCCATAACACGCTAGCATTCTGCTAATGAACACTGATTGGTCAGTGAAGGACTGATTACGACCAGAGATACCGCTTGATGGCATCGTGGCTTTCAAAGTGGGACCAGAAACAAACAAAACAAAAACTCTTCTAGCACATTTATTTACCTGTGTCAGCTGTGTTGTCGATGCCTCGAGAGAAAAGAAAGTGCAGAGCGCGAAAGCACCAAAGTGACTGAAGGATTGCCGTAAAGCGTGTTACTGCAGCCAGTCCAGAAACCGGAAGTAACCAGAGAGTGCCAATTCTCTTCCTATTAGACATTCTCTGCTCGCTCTAGATTCCGGGAGATTTTAGCTAATTTGCGGGCATCAGGGAGCCGCTATCAATATGCGGGAGACTCCCGGAACTTCCGGGAGACTTGGGATGTCTGCTATAGAGATATTAAAAACTAGAAACTACTATTTAGTTCCCTTAACCGCTTTTGAATTGAAACCGGTATCGTTCAATTCTAGGACAGCTGTGTTGCGTTCAGTCCAAGATGGCAGAGCTGCAGCTCTGGGCATGGGTGCATTTGTTGCAATGGAACGTTCTATTGAGTTTCGCCTCTTGATACTCTTTGCTGTCTCTCTCTTGAAACCAACACGGAAGTGAATTCAACGGCAATTCATCGACTGGCCGCTTGAGGCTGGGTGCAGAAGTGAGTCAAATCTGTATCTCCCCCATGTTAAAATACCCAACTTTACAGCAGAAAAAAACATGTTTACAGCCTGGTGCAAAAAGTGGCTTTGGTCTATACAGCTTATTTTTCCCTTCATGACAACTGTGAGGGTGGTGAATTTTTTTATAACTCATCCGTTTACATTATATTAAGCCTTAAAGTTCTGCATAATTAAGGGTGTCCACTTTTGAGGTGGATTCCCGCTGCAGTGGTCATTAGTCATCATTAGCCGTTTGTCTGCTGTCTGTTAGCCGTCACATTACCTCAGCTAATTGTCTGACTGTAAAAATAAATAAATTCGGAAGTGACGCGCTGCCAAGATGGCGACGGTCGGTCACGCCCACTTTAGGCTTCAAAAACGGTCTTCAGAAACCTACGGGTGACGTCACGGACACTACGTCCATATTTTTTACAGTCTATGGTTCTACCTGAAGTGATGCTGTGCAGACCTACAATAGGCCTATGTCACGAAAAAATTGAAGACCGGAAGTACGTCTTTTAGTAGGGATACGGCTCTTCCGGTTAGCTCTTTACAATGGCGGAGTCCGATAGATACCGCTGGACCAAATCTCTCCGCAACCTGCCTGAAATCACATATGACGATGTGGTTCGGATGGTAAATGAAAACTCTTAAGTGGAAAAGCATGAAAGCTGAGTTATGGCTGTCTACGTCCTGACGCAGAGCAACCCGGTACACTACAACAACAGCGGCGGGCCGTTCGCCAGTAAGGTAAACGTTTCTATGGTAACAGCGAGTTGGACCAATCAGCAGACGTTGTTGCTACGCTTAGGATTGTGGGTAGTGTAGTTTTTTTTCATAAGATTGCGGATAAAACATGTTTTTCTTAAAGGTCCCATTCCATGGATTATTTTTATTATTTTATAATGTTTCCAGGGGTGCCCTTATAATGTTAGTATGTTTTTTAGATCAAAAATTGTTATAATTTAGAAATAAAAGGCATATTTCCTAGCCTGATTTCATTCCCTGGTTTGAACACTCTGTTTGAAGGGGCGTGTCTGCTGTGAGACTTCAGTGTAAACGCCCTCTGCTGTGATTGGCTGACATGCTTGCATATGAAATATCTGGCATTACATGTGGAACTATCTGGAAAACTTTTACTATTACAGCTATTATACGTTTTTACTATTACAGCTATCTGGATTAACGAATCGTGAGAAGTTTTTTAAGTATTTAGATCTATTCCCATCACATAAAAGGTTGCAGTGATGATGAGCATTAAGCAGATAACAGTCTGTTGATCGCGTGAAAGATCTTATCATTGCAACGCAGTTTCTGCACTCTCACTAATGATTTCACCAATGCAAACATGAGGCATATAAATACAGTAAGAGCTTCGTTGTGCAGTGTAACAGCGTCATTGATTTCATAACGAGTTTTGGCAAGTGTCCAGATAAACTCGCGCTGTGTGATTGATAGCTTGGGCGATTGGAAAGGGATTGTTCTTTGATCGCTTTCTGTATATTAATCACAGTTTAAGTAAGATTATTTTCATCCTACTAAGAGAAACGAACGATGTGAAGAGTGATCGCTACTTCCATATTAAATCACTACTTACCGCTTGCTGGAATATAGTTGAAATTGCCCCCTTCGTCAGTATGAAACGCTGAGAGAAGTCTGCTTGATATTATTCCAGGTTAGAAAAACAGTCCGTGGTGAAATGGACAGAGCAAACTAACAACTTCGAATTAAACTTTTGCGGTATCCGATTATAGATAAACATCAACCACGTCTGTTGACATTTCGCCATCAATACGCCTGTGTTCCTGTGGGCGGAGGTTACGGTTCTAGTGACATCATTAAAGCAGGATGTAGAGGGGTGTAGTCCAATCCAGCCGTTTTTTGTAGTCAACTTCTGTTAAATAAAATATCTCGCTTGGCATTGAACTTTGAGCTTTATAATTTTACAGATATTATTTATACTCTAACAACAACATTACACACTAACTAAAGTTTGAAACATGGGATCACATAGAACGGGACCTTTAAAACAAGGTTGATTTCATACGAACTTATAGCTTCTACAGGAGCAAAAACCTTCGTTTCACAACCTCATAGTTAGTGGTCAGTCTACCTCGGATGGTTTAGACATTATGGCTGATAATCTAAATCCTTATGGAGAAATACTGTTGACCGGAAGTTCTGAATCCCTACTCCGCGTTCCGGAAGCAGGAAGTGTGACATAGGCCTATATCTGTGTGTATAACATCAAAGTACCTTGAGAGCGATTGGAGAGAATCGTTCTTGCTGTCATACACCGATCGGTCTGCGCAACGTCACTTCAAGTAGAACACATCTCGACCTGCCACATGCTTCAAGTAGGAGCTCTCAGAAAATTCCCATGATTAGCTGTAATCTCCCAGTCGATTATTTGGTCGATACGTTCTGGCTCGACCAAAATTCTGATTGGTCGTGTGCACCCTGTTTTTGCCGCGTTCATTTCATTAGTTTTGCCGCATTCATTTAATCAGTTTTGCCGCGCTCATTTCATCAGTTTTGCTGCGTTCATCAGGTGGAAAGCACTAATTGCTAATGGGGGTGTTTTCAGAGCACCGCTGTTTCACAGGTAACAGTCTGTCTTCAGAACAGTTCTGCTGTGGCTTTCATTGGAGCTATTATTTTGTTGTAAAAATACTGACAACTGTGTTGAAAATGAACATCACTAAAAGGGGCTCTAGGTAACTTTTTAACCTTAACTGAACAGCTTCGGAGTCAGTGGAATGGTTATATTACTTATTTCGGGTTGAATGGTGGTGGTTTCGCACCCCCCTGGTGCCCGAGAGCGGAAAAAACTCACTTGCAACTTTGGGGAGAATGAGGTCTGTGCAGAGCAACAAAGGGCGTTCCTCAATTTTGGGGCGTTTTCCAACTGGGTAGGCGTTTTACAACCTCTGTGCCTGGTTTGCTAAAACTTGAGTGGGCGATTCCTAATATACTTGAATATGCTTTTCCCATCAGATATGAGTGAGAAAGCGAGAAAGCGGTGAAATGAGGAGAGAGATCACCTGTCCTGCATATGGATGTAAGTGGATTTTTGTAAATTCTCATTTTGTCTAAGTTAACGTTTTAATTAGTTTGTGTAAATTTGCTTGCAACATGATTAGACAGAAAAAGCTCCAAGAGGTCTGCCACTTACAATCTATCGCTAACCATTAGCAAACATTCGCTAACTTTTTGGTGCATAAGTTTGTTACTTTAGTGTTGATAGTGGTAGTTTGCTTATTTTTTTCCTGTCGGAGTATTCTAATATAAAAAAAAAATAGTTAGCTTGTCAGACTAGAAAACAATAGTTGTAAACAAATGTTAATGGACTATTCCACCGAATAGGTGCCATTTATGTCCCCAGGACATTATGGCCCAGTTTCACAGACAGGGTTTAGCCTAAACCAGGATTAGTCCATAGTTCAATAGGACTATTTAAATAATTTTCATAAACATGCTTAGAAAAAAAAAGCGACAAAACAAAGGCACTGATATATTTTAAGATCAGTCAGTGCAAGTTTATTTCAGTTGGAACAGCTCAGACTTACATTTTAGTCTAGGACTATAGGCTTTAAAATTGTTTGTGAAACCGGGGGGTATAGGTACTAATATGTACAAAAAATAACTATAAATACATTTTAAGGAAAGTGTTGTGCACATTAATCTAACTGAAAATTTAAAAACTATAATAATTTTGGATAAATAACGTTTTCATTAAGTCCAGAACACACTCCCTTTATATATGAAATGGTGTTTGAGTGTGAGGTGCGCTGTAAGAAAACAAGAAAAGCTCCACAGAAAAGCTGAAAAAGCATTGCTTGTTAAGTTTATTATTTTTAATATCAATTTTAATGTAATATTTATAATTTTTCTGTTATTTATATTATATCTCATAACCCATTATGTACCCCTAAACATAACCCTAACAAAACCCTCTGCAGACCACTAGATTTAAATAGAAACATGATTTGACCTTTTTTAGCAGTGAGATCAGCTCACTAGTCAATGTTCAACACTCTTCATTATATCAGTGCAGGCATTAATACCTCACATGTGTAGTCAATCCTATAGACTAACATAATGGATGAATGTTAAAATGTAAAATGATTATGTACAGAAGAGGAAACTTTTTTTAAATTAAAATGGATGAATTTGTTGTCTATTCAGCACATCACAATTCAGCGGAGAGGACAAGAGCCTCAACCACAGCGCTACCTTGCTGCTGTGGAGTCTTTATTCTAATGGTAGGATCAATGGCTACTATTGGTTCTGCAGGTGCCATGTCAGAATTAAACATATGTGCAGTTATTAATACATAATTCATGTTGCTGTATGCTCTCTATGTCATCTTGGGGGGAACATTTGACTTTTCACAGGTGTGTTTTCCAAGCTCATTAAAAAACATTCTGTAAGTTTAAGAATTGTTTTGATAAACTTGTGCTTTTTCCAACTATAGTCAGACATACCAAGTATAAGAAGATGGTGGTCTGTCCTTTTGCTGGAGAAATTCCCACCAAGGTGTTTGACTCCTTTCTTTCTTTCTTTCTTTCTTTTTTATTGTTATTAGTCCTTTTCTAAAAAATAATGACAAGGATTGCAAAATGCCTTTACAGTTAGTGTGACTTTTAGTTTTCATATCTTCATGCAATGAAACTTGATATACTGTATTAATGTTTTTATGTCATAAATTTATCAAGATCGGTCATGGAAATCCAGCAAAGAAAGAGAAGGCGGATTGACAAGCCACACAAAACTGCTATGATTTATTTTGTTTGAGGTGCTCTATTATTTATAGTAAATGTTGACTGTCATTTACTGATGTTCTTCATTTGTCCCTTCATAGTGGCAACCGTTGACCAACCCCTGAACATACAGGAGGCATGTATTTGTTGCTACTTCAAGATGGTGATGTTGCAGTTGGCTCCCTTGCCCTCACCTGCAGGTGCTTCAACAGCATTGTGAGTATGGAAAGTTTCCGCCGAGAGGCTCACTTTCGGTGGTTGGACAGTAAGTTTTATTAGTGTCACTGTTTAGTTAATCACAGCTCTCTCTCTGTTTTTTCTCAGTTATGTATGGTTGAATATTAAGACGATGATGAGGTCAGCTGACAACTTTTTTTTTTTTTTTCAGGTGTCGTGAACTGGAAAATTTCAGAAACTTGTACAGGGTTCCATACAGTCTATCCAGATGTCTCCATTGTGAGACTACATACAAAGACTGTGGTGAAGGCTACAGAGGAAGAGGGCAAAGAGGTGTGATGCAGGGGTTCTTTGGCTCTGATGACTTCCAAGGATACTGCAGAGACGACTGTTTCTATGAGGCTGGAGGAAGCATCTGTTTCATGCAATGTGTTCCTCATGTTTGAACTTGCCACATTTATTGCTTGCTTATTTTATTTTATTTTATTGGATTCTCTCTTTTTTACTATTACATTAAGTATGGTGCATTTATCAATATAGTTTTTCATCATATTGGTTACAGTATCTATACGGTCAATAAAGTGATGCTAATGTTTTAAGTTTTCAGAGTCATTATTCTATGTTAACACATTTTACCTTAATTTAAAGGTCAATACGTTTTACATTATATATCATTTAATCTAAGCTACAAATATCACTTAAATATCAGTCATTACATATAAATATAATATTTTGAAAAATACAGGTGAGAAAGACCAATACAATCATTTTCACCATTGCTTTACTGTAGGATTTGGTGACTTTATTGGAAATTGCTATTAATTTTCCTTGTTATTCACCGTTACAACTTGATTTATGTTGTGTTGTTAACACACACACAAAACGAAAATAAAACTAATGTAATTATAAATAGTTGAGTAATAAAGTAATTTTTAATACTTTTAGCTTTTAAGGTTTACATTTAGAGAAAAATTGCATGCAGGTAGGAGAGATTATAAAATAATACACACTCACAGGCTATTATACAAGATCTGTATCTTATAACATAAGAACGGGAAATTTGGTTTATGAAAGAATTCCATATTAAAGATCTCTCCGTAGTTTAATGTAACACTTTTTTAAAATTTTATTTTTAAGAAAATAGGTACTGTAGCCTGTATTTTATACACATATTTTATTTTGACATACATGTTGTCGCGATATCGACATAATAGTAAAAATCAAGAAAAAAAAACATGGAAAAAATCATGGAGAAATAATAACGCATATCCGTTTCTGAAAGGGCTTCCGTACGAGAAATAATAATAACGCATTTCCGCTTCTGATAGGGCTTCCGTACGGTTTTAATTGGATGGTTGGAAAATGCCTAGACCGGTTTGAAAACGCCCAATAATTGGGAAACGCCTTCTTGTTGTTCCGCAGAGACCTACTTGACTTTGGGACGCGGGTCGGTGTCAGGAAGTATCGCGTGATATCAGGTCTCGCGATGTAACGAATTGCTTGACGGCACTGCACACGTACACGCCCCCATTCAAGCACCGGCTAGCTAAGCAAAGGGCAACGATAGATTTAGTTATGGCTGAGCCTGTAAAAAGAAGCAGAAAGCTAGGAAGTCTTTGTCAGAGGACCAACGAAAGAGGAAACGGAAGACTGACCGAGCAATAAGTCAGACTCGAGTAAAGTTAAATATCGGACCGGCTTTTTTCAGAATGGTGAGAACTGAGAGAAACAGAAGCCTGCAAAACGGATGCTGACCTGGCCTTATTGCTGTTGCACTTGTAAGTATCTTTGGAATAAACTGTGTTTAATATTTAAATTTCAAGTAATTGTGACCTCAGGATGTTTGCTATTGTCTGTAAAGTTTTTTTTAATATGATCGCTGTCTGTTACGGGCTTACTAGTAACGTTACGCTAGATACTATAACTTTGATGTTAGGTATTGTCATAGCAAACACGTTTGATTTCTGTAGTTGTGTGGCCGTTCCTCTGTCGGTTTTATTTGTGTAACTTACACTTTTATTTTATGTCACTAAGTCAACGTGTCTGATAATAGGCAATAAACATGTTGCACATATCATGATCGAGCTAGAAAAAACGTTCTGATGTTTTCTTAGACAAGCAAAGGTAAACCATCATTCTACTAGATGAACCTTGCTAATATAACTTTAGACAAATATTAGCCTCCGATATATATATATTTTATGCTCATGCCCACTCTCCCAAAAACAAACAAACACGAAAGCAGTAGTTCGCCTCGTTCATATCGTTCGTTCCTGGTAAAAATACTGGTATGCATGACAACACAATAAAATAAAATAAAAATCGCCATCAGTTGGAAAGAAAGTATTGCTTTACTTGCCTCGGTAGACATAACTGGTTTTGAAATAGCCGGTTCCTCTGCTCAGCTGGGTTGCTCGTGGCGAGGGGGGAGGGACAACAGTTCGTTTTTACGACAGAGTGTATGAAAGCATTTACTACCAGACACTAGGGGGAGCTTCGTAGAGAAAAAACACTCAAGAGTTGCCTGGTGTCCCTTTAATATTAATATTTCGTTTGTTGAACTGTTGTATAAAATCAATGTCACGTTTGCAATCGTGTGGATCTTCATATAATGTGATCATCATTAAACACAGGAACTCACACAGGGTATGTCTTTGTATCGAAGAGAGTTTGAATTATATCGATCTCCATGCACAGCCTGTGTCTATATTTGTTCTTCATGCTAGTAAGTGCTAACTTAAATCCCTACTTTTACAAAGGTAACGTACATTGTCGAGAACGGCAGCGCGATTTGCCGAGGCAGCAATCTGTACGAGACCTGTCATATAGCCTATACACGCTGCTTAAATGCAGACAGTTTTGACCGCAAAAGATGAGGTAATTTGATCGTATGTCATGTATTTACAGCATTTAACCTGAGAGAAATGCATGCTCAGTTTAAATCTTATTTTAAGATGAGGTAGTATTAACGTTAACGTTAAAGGAACGGCAAAATTCTGCATTTTGTTCCCGCACCACCTCCTGTCACCTCACGGTTTGAGAACCACTGCCTTTACATATCTTTGTAAAGCAAAACATAATAATAATATTACAAATAATTATTGTTAAGCACCCAAACACAATTTAACACAAACTGCATGATACCAGTGCTCTGTGAAAAAGTCAGTAATTATTTAATGCCATATTACGTTACAAGACTGAAGCATTCTTACACAAAAACAAACAAATTGCACAAACTTTCCATTTGCATTTGAAATTTAACTCAAAATGTTTAGTTACTTTCTCAGACAGATCCCTCACTTCGGTAACTGTCTATGTTGGATCTGTCCCTGTTGTTTTAAAAAGTAATCACGGAAAGCAAAGAAAGGCATTAGCATCCAGCTAGCCAGGCCGGTAGACCCATAGACATAATATACATAGACGCCCTATTGGCCGCTGGATCGTACGTCAACGGCGCCGCCATACTGCGGAGGGCAACTTTCCCATACCTCTCATAACGAGAATTGAGAAAAATGCCTATTTCTTGTGCTGCTTGGGGCTTTTCAAATCGCCACACAATTGAAAACAGGTCTCAGGGAATTACCTTTCACAAGCAAAACTGAAAATTTGTTTCTGGTTGCATTTCATTTCCCTACTATTTTTATTTTCAGAGGAGAAAGGCCGCGAAATTTAAAAATACTACTGTTATTGTGTCACGAAATGTAGTTTTAAGAGTTTTTCAGTCGACAATGTAGTTGTTTAAAGCTCAAATCTGTGGTTTATTTATAAAGATAGCGCCTTTTTAAAAATGTTATCTGACGGTTTAGGAGTTGATCCAGCGATCACCGCGGGCGCTCAGCGCTCATGTACCCCGCCGAGAACAGCCTTGCCTCGGCTATAGTGCTTCTGAGTTCTGACGTTCGTCGCTGTCAGTCTAGTGAGAATAATTCGTCTTGTGTTTATCTAACGGGCGATCTTTGGTTTCATTAATCTATAATTTGTTCCTTGGCAGATTGTTTTGGCTGAGGGCAAAGTGAAGTTTCATAACTTTATATATTTAGGCTATTTAACTTTAACAGTGTAGCCTGCTGTATGTTTGACTGGATCGTTTACTTTATTTCTTGACTTGTATAGCTTCTTATACCTTTTAAAAACTGAAATTTAACAAAAAGAGACAGGGTTGCGTCGTTTTATTTTATATAGCCTATGTAATAATATTTTAAAATGTATAAATTTACATTATTTATTATTGTTATTATAATAATATACCACTTGCGATTATCAATCTATTATAGTTATGCTGTTAAATTATTTTACTATTCATTGTAACTATTTAACTTATTCTTTTTTATTGTCTATATTCTGTAATTGATATTTCATATTCTATTGCTATTATTATAGTATTATACATAAACTATGCTATTATCAATATATTATTATTATTATTATTATTATTATTATTATATTAGTACTTATGATATTATATAATTATACTTTTCATTACTATTTTATTTACTGTATACTGTTTGTTTATTTTATTGACTAAACTATTTACTATTAGCCTACCTCTCACTTTATCTAATTTACTATTTGCATTGCACTGTAGTTGTACCATATCATATGTATTACCATAAAGGATCCATCAGTTATCTTTGTTATTGCTAAAATCAGGTCAATGACAGAATATGCTTTTCCCACAATAAGAAAACTTTATTTAATTTAATGTGAAAATTAAATTATATCTCAGTATGGGGGTGTTCACAATTCTTATCCAAGAATAAAAAGCTAAATACATGACAAGCCTGAGCTTTGGCCATTCCTTATTAAAAAAAATAATAATAATTATAAGTCTAACTATCGAGAGTTTAACTAACTACAGATGGAACTTTTTTGTACACCACATACAAACCACCAAAATCGGTTGATAAATGTAATTTTTTTTTGGTTTTTATACAGAAAAACCGCAGCTCACCTGTTTACTTGCATTGATTACAGCGCAGTCTTGCCCTCCACAAAATGGCGGACGCGTTGACGTATCGCAGCAACGTTCCAAAGCGGCCAATAGGGCGTCTATGTATTTATTATGTCTATGGGTAGACCCATCTATGGGTAGACCGCTGTCTGATGGAGTCATGGAGATATAGGCGCGCATGAGCGCGTGCGCGGGCGGGCACGCGCAGCTTGGGGCGCTAACAAAAGCGCCCATAGCTGACTAGATTTGAGCTCGCTGATTGGCTACAGTTTATGTCAAACATCTTAAATCAGCAATTGGCTAAGCTGCTCCACAGACCCGCCTCTCTGGGGCGATTTCTCCAGCGCCCCAGAGCTGATGAGACGTGCACGCAGGTGGAGGAGACGTGTTGAAAAAGCAGACAGTTTTAATTTCTGTCATTTTTTTCACATATACTGGGTGTATTTAATATCTTAAACACACAAATACTGACAATTTGTATGTATGATTTATGTATGTATTTACTTATTTATTTAATGAGTGTGGCTCATAAACTGTGGTCTGGCTCATGGGGGGGCGGCGCCCTAGCGCCCTCTATTGGCCAGCCGCCCTGACTAATTTCAGTGCAAAATAATTAGGTCAAAAACGATTTAATATACTGCAAATAACCTACTAGTTTTTTATGTTTATTTATAATTCATTTAGGCGGACAACAAGGCTACAAATTACTGCGCACAGTGCGCAGCTAATTAATGTAACGTTTTTTTTCCCTAACGTCATTTGTAGTCGATTTTTAGTCGAAAATTTCTGGACTTTAGTCGACCAAGATTTTCTTTGGTTGATTACAGCCCTATGATACAAGTTGTAATTACGAGTTCTATAAAGATGTGAACGCTTATTAATAGTAGGAATCTTGTATTTAGCACATTGTGTTAACGTACCAATAAGGTGAACTTATAAACTGTAACTTTTTTTTTTGGACTGGCGTCTCAGCTTTTCACCGCTGGAGGGAGCTAAGAAGATAAAACATTTCTGGTTTGATGGCCTCGCCCACTCATCTGGTAACTCCTATTACTGTCCTGCAGAGACCTATACTTGCTTCTGGTACACAGGTAGGCATATGAGAGGGGGCGTGCTTAAACCAAAAGGTCGATGGGCCTCATTGACGTCCATAGTATGGAGAAAAATAAATAATGGGGCCAATCAACTGTTTGGTTACCCATATTTTTCAAAATATCTTCTTTTGTGTTCAGCAGAAGAAAGAAACTCATAGAGGTTTGTAACAACTTGAGGGTGAGGACTTGAGGTTCATTTTGGGTGAACTATCCTTTTAATTAATTAATTAATTAATTAATTAATTGTTAATTAAAATGTATGTAAAATTTGATGCTTGGGAGCACAGACTCAAGTTTGGTCTCATTTTAAAGAAGACCCTTGGCAGATTATTGAAAAAAGTTTAAAAAGTGGTACAGACAAAGTTCATGAAAATTATTTATGAAAATTATTTTATATTAGTACAGTACAGTAGGATTTTTCCCTCTCAAATATTACACGCACACACACAATTTTTTAAATACCCACAAACCACACTCTGACATCCACACCAACACACCCACTAGCTGCATAATTTATAGTAAAAAAATAGTAAAATGTTTAATTTTGAAGCCTTGCCAACAGAATGAAAGCCTATTAACAATGACTGCATAATTTAATAGTTAAATAGCCCTGGGATTACAAATTGCAGTTTTAATGGGTTTCAAAGGGGACATTTTTTACCTTAAAGGGATAGTTTACCCAAAAATGGAAATTACCCCATGATTTACTCACTGATGGCTTGAGGAGCCATCCTAGGTGTACATGACATTCTTCTTTCAGACAAACACAATCAGAGTCATATTAAAAAATATCATTGCTCTTGCAAGCTTTATAATGGTAGTGAATGGCGGTCCTGATTTTGAAGTCCAAAAAAGCGCATCCATCCATCATAAAAGTGCATCCATCCATCATAAAAGTGCTCCACATGGCTCTGCGGGGTTAATAAAGGCATTCTGAAGTGAAGCGATGCGTATGTGTAAGAAAAATATCCATATTTAAAACTTTATCAACTAAAATAACTACTGACTGACGGCCGTACGCAACGATTTACGGTGAAAGAGTAACACTTGACCTGACGCATGATGCATTGACGAACACGGAAGCGCAGGGGATAGAGCAAAACAAAACACCAGTCACGAATTAGAAGTCTAAAACGAGAAATTTTAAAGAGGAATATCAGAGGATTTCGATATAAGAGAAGAGGAGCTTGAGTTTGTTGCACAGCCCTATTTATTTGAACCGCGAGCGGCGTCAAAGCTTACGATACTCCTACATCCTACAACATAAATCGCGTCAGGGGTTACTCTTGGGGCGCAAGCTGACTTGCGTAGGCTGTCTGCCGGAAGCTAGTTATTTTATGTGGAGCACTTTGATGGATGGATGCGCTTTTTTGGACTTCAAAATCACGACCACCATTCATTACCATTATAAAGCTTGGAAGAGCAATGATATTTTTAATATAACTCTGATTGTTAAAGAAAATGAGGGTGAAATAGTATAATTCCAATAAAAATAAGCACCTCTGCTCTGCCAAAATGTATGCAGTTGGCGTTAACACAGGAAAAATTATCACAAAAACAAAACTGAAAAAGACAAAAATGTCCTTAAGTACGCACAAGGGTTAAGGGAATCAGCTAACCTATAGCCAATTATTTGAATTGTTGGCGTTTTATTCAATTTTAATATCCAAATGTTAGTGAGAAGAAGAAGAAGAAGAAAAAAACGTTTAGATATTAATCTGCATTTGTTATGCTTATCTTTGCTCGCCCCTTTGAAGGCATGTTGAGTAAAACAGCTCTTTAACGAAGCACATACAAAAGACCTGAAACGGAAACGATGCAACCTGTTTTACAGATTACGGAAGTTTGCTGCGCATAACCCCCATAATATAGCCTAGGCCTATTTCAGTTCCAACACTATCTCACGACCAATTCGTATGAATTCGTACGAATGATAAAAAGTTGTCTAATTCGTACGAATTCGTACGACCTCACTTGTACGAATTTGTACGATTTGTCTAAACCCACGTGATGGGTAGGTTTAGGGGCGGGGTCAGGGGTAGGTCATTCGTATGAATTCATACGAATTGGGCAATTCGTAAAATATGTACGATTTTGCAAAAAATCGTACTAATTCGTACGAGTGAGGTCGTATGAATTCGTACGAATTAGCCACCTCGTAGAATTTGTACGTTTTCCCGTGAGATCAGGTTGTTCAGTTCATGTTAGCTAATGCATTTAATGTTACCAAATCAAATGAGACCTTATTGTAAAGTGTTACCATATATGTTACGTATTAATATGATATTCGAATATTAGTAAGCTACTGCGACATAGGGAAATTCTGGAGAAGAGCGTATGTTGTGTCAAATGCACAGTGCACATATGTGGCAAACTGCATCTTAAGGTTGTGAATGGGAAGTTTACATCAGCAAATAAGGACCTAGAAAAGTCATTGATTCTAGTAAGATTTGTCAAATGAGTCGGTGTGGGCAAGTCCTAGACACTACAGCGAGGGCCGGACTCCTGATGTTTGTTCTGTAATGACTGCATGTGACAGGTGTGCTGAGGGGAGGTTTCTCATCCAGCTCTGTGTTAGCGGATAGAAGCAGATCTCTGAGTCTCTGTCAGTTACTATGCTTAGGCCCTGCTGGCCCTCCCCTGCTGATCAGAAATGCAAGACAGGCCTCTTCATCTTGCATGAGCATGCGATCAATTTATAATTAGGTCTGTTGTGATTAATGAATTCCCAATAAAGCACCCTCTGCTCTGATGAATGTATGCAGGCCATCCCACCTAAACTGCTGTCCAAACAAGCATGGCTCACTGTTTCATCTCATTAGATCTGAATGTCCTGGTAAACGGGAGCTGAGGTCTGATTATTTAGGGTCAAGAGTTAGTTTTTCTATCTATTGGTGGAGGAGTGATTTTGTTTGTTTGCATGTGTTAAACACACACACACGTATGTATATATATATATATATATATATATATATATATATATATATATATGAAGAGTAGATGCAAAAGCCTCATCTGAAATTTTCTTCTAGAATGATCATTTTTATCAAGCTTGTATATTTAAGTTCAGTAATTTCACTTAAATGACAATTAATAGGTACTTTTCATTTTAAGTGAAATTGCTGAACTTAAATATACAAGCTTGATAAAAATGATCATTCTAGAAGAAAATTTCAGATGAGGCTTTTGCATCCGAACTCTTCATACATTTATATAAAACAAGGAAATATTCATTATATGAAATGTAAATGTTTTACTGATCTTTGTTTGTATTATTAAACAGGCTTATTTCCTTGTTGATCTGTTTTACCTAAAACAAAAACCTTAATTAATCCTCCATTTGAACGTGTCCGGTGTTCTATTTTGAATTGGCCATTTTGAAAGAAATTGGCCTTAGTAATCATTCAATGTATGTAACAAATTCACGTTCATGTAGCAGTGCAGGAATTCAGATGCTCGCATGTAATTGTAGTAGCATTTATTTACCATTTGGAGGAGCCCTTGTCAAACTGTTCCTGCTGTTCCATGGTCACAGTAGTACAAAATAGACATATATTAAGCAGTAAATTCATATATATGTGTTAAACATGTATTGGGTTTATGGAATTATGGGATACTTGTTTGGATAGACAGAGCTTAGTTTGATTTTAGTGTTTCATTATTTTTCTTTTTTTTTACCATTGTTGGTCCATTGACTGGTAGATTGGTGAAAATAATGTTAACTTGCATAAATCATCATAAAACATGAGCATTGTGTGGGTTTATGGGAAACTTTTTTGAATAAACAGAGCTTTGGCACAACAAAACTGAATTTTATATTTTTTATATGCCTTTATTTTTTACATTGTTAAAACCATCCATTGACATTGGTAAAAAAAAAAATAGAATAGTAGAATAACCACAAAACGTGAGCACATCTTTACACACACACACACACACACACACACACACACACACACACAATCGAATTAATTAACAAATGTTTATATAATGTAAATATGTTTAATATTAGTATTTTAGATTTATACAGTATATATAAAAAAATCAAGTCAATTCGTAACTTTATATTTTTACATTAGACTGCCAATTCAAACTAGTGTAAATTTAAAGTGATATGGTTATTTTTCAAATGCTACGACATGCTTTATCTGTAGCTGGGTTAAAGATACGAATTAAGACACTTTTGGATTATTGAGAGTTACTGTAACAAACATTTATATGTATAACATAACATGAATTTGTTATATTTTTTATTTCACAGGAAATTGATCTATACATTTAAGGGGGGAAATATGTTTGCATGCTATATTAGGAGTACTTAGCAAACTGTCAAAACAAAAACACACCCTCCATTTATGAAGCAGCGGTGTAAATTCACTGATATTAAGGCCCCCCATTCTGTCCCATTCCATCTCTCTAAGCATTCAATAGGACCACCATCATTCTGCTGCCTGCTCTCACAGAGTCTGCCTCCCACTTTATCTTCCATTAATGGGCTCCAATCAGATTGTGTATGAATAATCAATGGATAGTCAACAGCCGGAATGAACTCTCCTGAAGCTGAGCATGAATCTTGCTAATGGCACACATCCCAGGGATTTAATTAGGAATAATGCTCCGCTTGGGTGTACAGACCATCACATGGTTTGTTTGCTGCCGAATGTGAAAGGTAAACACGGAGGGGACAAAAAAACAGAGTAGTGTCATTTCCCTGAGGTGAGTGCTGGCCAATCTGCGGGAAACAACTGCTCATGCTTAATGCCTAGTACATTAGTCTTCTTAAACACCTGGTCATGGCCATTTGGAAATGTTCATTAACCACTGGTGCAGAGTGAATAGGTGCAATAGTTCACTCCTGCTTAATTGAATGAATGAGCTTGACTGTTGACTCTAAGAGCACTTCAGTGTTAAACATTAGGCCAAGTGCTAAAAGCCAACCCCACAATTATCTGTTTGGATTGGACCTGAGAAAAGTGTAGGAATATTGTGTCATCGGACGAGATGGAGACTTGATTATATTAAAATGAATATAATGGGATATTATGGGGATTGGAGTTATTATTAAAGGATTAGTTCACCCAAAAATGAAAATTCTGTCGTTACTCACACACTCATGTCATTCCAAACCTGTAAGACTTTCATTCATCTTCAGAACACAAATGAAGATATTTTTAATCAAATCTGAGTGATTTCTGTCCCTCCGTTGGCAGCTATGCAACTACCACTTTAATGCTTCAAAAAGTTCATAAAGAGATCGTAAAACGAATCCATATGAGTTGAGTGGTTTAGTCCAGTTTTCTGAAGAGACTCAATTACCTTATATGATGAACAGATTGAATTTAGGCTTTTATTCACATATAAACATTCATCAACACACACCAGTTGTGGTAAACGGAAGCTCAAGCATACAGTGCTATGCATAAGTTTAGACACCCATACTAAAGTTGACTAAAAAGAGGAATAAAAAATCATCTTTTGGAAACTGAACTTAATGCCTTAATTTAAAAAATTAGGCAAAATCCAACCTTTAAGGACACCAATTTTCTTTGTGAATGAATAATGTATCGTAAATAAATAAATGTTCTTCCTTAAAATACAGGGTGCATAAGTTTGGACACCCCTATTTTATATGTTAAATTCCCATAGAGGCAGGCAGATTTTTATTTTTAAGATTTTTTTTTTTATTTTTTTTTTTTTAGGATACTATGCATCCTGATAAAGTTCCCTTGGCCTTTGGAATTAAAATAGCCCCACATCATCACATAGCCTTCACCATACCTAGAGATTGGCATGGTTTTATTTCAGTAGTAAACTAATAGCTAGTTTGATTTGCATTGAGAGATGATCTTATGGAAAGTACCCCATGCCACACTGTAAAAAATTTCTAACCCTCCCAAATCAAAAATTTCAAGTGACCGATAACATCTAAATTTTTCAATTAGCCCAAGTGAAATTCTGTAAATTATAAAATTACATTTACAGATTTTCACTTGGGCCAATTGAAATTTACAGAATTTCACTTGGGCCAATTGAAAAATTTTGATGTTATCGGTCACTTGAAATTTTTGATTTGGGAGGGTTAGAAATTTTTTAGAGTGCAATCTCTAGGTATGGTGAAGGCTATGTGATGATGTGGGGCTATTTTAATTCCAAAGGCCAAGGGAACTTTATCAGGATGCATAGTATCCTAAAAAAAAAAAAAAAAAAATCTGCCTGCCTCTATGGGAATTTAACATAGGGGTGTCCAAACTTATGCACCCTGTATTTTAAGGAAGAACATTTATTTATTTATGATACATTATTCATTCACAAAGAAAATTGGTGTCCTTAAAGGTTGGATTTTTCCTATTTTTTTTAATTAAGGCATTAAGTTCAGTTTCCAAAAGATGATTTTTTATTCCTCTTTTTAGTCAACTTTAGCATGGGTGTCTAAACTTATGCATAGCACTGTATTTGCTTGACGTGCGAGAACCAATGAGGTTCATTTTCATGTTACGCAACACGTTCGAGCTTCCGAAAGAACCAATGAGGTTCATTCTCGTGTTACGCTGCACGTTTGAGCTTCCGCAAGAACCAATGAGGTTCATTCTCGTGTTACGCAATACGTTTGAGCTTCCGAAAGAACCAATGAGGTTCATTCTCGTGTTACGCAGCACGTTTGAGCTTCCACAAGAACCAATGAGGTTCATTCTCGTGTTACGCAGCACGTTTGAGCTTCCACAAGAACCAATGAAGTTCATTCTCGTGTTACGCAGCGCGTTTGAGCTTCCAAAAGAATCAATGAGGTTCATTCTCGTGTTACGCAGCACGTTTGAGCTTCCTCAAGAACCAATGAGGTTCATTCTCGTGTTACGCAGCACGTTTGAGCTTCCACAAGAACCAATGAAGTTCATTCTCGTGTTACGCAGTAGAGTTCTCAACGGGTCGGGTCGGCCCGACAAACCCGACGGGACCCGCGGGTTCGGGCCGGGTTCGGGTCGAAAATATAATCAAATGACTCGGGTCGGGTCGGACCTCGGGCTTAATCTTTTCCGCTCAGTAAAAAAAAAAAAAAAAACCTTTATTAATCATCGCTGCTGGTCACCGTAAAGAAAGTCTGGCTGCTGCGTGTAACGTGCATCATGGAGAGGGGCGGGGGCAGACCTGACGCCGCTGCGTGCACGCCTTTAGCCTGGAGAAGAAGATGGAGTTGGTGAGAAGTAAACTTGCCGCAGGTGAATTCACCGTCGCTACTACAGCCTATTTATATATTTAAAGTGTATTGTTTCAGTTGTTTGTATTGTTTGTATTGTTAAAAGGCGTGAACATTAAAGGTTGATTTGAATTCCCGTCTGCTGGTCATGATAATACGTGTATGAGGAAAAAAAAAAAAACCGACGCGGCGTCGGGCCGCGGGTCGGGTTCGGGCAGATAATTCATGTTTATGTGTCGGGTTACATCGGGTCCGGGCTTTAAAAGCCACGGGCCGGGTCGGGTCGGGTTGTAATTTTCAGGCCCGTTGAGAACTCTATTACGCAGCACGTTTGAGCTTCCAAAAGAATCAATGAGGTTCATTGTCGTGTTACGCAGCACGTTTGAGCTTCCTCAAGAACCAATGAGGTTCATTCTCGTGTTACGCAGCACGTTTGAGCTTCCACAAGAACCAATGAAGTTCATTCTCGTGTTACGCAGCACGTTTGAGCTTCTCAAGAACCAATGAGGTTCATTCTCATGTTACGCAGCACGTTTAAGCTTCCGAAAGAACCAATGAGGTTCATTCTCGTGTTACGCAGCACGTTTGAGCTTCCAAAAGAACCAATGAAGTTCATTCTCGTGTTACGCAGCACGTTTGAGCTTCTCAAGAACCAATGAGGTTCATTCTCATGTTACGCAGCACGTTTAAGCTTCCGAAAGAACCAATGAGGTTCATTCTCGTGTTACGCAGCACGTTTGAGCTTCCTCAAGAACCAATGAGGTTTGTTCTCATACGTCAAGCAGGTTTGGTTGAGCTTCTGTTTATGTCCGCTGATCAATGTTTAAATGTGAATAAAAGCCTAAATTCCATCTGTTCATCATATAAATCGATCGTGTCTCCAGAAAATTTGGACTAAATCGCTCAGTTCATATAGTTTGGTTTTACAATCTCTTTATGAACTTTATGAAGCTTCAAAGTGGTAGTTGCATAGCCGTCAATGGAGAGTACAGAACTGGCTCAGATTTTATGAAAAAATATCTTCATTTGTTTTTCCGAAGATGAATGAAAGTGTTACGGGTTTGGAACAACACGAGGGATATTAATGAGGGTAAATGATTGCAGAATTTTTATTTTTGGGTGAACTAACCCTCCGCAGATATGAGCAATAATACCAACAGAACTGAATAAACAGTTTATTAGCTTGTATTGTAACATTAATCTATACTCTCTCAGCTGCAGCCGGTTGAACTATAATTGTTCAGTATGTTTTCTGCTGGGCGTTTTGAACGCTTGGCAGGTTGAGGAAAGAAGACCGCCATTGTTTTTGTGCTAATTCAGCAGGCTGATGGGGAAAGCTGGGCCAGTCTGACAGGTTGAGGAAACCCGTAATGCTTTCCCTCCTCACAGACAGGCCTGCTGACAGCACCATTTACTTTACAGGAGACCCATTCTAGCTTTCAACGCCCAAAAGATAACCAACTCAACATCTATGATCATAATGCAAGCTTATATTACCTATTGTTACACATAATGTTTGGTAAATTTGCATGGAAAATTAAATTAATTCAATTAAATATATATACTGTATAATAAATCTAATTTTAAATATCTGAAAAAGCTGTTTCATGTTTTAAATTCACACATTTTGTGTCAGCAGAACTGACTTTTATTTTTGAACCAACATCAATTTAGTGCCTTAACATTATTAGTGCATCATTGCAGAGACCATAAAACATTTTATGTCTCACATTCATATCTGTACCACTATATAAAGCTATATATCAACAGCTGTTTGTGTGCTCCAAATGTGAAACTCAGGTGGGCTTCATTCTTCTCAAGATATTGATTTAACAGGCAGCGGTTGTGAGAGGAAGAGGAAGAGGGAGGCTGTGTTAACGTGTAGTGTCAGTACTTGTGCTGCGTGTGTGTGTGTGTAAGTGTATGAAGCTAGTGGCAGTGTGTTTGTGTGTGCGATGTGCAGATGTTCCATTGTGATGGATCTATTATCCAGCTATTACAAGATAAATGAATGATCTCTCCCATTTTCCATGCCTCTAGAAAATTGAAATTGGGGGGAGGTGGTAGAGTTGGGGGTGGTGTATCATCCGGGCTGCATTATTAAGGTTGTTGGGATGGCCATTAATTTAAGAAAGTGTAGAAACTCTGGCAGCTTGAGCTCACCGTTTCCACGTTATCAATCAAACCTCAGTCACTTTTCTGGGACGACCACACACTCAGGTTTATGCCACCTTAATTAGGATTCATGGCAAAATAGATGCAAGGAAACATCCAATACCCCTCATTGTTTCACTGTATATGTATTGTTATTTGGCCAAGCATTTTGCTAGGAGTGATTACCAGTCTGTCATCAAATATTTGTAGTTCACCAACTTATTAGATAGATCATTATTCAGGGTTTAAGAGACATTGAATAAAGGCCCTGTTAAAGTTGCAATAAACTTAAAATCCTCTGCAATATCAAAGTACAACTGCAGTGACATGACGCTTACGTTTGTTGACTCTATTCATTTATTCAATAAACAAAAATCATACTTACAACGACTTAAAATTCATATTGATATTTTTGAGGGGCAACAAATTAAAAAGTCATAGTGGAAAAAACGTCCTGATGTAATGAAGAAAAAAAAAAACTTTAATGGAATACCAGTGATATATATTTTTAAAACTACTGCTTTACTGCTTATTAACTCTTTCCCCATCAGCGTTTTTATTTATTTATTATTATTTGCAGCCAGAGCCAGCATTTTTTTTTTTTTTAATCATTTTCACAAAACTTTAATGGTCCCCAGAATACTTTGTTGTATGAATATCTGAACATACGTTATATCAAAAGAAAGAGAGTCTCTGCTTTTAAACAAACTAAAACATTTCATTCTAGCTTGCATGTTTTTTTACCAACCTGTATGCGGGTAAGTTTCTTAAAAAGAGCAAAATTCTGAACAAAAAGCTGAGAAAATTGCATTTTTGTCAAAGACTTAATCCGGATCTGATTCAGAATGATGACCACAACATAAATGGAGCAGATCGTGTCCATCAACACCCCAAAAGCTTACACAGTCCTGTACATCTTCATGGGTTCAACATTTCATTTAGTAAAGTCTGGCAGTTTTTATTTATATTCAGTTTAATGTTTGATGATTGCGTTAGCTTACATGTGCTTACATTCTGCTGCTTCTTCACTTGTTTTTGGAATGGATCCGGAGATTATATACTCTGTCAGAAGATGTGTAATAGCGCCCCCCTAGCCTGTAACAGTGAAAACATGGATTGCCGAAAATTTCCATCAATGGCGGGGAAGAATTATGTTATAAATGGCGGAAAATGTAAAATGTCATATGGTTTGTGTCAGTTTTATGTTCTGTGTTATTGTGTTTTCTTTCCTGTGTCTTTTGTTTCAGTTCAGTTTGACCTTAATTACTCCCTGTAAGTTGCCTTGGTTTCTGATTAGCCCCACCTGTGTCTGGTTTAGTTCTCCTTGAGTGTCTATGTAAATATAGGCCTACTAGCTATTTGGTTCTTTTGCTTGTCGGTTCTCGTCTTTGGTTAGTGTGAGTTGTGAATTATTTTATTGCTCCTGATTTTCTGCTTGTTACTCTCCACGTTTATTAAAAGGTTTTTACATTGATATCTGCGTCAAGTATTTGTCAAAAAAAAAAAAAATATATAAATATATATATATATTTAAACACACACACACACACACACACACACACATATATATATATATATATATATATATATATATATATATATATATATATATATATATATATATATATATATATGCACACACACATACAATATATATATGTACAGTATGTGTGTGTGTGTTTAAAAACATTTTAATTAAAAATAAAGATGATTAAGATGTATACAAACATAGATATATTTAAGGTGTAAAGAGAATGTTATTACTTTCTATTTGATGGTTACCTCATGACACGTTAGCGTCATTAAATTTTCTCATTAAATTAATGAATTTTTTTTTTGAAAAAAATAAGTATACAAGTGAGAACCCAGTGAAATCAACATGAATACAATTACATACATACTTGGCACGTGTTTTAAACTATTTTTTTTTTTTAAAGTTGACTATTATATGCCTTATACACATATATAATATATTAACCCAGCTGCCAAAAGCATTGTCACCATCAAAGGATTAAACTCATTGAGACAATACCTCTGAATGAGATGGAGCCTTGATTCTATATTCTCAGAAAAGTATTTTTAATGTTTTTTAAAGCACAGCCTATTGTATTATTTACCTTTTAAATGCAAATGATGATATGTAATTAAATGGATATCACCCTGTTAACAGGGCTATCAGAGTGTACTGTCTTTCCCATTATTTATTATTTGGCATTTTATGATAAATGGTGAATAGCAGTCAAAGCTGATTACACACTGCACTAGAAGTGCAGTTTACTGTCAAGAAGAAGACCGATTGACTTTATATTTACATACTAATGAGAAGGAGCACAAACTTACCAAAAAGAACACTGAGCATTCATAGGGCGCGACATTTACAAAATAAGGCTGATGCCATGCAAATTTTAAATGAAACCTATTTAGAGTAATAAATGGAAGGGCCCCTTGGTAGACCACACTATTTGCATTTCCATTTTCAAATTAGGGTGGGTGACTCCTTGCATTGTTGCTGATGAGACAGTCACTGTTGGTGAAATTGCTGCATTTTCCAGGAAGTTTGTGCTAAGTATGTCTCTTATGACCTTCTCTGTAATTTACCATTTATCTGTTCAAAAATGCAGCACTCAGGATCTATTATATGGCAACCTTCATAAAGAGACAGAAATAAATCAATCTAATTTTAGGCATAAGAGGCTTAATATAATCTATGCTATAGGCCTATTTTATATAGTTTGTACAGCTTCTAATCACATTCCAAGAATTCCTTCTTGACTACACATATTTTATACATATAGACTATATACTGTACATCTAATAAAAAATGCATTTTTTAAATCATTTGAATCATTTATTACAAATGCTTTGGGAAGCTGAGGACCACCTGGATGTGATCCAGTGTGATCTATAAGAATTGCTCGCTAGTTTAAGCGATGAGTTCATAAAAATCAGCCATAAGTGGATAATGTCACGCACAGAGGAGATTCAGCCAGCCTCTATTTTTCAAAATGAGTTTGATGGACGCCAAACCATTGTGAAAGTGCTGTAGATGGGGCCAGCGTTCTGCAACATATTCTGACTTATCAAGCATAGCTTTAATGGGCTGCAACTCATTGCGTGCTCTATGTTCAAGTGTATTAAAGGAAATAAAGGGAAAATTCTGAGTAGGAAACAATGAGCTCATGTCTATTCAATGCATGTATGCTTTTTAACACTGCAGAGATTTAGGATGTATTTATAATGGAATGGTTTACTATTTGCTGAATACTGCACAAATACACTTCTTACAGCATGCCTACCATTAATTAAAAAAAAAAAAATAGACATTATTAATCTGAACGTGCTTCTCCCAAACTTTCCTGAACAAAACATTGACGACACCGGACTAAGAACTGAACAAATCACAAGGCTTAAATACATGGGTAGAGTAATCAAGGATAAAACTGAACAGGTGTAGGAACTGAAACTAGTTACCACGACAAGCGTGACAGAAGAACGGACCTAAACTGATGAAGAGGATTGCTTCTTCCAAACAGCTGGACACTGGAGGAATATGTGGAGGACTATCTACAACTCTACAATGAGGCGCGCTGGGACGATGAGACCTTGAAAGAACTTTTCTGGAGCGGGATGGATGACACCCTCGGCCAGTTGCTGCTTTTCGGGGATGATTACCAACCTATCGCTGAGTTTGTCGATTACACCTTGCAGGTATGCAGAGCCTCCCTCACTTCGGGAGTCGTTGAGAACAGCATCACCATTAACTCTGACTTCTCGGTACATATCACCAGCAGCTCTCTCTCCCGGCTTCAGACTGAACTAGTCGTCTCAACCCAGAGTGTCCCGGACAGTTAGAGAGATCTTCCGCCGCGGACTTGAGTTTGACGCCCGAGCCCACCACGGATACAGACCCTAAGCCAACACCCTCCATGGACCACGTGCGTGTGCCGCCTCCCACCCTAGAGCCAGAGCAAGCTAACGAGGCCGGAGCCCATCTCAAAATCTGCACCTTGGAGTCAATCCTCTCAAGAACCAGTTAAGGTCCACTGGCTCATTGACTTTTGGTCAGAACTAGTTCCTGCTCCTGAAAGCACTTTAGGTAACCTCCTTGACATCCCGGTCCTTCTCAGTCACCTACCCACCCCATTATCTCTATTATCAAGGCTGGACTCACCTGGCCAGCTGGACTCACACAACCCCTCAGCTTCACCTTCGCTGCTGTCTCCCTCCAGCTCCATTGTCTCAGCTCTGGGTCTCCTCTCCACCAGCTAAGTTCAGCGAGACGGATCCCTTGGCTTCATCGCAGAACTTCACCTCGGCCTGTCAGCCCGTTGGCTCCACCTTGGCTCTGCGCTCCCTTATCTCCGGCATGGTACGTTGTCACTAAGGCTCCACCTGCCTCCCTCGTCCCTCCGGCTTCACCTTGGTCCATCGCCACCCTGGTTTTGCCACGGACTTCCGGGCCTCCGGCTGTGCCTCAACCCTCCACCCTTTCGGCTCCAGCAGGATCCTCCTTTCCTCTGGTTCCATCTTGGTCCTTGCTCCCTCCGGTGTCTCCCAGTTCTGCCAGTCCTCCATTGTCACCTCTGTCCCTCTGTCCCTTGTGGCTGTGCTGAGGTCTCCATCTCTGTGTATTTGTTTCTTGTGCTTCAGTTTAGTCTTGATTTCATCCTAATTATTCTCCTTGGTTACTGATTACATTCAGATGTCTATCATTAAGTTTCTCTGTGTGTTTATACTCGTTTCGTTCAATTCTTTGTCGGTTCTCATCTTTCATGTGAGTAGTTAGTGCGATATTTCTCAGTGTATACTCCTGTGTATTCTCTCTGTGTTCATTAAAGAAGTTATTGTTTGATATTCTGTGTCATGATTCTAGTAACAACCACGACAAGCGTGACAAATGGTTACACATACAGGTGAAACTCGAAAAATTAGAATATCGTGCAAAAGTTATAATTTTGATGATTATGGCTTATAGCTTATGAAAACCCCAATTCAAAATCCTGTTATATGAAATCAATAAAAAAAAGGATTTTAAATACAGAAATGTCGGCCCTCTGAAAAGTATAATCATGCATATGTATATAGTTATATATACTAAATATATTAGTTTCACCTTTTAATTTGAATTACTGAAATACATGAACGTTTGCACGATATTCAAATTTTTTGAGTTTCACCTGTATAAGCTTATATAAATAGAACAGAATAGAATAATTTAGGATAATTTAGAATAGGATGATGTACTGTGCGTGCATAGCTGAAACAGCCCTGAAAGGTCATCACTCATCAACCTGGATCTTATTACTTGTTACTTATTCTATATAATTATAAATCAAGTCACCATGTCAAGCTTGAATAATAAGTTAATAACAAAATTAATCAATAAATTGCATCACTTTTTGGGGGTTTCTCAGCAGTTTTGTTACATAAGAACCTCCAAACATGATCAAAATCTATTTTCTTTGAAATTTGAAAGGTTTGAAACTTGATATATATATTTAGAGATATAAGCCATTACTTTAAAGTAGCCTATTCTACTTAGATGTGAAATAATTTAAAATGCCTTCATGGCGTAATGGGTTACAGTGCCAGTCAACAGAGAGCTTACATATCACTTATATAAAGATTAAATGATCTGGACGGGATTGGTATCGGTATCGGCCGATCATGACGACAAGAGATCGGTAGTCAGTAACGGCTGCAAAAATCCTGATCGGAGCATCCCTGAAAGCTTCTCATTTAAAACAACGGCAAGAAACATTTGTAAGGATTTTACTATGTTCTAATGTTCCCAAAGTTTTTTCTCACGAAGAGGATATCTTTTCCATAACCATTACACCTCTGCTCTGGTTAACTCAAGCTGTTTTGATAATGTGATCAGCCATTGGAAAATGAGGATCAGTGGGATTTTTCTGTCAGACTAATACCATGCCAGCAAACACTGTAGTAATATAACAGTGTCTGATTAAATAAAATCATTTAATTAAACCATTTTCTGTCATTAACAAAAGCGAGACAAACAAACATACACACAACACCGCAGACAGACTAAAACTGGCCTCTGTGACCAGCGTCCTGCTCAACCATGTCCTTGCCGCCTATCTCCCGCACCCTGAACTCCCTATTACCGATGCTAATTGCGCTAGCTCACCCTGCTGCTTCCATAACAAACCAGCATAATGCCCAAATTATGACTTTATTAATGTAAGTCAGCATCTAATGGTTTTAAAAATGATTTATATTGTTTTTCCTGTTCTGAACAAATTAAATCTGCAGCTCGAATTAACTCAGGCTTTTCGTCATTAGAGAGTTTAAAAGCCTGTTATCATTGCGCTTTCATCCTGAATTTCACATCTGAAACACCCCAGAAACAGAATAAACGTAAAAGGAACTGTAAACGAAAACACAAAAATATCAGTCTTCCAGCCTAGATTCTGCAAATTTTGAAGTGAAAAACTGGGATACCTGAAAATACAACGAAATTTAATACAGTCCACCTCTTCTTACAACCCCATTACTCTTAGCATGCTGTGAAATTCTCATCTTACACACATTGCTGGCCAGGGCCATGAATTATGCATTGTGCCAGAGAAATCCTCAATCTCACGCTTCAAGACCACCACACATTACCCTGCTTCTGTCTCTATTACCAAGATGAATTGCTGAATGGGGGATATTTGAGTGGTTATGGTTCTAACTTCATTGTTTGTTTGCTGTGTAAAATCTCTCTTTTGTGTGAGTCTCTTCTGTCTATTGAAATAACAGTGTATTTTATGGCTTTTTAGAGGGTGAAAATGATTACGGCAGTGTTCATGGCTTAAAGCGGTATGACACTGAAATTACTGTTGTGGCAATGTGGATTACGCCTCTTGTATTGTTCTAGAGGAAAATCATAATTTTATAGTGCTCAAGGTGTGGAAGAAGGTTTCAACTAAGTAACTGAGATGGTTGCACAGGAGTGAGCTTTGTCATCTGCAAAAAAAATCTGAAGTAAGATCATCTGAGAGTAGTTTGGTCTGTAATGAATGTTTTTAGGATCTGGGAACGAGTTGAGGAGGTCCATGGACACACTGAGTCGGTGACCTCCAATTCTAAACGATCATTAGTGTCTCTTCCTCTAAAATGTTGGACACACTTACAACATTCTAATAGTCCTTCTCTAGTATGCACGATCATTCACTGAGCCCCTAATACCATCATGAAATGTAGTCACGCTAATGATAAAATATTAGCTATGCTCCCGGTGTCATAATTTAATCTCAGCCTGGCATTTGAGGTCAAACTCTGCCTTAAACTATTGAACCTCTTTCCGCAGTATTTTGGTGTGTACACAGACTGTTATAATGCTGTTTAACAAAAAGATGAATAACACTTTACAAGAAGCATCCATCTGTTAAATTTAGTTAACTGAAGTAAGAATTATTATAAGATCGTCAACTAAGTAAAGCTAAAACTTTTAAAACATTTTTGGTAATTGAAATAAAGCTGAAATAAAATAAAACAAATATTAGATGAATATCAAGGCCAATTTTCATTTAGTTGAAGTTAAAGCACTAAAATTACTAACTGAAAAAAAAAAAAAAAAAGAATTATACCTAATTAGTAATATTTAAATATACATATAAAAAAAGCTAACTCAAAAAATGAATAAAAACAATATATAATTAATACTAAAATAACAGACTACATGAATTAACATGACCTGACAGTAAAAATATTTCTAATGCATTTAATCCTAATTATTGTTAATTTCAACATTTACTAATACATTTTTCAAATCAAAAGCTGTATATGTTAATATTAGGCCTATTTAATGAACCTGAGCTGACATGAACTAAAAGTTGTATTTTTATTAACAAAGACGTACTGTTAATAAATACTGTAATGCTCTTTGTTAGTTAATGCATTAACTATTTTGGGAGTAAAGTGTTACCAATAAAAATATAAACCAGAGGAGTGTATTATTAATATTCACGGCCGTGTCTTTCTTGACCCTTTTTTCAAGGCAAACTGCTATGCATTGTGCAGCGATCCTGTAGCAGCTACGCTCAGCACCGTTATTGTGTTTGACCCTCTATCCAGCTGAAATAACAGTTTGACATTAGAATGCTGAGAAAAATGCATTTAATCCCTCTTTTCAATAGGTGAGCGACTGATAACTTTTCACTCATAATTAACTCATCTTGAAATGAGAGACATTTGGAGGAAATTGAACTGTCAGCCAATGGAGTCGTGCATTTGACCTCATCACAGCGAATGGGGCCCATCATAATTTGTTCATTTGGTGCCTATCAGTCTGGCCTCATCCTCTTCTTGCCAATCCGTTGACCTCCCTCTCCGCAATTCCATTTGGTTCTGTTTTAATTATGACTCAGCAAATCCAAAGCAATAGCAAAACCCACCCTGAGCTCCCCTCGACTGTCACTCACGTTCTGACTGACACGAGCCAGATAGTCTGAGTGCTTTCGGGGGAAAATTGAAGCAGTGGGCGCCTAAAATGGCTGTTTATATGTCCTCTCGCAGTCGGGCTTGTTCATTTGTGCTGCTCATCGCTTTCCTTTCTTGCTCTTGTTGGTAATATACATAATGGACATAGCAGTGCATTAACATGTACTTGTCCACAGTTCTTGATATGATTAATGTAAATAGGTGAAAAGGCTTTTAACATTTCTGATGCAAAATGTCACCCAGCACAAGGGTTCTTCTTGAGTGATTCACCAACAGAGTAGTAATTAGTCCTATCTTGACAATGCATCCATTCATATACTAATTCTCAATGCTTCAATTAAGCAAATGTTTTCCAGATTGAAAATGCCACGCTGTTTGCCAGTCACAACTCTATTGAGGGTGCTTTTGGCTACGCTCAAGCAATGCTCTTACCTCTGGCTGATGTGGTGTGGAATTGCACAGGCAAACATATTTTGAAATCCAATTTTTGTTGTTCTTTAGATGCATTTCAGTGTATGGATAATGCTCCAAACAGCTGTTGTTCTCATCAGGATTAGTGCTGAATCAATTCGAGATTTCCTGTGAATGCTAGAAAATGCGACCATCTTAACCACCTGGGTCCTGAACGACGCGACAACAGTGTAACGACACAATTTCAACCTAGACTTTTTTTTTTTTTTTCATTTCCTTTAGAACCTCCGTCACGACTCTGAGAATTGCTCGCTATGTGATTGTATCTGTCAAGCATTCACCCGCAGGCAGTTAATAGGCTTAACCCAAATGATTTTCTGTCCTTTTCTTTGGGCAATAGTCTCAAACTGGGAATTTGTAACAGGCCAATTTGTTAACCTTCTCAGGGCAGGAGCATTTAATATGTGTCTGGTCAGAGGAGGTAAAGACTTCCTGTTGATAAACCTGGATGTGTTTGTCTGCTTTTTGACCTTTCAAAATAATGACAGGATTTAAAAAAGAAAAGAAGGAAGCATGGATAGAATTCTTTGAAATTGGATCACCTTCCTCTCATATTAAACACACAGGTCCAGAAGTAATTTATTGTAATTCACACAAGAATAGTTCTGTGATGGTAATCCTGCTCAAACTCTACTTGTTATCACAGTCTCCATCATTATCATACAAATTACATCCCCTGCTATTGATTTTATGCAGATGATTACCGATACATTTTGGAAAGTATGATTCGCTGTTAATGTTTACAGTATTAGAAAACAATTACCTTACCATATGCCTCTGAGTAATTGTTTATTATTTTTCAATTAGACAAACGTTGATGATCAATGATTTAGAAAAAAGGGCAATGAATAACATCAACAGTTATAGATTTGTTGCCAGCATTCGAGATGAATTGTTTTAATGATTTCTACAATGGCATTTCAATGGCATCCAGTACCATTTGAGTCTGAATGTAGATGATGTGGACTGTTGGACCGTAGGTTGTTTGCAATTTTATTCAGAAGAATATCATTATGTAGGGGTGTAACAATACACTCATGTCACAATTTGGGTCGATACTCTCACAATACTTTAAATAAAGCCAAAATAGGGTTAAAATGGTATGTTTTTTTTAGGCCTAAGACATATGATGGACAGTTAACATTAAAATACTGAATTTAGTATTATGTAATATTAGTATTACATCCGGGATACACAGGGCAATGGTGACACCAGAATAGAAATATTTATAATTCGCTAAAAATGCATAATTATGTTAGACTGACTACATATATTAAAAAAGTTGTAATAAATTTTATTTTTCATTTATTATTAATATTATGGTAACACTTTACAATAAGGTTAATTAGTTAACATTAGTTAATGTAATAACTAACATGAACTAACAATTAGCAATACATGTTACAGTATTTATTCATCTTTGATAATGTTATCATTGTTTGTTCATGCTTAGTTCACAGTGCATTAACTAATGTTAACAAATACAACCTCTGATTTTAATAATGATATTGATAATAATCACAGTTAAAATTAATATTAACTAAGATTAATACATGCTGAAGAAGTATTGTTCATTCTTAGTTCATGTTAACTAAGGTAGTTAACTAATTAACCTTATTGTAAAGTGTTATTTTAATTACCTTATTGTAATATGGCTATTTGATGCACCTTTACCATTTCATTTTGTGTGAACTATACACACAATACATATTGTCGCTATCCAATTATACACATTGTTGCATTTTTGTATTGCGATATATTGTGATTACACCCCTATTATTAGAAATAATTATATGTGTTATGTTACAATTTACAATGGTCCCTGAACAGGTCCCACTTGATTTTCAGTGTCTTTAACTATATGTACTAACATTTAAATTAATAATTTGATACAATGCACTTATTTCTGTAATTACACAGATAATTACACTGTTGACCATTGCTTACACCTTAACCAACCCATAAACCTACCCATACCACCAAACCTGCCCCTAACCTTATGTGTATCACACATCAGCAGAAGTGTTTTGCAATACAACATGAACACAACGTAGTACATAGTACTTCTTTTTTTAAGTATGTATTAATTAAAGTCCCCCTGTGGTGAAAATCAAGCTTTTAATGTTGTTTATATGTCTATGTGGTGTTTTTAATATGCTTTAAAGGGATAGTTCACTTTGAAATAAAATTTTGGTATGTTTTAGCTTACCTCAAGGGCATCCAAGATGTAGGTGTCTTTTTTTCCGCAGTAGTTTCAATTTTGATATTTTTAGATCAAACCGTTCTTGTCTGACAGTCATATCATGCAGGTCTATGGTCACTGTCTCAAAGAGCATGCACAGAGTCCAAATTAAAAAACGTGGCTGTGTTTTATGAGGTAAAAACGATATAAATACTGTTCGTTTTCTCACACAAACCGCTCGTTTCGTGTCTTAGCCCATCAATGTGTACTTACGATGGGGAGTTGTTTCATTTGGACGATGGGGAATTGTTTTAATTTGGACTCTGTGCATGCTCTTTGAGACAGTGACCATAGACCTGCATGATATGACTGTCAGACAAGAACGGTTTGATCTAAAAATATCAAAATTGAAACTACTGCGGAAAAAAAGACACCTACATCTTGGATGCCCTTGAGGTAAGCTAAAACATACCAAAATTTAATTTCAAAGTGAACTATCCCTTTAAGGCATACATTTGTAATTTTGGTGATCAAAGATGAGTTTTAAGGGATAAAAGTATTGCCAACAGGGGGACTTTAAGGACACCTAACATAAAGTGTGGCCAATGCTAATGCACCTTTCATCCCTTTCAAAAACCATCTAGTAAATTTGGTATTTAAGGAATCCAAAATAAATACCTGAATTTAATACACTAAGAATGAAATGACATATAAGGCATAAAAATGTGCTGTTTTCTCTTTTGCTCCCTCATCCAAACCATTATTTACTTCACATACAGACAGAATTGATCTTGATGCAGTGCAGTCAGAGTCTTAATTGGTCAGCCCTACAGCAGAGAATGGAATCCAATGGTCTTGCTTTGAATCGATGGTCTAACCAGAGAGGGTGTGGAGGTAGAGACTGCACAGTGAATGTATGATCAATCAGCCTCAAGTGATTATTAGCAAACCTCCAGCTACAGGTTTGTTGCCAAGAGAACACGAGACAAAAAGACTCATGTGTTTCAAGCGTTAGGAATGCCGGAGTGTTCTGTGAGTAATTGGTTGCAGTGTGACGCAAGTCTACCTGAAAATTCACTCACCTGAGAAGAACAGCGTCTCGACAGATGCTCACGTGAAACCCAAACACTAATGTGAAACAGACCAAACCTAAAAAGGACAAACAAACTGCTCAGCTATGCAAATGACCTCATAAATGAGGCTGGGCATGTGTGTTGTGCTGAATAATTACTGTGAAATTGATAATTGCACTGTTATGTGAGATTATGTCTGGCGAGCATGACGAGCAGGACCAGTCTTGCCGTACCATTCCTGGATGTCAGCGACAAGGTCAAAATGCACAACCGTTGTAGACAGATGGCGATTACTTGTTAATATTATCCAAAACAGAGGAAAAGTAAGCATGATGTTTTTTCTGTACTTGTTATTCAAGGGTAGTTGACATTAAATACTTCTGAAGTTGACCTGTCCTGCAGTGAGATATTATATAAATGCATGTTTTAAAATGATTTCTTATGAAATACTAATTCAATTAATTACATGTATTTATTTTAATTAATTCAATTAATTAAAAATCTGTACTTGTTATGCAAGGGTAGTTGACATGGAATTCTTCTGAAGTACTAACAATGAGACATTATATAAATGCATAAGATTATTTGTTATAAAATGAGAGACAACAGCAAGTGATGAGAGAGAGATGTGACCCTGGACCACAAAACCAGTCACATGGGTCATTTTTTTGAAATTGAGATTTATACATCATCTAAAAGCTGGATAAATAAGCTTTTGATGTATGGTTTGTTAGGATAGGACAATATTTGGCTGAGATACAACTATTTGAAAATCTGGAATCTGAGGGAGGAAAAAAGTCGAAACATTGAGAAAATCGCCTTTAAAGTTGTCCATTAATGTTGGCGATTGTGCTGCATTCACTCACAAAAATAAATGTTTTAAATATTTACGGTAGGAAATTTACAAAAATATCTTCATGGAACATGATCTTTACTTAATATCCTAATGATTTTTGGCATAAAAGAAAAATCAATAATTTTGACCCATACAATGTATTGTTGGCTATTGCCACAAATATACCCGTGCGACATGTGACTGGTTTTGTGATCCAGGGTCACATTTATTTCTTTTTTTACAAGAATTATCGTTCTTGTACCATACTGGTACTTTTTAAATTCACTCCTCACAATCTAGGGCCATTTAAAATGAGCTACTGAAGGCAAAAGATGTTTAAAAATGGAGAAAACAAAAAAAATCAACATTTCTTTAGGAAAAAAGCTCTTTCCTTTATACATTCATAAATATTGATTTGAACAAATAGAAAAGTCTATGCATCTGTCCACAAACAGGTTCCTCGTTCTTATAGGATTATGCGGGTCAAATTGATATGTTCTTGATGTCTTCCATTATAGCCTGAAGGATGGTACGTGAGGTTTTGTTTACTTTGCTTGAATCCGTAAAGCTTTAAATTGGTCGGAGTTCAGGGCTTAAAAGCAGCAACGTTCTCCAAGGACGTTTTGGTGAGCGCTTCTTCTCAATCTATATCTCTTATCTGTGGTTGTTGATGATGTATCTGAGCGTTTGTGACAGCTGTGTGTTACGTCTAATAGAGCAGAAAGGCTGCTCAGAATAAAGCTATTTGAAAATTTGTTTATGTGAAATATTTGTAAATGGAAGCAGGCCCCTTGGCACCTTCACGTCACGTTCTGGTGTCTGTCTGGATTGTGAATTTGACGGGGGATTTGAGGCTGGCAAATGGAGCACATGTTCAAGCAGATCACAAGACTCTTGCCTCCCCTCAGTGGCTGCCGAAAGCCCGGTGTTTAGATGCCAGCGGCGTCTGCTGACGTCTCCTCAGTCATTCTGCATGAATTCCCCGTTGGTTTCTTGGAGCTGTGAGTGTCATATTTGCTCTGTTGACAGTGCATGGATCTTACTATATATATTTACAGCATTTTTTTTTTTACACTTGTTTTGACAGTGGGACCGATTTGGTTAGAAATCTTTTTTTTTTTTCAGAGTAACTCGATATGTAAACATCAGAAAAAATGAATTTATACTCAGTGTTTTTGTTTTGCTTTCCAGTACACATAAACATTTTTAAATCAAGATACATTTACTTGAGAAGCAAAATGTTCTAAGGTATTAAGTCTTTTTTTTCTCTGAAAGAAAATAAAAATAAATATATATACTGTATATATATATATATATTTAGGGCTGTCAAACGATTAATCGCGATTAATCGCATCCAAAATAAAATTTTGTTTTTACATAATATATGTGTGTGTACGGTGTATAATTATCTTCTATATATAAATACACACACATGCATGTATGTATTTAAGAAATATTTGCATGTATACTGTGTATATATATTTATATTATATATAATTTATATTATATATAAATATTTTATATATAAATAACACATTTTTCTTAAATATATATGCATGTGTGTGTATATAGAAAATAATTATACTCCATACACACACATATATTATGTAAACACAAACTTTTATTTTGGATGTGATTAAACGCGATTAATCGTTTGACAGCCCTAATATATATATATATATATATATATATATATATATATATATATATATATACTGTATAGTACAGTACAACATGTATATATCAAAATTAAGTGGGTTTTGCTGAAAAAAGAAAATATATTTGCCAATTTTCAGTTTTCTCTTTGAATTAATTTTTGTTTTAAGCATGTTTGAAGCATTTAACTCACTTAACTTTGATACATTTTTCATAAAACAAGACTTAGGGTACGTCTGCAAGACAACCATGTAGGCTATGTAAGTTTTTCCTTTGTGTTTTTGAAAATTTTTGCGCACAGTTGGCACGGGTCTGCGAAAAAGACTAAAATCGCTGTATTATTCATGCCAGGCCAGTAGTTGGCGATGTCACTTTATAAATAAACACTACGCGCCTATAGACTGAACATGTAATCCTAATGTATACATGACGTCACCATTTTCACAAATTGTAGTTTTGTAGTTTCCTTTGACTTTGAAGCCCGTTTTTTAAAAGCTTACGTTTTCAGGCCCCCAAAACGCTGTTGTTGTGTAAATGAATGGCCAAAACGCATTAAAAAGTTTTACGTTTTTATTTGAAAAATGTGTATTGTGTAAATGGCCCCTTCATATCTTAAGTCCTTTTGCTTCTCAAGTAAATGTGTCTTTATTTAAGAATGTTTGTACTGGAAACCAAGTCAAAAATGCTGATTAAGAAAATCTTTTTTTGTTTTTTTCTTCAGTGTGCTGTTTTATATGATCATTGAACTCACAGTTGGATAGAGCATGTTTGTTTCGGCTTCAAATAAGCCTAAGATGTGTTTGCTAGTCACAACATTCCCTTATTTATTTGGTTACTTTTCCATTTAGTCCTTCAACACAGCTTATACTCTCAGTCCTAGCAAAGAATTGTGCCATTTTGGCCTTTTAACCAGCTCTAGCAATTACATTTGATGCTCCTTAATTCTGACACAGTCTCTCCCTCCAAAGCCTCTTTTCCAGCTCAGCGATCGAGACAATATGTTTGCTTACTGCAGTGCTTGCTAAGTGTTCCTTTGCATATAAATTAATCTTGATTCAGTTGACACTGTCATGCTGAGTGGTACAAATTGCCCATAGCAATAAAGCAGGCTGAATAAGAAAAAAGCCAAATTGCGGCACTTGACGTGATGTTTCTTGCTTTATGCCAATACATTAGCTGCACGTAATGAGTGCTCTGTTCTGAAAAGCATGGTATACTGGAGTTTTAATTTTACTTCAATGGAGCAGCACCACGTTTTTTGAAATCCAAGTCAGAAAAATCATTAACATTGTGGATGTTGAGGTTAAATAGGAAGCAATTCATTCACTTGCGCAAGCTCCGAGTGCCATCCATCATTCTATTTGCAGAAGCTTGACAAAAGTACTTGGCTTTAAATAACAATCCATTTGCTCCTGGTGCTGGGCAAAACAGTTTTTTTTTTAGGCATTCATTTACAGTGCAAAGCCATATTGATTTATTCAACTGTAACTTAGAAAGAAAAGAACAAAATCCAAGGATGAAAATAAGAAAAAGAGACGTTACATGCAAAATTGCAACGTAAGTCGTTTGTGTCCATTTTTGTTTCAAGACTTACCATAACATAACACCTTAATGAAACAATATTGTGTATTTACACAAGAAGTGCCTGCACAAAAAACGACTATGTTTAAATATGATGGTTATTGTAGTTCTAGACTAAATATGGGTTTGCACGTACTCATCTCAATTGCACAAAACAGATTCAGTATTCTTCAAAATGATTAAAACCAGTGAAATGCAATCTCAGAATATTATGCAAACCTGTAATAATTAAATGTTAAATTACACAGATATAGGCCTACTTTACTTATTTATTTATTATTAAAGTCCCTCAAGAAAATCAAGTTTTTAATGTTGTTTCTGTGATGTTTTTAATATGCTTTAAGACGAACCATGTGCAAATTCAACACCAAATTCAAAGTCAACACCATTGCTGAGTATTATCTCCTTAAACTGCAGTGAACAAAAGACAGTCTCAAAAACGCAGTTTGAAATCGCTGGTGTTTCTGACGTCACAAACTACCTTGTAACCAATCAGGACAGCGTGTGATCTTCAACGAGTGGATCTCTGAGCTGGTGTGAGTGAGTGGAGGCGGGGCTAATTTGCATATTCATAGAACCGCGGATACTAAATGAGGCTAGGGTGTGGAGTTACATTCAAGCTATTTTAAGGCATGAAGAATGTTTAAAAATGTCATCAAAAATGAGTTTTAAGGGATCAAAGTATTGACTACAGGGAGACTTTAACTATTCTTCAGTAATGCAGTACAGCTGAAAGGTTTGTTTGAGCTGCACCCTCTACTGTACAGCTATGAATTTGCATTTTCTTCAGCCGGAATCTTATTCATTTCACTTTTAGTGTGAAACGGTCTTTTTTTATAAAAAAAAAAACAAACCCAGCCCAGGTGAGAAAAATAATACAAAAGTAACGGTAATGCATTACTTTTCATAAAAAGTAATGCAATTAGTTATTTTTTAAATAGTAACAATATTGTAATAAAGTAACTTTCTTCACCATGGTGCGAGATCTTGTTCTGTCTCTGTCTCGTGGTATTGAAGATGTATTTCTCAAGATGTGATTCTAATGTGGGTTATCGTGCTGTTTTGTTGTGGAAGAACCACATAATTTTTCACCAACCTATTTAGTAGTATCTGTGTGGGGCCTCCATACAATTTACCAACTCCGTGGTAATTATTCTGGCAGCACAAATGGAGGGGCCAGCCCTCTTTTCTCACTCAATGCTCCCTAATAGGATTGTGTCTGCTTCAGCAGACTTTAATTGAGGACTCCATGTCAAAAGAGAGCAAGCTTGAATGACTCTCCCTTCTCAGCTGCTGGTCACCATGAAGTCTCAGACTAAATGCTGAGAGCTATGATTTTTGTTATATACAGAAATTGCCATTACCTGCTGTTGGACCATATACACAGCTGAGACACAGACATCATAGTCAGGATAATCAGGTCTATGTTATTATATTATTTCATCATATTATTGAGATATTATATATCAGGGCTTTTCAATAATTTAGCTACGGACCCCTAAATATAATCAGCCTTGTGTGAGGGATCGCCATCCTAAAATTTAAAAGGCAGCTATTTATTTTCATCTTTAAAGTCCCAATAAATATTGTGAACAATTAATATTATAAATGTGTAAAATATTATTTGAAATTATTATTTGAAAAATGTTTTATTTGCTACATTATTACATTGCTTGTAATTCTTTCTTTCTTTCTTTCTTTCTTTCTTTCTTTCTTTCTTTCTTTCTTTCTTTCTTTCTTTCTTTCTTTCTTTCTTTCTTCTTTATTTATTTATTTGTTTTAATAATTTATTTATTTAGTTTAATCTTTTTTTTACAGTTTTACTCTAAATTTTTCCACGGACCCCCTAGAATTCTCTGAGGGTCCACATGTATAAATGTATAAAGACCCAATTCATACTGTCAAAAAAGATTATTATAAATATGTGTAAAATATTATTTGGAAAATATTTTGTTACAATTATGTTACATTCGTTCATATTTTTTCTTTATTCAGTCTTTAATTCATTTATTTAATGTATTTATTTATTTGTTTGTTTATTTTAATCATTTATTTTACAGTTTACCCTAGAGTTCCCCATGGCAGACTCAATTTATACTGTAAAAAAATATGTTTATTATTATGTTTAATATATTATTTGGAAAATATTTAAGATTTAATTTATATTATATTGCAGTATTAATTTTTTTATTACTCACTATACTTCCATTTTATATTGCATTTATTTAAATGAATAATTAATACATTTTGTTTCTTCTTAGTTTTATTTATATATTACAATTTTAATTCCATTTTTCCACCGACCCACTAGAATTCCCTTGCAGCCCTATGGGGGTCCCTGAACTCCAGTTTAAAAACTCCTGTTCTATATATAATAAGTTATTAAGCTTTATTATTAATTCAGACAGAAATATTAATAACATATAAACATAGGGTTTTTTTTTCGGTAATTGATCATTGTTTCTCAGCATGATTTACTATTATTATTCCTAGGCATGCCATTGTTCACACATTATATGTGTTTTTTTCTCTAACAGACGCTTTTGACACACAGCGGATTAAAAAAAAAAACGGTGTCAGAAGAGGAGGCCCTGGAGCATATTACTCATTTAATCCTGATTTAGCTTGAGGGAGAAAGGGATTTTAAGTGTCTAGTGATAAACTCCCTTTCTTCTGTTGATGGTAATTAGCCATGTCTCTTGAGACTCTGCCAAGATGTTGGTGGCAGGATGTGTGTTCTGATCGTCAGACATGAGACGCACTGTCCAGTTGGTCTGTGTAGGTGAATAGAGCCCAGTGCATCTACAGGCTCTTCTGCTTGTTTGAAGATGGCCTATTGTAGCCCTTTTGTAAGGGATAACTGGTCAGCCATTGTGGTCAAATATGTTAGGCAAATTGAGGCAGATGGCTCCAATTCAGACACGTGGCTTTCCCAGGGCAGCGAGGATGGCCTAGTCAGTGGAGAGGGGTGTTGTGGGTCAGGGCCCTGCTTGGCACTTGTTATTGCCTTCAATAGACCCATGTGGCTTTATTCACCCCCCATGTGGTGTTGCTGAGAAACACCATGCTGAAGACTCCAGCCCGGCCCGCTGAAGGACAGCATGGGGGCGGCTACAGCAGCACTCCATCTTCCTCACGGCCTCGGCATAGTCCCGCTCGAGCCCTTAGGGATTTGGATGAATAGGGCCGATTGACAAGTGGGTGGTGGTCCATCCTAAATGGCTTTTCATTCAGCTGCTATAATAGACTGGCAGGTTTTTTCCACACTCTCTATAATAGCTGCTAATTATGGGATTTGCAATGTTTTGGAATCCCTTCTTAATATTGGTTTGTGTGTTTTCTCTTTTTGGTGTGTTCTGTGAACGTAGCGGCTTGAATCCTATAATTTGTTCATTGTTTTAGTTGCAATTCAGCAGCCTATCTTATTTGAAAAAGGATGTTTCATTTGATGGTGGAAAAATATTATGAGATAGGAGTCAATGCTTTTGCGTTCCCCCGAGAAACTTTGCGTTCGCCCGCGAAAACCTTTGCGTTCCCATTGAGAAACTTTGTGTTCGTTTGCAAAACCTTTGCATTCCTCTGTTAAAATGATGACAAGCTAGAATATGTTTAGTCAAACTATGAAGATTTTATTATTAAAGCATGTATATTTACCATGAACTTAGTGGTTAAAATTTAAAATTCATAACTGTTCACAATAGTGAAGCAACTGCTGAGATTCTTTGAAAGATGACATATTATTAGCTTCATTTAATGATGCACAGATATCAATACTTGACATACAAAACACAATGGTAACACTAAGCAAATAATAAAAACACTTATGCAACATAAACCAACATTACAAAATTAACCAACAACACAAACTGCAAAAAGCGAAGCAAAAAAAAGTTTTAAGCAAGACAGATAAAACCAACAAGAATCAAGAAACTCCACAGCATAAATTATTCATGCCGCACTGCATGCTGGGTACCTTCATAGTAGAAATACAGTATTATGTTGTTGTTGTTGTTTTTTTACAGTAAATTGTGCTTTCCAATACTGTAAACTCACAGTAAAACCATGTTTTTTTTTTTACAACTGCACATTTTTAGAACACAAATGCTCTATAGCTTTCAATAATATCATCAAGATCCACCATGTTGAAAATAGTTCTGTATAATATTCTCCACCGTGGTCCCCAGCATCTCAATTACCAGCGTCGCTCTCTGTGTCTTCTGAACATGGATGCTTTTACTCGACAAACAAAAGCGGTCCAGAGATCTCCATTTTAATGCACTGCTTATTCAAACGTGCCAGGGGTCAAGAGTGAAGATGTTACCAGCTGGCCATTCATCACGGCCATGACACCATCTCTGCTCCGCTCCCTCACCTCCAGGCTATGCTTTATAGAACAAACACGTCACCACGGGCCGTGCAGTCATCCATTTTCCTTCGCTATGCATTAGAGCTTCATGAATATCCCCACACAGTATACCTGCAGCCCGGCTGTGGAGAGATCGCTAGGGCTCCCTCCCACACTGAGAATGCGATGTAATCATCACATAACTGATGTTAATTCTTTCTTTAACCCTTATGTGCTGTCGAGTTTTACTGTGTTATGTTTTCTTCCTATTGTATTCTTCCTCTGTTCCTCTGATCAAATCAAATCCCAGCAGGCCGATATTATTAAAGCCGAATCCCTGTTTGACCACATAAACATGCACTTTCCAAAAATGTGACTGTTCTGTAATGTATTTATTTTATTTTATATATATATATAAATGGAGGAAATCACATTAAAAATCTCTTATGTGAAAGTTTTCATAAGATTAGTCACAATATATTAACCTGACAGCCATTACTCAGACAGCTATTACAGTCTTCATTGTCTAATATGCTAATTTGGTGCATTTCTTATTAATATCAATGCTGAATACAGTTGTGGAAACCTTGATAGATATTTTTTCAGGATTCAGTGATGAATAGAAGGTTTAAAAGAACAAGAATTTTTTTTTTTACATTATAAATGTCTCTACTGGCATTTTGATCAATTTCTTCTATTTCTTACTAAATAAACATATGAATTTCTTTAATATTTTACTTTAGTATAAGTTTCTTTAAAAACTGACTCCAAACTTTTGAACGGTTGTGTAGCCCTTTATTTTTTTTAGCTTTTTTTTTTTTTTTTTTTTCTCAGACCCAAGCAGAACATTTAGATTAAGTTAAGACTGGTTAGAATGCAGCAAGCCCGAGATCATACACAACTTAATTTGTTTCTCTTTAGTATTCATATCGAGACAATATGCTCCAAACCCAATAGCATTGGCGTCTTTTGTGTCACGGGGCCGCAATCTGCCATAGGCACCATTGCACGACTTTGATTATTAACAGACAGCATGCCACCGCTCCAACCATTCCACCCCTCCCTCCTCTTCATCTGCCACCCATGTGACCCCTCCTGGCAAATGATTGGCTAATTATGATTCTGGACAGAATTTGAGGGTGGCTAACGCTGCATCTGGCCTCTGAGGTGCCTGTGACTGCAGCTGGTGTGCCTGCTCCACAGCAGGGCTGTCTGTGGCCCCTCATAAATAAAAAGCTCTTACAAACTGGTTATGAACACCTGTTAGATCATCTGTCAGCCTAGCCCCCTTCTCATCCATCACCTAGTGCTCGGGGAAGTCATTCCACCCCATCAATCCGCTCCGTACTTACCAGGGCTCAAACGCTGCCCCGATACCATCCACAACGTAATAGCGCTGCACTGGTGGACACTTTTAAATACAGATGAAGAATCCCTTTCTGTCAACTTTGGGTAGGCTATTTAAAAGTGAGTGGCGTAAAAGTTTACATTTGTGTCAATAAATCAGAGGAGAAGAGTCACGGGCGGGCTTGTCATTCGGACTAATGACCGAATCATTCACAGGCAACGCAGAACGTGCCGAGATAAAATGCGTTTGAGGTTGTTCAGTCATTATACCTTTATTACCCCCTGCCATAACCAAGGAGAGAGAGAGAGGAGAATCGGGGGAATGAATGAGTTATGTGTGCTATGGAAGGTGCTGTTAAACCATACACAGATAACTGGTCTTCTTCTCTAATATTGTGACACATTCAGGCAACCCCAACACATCATTTTCACTTTAACAATAAACCACATGGTCTCAAATGATTTAAAGCATAGTAAATTACAGTAATTTGCTTTGTAGTTAAATGATTGGTTGGACAGTACTGTGTCATTTTTTAACCCTTAATGCACCCTTTTGCCAAGCCTACATTGGTGCGAACTACACTGAGGACTATTACCCAACAGCCCATGCAGCAAAGCCTCTCTCCTGTGACTTTGTAACTATTCGTGTGTGTTTGAATTAGTCTTTTTTATACTTTCAGGTTTCATGTTTATTTTAATTTGTAATTTTGTTGTGCTTTTGTCATTTTCATTAGTTTTTTATTTTTATTTTATTGTTATTTCAGTTTTAGTTTTAGTAGTTTTAGGCCCGGTTTCACAGACAGGGCTTAGACTAAGCCAGGATTAGACCATAGATCAATTAGGACATTTAAGTAATTTTTATAAACATGCTTAGAAAAAAACATTACCGATGTGCATCTTAAAACTAAAAAGGCACTGATATATTTTTAAGATCAGTCAGTGCAAGTTTATTTCAGTGGAAACAGCTCAGACTTACATTTTAGTCTAGGACTAGTCTTAAGCCCTGTCTGTGAAACCAGGGGCTAGTATTTCAACTTAAATTTATTTCAGTTAGTTGCCAAGGCAACATTTCTCATTTACGTAAAGTTTTTCCAGTTTTCATTGGGTTTTTGATCTAATATTTGTGTTTTATTTTATTCCAGATTTATTTCAATTAACAAAAACAAATTTTCATCCTTTAGTTGTATCATGACAATATGAGTATTTGGCATTGTAATATATGATCCACTAAGCTGCGGCTGCTGTTGACTATTGCTGACGTTGCTGCTTTAGATCATTGCTGCTGCTGCTTTGTTGATTATTGCTGTTGCTGCTTCTTCTGCTGCTGTTGATTATTGCTGCTGCTGCTTCAGAGCAAGTACGGGACTTACTACTGACAATACATACACAACATGCTGATGTGAGCAAGTAAGACATTCTGCTGCTGTATAATGTAGCATACATGAATTACCCGTAGCAGATCTATACAGGTGGAGCTGGGGAAGGTGGAGGGTTTCTGAAAGCGTGCTGCAAGTATTTAAAAGTTGAGCTGCAAGCTCATTGGCTGCTGATACAGCAGGAACCAATCAGCTGTGCCCTGTAGAGAATGTTGTGATTGCAAGTAGATTGAGTTAAGGACCTATCAGCCTGTGCCATCTAGAGATTCATGACAGAACTTTGTATTTTTACAATAACAACACTGATATTATATTTATATTATAAATATAATGTGTTTGTATAGCTACATTTTGCACTTGTATAGACCCTAAAATCACTCTTAAACAATAGAAATGTAATGTAGTGTAATGTACAGTGACAATAATTTCTGTAAAAAAATATATTATATACATACATGACTGACATTTTAATTTTGATTATAATTTTTTATTTGTTTATTGATTTGAATATAATAAATTCAACCCATTAGTCTAGTATTAAGAATTCATATATTTATGTATGTGTACAGTATGTTCATACATAAAATAAACCATTCAGGTGTCAGATGTCATTACTTTTTAGTGTCTATACAAATGTACAAATATGTGCTACAACCACGCTTTACATACAAATACCTATGATCACTAATTAGATCACATTGGTGGACCATATGGGCTGAAACTGCCATTTTGGATAGGGCAGATTCAATATTTCTAAAGTTCTTTTGACTTTGGTGTATTTTTCTGATGTTATGATGCCTTAGAAGTCTGTCTGAAACCAGCTTTCTTCATACAGAATGCTGTCTGTTAAGTTATTTGACTTGGGCAGCAAGTCAGTAGCTTTCAGTTTCAGCCAATGTCTTGACATTTTGTGAATGGTGCGATGCATGTAAGCTTTATGAGTATTGGCATGAAAATGCCAGGCAAGTTAAAAGATTCTCTCACTGGTTTATGGCAACTATTACAGCAGAGTTAGTCTCGGTTTTATGTGCATTATCTCAGGGCTTGGCTGAAACTATAACTTTTATACATTCATAAAAATATAAATTGACAATGATGAATCGGCTATGACCAGGCAAGCCCTTATACCTTTCAGTCATCTTCTTTGAAAGTGAGAAACGGGAATGCTGGAGCTTTTTTATAGTGCTTTCTGGGATGTTTTATGATCTTAACTTAGTCATGCCCTTAAACTCTCAAAGTTGCTGGAGATGACATTTGCGACTCTGTAACGCTACTAAATGAGTATGTACTTTATATTAAATCATTATGAGCAATCAGATGCATGATACCAGAAAGGTTAATCAGCATTTAGACAGAAGGCCAATTTTAAATACTAATTGTCCCCTAGAATGCCTATAAAATGGGATCTATTGCCGGCTGAAAGAAAATATCTTGTGGTGGGATCTAAGCCACTCCAATCATCACCACAGGAGCCCAATTTACAATCTCTTTGAACCAGCAAGAAGCAATAATGAGACACCTGATAGCATCCCAGAATAAACTGGAGAATGTGGCCTGTCTAGTTTGTGGCACAGGCTATTACAGAGAAGCGTTGAAGAGATGTGCAGACTCACTGGCCTGATGTGACAGCTTGATTTCCTGGCCTCCTGGTGGGACACCAGAAGAGGTGACATGAACGGCCTGTTAATTTGGCCATGTCACAGTATATAGCAGCGTCCTCTGGTAGAGGATACTTTTGGATGGTTTAGGGTGAGGGAACAGAGCTTGTCTCAGCCCGGAACCGCCTGTCCAGTGTGACAGAGAGGAATAGTCTCACACTTTATTGTGTAGGTCGCTGAGCTCAGCCCTGAGATAGACAGTGGAACGCATACGCACACGCACACGCACACGCACACGCACACGCACACAAAAAAGCGGCCCATCACCATGCGGTGACAGGCGTGGATGGAATGGGGCGGCGATGGCTTCTCTTGTTTGCCCTTGATGAGCATGTCATTAATGGAAATAAGAGAAACGGTGGGCCATATCAGTATTCAAATAGCCTGCCATCTTCTTCTGTTCATCCGCCTGCTGATTTCTAAACATTCAGCTCCCCGCTAACTCTTTTTCTCTCCCAGCCTCTCTCCATTCCTTTTCTCAATTCAAAACAACTCAAATTTCAAGGTGTACTGGAGAAAATTAGCCTGAGGAATAATTATTATTAGGTGTTTCTGCACTTTTGACCCTTTTGAAGAAAATAAACTCTTTTAAAACACACTTTTCACACCCTAAATAATATATTTAATTTACCCTCAGTGAATCAGTTCTGTAATTTTCCTCTTTTTTTGACTGGAACATCATGAACTTTTCCACAACTAAATCTCAAATGATGTATTACATTTAACAATTTATGACAGGGGTGCAAACGGCATTTGAAACTCTTTTAGAATAAAATAACTAATTTCCTTTGTTTCGCTGAGGCTAATTTCATTGCAATTGAATTTATGTATCCTACATATTTAAATTACAACTTGATTGGATATTTTGTTCACAAGTAATATTAACTTTTCTACTTTTGTTTTTCTTTATGCATTTCTTATTTATTATCAGGCATGATGCATGCTCCTGAAGTCTTAAAAAACGTTATTAAAGGAAATTTTTAACTGTCGTAGAAATAACTACAGTAAACTCGCTTTACAGCTGAGATCATTGAGGACTGTTGCAATTTGTGTCATTTCTGTCCATAATGTTGAATAAATATTAAATTCATTGTTTTGATCATTTTGTTTTTAAAATGTTAAAATCGATTGTATTATTGAATTCTTATATTGTAAAATTGCTCTGTAACAGTCTGTAATGTAAACAGTCAGTTCTGTAACAGTAAAGCACACTAATTTAAAAAAGACGAGTTAATTTGAGGATCGAAACATTTTGCTATAAAATATTGAAAAAATATAAATAGATATAGAATATTTCATCCATTGTTCCAAATATAATTTGTTTTTAATATGTGAAATATTTCCATATTTTAAGATGTATGTGGGACAAGGGTAAAAAATATAAGGCAATGTGCTTTAATGTGACCTTTATATAAACAAGTTAGTTTTGATTAAAAAACTCCTGGGACATAAACAACAGTAATGTCATGAAGCTTTTTTGTACAAGCACAATAATAATGAGACATTTCCTGTGACTAAGGATGGTTACAACAATTCTGTGTGACGGCTTTTTCTCTTTTCTCTTAAATGGAGTCAGTCTGCACTATTACTATAGATAAACAGCCACTCTACCTCACTTTTGGTGGTATGCACCACTTCAGCAAGGAGTCTGTCAAGTAGTTAGAGGCTTAATTGGGCTGATCTGTGTTCAGTTCGTTAGAGTAATTTATCAGAAAATTGACTGGGTGACATGAAGACAGGGCAGCCCTTAAACAGACATAGGGATCCACAGTCATAGAAAGTACAGAGTTGTGCCTTACAAGACCATCAAAGCAACCAAGGAAAAGTGGGGTTGCTTATCCCCCGATAGACTTTTATTATAGTAAAGCTAAGAAATAATTGATATATGACATGAACCGAACAGTACACAAGGCGTCCCATTAACAGCTTCAGAAAACCTCCCAATTCAAGTTGGCTTATTGGCATCAGTGCATCCCTCTGCCTTTTCCATTGTGCATTACTGATGCTTTCTCTTGATCAGAGTGATGTTTGTTACAAATGATCAAAAATAACCTTTTTGTGCCGGTGACTCTGCTGGTGAATGCTGCTGTTTTGATAGGCTTCATTGACCAGATCCTTGAGGTTCAACACAAACACTCAGCGGCAGGTGCACAGCTGTGACGTAATGAACGCTCGTGCCACTTTCTTTTCGCAGGCCGGATTTCTCTATATTCTGTAATTAAGGGTGAATGTACAATGCAGCACGGGGCCAATGCAGAAAGCACTGAAGAGGATGCCTTTTCATTTAAGTGGCTTCTTCAGTCTATCTGGGAGCTGAGGTTGCCAGTGCACCCACATCTAATCATGAAAGAAAGCCTCCTCATTATTTCAAGTCATTCGGTAAAGGAGGGCGGCACTTAAAATCCCACCAAAGAAGTCCGGGACCTGTGTAATTGTATTTCTTATTTGAATGATGGTAGAAAAGAGAAAGAAAAACATAAAGAAAAGTCAAAGGTTTTTCGTTTATCATTGGGCGCTCAGGTTGTCAAATAGGTTCCATATGAAAGAGAAGAAGAAAGCATGCTGGTTTATTCAAAACATTCCCACTGATAAATTGAAACAGGCTTTTAGGCTGGTTTTGTGAATCCCAGTTCAAACAAGAGCAAGAAATACACATGCTGCAATAATAAATGCCACAGTGTTAAGTGCCTCTCTCGTCTATAGAGCGACTTCAAATGAGATCTGTGCTTAACACTTGCCTCGCTGCCTCCGGTGCCTCCTTCCAAGAATCGGGAAGTTCATCTCTCGCTCTCTCGCTCGTGCTCTTTCTTTTTGCTGCTGTTAGATTTGTTTTGCTTTCAAGTTAATGATTTATTTTCAACCAATTAGGAAGTGAATCAGGGCAGAGTGCAGCTTATGGGCAAAGAGGCCTGAGAAAACATCAGCCATCAACCCTTTTATTTACTCTTTTTTTTTTTTTTGTATAGTAGCATAATACTATTTTACTCATATACTTTCAACCAACAACAATTTCACTAACCACACACAAAACCTTAAACTCAAGTCCATAAATGGATAAATGCATTCAGTAACTTACAATTAAGATTTTTAAATTACAATTAAGACTAGTCATTGTATCCAGTAAACAAAACCATTAGACAATTTTATTTTTGGCAAATGTATTTAAGTTGCTCTGATTTGAATCACCCTTGAGTTTACATTTGCATTTTTGGTCTTGGCATTGCTGAATGTCTGATTCTTTATTTGAGGAATGTAAGCTGTAATCCCAAAGGTTCAGTAGTTTTGCGGTTGAATCTCTACTACCACTGCTTCACAACTATTGCAGATGTCTATAATTAATATAACAAAATCCATGAACAATATCCATACTTCTATTATGTCACCCACTGAAGAAAATACGGCAAAGACTAGCTTTTGCACATTTAGTTAAATATTCTGAAATGCTCTCTACTTTTATCTGTAATAAAGGGATTGTTGGGTTAATCTGAGTAAGACATAAAGTGCCTTCCAAACTTTTCATTTTGCTAAATTATAATTCCTCCTGTGGAATTTTGATCTTTCAACCTGTCAGGTTTATGTTCTTGCGTTTTCATTCATGTGCTTGTTTCTTGTGTTTCCTTTCTGTTAAGTCTTGTTAATTCCCTTGCTACTTTCCTTGGTTACTGATTAGTTACACCTGTGTCTCATTTAGTTCCCATTGTTTGCTCCTGTGTATTTAGGGCCAGTTTACATGACACTGTTTTCAACTAAAAACCAGAAAACTTTTTATGCGTTTTGGCTGTACTTCATATACACGACAACAGTATTTTGGGGGCCTAAAAAATGCAAACTTTTGAAAAAGGTTTCACAGCAAGTAATTGAAAATGATACCGTATGTAAACTACAAAAACGCCATGTGCCTGTTCAGTCTATAAGTGCGTAGTGTTTCTTTACAAAGTGACATCGCCAACTACTGGCCTGGCATGAATAATACATTGTTTTTAATCATTTTCACAGATCCATGTGAATGGATCATTTTGACAACTTTGTCATCTGTATCCATAAAACGCAAAGGAAAACGTTTTTAGTTTTTAGTACATTGTTGTCATGTTGACATTGGAGTTTTTCTTTCTTTTTCACCTCTTTTGCCTCAATTGCTTATGAATTCCTGTGCGGCCGTGCATTTTCCTTAGGTTGAGCTTGAATGTAGCTTAATCTAATAGCTTAAATGTAACTCTACACGCTTGCCCCATTTAGTATACGCGCGGTTCTATGAATATGCAAATAAGCCCCGTCTCCACTCATTCACACCAGCTCAAAGGCTGAATCCGAAATCGCCCCCTGAACCCTCATTCACTATTCCCTATGCTAGTCCACTAATACTGTTCACTTGAAGGAGTGAATGAAAACGAGTGAGCGAATTCAAACAGCCGTTGAGCATACATCAGTTGTATTGCAGTGCAATGTGGGATTGAATAAGTGCACTCAATAACGTCCACTATGGTTTCGGACACCACAAGTGGCTGTCCCCTCAAATAACGCCCTATTTGAGGGTATAGGGGGCAATTTCGGATTCAGCCAAAGATCCACTCGTTAACGATCACACGATTACAAGGTAGTTTGTGACGTCAGAAACACCAGCGATTTCAAAATGTGTTTTTGAGACTGTCTTTGGTTCTCTGCAGTTTTGAAGAGAAAATACTCAGCAATGGTGTGTTATGAATTTGCACATTTGTCTTAAAGCATATTAAAAACACCACACAGACATACAAACAACATTAAAAGCTTGATTTTTTACCACAGGGGGACTTTAATAGTAGTTACACTGACAAGATATGCTGTCAACATATATTGTTCACATAATACAGTATAGTTTGGAAATTTCCTCTGCATGTCCTTAGCATTAAAAAAATAAACAACGTGTCAATGCATAAGTACTACTGTGTCCTGACACACAGTCAACAAACAGATATTTTGAGTCTACGTACATACCACTAAAAGCAAATTGCTTTTCTGCAAAATCTTCAATGTTGCTCTTGCAAATATGCCAATTTCAAAGATTTAAATCACAGATGGGGGTAAATGTGGTAGCTCTCCTCCAATGACGATTCTCAATCAATTAAGTGGCTGGTGGCTGTGAGGGGCTATTTAAATTTAAATGTGTCTCATATCTGAGCACCTAGTGGGGGCTACATCACTTTGGTTCCAAGGGGAAATAGACATTAACACTGTCTGTCCTTTTTTTCCAGGAGTTTGTCCTCCAGAAGCTAATTCTTCAGCCACTAGTGCAGTCAAGAGCGTTCTCTCTGGGACGCTGCAGTCAGTGCGCCTCTCAGAATTGATGTTTAGAAACTTTCCTTTGTTTACACCTCACTCCCCTGTGAGGCAGTGTAGAAAGGGGTCTAATTGAAAGTGACAGTTCTTTAATTGAGGAGGTCTTAAAGCAGCGCCTGCCTGATGAATAACGATTGTGGCTTCACCAAAATGCATGCTTAGACCGATAACATGGATTGTGTAGGTTCTGGAGAAGTCACTTTTATTTTATTTGCTCTATTGACAGTGTGTGCTTTAGGATTTTACTGCCTCTTTTATGCAACTGTTGTTGAAGAAATCGGTTCCTTGCAGTCATTATTTATTCAAATGTATATCATACACTACATTTAATGTACTTAAGTTACAATTTAAACATAAAATATGTATTTTCGCATTTTAACATTATTACTAATACCAGTCCCCCATTCATTTTGATCTATCTTGGAGAAGATCTCAAAGGTTCTGGGAGTCTCTGTTTAGTAAATCCTGCTGTAAATGAGTGAATTTAGGCTGTTGTGATTATCAGAAAACAGAGTGTGTGTAAGAAGACTTTGCTATTTATCGGCATGCTTGGCACTGCTTAGCGGACCAGAGCCCCTTCAAATTGAAATATAGCAGAGTTTACTCTTCTGATTAGACCCTCGACTGCAAAGCACTGAGCCTTCATTTGAAGAAACACTTCTCTGTGACATGAAACTGTGTCTGATTTATTGAACAAATAAGGATCACAAATGGAGTCCAATCGTATTCCAAGTTATTTCAGTTTCTTGATCTGTCAAGATCATTATCATATTTGATTATTGGACTGCTCAATGCAATCTTCCTTTTATTAAAACTAGCTAACCAAAATAAAAATAAATGTTAGATATTATGTTGTTTTAGATGATACTAGTATTATCTATGTTTTTCCCTTTAATATATTTTGATTTTATTTAAATGACACAGAATCGAAATCTTGAATAGAATCACAAAATGAATCATGTTTAATGAATTTAATACCAACACTTCAAGTGTCTGTTACAAAAAAGGTTGAAAACATGCAACATTGCCATCATTTCACCAGCTTTCCAATAATTTGTTGGGTAATGGGGGGCTTTCGAGCCAAAAAGGTTGAGGTATAAATAATATTTGTTTAATAATATTTTATTTATTCCGGTATAAATAAAATTTGCAGAGAGAAAGTTGGCCTTATATATTGGCAAATTCATTACAAACTGTCGCGTTACATGCACAGCTCCTTTGGCACTATATACAAGACTTACTACACTCACCTAAAGGATTATTAGGAACACCATACTAATACTGTGTTTGACCCCCTTTCGCCTTCAGAATTGCCTTAATTCTACGTGGCATTGATTCAACAAGGTGCTGAATAGAAATGTTGGCCCATATTGATAGGATAGCATCTTGCAGTTGATGGAGATTTGTGGGATGCATATCCAGGGCACGAAGCTCCCGTTCCACCACATCCCAAAGATGCTCTATTGGGTTGAGATCTGGTGACTGTGGGGGCCATTTTAGTACAGTGAACTCATTGTCATGTTCAAGAAACCAATTTGAAATGATTCGAGCTTTGTGACATGGTGCATTATCCTGCTGGAAGTAGCCATCAGAGGATGGGTACATGGTGGTCATAAAGGGATGGACATGGTCAGAAACAATGCTCAGGTAGGCCGTGGCATTTAAACGATGCCCAATTGGCACTAAGGGGCCTAAAGTGTGCCAAGAAAACATCCCCCACACCATTACACCACCACCACCAGCCTGCACAGTGGTAACAAGGCATGATGGATCCATGTTCTCATTCTGTTAACGCCAAATTCTGACTCTACCATCTGAATGTCTCAACAGAAATCGAGACTCATCAGACCAGGCAACATTTTTCCAGTCTTCAACTGTCCAATTTTGGTGACCTTGTGCAAATTGTAGCCTCTTTTTCCTATTTGTAGTGGAGATGAGTGGTACCTGGTGGGGTCTTCTGCTGTTGTAGCCCATCCGCCTCAAGGTTGTGCATGTTGTGGCTTCACAAATGCTTTGCTGCATACCTCGGTTGTAACAAGTGGTTATTTCAGTCAAAGTTGCTCTTCTATCAGCTTGAATCAGTCGGCCCATTCTCCTCTGACCTCTAGCATCAACAAGGCATTTTCGCCCACAGGACTGCCGCATACTGGATGTTTTTCCCTTTTCACACCATTCTTTGTAAACCCTAGAAATGGTTGTGCGTGAAAATCCCAGTAACTGAGCAGATTGTGAAATACTCAGACCGGCCCGTCTGGCACCAACAACCATGCCACGCTCAAAATTGCTTAAATCACCTTTCTTTCCCATTCTGACATTCAGTTTGGAGTTCAGGAGATTGTCTTGACCAGGACCACACCCCTAAATGCATTGAAGCAACTGCCATGCGATTGGTTGATTAGATAATTGTGAACAGGTGTTCCTAATAATAGGTGAGTGTATACTACTGGACTACACTAGATCTCTAGAAATTAAACTAGATTAAACTAGAAAAGTTTGAGACTGTGATTTCGGAGCAAGTGCCATTAAAATTAAGGTTGTGTTACCAATGCATTATCCTTCTTGGGGAAAAATAAATGTTATGCTTAACCATAGGAAGCATAGTATTCACAAACCAATTGTGATGTCCATTAAGATAATTCATTAGCACCATTTACTTCGTGTCACTGAGATAAGTAATGTTGAGAAGGACGAGGATTGAGTCCGTCAGTGTTGCCAAGGGAGCAGAAGAAGATTTGTTTTTCTGCATGTTTCCCTTTTGTCGCAACATTTTTCACTGCTGTCAGTTTTTAACAATGCCCAAAAATGGCACTTTATGTAACATTAGGTTTTGAGAAATCAGACTTCTACACTTTACCAGTGTTTTTCCAACCTTTTCTGTTTTGTTCACCCCAAAGCCCCATCCAAAACACTCTCATGGCAATTTGTAACTATTTTACTTTTTTGGGTGAAATAGTGGCCAACTGTATGATTTTGTACGATGTCTTTTGTACGTTTTCTTACGATCTGTTTTTGCCCCCTGAATTAAATATATATTTTTTTAAAATCATAAATTTTCGTACAGTCAAATCGTACAAATTCATGCCAAATCACCAACTTGTAAATTAGTTGTTCTCTCATGAAACTGCTTGGCCCCGTCAGTGCAGCTTAAGTATACATCAAACCAGAAATGTGTTGTTTTTATCTCATAATACATATCATTTTAACATTAGCATTCATATTTACAGGTTAATGTGGCCATCACTGTGATTCACTATTGACTGAATAAGACATTTAATAAGATTGTTGTTGTGAAGTACTGTATGAATAAGATTAATAAAGAGCACATTTTGTCAAAGCACTTTTGACGAAGTCTTTATTTAATACGCTTTGCTAGTCTCATCCACATAAACTGCAGAACAACAACAAAAAAAGCATTTCAATTATCTTGATATTTTGAGTAATTTCTGTTTTAACAAATGTTCTTTCCATGTACCCCTGCTCAATTAGACCCTGGACCCAATTTAAGATAATGCAAAACACTTTGTGTTATATTTTAGCATTACAGTATTACGTTCCAATGTATTTCTAGTGTTTTTGAACAAAACTGTGTCTCCAGCTGTGGATTATTCATATGTCAATAAGTCATGCATGCCGTCTGAGGATTTATTTTTTCAGGATGCATGCATGTTCTGATGTGAGAGCTGTTTCTTCAGGGGTTTGCTGTCCTAACACATTTAAGTTCGGCCATCAGCCAAGATGAAACACCTGCTGTTGGGGAGAAACAAAGCGCACTAATCCAATATGTATTTCAGACATGTTAAACATCAGCAGCTCCCCAGAGAGAGGCCACGGGAGAGAATTTTAAAGCAAATTGTTCTAATTTATGTAGGGACAATAAATCAAAATTAGGGTAAGGACAGTGCAATGCACTTCACTGTAAAATGACACAATGCTGCAGGGGCTGTATCATGGTACGGCGCCCCTGTACATGTTTGTGTCCATGGTTTTATTTAAACCTCTTTCTTCTTTATACCTGATTGTAAGTTTATGTGAAACTATGAGAATGGAATGATATCGTTGTATAAAGTGCAGGGTATAAATACTGCTGCAGCCCATCAGGATTTACTATTTGATGGACAGTGGTTTCAATGCTTCATAAAATTTAATGCACTGAAATATGTGCACGTTTGCATTTTAATGTCCATGAATTGGCCTTCCACTTATATCATAGGTCACTCAAACTGTGTTTTGAATCATGTATGAGAGGAAAAGGGAACTGTATATTTATTACCTCTAGTGAAATCTTAAATGTCTCTGTTAGGAAAGGGGATTTGGTTATGATATGCTCTCTGGGTTTAAACTTTAAAGAGGACCAGAAGTTTGATCTATTAAATTAGAGTTACTTGCTGTCAACTGAATTTGCATGGAAATTGCATTCGTAAGTAATGCAGAAGGATCAATACATGGGCTGTAAATAATAAGCAATAACAATTTTTACATACAGAGAGAGATCACATGAAATCTATTGGGTTAAATTTAAAATATCATTTTCAGTATGTGTTATAAAATGCTCAGAAGAAATAAGTATTATACAAATCATTTAATATTTCGTTCACAGTATTTTAAAGAATGAACGAAAGATCCCATAGTGTCTTTACTACTATGTACTAACATTTAAATGAATGATTTGAAACAATGCACTTATTGTGTACATGTTTTTACATTGTACTTGTATTTAAAAATACCTGCATGTAATTAGAGCTGTATACATGTCTGTAATTACATCAATAATTTGTTGACCTTTCTCTTACCCCTTAACCACACCACCAAACTTGTCCCTAACCTTACCCGTATCCCACCTCAATAGCAGCAATTGTATTTTGCAAAACAACATAAACGTATTTTTCCATGTAAGAACATAATTAAAGACATCTCACATATAAAAGTGAGACCGAAACCTCCCCCCCCACATGTGTATGTTATAATCCTTGTAGAGTGGACTATCCATATCCACTATTCATGTCATAAAGGTGAACAGCACAGACGCATCCCAAGCTAGCGTCTATGAAGGTCACTGTAGATTACACAAGCCAATCTCATTGTACTCACAAACAACAGAAAAGGCCTTCCTAAGAATAATACTATAGACAATTCATGTCCAGGCATTTTACTCAAAGAGACATCGAAGAGACTTGTGCCCAAATTCTGGGTGTAAAATGGCCCTCATCTTTGGAAGTCTTTGGTGATGATGATGTCTGTGAAGGGGCAGATGCTGATGGGACATTGATGGATGTCTGGAGCAGAGCTGTCATTCAACTGGAACTGAAGCCTTTGGTCAGTGATGCAGTTCCCTGATGCTGATTCTCTCTCTCTCTATATGCACACACACACACACACACACACACACACACACACACACACACACACACACACAAACTTGGAATCTGTATCCTTTAGTCTTTTTTATTGTATAGACATTAAATGTTGAGAAATTGTTTAGTTATGATTTATAATGCTAATTTCACAAAAAAAGTGAATAATTCCAAACCTTTTGTTTAAATGCCTTGTATATTTTTGTGTTAAGGCGGTTTCTCATTAGCAGAAGGCACAATTAGTGATAAACTAGCCATAGCGGCCCGACTCATTAGATGCTGAAGCTTTATTTAAAATTTGAGCAGTGCCTTGTTTCCACTCTATTCTCCACCATATGTATGCATTAATTAGAGAACTGTGGAGGAGGAGTGGATTGTTGTGTGTGTGTTTATGTGTGTGTGAGAGCTAGGCAGTGTGTATGATGTTTCGTGTTTCGCTTCAGTTCTACCCCCTATAACTGAGGATCTAATCAATCTGCTGGCTATTAAGTTTCTTAATTGATAATGCATACAAATTAAGCTGAGTGCTGTTACTTTGGAGATTTCGAGCAGGTGATTTTAGGCACCGGTCCAAATGGTCTTTTAAAGCAGTTAGTGTAGGACTGAATCTATCAGGCTCAAGATGAATCCATATCACTGGGCTGAGGCTAAGAACATAATCTTTTCACGTTCGCTTAAACGATTCGATTCAGTCAGGCCACCCACGACACCAAACACATCTGGATAATTCCAGTGGGTTTTAGAACATTGTGTGAATTGCAGAGCAGAAAACTTCTTATCCTGATCTTTGTCATAATCCTGTTGTGATGAAACAGAAGTAGTGCCAGATCTTTTTTCTGTGTTGTACATCCAAGTGAAACAGATTATTGAGAGAGAAAAAAGGGACTTGGTACTTACCATCGGTTGTTGATTGGATGGAGGCAGAAAGGGTGGGGTTTAAGTGGACTAATGATTGACCCTTTTCACATTTCTGGGATCCGTCATAGTTAACATAGTGAACTCTGGTTTCTATATTGTTGAATGGAAACTATTTTTCTGAAATTCTACATTGTAATTTTTTTAAATGGAGATGGATATGACAAAAAACATTGATATGTTTGGTCTTGACGGAATAAGCTGCTGCAGTTTCAGTTGATTATTGCTGCTGCTGCTTCAAAACAAGTACGGGACTTGCTACTGACAATATATATACGACATGCCGCTGTGAGCAAGTAAGACATTCTGCTGCTTTACAATAAAGTATACATTAATTACTTATAGCAGATCTATACAGGTGGAGCTGGGGAAGGTGGAGGGTTTCTGAAAGTGCGCTGCATACGCAGACGCTGACCAAGCATTTAAAGCTGCAAGCTCATTGGCTGCTGATACAGCAAGACCCAATCAGCTGTGCCCTATAGATAACAATGTGATTGCAAGCAGATTGAGTTTCAGCGCCATCTAGAGTTTCATGACAGAACTTTGTATTTATAAAAAATAGATCATAGATTCACAATAATAATAAATGTGGAAATACATAATCCCAGTCTGTAAAAATGGTCCTTATCGGCATCAGAGAGGAGCCTGTCATTTCACCAGAAGAACCAGTTATGATCAGGGTGAATTCTCATTTTTATGCCAACTTTAAGATCTTGGCTATGGGTTAAAAAATAGTGATCAAATCATTATTCAGAAAGTTAATAAATATTTTAAATATATATATAAAAAAACAGGAATAAAAGGCAGAAGAGAAGAAGATTATGAATGCTATTTTTCTTCTGTACATTTAACTGATAATAAAAACATTTTGCACATTGTTCATAAAGTCTATCCATACATGTATAATCAACAGTTTAATATAACGTCTCCTGCTCAGAATCCATCAACACTGTCTCTTCATGCAAATTAGACAAAATAAACATTAACAACTCACAACCACCAAACATAAATTAGGCAGACAAACCTGGGATGACAGTTACCATCAGCATGATGAGTCATAAAGACAAAATAATGATCCAAATATTCACCCATCTTTATGGCTGATCTGGGGGAAAACCATTCCATTAATCTGACACTTCATTAGGAACACACTTATTTGGAATGCTAAATAGTTTGGGCAACGGAAAACATGGTAAAAAAAAAAAACCCACAATTTACCACCACAGAATAATAGAACAACTTGGGAATTAAATGTGACAATAACGTCATAAAAGTACTTTGCTCATATAATCTCTACATCAATGTTTCACAATCACAACAGAGTATTAATTGTCATGCACACATCTGTTTTTTGAGTGTCTTGGAGAAAGTGTGCTGCTTGTGTAATGTCTCTCTTAACAGAATGAGTGCAAAAACACTTGTGGCTTCATGATTCCTCAATGTCATTTAGATGTTGATATGTCAGAAGAAGAGGTCTGACATGATGGAGCCACTTGTTGGATCATTTTGAGTGCTGGTCTGCCTTTTGGTCTCCATCCCCCTGAGACGAACAGACCTACAGGCATGCCAAACTCATTCTCTGATCAACACAATCTGATTTGGTCAATTTTGCCACATAGGACACATTCTCTATTACAGAGATAAATAGCTTTGGGCCAACTGTCGACCAAAACTTGTAAGCTAATAAATTATTCCAATTTCTCCCAATAGATTTCTCTAGAGACAGCCAGGGGAAATACACTTTTTGATTAGTGAAGTTATGCGTGCGTGCGTGCGTGTGTGTGTGTGTGTGTGTGTGTGTGCGACACACAGATATGTCATCTTTGATTAGGACTATAGCTTCTCAGGTGGATGTTGCCTGAAGTGCTGTCATTTTGTAATGAACAGACAGAGGTTGGATTGGCCCACCTCTCCCAATCTGGGAATGGTGGAAAAATCTTCTTACACAACATATACTACGTGGGCATGAAGACATTTGGCTGAATATTAATGCCCGCTGTAATTAAGTATGCCACACTCATCGGCTTGGATCACAAATACAAAAAAAAGAGATGAGCTTCACAAATACTACCATAGTACAAGACCAATGTTTGTGTTGCAATATTAAACCATTGCAATATCGTTGTCGGATCAGTTATGATATTGCATTAACATTCATGTCTGTGTTCTTGCCAGACTTTTTCTTACCCAAGTAAGTGGGAAACACCTTATCATGTAGTTACGTAAAGGTTGTGTGTCATTAATGAGAAGCTCTTTAACCAAAATACCTTTATTCAGCAAGTATGCATTACATTGATCAAAATGGACAGCAAGATATTTACATTGGCATGACATTTTTAATGATTTTTTTTTTTTTGGAATGTTCTATTCATCAAGGAATCCTGCAAATACACTGATAAGATGTTTAGTTCTTGAGCACCAAATCATCATATGAGAATGATTTCTAAAGGATCATGTGACACTAAAGACTGAATGACTGCTGAAAATTGAGCTTTGCCATCAGATGAATACATTTCATTTCAAAATAGAAAACATTTATTTTAAATTGAAATTATATTTCACAATATTACTGAATTTTTGACGAATGCACATCTAATGTCCTTCTACTTATGATGTTATCTCAGTAACTACCTTATTATAACGGCTTAAACCATTACATTTAATACCAATATTACCATATAAACATAGCAGTTGCAGTGAGCATGAACACACAGACCATTTATCAACCGCTCTGTGCCCTAAATTATTACGTCGCCAAACTTTCGAACAAGGTCAAGGAAATTCAAATTGTAAATTGAACTTTGAAGGGTCAGCGATTTTTACTTTCCCTATTCATCTTCTCTCACCTTCTAACTTTGAGCCCAGGAGTGCATGATAATTGCATTTCAGTGGGTGGCAGAGTTTCATTATGTCTTCCTATCTTCTGCTCGCATGTGTAATTTAGTCAGGTCTTCTGAGAACCACGTCAAGGCAGGACTACTTTAAAAAGAAGTTGTTAGGTTTCGCAAATGAGCTCTATTTGCTGATAGTGATGTTTCCTTCGTCATAGCCAATTTAGATGTAAAAAATGATTTTCGCTTCACATAAACTGAATGGCAGATCTCAATGAGGTTGTTAGTCTCTGATGTTCAGCGGACACTCCAGACAAAGCATTTAATAACACAGACACTGCCATTCTGAGCCGATGAAATACCATATTTGTCTTCCCACTTCAAGAGCGAAAAACTCCACCCGCTCCTGCACCATAATACAACGAGTGTATGTGTTTGCAAAGATATACATGCGAGCCTGCACGTGTGTGTGTGCGTGTGTGTGTGTGTGTGTGTGTGTGTGTGCAAAGAGCAAAGCAACCAGCTGGGTTGTAGGGGTAATAAAGAAGGAGAATCAATAGGGCATGCAATGGAGCCAAGGTGCTGCCATTTATCATGGCGCTTCTCTGACTCCAATCATTCATCAAGCTCAATGAGGCAGCAAATAGGAAAATGACTATTTGTATCAAACACATCTGCACTCATCCACTGAGGTATTTTATTCCCATTAACTTCCAAAGTAAAATACCCACTTTTTCAGCTGCTGTGTACCTGCATGTACAGCCGTGCATGTGTGTGTGTGTGTGTGTTTTCATATATTTGTGCAGTTAGTAAGACAACTTACATTGCGGTAATATTTAGAGCTGCATTTCTTTGCACATGCATCTGTCAAAGCATCATTGTCTCTTATCAACCCATCCACCTCACTCGATCTAACCATATGCAAATATATATTTATGTGTCATAACTCATGCATTAACAGGTTAAATCTTTCTGTTGTTATGCATCGCTCTCTTTCCAACAATGAATGTCTCCAGAATAAAGTAAATATGCATTTCATTAACATTTGATAGTCTCTCATTTTTATTCACAAATTGCCATTCGGGGACGTACTAGATGTTCATTTCCATTGGCCGGGGCTGAATCAGATGTAAATGGGTGGATTAATGTAATTATGGTGTAATATGCCATGAAATAGTAGAGTCATTATCTCTGCTCTTTTATGAGGTGTCTGTGGATAACAGTATTCTGAGGGATTTTTTTATTTATTTTTTGCTGACAAATGACAACTGCACTTGTTGTTTTAGACTGTTGTCATAATAAATGTAACAATGCCCACTAAGACAATAACTCTAGAATAGATAATTACTCAAGGGAATTTATTGCATGCCATTCGGTGTATTATTTCTCGCATGCATGTGTTTGTCTTGCTTGTAGTGCAGGCTAGCTGGCTTGTTTTACAGTATATTTCGTCAGGTATTTGTTCTGAATATGTCTTCAGATCTAGTAGGATTATTTTATTCAATTGATTCTAAAGGCTTGTGCTGTGTTTGTGTATAGTCTAATCGTGATTTATTGCATGAACCCGGAATCAATTTCAATCATTCTAAGAAAAAAAAAAAACACATAAAATACAATTAATGACCTAAACTTTAGGCTTTGCTTTGTCTTTGGTGAGGGGGGAGAAGAGAGGTGAGATCCAAAAAGATATTATAGGCTTCCCATCAGACATTCTTTAAAACTAAATGAAATTCACTACTAAAATTAAAACATTTCATCTTAGGTCTAATTACATTGTCTATTGCGAGGAAATATGCAGAAAAACATACATCTCATTCTCACATTATTGCGTGATAATGTATTGGACTGTCTTATTAGTGGCTGCATATTTAGTAACCATATATAACCATAATAATTAGCAAAAACCCACGTGCAAATGGAAAATAAATAACATACCACATTAGTGTGATGTTGTAACATATTTGTTTTCTGATGTCTGTTTTCCAAAATAAAATCTATATATTTTTGGATAAATTCTGGGTGAATATATTTTGCTTGCACCGAATCAGCTCATTTTATGAACAATTTGTAAAAACAAACCCTGCAATTATGCTGATATTGTTGTCTTTGATCGGGTGTGCAGTGCTTACCTGAATTAAACATTATATGTGTTTGAATTTGCTATGTCTGTCACAAATATTCCAAATTAGCCAAGTAATTATTTGATAGTCCCAGCAATTACTATATAAATGGTTAAATTTGGAACTTTAGGGTCCCTAATTGATCCAAATTTGGTGTTTTGCATATTTGCATAATGAGGAAATTGATAGAAAATTGTGTTCATTCATTTGTGAAGAATCCTATGAATTTTATGAATTTGAAAGCCGTCCGTCGACTGTGGTTGGGTGACTTTGCTTGCTGATCACTGGGAAAACTGGCCTCGTGCCAAGACCACAGTCACACGGAGGGACCTTAATGTTAAGAGGCAGGGTTACACGTTACACATAAGATATGTATAATAAATTGTGTTTTCAAATAAGATTTTTTACACGCAATCTGTAAATTCACAGTCTGTGTGTCCAACTATCTGTCATTCCCCCTCCCAAATACATACGGCAACGCTTGCGCAAACAAACTGCACACAGAGATGTTCTCATGCGTGGCCGCTCTGCCCTCATAAATACAGAACAGGCAGAGGTGATGTCTCCATTTCACACACAGGCCACATGCACAATATGAGACCCTGAATTGCAATTATTTTGCCTGTGGTTTTGACGGTAAAGATGAATTGCCAGTTCATCCTATCATGTTTTAGTGGCCGATTAATGCCACTTGCAATACTTATAACACATACTAATAATGTTTTTAGTACGCTGGCAACGATAATACTGATGAGTGAAACTGGCATGGATGGACAGTTGGTAACACTTTTAAAATGCAAAACAAATATTAACTAATTGTGGAATGCATTTGTTAACATTAGTTAATAAAAATATAACAATCTTCATTGTTAGCTGAGGTTCATTAAATAACATTAACAGATTTTTGATTTTAGTAATGTATTAGTAAATGTTGGAATTAACATGAACTAAGAGTAATAAATGGTTTAGATGTATTTTTCATTGTTAGTTCTTGTTAACTAATGTAGTTAACTAATGTTAACAAGTGGAACCTTAGTGTTACCCAACAGTTAAGCAGTAACACTTTATTTTAGTCCTTGTTACATATTACATGTAATTACTATAGTAATTACAATAGATTGTGCAACCCTAATCATAATCCTAAAGAACATGTAGTCAACTATTAATAACACCTTAAAATAAAGGGTAACTGGAAATGTCTTTGTTACACTGCAATTATACATTTAGGTAGGCCTACTGAGTAATATTAAGTAATTCCATGTACTTACTATTGGGTTTGGTTTGCTTTAGGGTTAGTTGCATGTAATTATGCATAATGTATTGTAATTACTATAGTAACTACATATAACCTATATGTAACAATGACACTGTAAAATAAGTGTTACCAAAATCCCTTATCGGGTCTTATTACTCGTTACTTATGATGTTAAAGTTATATAAATAAAATGTCCAGGAATAGACAAATGAATGCAAACATACAAAGCTGCCGAAGTAGTATTTCTGAGCAAAGAAAGTTTTCCATATACATATATATAACCGAGACAAGTTAAAGGTAAGTAAATCTAAATGCGACACAAAATATCTGCATCATTTAATAAAGCGAATTTGCTTTGCACAACCATCTTAGGTCTACTACTGTATAATGCATGTATTGGATGGTAATCCAATCTGATTTTGATTGAAGTATTTTGCTGCATGGCTACCCTTAAGTCTTGGCCGCTCATATGGATCAAGTACAACTCGCCACCAAAATATTAGGATCTCAGTGCTCGAAGCAATCTAAATAAGATGTCAGATGTAGTTTATAGCATGTGATAATATCCTTCAGGGGCTCACTAAATCATTTCATGATCTGTTGCCTGTTGGCCTCATCCGACAGAAAAGGGCGAGTGGCTGTGGTGCATCGCTCCGAAAGTATAAAAGAGATGAAGGTAAGGATATTAAGTGACTCTATAGAACATCCAGGGCACAACAGAATGATTGATGGCGGGACAATGTGAGAGCTCGTGGACAGAGGACCCTTGGAGAGGCAGAAAAAGCCATCTCCAGCCTGGTGTGCTCGCGAGGTCTATTTGTATGAGTAATCAGTTGAGCTCCCTACTCTGTCAGTCCTGTTTACTCACTGATTCTCTCAACAAGACAGTCATTGACACTGGATAGATGGGGATAGTCTAGCAGAGAACCCGGCGGCTTTAAAGAGGTTAGGGTTACGTTGCAGTCTCCAGACCCTATTACGCAATCTAATATTTATAATACCTGACTATTTCTTTGAATTGTGAGATTGTATGTGATTTCCTTATGTACTAGGTGTGCGTGCGTGTGTGTGTTAACTAGACGGGCTGCAGGTGTCACAATGGTTCATTTCCACCAGCTGATGCCCTGCTCTTCTCGCCGTAACCGCAGTAACATTCTCTCCCCTTTCCGAACGTCACTAATTGCTCTTCCACAGTCAAACACACATGCGCACTAATGGTGTAATTGATATTCAGACAGCGCACCCTGCGAGGACACCAGAACTGCATTTAGATGTGTGCTCTTGGTCTTTTTCACTCATATTGGTTGCCCCACGGTGGGTTTGCGTTAAAATATGCTCACAGAGCTGTCATTTAAGCATCATGTCAAATGCAACCACCTCTCTGCATGTATGCGGCCCACTGCACTTTGTTGCTTTGTTATTAGCATGTATCCTGTAGACTAGATATGACTGAACTTGAAATTTTTCCCAGACATGAAAATATCCAACTGATGTGTCATTGGTAACCCCTTGAAATAGACAATAGTTATTTGCTGAAATTTTTAATGGAAAATTGTGTTTTATGATCAGTCACAATTGTGACCGGTGGGATAATGTGTACTGAATTAACATATTTCTGCAGCCATCAAAATTCGGATATATTTCAGCCCAGTTATTATCACATTTTAAACTCTGTTAATCACATTCTAGGGTCACTATTATACATAAAAACCCAACACTGATAGGAATACTGAGATAAAAGACCTATTTCAAAATTGTTACTTTATTGTAACATATATCATAACATTGTTATATTAGTGCAACCAGTTTTAAAACATCAATAAACATCCACTTATTTGTAACATTTGAACTTTTAATTTAGTGCAATGTTTACTGTAACTTTTAGTGCAACCTTCACTTACAACTGCAATTGATATTGAACATAAAACATTTAACACATGCATTCAAGTAGAGGCCAACAAAATAAAAATATACATTATAGAGGTAGGTGTAAGAACCAAGTGCACAATTAGTACATCACTATTTTGAACCAAGACCAGACAGACATACTGTCATACAGTGTGTCTTGAATCAATTGACCTTTTACAAAAAAGGACAATTGATTCCACTGAGGACAGCGTCTTTCTCATTTTGAGGGATGACTGCAATGTTGCATGCCTTGTTTGGGGGGTCATCTAGATCCAAAAAAAATCTAGACACAAAGTAAAACTAAAAGAAAGAACAGAAAACAAGAATGATCTATGTGTGTAAGTATGTGTATACCTAAATGCTATGTTTTATCCCAGTGGTCACTATTGTTGCTTCTCTTGTATCTATGACCACACTCAACAAAACTGAATCATTTTGAATTAATATATTAATACAGACATCTAGGATAATGTGCACCAAAAATCTTTTTGTCATATCTTTATGTTAACATACTTACTGACCTTGTTTGTTTTGGAGCTTTGATCCAGCCATCACCTTCCCATGGTGCAAACAGGAAGTAAACTGCTCTGGTCATGTGACAATTTGCACTAACCATGTGACATTGAACATATTTAACTGAGACACTTAATTTTTTCCATATATGCAGGGAATAACATTTTTAGAGCTTTATAAATGAAAGCCTTTACAACTGGCATTAAATGGTTTTAATAAGTTTGATTTTCACTGTAGATGTATAGGCCTACTTAACTCATTTTATTACTAAACTGTATGTTTGCGTGGTATCCTACATTTATTTTTTCCACTTTGACTGGATCATATAAAATCTCGCCACCCCCCGATTATTCCGTGCACTAGGATAAGCCACTCATCCAGTTTTCCCTAATCACGACAATTACTTCTGAATTATCATCGGACCCTGACAGACGTTCCTTGTAACTCTCTTTTATTTTCAAACGGCCCCTAATCAGCGACTCTCATTACAATCGCTGATTAAACTGCAAATTATCCAGCAGCGCCAACAGTTCGCGCCTACCACCGGCTCGTTCAATATCAATTACACCGAGCAGCATGTCTGCAGCCTCCGGAAGCCTCCAAGTGCTTGATGGTGGCACTTATTAGTTTGGAAAACAAGGAAAATACTAATAATCAGGGGTCATGGGAAAAGGGAGGACACGGAGGGAAGGTGGCAATGCTATCAATAGATGCGAAATTCTTCTTTGCACACATATTGGTCAATAGGCTATCCTATGAAAATAGGTTGTAAACACCTGGAAAAGTATCTGTTACTTTAGCCAATAAGTCACCTACTTTCAAAACAAGCGATTTACTTTTTTTGTTTTAAATGATAAGAAGTTTAATTTATGGCTTATAATTATCTAGGTTTATAAAGCCAGCGCGCACCGCGGTGGTTATGTTCCAAATTCATTTGGCTACTATAGGCCCACCCTTTAGACAAAATAACGTCATGCTAGAGAATTACTTGGAAAATCATATCTGTCTCAGGGCAGATAGCCTATAGATACAAATGAATATGTTCTTATTGAAAAACAAATGGGGTGAGCGGGTGCTATGGCGAAATGAAAGTATTGGTAAGCGCATATCAAGTATTTACAAGTGGTGTTGTTAGTTTTCCTCCGTGATGTGAGCTGAGAGATATCGATTTTATTTTGATTACAAGAAAATTGAAAATGGGCCGCAGATGAGCATGAGATTTTGCAAGATGTGCCACAAAGCCAACAGATAGGCCATCTGACTTGGCTTGAGGAAAATAAGATATATTTTGGACAGCTTATAGTTTTTGTATAGTTTTCTCCATTATTCATATGGAATAATTTTTGACTCAATGGTAAAAGTATGATCAGTTTACGCTACAGAGGAGCATATTTTCCATTTAGAACTGCAATGACGCAGCTATAGTAAACCACTGCGTTAACTGGATGGATTTATTTTATTAATATTCCAATCAACCTAACAACATGTCAGAATTAAACAAACTAATTGGTTGAGTTAAACTAAGTTGGCATAAATTATTTTCATATAGCTACTTTTTGTCCACAAAAAAAGTATTCTCTGAATTAAAAAGGGATCCTTTATCTTTCACGTAAGTGCCTCAATATAAGAACAAAATCCCTCCACAGGGGTAACTCTTTCTGCAGTCGATTATCTCAGATGAGATATTCATTTTCAACTTTGTAACAATGACATGAAGCCCAGGTGACTGAAATTATTTGTAACTGACACAAAGCGTGACAAAGTATGTCAAAGCAAAGATCCCACTTTATTGAAGATCTGCCCAATAATGCCCCTGAAAGTGGCAGCTTGCCCACGCGCACTGCTGATTTCAACTGTCATCCCGACAAGTTAGCAAGCAAATCCGGAAAGAAACTGTTAGTGCGGAATCATTATAAATAGTGATATCTACAAACTCTATTAGAAAAAAAATCAGCCTGCAATTTATTCAATATGTATCTCGTTTGTGCGTAATTGATAAATAATCAAAATGTATCAATGGAACTTGCACACATTTCAGTTACAATCAAGTAAAAGTAGACCATTTACCACCTGACTTGGTCCGAATTAGAGCTAAATTGACGATCAATTAATCTTGGAGGCGCTAGAGTTGTATTTTGTGGACAAGCAGCAGAGAAGTGGCAAATAAATGGAGTGGAGACAGGAGATTAGTGGAATGAGCAGAAAAGAGCTGAACCGCCTCGGTCTGCAGATAATGGGCTTGCAGCTGGCTCGCAAATTGCTGGATTTGTATCATCAGTATGGAGTCAAATATACGTTATTATTTATCATAACGAATGTGAGTTTTTCCTCCCCTTGATTATTTGTTTGTTTGTTTTAACTTGCAGTTCGAATGGGTTGGAATCCTAGGATTAACCTTTAATGTAAATTGACATAAAGCATTGGTAGCTAAATGTAAAATACATGTAATCTAATGAAACTGGACCTCTCCATTTATTTTTAACGAATAGCTTACAATAGGCCATTTTACAATTAACTTAAGAGGTTTCTTGCATCTGAGCACAACCGCATATCAAGATTCAAAGAGCTCTCTCTATTCACTTGCACCTTTCTCCATTTTCGTCAATATTAACATGATACGTTGATAAACACACTTTTTTCTGTATGAAAAATATAAGACTCATTCACATCGGTTTTTGAATGGAAGGGGTTTGGCTCATTTAAGCATACTGTTTCACTCTCTTCTTGCAATGTACAAGGTCAGTGAAACTAATTATTTTCGGTATTAATTTGCTGATGCATTAAATTGCATTAGCAGTGTGATTATCCTGGAATTTAATAATTACTAGCACATGTTCCTAATTTGAAGAAATTCAGAGTGACCACTGACCCAAGTCCTCCCTTCTCGCAAGCCACTGAAGGCCTTTCTTAAAATGAATGATGCATCGGCCTATTGTCTTTTGAAATATTACAACAAATCCTTTACTCGAAATATGACATTGAGTTCAGTTCATTGCTTAATTCAAACATACGCCAAAAATGAAATAGTTTTTATTTAATTAGTCATTAAAAAATTCAGTTTTGTCAGAGTAAGCTTGCATCGCACATTTTAAGGCCCAGAGTTTAATTATGCATTTGTTAAACAGGACTACACCTTGCATTTAGACTTCGAGAACAAAGTTTTACTGCAAACGTGGACATCGAAGTAAACACATTTTCATGTTTATATGATTGTCGAGCGTGCTTACCCCCAAAAGTCTCATTACGGACCGTAATGGAGGCCAGCCACTCCGTGACACACCAAAGCTCCATTTCATTACGGTAATCGCCGTCCAATGCTGATTATTTTATTTAGGGCCATAATTGTATTCTCCCCAGATAACTCACGTTGAAATCGGGTCCACATGGAGGGCACCAAGTCTAATCACAGTATGAGATGCGACGGGGGTCTCGTCTGCTTGAATGGAGGAGCCGTTGTGTTACTTTCCAATTTACTTATTTCACGGTATATGGTGAGCCCTTTGGACCTATTATCCAACCTATGACAAATCCCAATGTCATTTATACAAAATAAATAAGAATTCCTCATGGATGGAATCGGTAAGTATCAATAGAAATGTAGCCTACTGTGAAAATAAAATAAAAACGTCCCAGAAGCAAAGCACATTCGAATTTATGTGAAAACTGTGGAATGTATAGCAAATAATAATAACAATAATAGGCTATAATAATAACGAGAGAATACCTTCTCTAAAAGGGTAAATTGTCAATGGCAACCTTTAAAATAAACCTTTTGAATTTTGGACTAGATATATAATTTCGTGATAATACTAATTATAATGACAAGATCAGGACCAGAAAAGCTGACATAATTACATGATGCAGTCTAATTTCATTAGATGCACAGTCGACTTAGAAGGCGTGCACCTGTAAAGATGTTTGTTGCTAATAAAAAAGACCCATCGACAAAGATATTGCTGTTATAATATCCCATTATGTCTCAGGATGTATTTCCCCCCCACAACTGAACCTTCTGTCATGTCGATCCAGCATTAGGGATAGACATCCTTGACACTTAAAATATTTTTTTAAATGATGTCACTCACCGTCGTAATTATATCGTTACATTGTTTATTGTCTGAAATAATGCATTACTCTGAACGTATATAGATCCATCACTTGCAGCTCGATTTAAGCTACAGGAAACTCCGCGACGAACCCAGTGTTGATAGAGCTCCTCTTTGCCGATTATAAACTCAAAACAGAAATATTTCTAGTGATAGGCTATTCGAGATTCCCATTCCTTTAATCACTCTCTTAGTCCAACGGCTTGCCGGTGCACATTCATGCCACAAAAGAAGGGATATCTGATTGATTGCACAAAAATACGCTGAAAACTTGACAGCCTGCCGAATGTGCTTTCGCTGAATGGATTAAATTAGGCAATGTATGTCAGCGAGTTTGAATTAAATAAATCAAATTACTTGCGTCAGCGCTGATGAAACATCGATACAACTGAGGCATCAGTACGCATCAGTAGCCTGTTTCACTGTTTCACCTCAAGCCTTTAACGAAATAAATGAGCCTAATTCAAACATGATGTACTGTACACCCAACACCGCCTTCTTGCATTATATCTAAACACAGTTAAATTATCCCGCATTATTCAGATTTCACTGTAATAATTGAGATGAAAGCTCATAGATTTGGCACTAATTACTTCAAATGCTTAATGGTCTTGAAAATGACTAGTTGGAAATGTACCTTGGATGTGGTGTTAGCTGCCTCAAAGAATTCATCGTTTTTGATAGATGGATTCCACTCAAATAAAGCTGTAACTCACAGAAAGGTACAATGACACAACCAGCTCACAGAATAGTGTTCATTCCCTTCACACGAACACAAACAAGGATGACCAGCGTCCTGTATTCGATTCGTAAAGGGCCTCGAAAAGTTGGGCGATAACCAAATGGTGACCTTACAAAAAGTGCATCTTATTCCATGCATTTAGATATTGCATCCTACGTCGGTCAAGAAGCATAACGACTTGACTTTTCCACCTTTTGTGAAGCCTCTTTTTACCAATAAGATTTATTATTCACTGGTTATTTGCCATGATTATGGACTCATTTAAAATGTATAGCTAATAAGGAGGCGCTGCAATAAATCAGATTTGAAATGAACTAGAGCATCTGCAGATGAAGCCGGTTTGTGCGTTTTACTGGTTGGTTGTCTGACATTTACAAAGCCTCAATTCTGATTGGCTCCCATTTGTGGAAGCTCACGGGCTCATCCAACTATTAAGCGCCTCCCAATCTCTCTAAAGAACAGTATAATACATGGAACCGCCTTTTTAAACGCACTGACGACTTTCCTTCATTTGAGCTCTATGCGCGTTTTTAAAAGGGTTAAAAGTTGTAGAGTAGTTTGGGAAGCAGTTGTGACTCCAGCAGTGCGCAATGCTCTCTCATGCCGACCTCTTGGATACTCGCCTCGGTGAGTTATCGTCACCAAACTCCGGTCTTCAACTCCACTGTAAGCTAGAGTATTTTTTCAGTCTTCAAACTGTTTAACTAATGTGATGACATAATGATATCTCAATCTGTATTAGTTTTACTTGCGAAGTTTGTTAATTAGTTACCACATAAATGCATTAGACTTTGATGGATTGCGATACCTAACAATGTTTATGATTGTTTGTGCAATAAATATGTCGATAAGCTGCTTACTATTTGTTCTATCTGTCTTTAATGGAGTCTATTAATATGTTCCTGCCTTTTGGACAGAATGCTAAATTGTTGACACGTGCGTCCACAGGGATGAAAGATGCTGCAGCAGAGCTTCTCGGACACCGGGAAGCTTTGAAGTGCAGACTTGGGGGTACTGACTCTGGACACCCCGGAGATCTTACTTCTGCTACAGAGACTGTGGAAGGGACCACTCTGCTCCCCGGGGAAGACATTAGCAATGGTGGATCCAATCCTAATGGAATGCAGCAGGTCAACGCCAAAGACCAAGAAAAGCAGCAACAGCAAAACTCTAATCAGTCGGCTAGCCAACAAAGCCAGAAACAGAAACGCCACAGGACCCGCTTTACTCCAGCGCAGCTGAACGAACTAGAAAGGAGCTTTGCTAAAACCCACTATCCTGATATATTCATGAGAGAAGAACTTGCATTACGGATTGGTTTAACGGAGTCACGGGTTCAGGTGAGTCCTGAGTGGAGCTGCTCAGCTTTGACATCGCAACGGAGTTTTCCAGCTGATCACACAGTTTAAAAAAAAAAGAAAGAAAAGAAAGATGAACTGAAAGCAAACCGAACGAAATTATATGATGAAAATATTTTTTATTCGAAAGATCCGTAAATTAGTGCATAAATTGCATGGTATGCAAAGCATTCAACAAGGGGGTATTCTCACAAAACAACGTCAATCCTAAAATATTAATGTCCATGCTGCCTGCCGCGCTATAGGTTATAATAAAAAAAAAGTGCGTAGTTTACAGTGTGCAAAAATACAACGTTAAATAATTGCATTTAAAAAAAAAGAGAAATAAAATGCTCCCAATATAAAAAATAAACGAATACATGTAGGCTATATGAAGCCTATATTTTTTATTCAAAATAACAATTACTTTAACCTATATAACGTGTTATAGGGGCCTAACTGGATACGAATTGTGTCGTTAACAGTGGGCAATATGGAAATATGCAAATTTAGCCTATATTAAATAATAGTTAGGCTAATTTAAATAATTGGCGTCAATTTATTCTTCCGAGCTAATACGCGGTACATGTTAAAATATCTCAGAGTAGGAAGGAGGATTCATTTTGGACTCTTCTTGTGAGTAAATACTTGATTATGGTTCCATGATGAATAACGGAGGCTATCAAACTAGCCCCTATTTGTCTCCTAGATAACATTAACTATAACGACTTCATCCCCGGCTGTCTTAACAACATTACTAGCCTATCCATCTCATCTTGAAATAAGAAATTGCTTTGTATATTTTTTACTTAAAAAAAAAATCCCTTCGCATGTTATGACATAGTTGTGCGTAAAGATATAGCCTAGCCCAATATTTTTACATATACAAAAAAATAAGGCGCATGTTTATTAACCTCAGCATTTATTAAGAACCATATTATAGGCCTATATTTACAATGACTCAGTTCTGCTATATTTAAAAAAATAAAGCGCTCGCATTTTGCCGACAAACTTATTGTAAGAAATTGTGTTAGTTTATTATAGCATGCTTATAGATTATAGATCATTATAGATGCATCTATATTTCGTTTTTTTTTCTACGCAATTAAAATTGTGATATAACATAGCCAGTAGGCCTATAGAAAACTGTTAAATACAGTTGTAAAAAAGTAAAAATAAAATGGCTTAATTTATTCTCACTAACGAAATGCACGACTTTCTAAAGGTTTGTTTTTGATTTTTATTTCAGGTATGGTTTCAGAATCGACGTGCAAAATGGAAGAAGCGCAAGAAGACAACCAACGTTTTCCGGTCGCCGGGCACTTTGCTCCCAACACACGGTTTGCCTCAGTTTCCGTCTGGGATGGGCGACAGTCTCTGCTCTTTTCATGCCAACGACACTCGCTGGGCCGCGGCTGGGATGCCTGGAGTCTCACAGCTGCAGATTCCTCCTTCGCTGGGCCGACAGCAGGCGATGGCACAGTCCCTGTCCCAGTGCAGTCTCGGAGCTGGCCCCCCACCAAACTCCATGGGCCTTTCCAACAGCTTATCGTCAAACGGTTCCGGTCTTCAATCGCATCTGTACCAACCCACATTTCCTGGGATGGTGCCCGCGTCCCTCTCGGGTCCAACGAATGTGACCGGCTCACCTCAGCTGTGTAGCTCCCCGGACAGTGACATGTGGAGAGGGACTAGTATCGCCTCCCTACGCCGTAAAGCACTTGAGCACACCGTATCCATGAGTTTCACCTAATTTGAGCATCCACGACGTCTTTTCTGTCACTACAAACCCCAAGTATTCCTGAAGAACAGCCACGGAGCACTCAGGATATGAGGCTATACCTGTGAAATTACAAATCGGCAGCCTTAATGGATGATGGAATCCCAACAACCCCCAGACAATGCTTATATACAGCAGATGTAGACTATAGTAATAGTTTTAATGCTTGAAATGTATGTAATTTATTTATGTGTTGGATTTGGTCATGTTTATTTGTTTATTTTGTTTTCCTAGCAATTGATTTTAATAACGGCGAGTTGTTTATTTATATGCGTATTTATTTGACTCTTCATTCACATATGAAGAAACAACTGGAGGAATATTTATTTCGCTGATCGGTGATATTATTATTTTTTCTAAATTAAATGTAAAAGGACACGTTAATGAGGACCACATGTGTGCATGTACAGATTGTTTTAAGGCACGTACTACATGTTGGAGTGATTTTTTCCAGGTACAGAAAAGAACACGTTGGATTAAGAGGCACTTTCCAAATAAGCAGATCAGATGCATGTAATTTTTCAAACGGGATCAACAGGAAGTTGTTTACATAAAGCAAAATGAACTTGAGTGTTTGTGTAGATACGAAAATAATCTTGTTACCTGCTGGTATGTTTGTGATATGTTTTAACTTAATGTCTGTACTGAAATATGGTTTTCGTAAATGCTTATCTTACCGAATTCAACAGAATTGGGAAGGTTTATATTACTGATTGTAAGTGGGTGAATAAAATCATTTTAAGAATTTCAGTATGGTATGTGATCTCTATAGAAATCTGAGGTCAGAGAATTACCTTGATTTCAATCAACATTGTAGTTAACTACATTGATTCATATGTGCTAACAATTAACAATATGAAACCTTATTGTAAAGTGTTAATGATTTCAAGACACAAGAATAACACCCTACAGTCTTAAAATGATCCTATTTTTGTGTCCAGCAGAAAAAAGTCATAGAGGTTTTGAACAACAAGATGATGAGTAAATGATGACAGAATTCTATACTTCAACGGAACAAGATAAATATTTTACAGCTCTCGGGAAAATGTAAATACTAGTAGACCTCTACGCTAGATCATTAGTTGGATAGATAAAACATGTTCATACAGAAACATGAAATTTGTCCCTGAAAAATTGTGTGTGTGTGTGTGTGTGTGTGGGGTGGGGGGGGGGGGGGGGGTGGGGGGGGGGGGGGGGGGGGGGGGTCAAACACATTAATCATAACCCTAACCCTTTGCTTTACTTCTAGAACAAGTAAAACACCAACACAATTATTGCTATTTCACAGAACACTTTACAGAGGTTGCTTATGATATTGCACATTGAATTAATAAATTCCAGTTGCAATGAGTCCGGATGAAAGCTTAACTGCTTGTAGACTCTTGTCGACAAATACCCGAAGCAAGATTGTAACCAATTAGTCTGGCATGTTTTTTCTCCTGTTCTCTTTGTGTGATTTGAAACTGTTACCACTGGGGAGGTGTAGCAGCCCACAAACATCTGCTTGATCTTTTCTCAGATACAATGCCTCGACTGTCACCCATTTAACAAGATTCCTTTCAACTGTGAGAAGAACCATCGACTGTCACTTCAGCAATCACCTTTATCAACTGACAAAAGACACAGATGATGCTGGATAAACATAACCAGATATCAAGAAATGACTGTATCACAGATTAAAAACAAGCTGTTTACTATTCCACTCTTTGCATTTCATATTTTAAAAACATATGATACAACGGTCAAAGTTATTTCACCAAGTAACATGTTCCTGGATTAACATCTTTGTTGATCCTGGAACAAAGTTCCAAGTAACCAATCATATTTGAGGGACAAGTTTACAGTTTTGGTCAAGTTTAGGCTTCCAATCATGGTTAGGTGCTTCTACATCAGTGTTATTCACCTATCATCTCCCTCTGATTTTAGGGATAAGTTATGGGTAGCGTTGTGGTAGGGATGGGGTTAGGACTAAATTTTTGGACAGAAATGTTGTTTCAGGATCAACAAAATATTTTATTTGGCAAAATCACGGTACCAGTATACAACATGGGTATTAACTGATTAATGCCGGTTGGATTAACATCATGTTAAGATTAAGATTAAGACATGTTAAATCAGGGGCAGTCAGTCTTACTTTTCGGTATCAAATTAGGCCAATCTGTTTTTATGTAACTGATTTTAAAAAGCTATGAAAAGTCTTAAAGAAAAAAAATTAGATGTCTAACTTTTAAGACTATAGTCTTAGCGGTTTATGCAACTGGCCCATACAGGGATAACATAATCAGATTCCAATGTTTTTATGTTCAACTTTATGTTTTAAAATACTCCTAATCAGACTACATTTGCTTTTTATTGATTCCATGATTACTTAATATTCACTTAATGGTTGCATTATTCAGAATTCATTGATTCTCCCTATAAGTTTTCTGTTTTTATCTTTTAAATTTTCCTTTCTAAAAAACCCTATTGCTTAGGCTATATATGATCAATTTTTTTGTGGAATTGCACACACAAACCGTCCACTGGTCAGGCGACTATAATTACATGGAAGGCCACACAGCATGAACAAATAAAATATTTAATCTTTTTTAGTTAGTGTTTATTTTGATTAGTTTTATTTTAAAAGAATTTATTTATTTTAATTTAAAAATTGTAAGATTGGCCACACTTTAGTTTAGGGTCCAATTCTCACTATTAAGTTAACTATTAACTACGACTTTTGCCTCAATAATCTCCTAATTACTGCTTATTAATAGTTAGTAATGTAGTTGTTATGTTAAGGGATGTAGAATATGGTCATGCAGAATATGAATTTGTGCTATACTAATAAACAGCCAATATCCAAGTATGCATGCTAATAATCAACTATAGTTAATATAGTGAGAATTGGATCCTAAACTAATGCACTTCATGTTATTGATAACAAAAGTGCAATACTTTTTCTTTCTCTTTGTATTTTTTATTAATATATGGTATGGTACAATATTATATTATTCAAATAAATGGTATAAGTTAGGTCAAAAGTAATCTAAAAGTAGTCTGATTACATTACCTAAAATGTGTAATGTAATAGATTACGTTATAACTACAATTTGTATTTTGTATAAATTCTATTCAGTAATGGACTACAATTTGTAAGTAATCTACTCAGCACTAAACACACAACACAGGTTAGCCTACTATACAGAGCAACAAATGAGAGATATTTAAAATCTGAAATTGCCACTCTCAGAGTGTCGCCCTGCTTTGATATTAGACTAATTGTCCCACTAAATTTGCATATAAGATTTTGTGAAACAATGGAAAATGTAGAATCTACACAAGCCTCCCCTGATCATTCAACAGTCTCCATGTAGACATCCATCATCATCAGTTTTAGCATCTGCTCTGAGAGACCCTCTGCCTCTCGGGCCCCCCTGTGAACGCATGCTCTGTTCACTGGTGTATTTGAGCAAAACGCACAAGTGCCTCATGATTAAAACAGAATATAATCACAATTAGGAGATTCTTCAAAACGGAATGAATGAGATTTTGTCATAAGTGTTAGTTGAAAAATCTACTTTCAGTTAATAGGTGGCCCTATAGGGCCACAGAAGACTTTCTCCGCATTATTCATTTTTTTATAACATGGTCCCATGGATATGGGTGTGGTAATGAATCAGTGATATATGGGACAAATTGGATTTGAGTTATGAATGAAAAGAAGACTGCATGTGTACCAATATTTCACAATACCATGCTCCACTTCAGAAACAACGCACTTCTGATGCACATAAGCCGTTGCGAATTGTCGTGAGATCGGGTTGGCCTTTCCTTGCTTTTCTTCACCCAGCCTGTCCACACTTGCCCTTGAGTTGCTCTGCCAGTGCATGGAAAGCACCTCACAGCTCCTGACAAGAGCAGCACTAAATCAGAAAGCAGTGGCTGGCAGAGGAGTAAGCCTCCATGAAGGTCACAGACATCAGCGGGATGCCATCTTTATCCACGCGGAGCACACATCCGTGACCAACAGGAGGATCCTCCCGGTCTCAGACTGGGACATGCCATACTCTCAAAACAGCATGGACGAATTAAAACAGAACTAACCAACAGAAAAGCCTATTTTTTTCTGCGCATTTAATCTAGGTTTGGCCAATATGTAAAAGTAGCCTACACTATATTTACTGTAAGTAGCTTATGAATGAAATATTTTTTCCAGTTATTTACGTTTCTCTGTTGTTTGTTTTATCAATATTTCTATCTTTGTTACATGGCAAAATAGCCTATTAATTTCTATAAAATACAATTACACACAAAATCTAGCCTCTTAAATACAGCACCCTCAATCATAATAGGCTAATATGATATCACCGTGATTGATTATTTAGCCTATACAAATGTACGAAATCTGGGTTATAATATTCAACAGCAAATGTTATTATGGTAAACACATTTTATGGTGTTTGACTTCTGCAGTATTGGAAATGTGTTCATCACATGTTAACATATTGCCACCTGCTGGTGAAATAGAGAGAATGTTTTGTGGACTATAGTCTACCGATTCTTTAGGAATAAAGTCCTAATAACTGCTTGATTCCAGTATGCATGACTTTTTTTATCATGAAGGTTATTTAGAAATTAAAATACCCCACGTTGAATGAAGTAGTCTATAATTGAACAGAATAAATCAGAATACAATTTTACAATTTAATGTTAACATTGTTATAGCCGACAAGGGCACATGTCTCTCATTCACTCATTTCCTGTGCTATGAATACACACTGGTAGGCTATTAATTTCATATTTCTATTACCAAAGGCTATGTGTGGATGTTTTTCAGGCAGTCCGTGAGTTGACATAACACTCACATTATCTAAAATAGACTGGATAATAACGATCCGATCCTTAACACAACATATAGGCCTAGTAAATCAACGAAACACACCTGGTTGCCCATAAACAGACTATAGGCTACTATAATCATTATAAATATTAAATGAAAAGCCCCCTTTGATTTCATTGATATGTTGGCTAAATCATTTTTTTCTCAAGCAGGCTTTACGGTGCATTACAAGACCTAGGCTACTGGTAACACTTTAGAATACCGTTCCTTCATTAAGTAATAACTACACAAGAACAAATGAGTAACACACTATTAACATTCTACTAGGCCTACTATTAACTAACAAGAACCTCTGATTAACGAATTAGTAAGTAATAGTGCTCAGTTGAATGTAGTTCACTATTAGCTAACCAGCAGCTACTTTTCATACGAATATGAAATAATAATAATATTTGTATTTATTATTTATAATATTAAGTTATTAGCCTAAATATAATAATAGTTCAGGTTTAGATCAGGTTGCTGATCTTAGATCACACACACACACACACACACACACATACACACACACACACACACACACACACACACACACACACACACACACACACACACACACACACACACACACACACACACACACACACACACACACACACACACACACACACACACACACACAAAATCCTCTATTGAGAGTCAGAGGCTATGAGAAAGACCCAGTTGTAAGCTATGGCTAACTGATGATATTATAAGCTAGACACCCTTAATCTACTTTCAGAAAAGGAATTCATCTAGGGAGAAGGTCTTTAATGATAAGGCTAAACAGCAGGGCTGTCGCTAGAAAGGTGATGATGATTATAGGGGCCTTAGGCTACAGCCTAAACAGCTCATGCCATGATATTGGGCCAAGTAGCTGAACAGAAATTATTTGAATTCTATGCCACATATGAGTAAAGATTTCTTAGTCTGAAATGGGCAAAAACCATGTAGTGTATTCCAGCCTTAATTCAAAAGATTCCACAAGACTGAATTAAAATATGAATAATTTATTCAGTTGAGTTCCATTTAGTTAACACGGAGAGAGTCAACAGGTTACAGGTCTCTCAGCTGCCTAACCCTTCAGTTCCTCTCACAAGAATGTCATCATTTCCTGAACTGGGTTACTGGTGGAGGAACAGTGATGTCTTGGCCCTTCTCGAGATTCTTTTCACAGTCGATCAGGTAGTTGACGCCATCAATCACACACTGAACGAGCTCAACCTGAAAGGCAATGTCAAATAAAATTGGATGTAATCACCGGCTACACATCAAGAGCATGCACAGACAGCAACATAGTGTCGGCCCAGATCTGGCCCACATCTAGTACACATGGATTCCACTCGTACCAGAAGTGGGCCGGATCTGGGCCGACAATGTTGGCTTTTTTAGATCTTTAATTTTGCAAACATATTGAAAAACTTTTATTTACTGTTTCATTTTTTTGGACCTCTAACATTTATTTTTTTTCTTCTAAAACATGCAGATATAATCTCCATTGGAGTACATTCTAGTTATAGAATTTGCTTCTGTCCAATTAAAAGTACTTTCAGGGGCGTTAAAGCACTTATCAAAGCAGAGCTGTTTACCTCAGATTTGCCTAGACGGTCAAGGTTGGAGATGTCGAAAGTGTCACCCACAGCCGCAGTATCCACACCTCCTGTGCCACGTTTTTGTAGCCTGAGATTATCCAAAATTTTACTGAAGCGCAAGTCCTGTTCAGGAGGATATATGAAGTAGAGGGCATTTTTGCATGAACTCTTTCAGATAGTAATTGTACTGTGGATAATTTAACATTTAAATTTCATTTGAACAGTTTTGACTGGAATTGAACCCGACCTTGGCATTGTGAAATGCACTAATGTAAACTTTAGATTTAACGGAACCATGTGAGATTGTAACACCTTGCTAAGGAGGGGCAGACGGACGTGGACTCCAGCTCTCAGACCGGTGCCTAGGTTAGAGGGACAGGTCAGGATATATCCCAAGTGCTCATTCCACATAAACTCCCAGCCTCTCTCCTGAATCAGCCTCTCTACCTGTGAGAAACAAACATCATAAATGGAACTTGTTTAATTTTAATTTACAGATAATGTGCATTTTTGCACTGAATGTTTTGACAATGATACCTCTTTCAGTCCTCTGCAGAACCTCTCAAACACCCTCTTCATATTCCCGCCCTTTTCCATAGAAATGACACGGCTGTGATCCTCCTCATTGATCCAGATCAAAAATGTCTTTTCATTGTTGTGCCTGGACATGAGAACAGGTCATGGTTAAAATACATTCAGCAAATTTAGATAAAACTTTCTTTTATTCAGCGCAAAATTTTCACTGCAACCAAGTCACAAGCTTTTGAATCCATATACAGGCACTAGCAGTTGTCGTACTGTAAGAGTAAAAATAGACATTTATTAAGATCTCTGTCAGGGTCATATATTACGTAACACACATATGACATGCTCTCTGCACCCTCTGGTAATGCAAGTCTCATGCACCGTACCAAATGCCTCTGGCATCGGGCCAGTCCCGCGCCATTCCTGCACAAGTCAGCAAGGGTGATACGGGCTTGTCAAACAAGAAGTGGTCCTAGAATTTTCAGTCAAGAAAAGAAAAAGTGGGTGTAAAGTGAAGCCAGGACTGGTTCAGTGTTGGAAAATGGTGCCATTTTTTGATGCCATTTTATATATTTTATCCCAACTTCTGGTCAGACTGGCTTCTCGAACAAGGAAAAATGTAAGGCCAGACTTGATTTTGTGTCCATTATGAACTGCTTGGATGTTTGTGGTTTGCTCTTGCTGTGATCTCATGGGAGTGACAGGTTTGAATAGTGTTCATAATGTTTGAAAGCCTATTTTAATGCCTCTTGGCATGTATATTGTATGAATACATTTATAGTCAATAAGCTCATTATTAAAAAGTTAAGTTTAAACAATTATTTTCTTTATTTTTACATGAATGACACCGCATTTTTAAATTTTCTACATTTATACATTGCAATTTTAATGTGGAAATTTAGAAAAATAATGGTTAATATTATGTTTAAAATGCCTCTCTGGCACTGGAATATAGCTGCCAGAAAGAAAACAGATCCTCAAACTGACATTTAGCTGAGAATATTTGAGTCAGCTTATGGGTGACTAAGGATGTGCTATAGGGAAAGAGTGCTATGCTCTAACTACGGGTCCATAGTTCCTCAGCCTTACCAAATCCCACGAGCATCTGGCCAATCTCTTGCCATACCAGCTGAAGTGAGGAGAGGAGACACTGGCTTATCAAAGAGGAAGTGCTCCTATGGTAGGCCATCATAAGACAAGAGCAGTGAGGTTTGTTAGAAAAATTGCAATATGCAACTACCCTGTTGAAAACACGAGCATGTATAGCGTTTTGGATATTTTGGATACTGGGCTAGGGCTAGTGTCCTTAAAAGTAGCTAAACCAGCAAGACTTCTTAGTTAAAGGCACACTATGCAGTGTCCGTTTTTCTCAAACAGCGACCCCTAGAGTCGCTGTGGAGTACTTGTATTTGACGTTACTGTCGTAAATACCACTCACGCAGAGCCATCTCTGCACTCTTCCGACCGCGCTTTCTTCGTTTTCTTCGTCGACTCTGCCATGATTCACGTCTGAAATGTGTGCTAGTGTCTTCCATAGAGGCTGCTTCATATGTTGTTGATGTATGTGCCGTAAAGCATGTCGTGATTCTCGCAAGATTTGTCGGGGCGCCACCTCTCAAACTTGCATTGCTGGTTTTGCCTGCTTTGCTATCGGGGGAATTCGCCCTACTACGAGTTCGTTTACCATCGAAATGATTTCAAAGCTGTTATATTAAGGTACAAATCTTGCATAGTGTGCCTTTAAGTTTATGCTGGATAACCAACTTTATATGTGTTTCTGGTGAACAGCATTACTATGTTTGTATACCAGGCAGAATAGAGTGCTGCAAGGATAACAATTTTTGTAGGCCAAAATCCCGGAAACGAGTTAGCATTTTAGCACTTACGATTCTATCAAGTCAATAGGTTATTAGTTAAATGCCTGAAATAAGGTCTGTGGTGAACACAACACAAGATATTTTCATGTTTTATTCTACAACATAAAATACATCAGTAAAACCCCTTTGTGATTTTTTTAAAGATTTTACCTTCTTGAAAAGGTGATTTCTAACAAGTGGCTGAAACGGAACTAGAGGTTTGTCGCAGACATCACACTGAACAGGTATACTAATCTACTCACGTTTTCACAACCTCATTGTTGTGTTAACAATTGCGGTTTCTAAACTATGAAAATGTTTAGAAAATGTTTCTAAACTAAAGACTGAAAGAGTTGTCAGAAACAATAATGCGACCATGGTGTAGTTTGTTTATAGCCTACGTTTTGCTTTTTACTTCTGCTGATCATACAGGCTTCAGAATACATATAAGTTGCATTCATTTGTGAAGATGTGTAAGAATCATAAACCTTTGTTGGTGACAGAGCTTATTTTCTGCAATAATCCTAATGCCAATAGAAAAATTCTGTTAGGTTTATATTTTTTGAGAAAACTAGGGGGATGCTAACTTCTGGTAGCCTGACTACGTCAGACTTCGTACTTCCGCTCAATTTCAGTTCGCTTCTGTACTCAGTCTGAGATAGCGCCTTATCTCTCCGTTTTCCTCCGGCCTCAAAACAGCCGGCCAATCAACGAACAGAGGGCGGGCTGAGAGCCGTGACGTAGACGCTGATTGTACCGTGGATGCGTAGATTTACTAAACATAATCTGCAAAAGTCGTTCACAGCCATGTTCACTCCGGTATTTCGCTCAATGGTTTTGTTTTCGCATCATACATGTGTTTACAGTGGAAGTTAGATGCGGCTGAGCCTGCGCGTCATAACCAAACGTTATGTGATTGGCTTACGGGTAACCAATGATTTTAAACTTCAGACCAGCGCCCCCCCCGCGAGAAAGAAAACGCTTTTCAATTATGCCCTTCCAGACTCTGTCTACGAAGCAAAGTGAAGTAGCAGAGTTTGGTATTACCAGGCTAAACTTCTGGGTTGGCCAACAAAAATAATCACTGCAGAACTCTATAGCATAAACAACATAAATGATAATAAAAAAAATCAAACAATGTTTGGATTTACATGATATTTGACAAGCATTGTATGACATAATAATGTTAATTAACATTTTAATTGGTATAATCAATAACCTAGGTCAGCTGAGAGTATAAGAGTCGGCTGTGTCAGTAAAAGTTGCAAACCCCTGATTTACTGCAAATGCAACTGACACGCATCTGTGTCTGCCTCCTTAGTTTAACCAGACAGCAACATAGTGTTGGCCAAGATCCGGCCCTTATCTAGTACACGTGGAATCCACACATACCAGATGTGGGCCGGATCTGGGCCGACACTATGTTGCTGTCTGGGTAAGCTGGGACATGTTTCTATTGTGTGTACTACTTACATCAATCAGCTGCTGCTGCTCCTGCTCAGTCATTTCTGTCAGGCTGTAGTATTTGCCCGCCAAATCCTCTTTCAGTCCAGAAAGAGCCTGGACCACCACACGCTCCACCTCACGGCGTTCAGCGCGGGTGCAAGCGGGGGGCAGACTGAGTCCACGAATACTGCGCCCTGTGCGCACACGGGATGACAGCACATAGTTCTCGTCGAACATCCCGGAGGTGATCTGTTTAAATGCCATCAGAACAATCATTCAGTGTTCAATGTAACTAACTAAACTAAACTGAGGCAAGTCGCATCTTGCATATTCTTGACGGAATGAGGTTTTGTTAAAGGTTCAGAACCAAAGACACAAGAGGAAGGCTTTACCTTTGAGCTGTCCAGGTCTGTTGGGTGCTTCATGGTTGTAGGGTCATAGCCATTGTGCCTGTCCTTAATGACTGGGTTAAAGATTTCAGCAAAGACCTGAGAATCACAACCATAGTCAAGGATAAAGTTCAAGTACTCATGCAGAAGATTGCAAGCACAATTCATTTTGATGCTACTAATTGACATAGTCGACCATGAACAATTAAATAATTATTATTTACTATACAATCTCAATATACACCCTTATAAGTAAAGGTTCTAAATGTTTTTTTTTTTTTGCAGTTATGTCATAGAAGAACCATTTTTGGTTCCCCAAAGAACAGTCCTGAGAAGAACCATCCCTGACAGCAACATAGCGTCGGCCCAGATCCGGCCCACATCTGGTACATGTGGGATTCCATGTGTATTAGATGTGGGCCGGATCTGGGCCGACACTATGTTGCTGTCTGGGATTGTTTCCCAGTGTGAAGAACATTTAAAAAATCTAAAGAACTTTTTTCCACTATAAAGAATCTTTTGTGCAGTGCAAAGGTTCCATGGATGTTAAAGGTTATTCATGAAACCATACTGTAGTTTGGTAGTAGTCAACTGACTACAACATGCTCTTCAAATTGGACTGACAGTAACCAGAGCACAGAACTAAACTAATTTAGTTTTTTCTTACTGGCATTCAAAACTATATTCTGCAATATATTTTTTAAAAATACTATGACAATTAAATTATTTTACAGTTTATTACTTCTGTATTTGTGACAGACAGCACAGGCCACTAGTGTGTCACTAGTAGTCTCATAAAGATCCATATTTTGGTGAAACTGTGCCCGTAACAAAAATCAACTCTTTTTTCAAACACAATGGTATCAAAATCTCCTTGTATTTTAACTTTGCTGGCTTAATAGGACTATACCTCATATTTGTCGTATTGTTGAGTTTAATATACTCAAAATCTATTTTTATTCACATTTGGTCCAATGTACCTCATAGCTCTCCTCGTCACCAGCCACCATGCCCACAGTCTTGATGAAGGGATGACCAGGGTTGTCCACTCCAGTTTGAATGCATTGGTCAAGACTCCAGTTATTAGGGGTCAGCTTGTCCCTCAGACTGCCATAGATAGAAGGGGTCAAAGCAGCAGCCATGCAGTTGTTGTGTTTGCGCAGGTCTGGGTAGTCAGCACTTGGAAGGATGAAGAGCAAATGACATTCAATTGTTTCTGGGTTGTAGCGTTGGACAAACAGATATTCTCAGGTTAACTGGAAACTAAGTGAAGGTGTAGAGTAACCGAAAGGCAACTGAATCCTTCACCTGGGTGGGTACAGCTTCTTTTTCTCCCCAGCAGAGACTCCTGACTCAGTCATCATGACATAGCTGGATACCAGGGTACCTGCGCCCAGGCTGGCCATGATCACAGCCGTGTTGCGTCCCGAAAGCATTCGAGTGAACATGCTTGCCATCGCCACTACTCACTCACTCACACACCTGAAATTCAGATCGGATGACAAAATTAATGTTACATAAAATATAAAAATAAATATCTTTATGTTTTTATTCAAATTATATATGCTTAATCTGTTTATTGAACATTTACAATAATAACAGGATAAAGATACAGGAGAATAGTGAAAAAATAAACAATATTAATTTTTGTGACAGATTAATCCCGAGTTCACCAACAAAAGTAATTTTTAAGGGTCAACTCAGGTAGAAATGGTCCCTAAGGTAACAACAAAATGTATCAGGTACAAGTAAACCTTAAGCTCATACCTTTTTGTTTTGTTTGTTTATTCACCAGTTTAAATTCTTAAGTTCCTAGATGGCCAATAAAAGATTAAAGGGATAGTTCACCCAACAATCAAAATTCACTCATAATTTACTCAACCTCATGTTGTTCCAAACTCATTAGACTTTTGTTTATCTTTGAAACACAAATTATGTTTTTAATATTCTCACATAATTTTTGTCCATCCATTGAAAGTCCATTCAACCAAGAAGTTTCAAAAAGTAACGATCAACACACATACAGTACATAGAGCTCATCAAATATGGTAAGCTCAACATGCTTTCTAGAGCTCTGTACAGTATGTGCATTGCTCACAAGCGATGGACAAAAGCGATGTGCAAATAAAATAAAAAGATCTTAATTTGTGTTCCAAAGATGAACGAGAATTATATGTTTGGAATGACATGAGGATGAGTAAATTACTGGGTGAACTAACTGGATTTGAATTCTAAAACTGATTATGGTTTTAAGTATCAATAAGTATGTGTAAATTTTAAGTAGACATTTGTGATTGATTGATTGATTGATTGATTGATTGATTGATTGATTGATTGATTGATTGATTGCCGAGGAGTGTTTCAAAGTGTCAATCAAAGGTATTCCTGATACAGTAGTTTGACATTGGTGAGCAACCTCTGTGTCCTGACGTACATGTTGACTTTTTCCACTGGAGTATCCAAATATACATTGGCTTTGAACTTAATGCCAAAGTAATATGTGCCACCTTATATTTCCCCAGTAACACATGTGTCACATGTTCCAGACATCAGGTAAAACCTTACACCAAAAATGTATACAAATCTTACACACAAACTTCAGCTAGTTATAAGAATAAGCACAGCACTTTTCAGAAGGGACTACTTGCTAATGATGTTTGTATTTTCACTATCATGAATGATAGTGTATTTTCACTATTCACTATCCCTATGAGGAAATGATATGGTCTCAATGGTTCCAGATATTTTAGCTGTATGCCGAAGAGGTCAGTGCTGTTTACAGTGTTACAAATGACAGTGGAGCCAAAAGGTCTTATGCAATTACTCTCCTGCCATATGTTACAATGATCACATGACCTGTGGGACAGGGTGGCTCTGCGCTGGTCACACTTCTAGTTTCTAGTGTTTCTAGTGGATATGTAATGGTGTAAATTATATAAACTAAACAAAAAATTTGAAAATGTTGCACTGGAAATGCAAAACAAACATTATTTGACACAATTATAAATATAACCTAATTTATAAACTTAATTATTAAGTTAGTTATAATTTAAACTAAGTTAATTATACACATATAATTATATCTGATTATAAATCAACTCTTGTTTTAAACAGACTGGTATCAGAAAGAACAAACACTTTCTTATTAAACTTTCTGTCAAATATCTTCAGCATTGTTGTAACTGCAAAAATCTAGCTTCCATGCTGATCTGGTATCTTTCAATTTCTGTCAATAAAAAAAGTTACAAACAAAATGATTGCTAAAGTAAATGCTTTATTATACTCACCTGTTGGTTTGAATGGCTCTCAGGCTCCTGTACAGCTGACTGTTCCCTGTAGAGTGAGACCACAGCGGGCCTGTGCTCAAAATAAGAGCTCATCTCTCCAGCCAATCCTATTTCATCTGTCAGCATGACACCACGTCTCTGTGTCCTTGAGCTGTCTCTAACCAGTGGAAACCTCCAGTTACGTGCCAGTGATATGGCTTGTGACTGAGATACTACTGTACATACTGTATATACTTCCCTTTTACCCACTGTAGTCCATCAAGAGCCATTATTTTACTGTATGTGTTTAGATATGTTAATATTACTAAATAGTTTACAATGTTAATCATGTCCCTGTTGAAAAATCCAGCATAAACCAGCATGAATTCCATGTTGGTCCAGGCTGGTTTATACTGGTTAGAGCTGGTATAGTACTCATCAATTTTGGGGATTACATGTAACACGAGTTACGTAATCAGATTACTTTTTAAGTAACTAGTAAAGTAGCTAGTACTTTTAAATTTACAACAAAATATCTGAGTTACTTTTTCAAATAAGTAATGAAATTTACCTTTTTCTTCAGTTTATTGGCTGACAGCTCTCTTGTCCCCATGTTGAGAGAAATCGGGAGAAAATGCAGACTGCAGAGGCATTTGTGCGCTGTCTAAACATGATCAATATTGTAGTTGTGAGCATCACATCTCATCTCACTTGCACAAAATGATTCCTCAAAATGATTAATGCAAACTCAAAATACTACACAAACCTGCAATAATTAAATGTTAAATAACACAAATGTACTTTGTGTTTAATCTCACTTTATTAACTTTATGTCTTTGCTGCTGACCTTCAAGGATCCAATTCAACCATATAAGCAAAAATGACTTAAACATCACATTTGAGTCTCATTTTTTTTTATTGCTGAAGTAACGTTAAGAGTGTTGAACTTTCTTCTCCTGTGTCCTTTTCTTCTGCAATCCAGAATGGCAGCACATCTAAAAGGTTTGAGCTGCGCCCTCTACTGTACAGGCATGAATTTGCATTTCCTTTATAGTCTGAGGCTTATTCATTTCACTTTTTGTTTGAAAGGGCCTTTACATTTGCAAAAAAAATTAACTTTTTTTTTCCTGTTAAAAAAAAAAAAGCAAGTAACTTTCCCCAACAATGTACTTATGCAAAATTGAGCTAGTCCCAGCATGCAAAACATACCTTATGCTGGATTTTTCAGCAGGGGTATCTCCATCTTCAGAGAAAATACCCTTCTACATTTAATATTTTGACAGATGTGGAGATAGAGGATATATAAAGCTAGTAGGACAGTATGTGTGATGGATAAAATTAAACTGGTATTTGATTTGCCCAGCTCAAGCATTATCTGGTTTAACACCAGAGCCATGTTGTGCTCATCCCTTCCTTCCTCAGTAGGATTAGAGAGAGAGAGAGAGAGAGAGAGAGAGAGAGAGAGAGAGAGAGAGAGAGAGAGAGAGACAGACAGAGACTTGAAATTAAAATTAGTGCCCGGACACCAGCTGAAGAGACAAATTTTTACTAGCTGTAGTTCTATCTCTCTATCTATACTATATTGCCAAAAGTTTTGGGACGTCTGCCTTTACATGCACATGAACTTTAATGACATCCCATTCCTGATCCATAGGGTTTAATATGGAGTTGGCCCACCCTTTACTGCTCTAACAGCTTCAACTCTTCTGGGAAGTCTTTCCACAAGGTTTAGGAGTGTGCATGGGAATTTTTTACCGTTCTTCTAGAAGTGCATTTGTGAGATCAGGCACTAATGTAATGTCCGCTCTAATTCATCCCAAAGATGTTCTATCAGGTTGAGGTCAGGACTCTGTGCAAGCCAGTCAAGTTCCTCCACACCAAACTCGCTCATCTATGTCTTTGTTGGAGAAAGTTGGAGACTTGGCCCTGGTTGTGGATGGCTACTCCATTTCCCCATCTCCTGAGGTGTGCAATCTGGGCGTCATCCTGGACTCCACTCTCTCCTTCCAGTCCCACATCAACAATATCACCAAGTCTGCCTTCTACCACCTCAGAAACATCTCACGACTCCGGCCTTTACTCACACATTCAGTAACTGAGACACTCATCCATGGCTTCATCACCTCCCATCTGGATTACTGCAATGGTGTCCTGTCTGGACTGCCCACCAAGGCCCTTAGCAGACTCCAGTATGTCCAGAATTCTGCTGCCAGGGTTCTCTAACCCACACAAAGTCCTGGCAGCATATCACTCCCATCCTCCAACAGCTCCACTGTTTGCCAGTCAAGTCACGCATCACCTACAAGATCCTCCTGCTCACTTATAAATCTCTCCATGGACTCTCACCAAAATACCTCACAGATCTCCTCCACCCCTACACTCAGTTACGTTCCTGCGGTCCTCTGACCACCAGGTTGCGGACTTTTGGGGACAGGGCTTTCTCTGCCAATGCTCCCACACTTTGGAACAGGAAGGGGTCATCCCCAAACTGTTCCCACGAAGTTGGGAGCATGAAATTGTCAAAAATGTCTTGGTATGCTGAAGCATTAAGAGTTCCTTTTTACTGGAATAAAGGGGCCAAGCCCAACCCCTGAAAAACAGCCCCACACCATAATCCCCCCTCCACCAAACTTTACACTTGGCACAATGCAGTCAGATAAGTACCGTTCTCCTGGCAACCGCCAAACCCAGACTCATCCATCGAATTGCCAGACAGAGAAGCATGATTCGTCACTCCAGAGAACGTGTCTCCACTGCTCTAGAGTCCAGTGGTAGCGTGCTTTACACCACTGCATCCGACGCTTTGCATTGCACTTGGTGATGTAAGGCTTGGATGCTGCTGCTCGGCCATGGAAACCCATTCCATGAAGCTCTCTACACACTGTTCTTGAGCTAATCTGAAGGCCACATGAACTTTGGAGGTCTGTAGCTATTGACTCTGCAGAAAATTGGCGACTTCTGTGCACTGTGCGCCTTAGAATGCACTGACCCCGCTCTGTGATTTTGCGTGGCCTACCACTTCATGGCTGAGTTGCTGTTGTTCCCAATTGCTTCCACTTTGTTATAATACCACTAACATTTGACCGTGGAACATTTAGTAGTGAGGAAATTTCACGAATGGACTTATTGCACAGATGGCAACCTATTACTGTACCATGATTGAATTCACTGATCTATCTATCTATCTATCTATCTATCTATCTATCTATCTATCTATCTATCTATCTATAATCATTTGATTAGTAATTTAGTGTAGATTCCATTGTTTGTTTGATTTATTTGAAATGAAAGCATATAATTGAAGTACTGAGGCCATACATTCTGCAAGAGAATCAGTGATAAAATAAAGAGGAAGGAAAAATAAGGAAAAATAGTTTGATACAGAAATGTACAAAAAGCAGTTTTCACAGAAGGAATCCAACCCGGACATGCAAAGACATGCAACATAACAAAGCAATAATTCTGTGCACATCACACTAAACGCATAAAAAAAGAGAAAAAAAATGGACAAAGGATTGTAAATTAATCAGATATGCTACATTTTTCTTAACACATTTAGCAAAATGTAACAATTACAGGAGTGCTTACGTAAATGAAAATATTACATGGCGATGGATGGGGACAAAAATCACATTATATCATAAACCCATATTGACACACTATATACAAAAAGGGTCAAATAAATATGCCAGGAAATAAATACTACCGTCACACTTGCTTTAAAGATAACAACGCTACATTGATGAGAGTGTAACTCACACCTTTCCAACCCACTCACCTCTGAGATCACATTCACACCTACATCTCTCATGCATTTCACACACTCACACATAAAGAATAGAAATCCGTCCCACTCTGAAGAAAGGAAAGATCAGACAGAAACAACATTGTCTTCATACAGCACAGTGGTAGATATATATTTATGGCCAATTTGACAGTTCCCTGCCAGTCTATGCATATGAAATCTCCAGCTATTATGATCAAAGTATTTAGATAAAGAAGTGCAGTCAAACGGGAAGTTAAATATATTCATCTATGTGTTTTACTTGAGGTTTCTAGAGAGTTTAAAAGAGGCTACACAGCAGCTGAATGACACATGACCACAAAACATGTCTTGCAATGCATTTTCCAACATGCGATCACTGAATTTTTCATGCAAATAATGGAGAGGCCCTCTTGTCTGGTTAGCTGACCAGGAGGGTCGTTACATTAAAAAGCAGGAAAGCTTTGATTATTGAAGAACTTGAAGAGTCAGAATTGGATTCCAGTCATTTTAGCCAAGAATCACTCAACAATAATGAGCCTTTTTCTCCAATAGGGGGCGGCAAAGCCTCAACCTACTGTAAAATCAGATCAGAAAAGGTTTGCATTGCACAATATCAACTCAACTTGTACTTTTTAAATGCATGGATGATGCAACCCACCGCAAGTGGAGTATATCTGCAAGCTGATGCGATTCAAGTAAGATGTTTCAGAATTTGGGAAGAAAATGCAAATTTATACTTAGTCTGAATATCTCTGTTCTGTCGTTTGCTACAGAGGCCAATCGTTTGCTAATATCTTAACTTTCAAGCATTGCTGAGACATTAGTTTTCATTTACAAGTGTCTGTGAATGTGAGAAGGCACATTTTTTTTAAAGAGCCCACATTGCTTCAGGGGGAATTACGAAATCTAAATATCATCTACAACTGGTTAGTATTTTAGAAAGCTACTATACATTCCCATTACTTAGAAGAATGATGTATCTTTTAAAATGATCATGTGGCATTTTGGTTCAATGCAGCCAGCTGTTGGCAGATGGGAAAGCACATGGAGTGTAAAGTTGAGGCAAAGCGCACAGCAAACCCACAGTCTAGTTCATGCACAAAGTCACTACCATTACCAATGAGGGGATGTGCCAGGGGCCACAGGCCCAGGGTGCCACAATACACTACATACAAACTGGCTAATAGTTCTACTTCTGTACATGCTACATATCTTCACCCGCTCTCTTAAAATCTGCTAGACCCTGAAACTCACTAATGACCCCTGACCTCTGACAGTGGCCAGTTTTCATCCTTCTGTCCTTTATCTCCAGGATAAAAGTCACCCTTCAGGTGACATTGTGGTGGTGAGCACTGTTTAATACTCTCTTCCAAACCTGGACCCTCTACCCTTTCACACTTTCAAACGGACATGTTCCCTCCATCCTTCGCGTCCTTCTTTCTCAAACACTAGGCATGCTTCATGCCTTCAAAACATCCCAAGAGTGAGAAGCACATCTAGATGGAAGCTGCCAGGTACTGAGGTTGTAGTTCATGCAGGAAGCCTGGGTTCAATCTTGAGAGATAAGTCATACAGTGTGTCCTCATCCATAATCAAGGTCTTATCCAGAAGATACTGTGTGACCTGGACATGAAAACAGTACATTACATGAAAACGGTTAGAGTATGTATAACAAATAAGAGTAGAATTAGATTACATAAAAACACTAGAAAGAACATAATGTGATGGTTCGTCTGGAGTCCAATATGCTCATAATTATTTCATATCATATTTTAAAGCACACAATCTCATAAGCACAAAAAGCAAAATAAAAAAAAGTTCAGCAACTTTTCAAACCCCTGGCAAAACTTCAAAAGTTTGGGGTTGGTAAGATTTTTTAATGTTTTTGAAATAAGTCACTTATTTTCACCAAGACTGCATTTATTTGATCAAAAAATACAGTAAAACAGCAATAACTGTTTTTTATTTTGCTTATTTTTTTAAATGTAATCTATTCCTGTGATTCAAAGCCAAATTTTCAGCATCATTACTCCAGTCATCAGTGCTACATGATCCACATGAAGTCATTTTAATATGCTGATTTGGTAAGTAAAAAACATTTCTTATTATCATCAATTTTGAAAACAATTTTGCTGCTTACTATTTTTGCGGAAACTGAGATAAATATTTTTTTCAGATTTCTTTGATGGATAGAAATTTCAAATGGACAACGTTTATTTTAAATAGTTTTTTTTAAAACATCATAAATGTCTGTTACTATTCCTGAATAAAAGTATTAATTAATTTTTTTTATCTTACCCAAACGTTTGAACGGTAATGTATATACTTATTTAAATAAATAAGTAAATACTATCATATGTAATTGAAATTATGAACACTGAACACTGTCTGCATGCCAGAGATCAATTAAATTATCTATAGTCAGAGGTGTAAAGTCCAGGGGTCAGAAAGTAAAAGTCCTGCCATATGCTTATTCTACCCATGAACTCACTAATTAGTTCTCTCTCCTGGCTGAAAAACTGTGCTAATTAGCAAATCCAGGTGATTGGAACAAAATACTGAGGAGGACTTTTACTTTCTGAACCTGGACTTTACACCTCTGTCTATAGTAATGTTACTGAAGCAACAGGAATAGATAGAGGTGTCAAGAGTCAAGACTTGATCTGAATATAAATTATTTGTCTAACCTTTGGTTGGTGCTCAATTCTGTAGGGAGTTTGCTGAAACTGTCGAATCTCTCGTATGATATGAGATATCTGCAGGCAGAGTGTCATGATTTATCAGTCTATCCACAGTATCTCAAAGATAATTGACACAACCATTTATTAATCCCAAAGAAAATTACAGGTATGCGTATGCAGGATACAATATCATTTCTTACCATTCTCATCTTTGAGAAGTTAACCAGACCTTCCTCTGTGAAGTTTGGGGTTCCCTCTTCGATAAATGCGAGGTCTGTCAAGTACATACCCAGATATGGAACACAAGGTGGATTACAGCTGCAGAAAGACAGAAATGAGGTCACACACAAGTCATAAGTTATCAAACGATAATAACGTAGGGTTCTCAAAATGTCGCAGCATGAGCTCACTTTTTCAGAGTTTCCCTCAGGTTTTTAAACCTTCCCTCAGATGACACAGTCTTTTGAAGTTTGTCCATTAGTGCTTTAGTCTGTTTGAAAAAAGACACAACAGTGGTGAAAATGTACCACACTGGTATAATCTACTACACAAAATGTTACAGTGCAGTGCATCTCTCACCTGTTTGCACACTTTAGCCCATGTCTTCTTAAGCCTGTAGATGGCACTCCGATTCAGGGCAGATGTGATCTCCAAGACACCATTATAATTGTTGAGACAACGGCAAATGTCAGCCACTGCTACCCATTTTTCAATGGAGCTGGCTCTAGAGCCAACATCTGTGTGGGTCATGATCTGGGAGGCCACGAGATTACTCATCTACACACAGAGAGAGAGAGAGAGACATTTTTATCATTGGAGGGATGACCGGGGCTAGTTGTCACACTTTTTTACTCCAGTGAATATTTAATAGAGTAGGATTATTTTTGAAAATCAATTTCTGTATAGACATATACAGTACTTTACCTTAAAGTATTGGCTACAAAAAAACATTTGCACCATTATTGGAAAGAATATACATTTCAATGAACACATTCTGTGACAACATGGCCCAGTATATTTGCCATGTTACACAGCCTATTTGTAGCAAAATTAACGGTAAGACAATTATGAGACATTAAATAATTTATGAATCGGCAAAAATGTAGATGTTAACATAAAAGTACCATTGTTGTGGCAAACTAATACAGCAATCAGAAAACTACATGCATAACATTTAAAACTTGTGTGAAACATGCCTCAATAAAAATGCAATATGACTTATATTTATGAAAAATATTTTTGTGAAATCACCCGTTCTTTTAATATAGGATTTATTTTTTTCATAAATATCAGCTCAAATCATGATGAATGGATGAAATCCAATATTGGAATTTTCCAATTGATTGGCAGCACTTTAACTTAAAACCTTTATGTATCATGCATTACGAAGGTATTCTACATATTAGTATAATGCATTAAATAATTGTAACCAAAGTTAAAATGCATTATAATATTTGCAGATATTATGTTACATCTGAAATGGGTTGTGTTTTACGGCATTACACTTTCTAAAGGTGTAACATTGAATAGATAAGAAGTATAATGCATTATAAATGTGGATACAATTATTCATGAGAACATACAAAGGTGCATTACAAAGCATAATTGATAAAATACTTTTATCATGCATTATATATATTTTAAGTAAAGTGTTACCAAATATTCTAATGTGGGAGATTTGAACTAGGTGTTTAAAAGTAAAATACAAGACCATTATTAAAGAAAACTAGTTATACTTCTGACTCTATACCTTACTGAGACACAGTACACTTCTACATGTGACAACTTGACCTGGTATCTCCTATAACTAGCTAAGATGGCCTATAGATATTTCCATATATACTCACATCATTAAAGTGCTGACTTGTCTTCATGATGTATGGAGTTCTCTCATTCTTGTCTGTCTTCATCCATCCTTGGCCCAGGAACTCCCTACAGCAAGAGCACAGTCAGTGTATTCTGATAGATGTAAGTCTGCAGAGGCTTCTTCTATACCGTGAACACAGGAGCTTTTTTTTTAGGCCCATAATGAAAATGTTCAGTAAAGCTGACAGATTTGTTCATGCATTTTTCTCTGGTGTCTTTGGAGGCTTGAGGTCTGCATCTCTGTGTACGGTGTTGAAGCTCTACTCACTCGTAGGGAATGCTCCTGAAGACGATGTGATCGAGAAGAGTGATTTGTTCAGCGATCTCCATTGCTGACAGAGATTCGAAACACTCAGCCTTTGGGCATTCAGCCTGGATGAGATGAACAGACACATAAAAAGTTCTTCACTTTGAAAAATGGCACTGTAAATGTTTAATAACTCTTTCAGGTATTATCAATACTGCATATCTAGAAAGTATATGAAAAATGTATATAAAGAAAAATCATTATTTAGTCTCCCTCAAGTCTTTCTTTCTTCAGTTGGACACAGAAAAATCCATGCCATGCTGCTTATTTCCATACAATGAAAGTGAATATCATGCTTCAAAAGGAAAATAAAAAGCCATATGATAGATATATGTGTGAGGAACAGACTGGATATACTATATTAACGGAAATTCTTCCTTGATAAAATGTGGTCATCATTCACTTTCACTGCACAGAAAAGAGCAGCATGAACATTCTTCAGAACACCACCTTTAATGTTACATAAAGGAAAGTCATATAGGTTTCAAAGATTTTGGGGTGAACTATCCCTTTAACAATGTAAACATTCGATTCCGGAGACAACTGTTTTTATAATATAATATGACACTCTTTAATGGCAAAGTGCAAAATACCATGCTGATGCTGATTTGATGGCTAGAAATTACACATTTATGAACTTATGAAAATCTATAATCAAACTGCCAATTAGCGATGAGTGACAGTTGGATATGTTTTCTTTGGCACAGACACTTTTCAATTAACACAGTAGGTGAGGATTTCAGAAGCAAGATAAGGGTGTATATGTCCAGACAACGTGTTATTAAACATGTCCTCGCGCACACACACACACACACACACACACACACACACACACACACACACACACACACACACACACACACACACACACACACACACACACACACACACACACACACACACACACACACACACACACACACACGCTGTGTTTGTAATTAGTGAGCCCAGTATGGTGCTGCCAGTAGCACATTATATCATACAGTCGCGTGTGTGTGTGTGTGTGTGTATGAATACATTTATCTGCCTTCAGTCTATTAACAATGGTGCATAAGAAACATTAAAATCAACTAATGTAGCTCACTCAATTCTTTTTACAACACAGAGTGCGGCATAAAATGTTTGTTAAATGAACAATATAAGCAGAGGAATAAGTGGAACTGACTGCATAATAAAGTACATCCGTATACAGTGCAGATGTCTCTAATACAATATTAATAAACATCAGTCTTATCGCATAAAGTAATAGCTATTTTTCCGATACTGCCAATGACATACTTATCCAAAATGAGAAACCCCTCCAAAACCATGCCTCTAAAATTGAAACTCAGCAGATATCACTAGCAGGGCTTTGAAATGTAACCGCATGATCATTTACAACAATACATGGAGATTTCAGAAAGGAAATGAGTGTGTTTTTGTGTGCGAGTTTGCATGTGGCGGACAGCAACAGTCTCGCTGTTTGAAGTTGTAATTAGAGTCCTGCTGCTCAGAGATTTGCAGTTTGAACATGTAATTCAGTCCCTCATGATGATGATGCCAAACTCTGAGATCTAAACCTTCACTGGCTGCTCAACACACATGATGTGGACCAGAAATATTACTTTATGTAATAAGATATCTAGGGACATGTGAGGCAACTGGGGGTGTCTGTCTGTCTGTCCGTCCGTCCGTCCATCCGTCCATCCATCCATCCATCCATCCATCCATCCATCCATCCATCCATCCATCCATCCATCCATCCATCCATCCATCCATCCATCCATCTATTTATCTATCTATCTATCTATCTATCTATCTATCTATCTATCTATCTATCTATCTATCTATCTATCTATCTATCTATCTATCTATCTATCTATCTATCTATCATCCATCCAAATACCCATCCATTCATCCATATTTATTCTCAGCTGTGATGTAATCAAAAGTATTTTGGCTATTTAGAAGCTAATTTGACTTGATAAGCCCCACATTCAACACAGAAGAGAAATTTGGGTCTATACACATGTAAAAAGACTATAACATATTCTTACCATCTGAAGAATGTCTTCAATCTTCAATTGTGCATCGTCCTGGTCATCTTGAGAAAGGGCACTGAGGAAAAAAAGCCAATTTCGTCTAACCAGCATTCATGTTTCCCATGAAAACAAAATCTACATTTATATTAAAGACACTCCTGTCCGAAGTGACTTTCCAAAAGTGCTTTGGTTATCATGTGTGATAGGAAGTGCTTATGTAACCTGCCTTAGTATGTTTGCTGTGGCTTTCCTCTCCTGGGGAAGCAGGTCGGGGTCTCTCAACACCTCCTCCAGCAGGCAGATCACACCCATCTTCAGCTCTCCATTCATTTCAAAGTCCTGAAACCCACCACACACATAATATCACGTTCCACAAACATGTGAGACCAATGCATAATAAATGAAGCTAAGCAAAGTCTAATGGGTTGACATCCCCAGTCAGATGACTGAAACCAACTACTGGGTGAATCTAAACTCATTTCCCTGAAATGTCAAGGTCTTTTTTTCACACTAATGCAGATGAGTCCAATGCAGATTCTGTGTGTGCACTGCAAAATATTATTAATCAATATTTTTCTTGGTTTCCAGTAGAAACATCTAAACTTTGCAAGCAAAACTGCATGCAATATTTAAGACTTGTTTTCAAAGAACAAATCTTGAGTTAAGATTTTTAATAACATTATTTAAAATCTAGTGAGGTGTATGCTTAATTTACCTATGGGAAAACATAATAATGTTTAGATATTGTTTTTTACTGGAAAACAAGCACAAAATGCAAGATTAGGCTGTTGTATGCAGTGTGTGATTCATGAAAGTGTTTAAAATGGCACACTTTCTATTAGAGCTTAGCAGAAGCTGTACTACAGTACCTCGGCTCTACAGTTTCCCAGTGCACTAATCGACAGCTAACCCAGTCTTTCTTCTGTCTCTCTGTGCCTGCAAGCAATGCAGGTGGGTGGCAATAGTCTCTTGTGTCACAGTTAAAGCATTCTTCACTTCTTGCTTCATAAAGCCCCGCATCTATTAAACAGTCAATGTTCTTTGCAGTTTTCCCCATTCACTTTAGGTTTATTGCTAAAATAGTTTGGCCATAGGGACCAAAGCTTTCGGCTAATTTGATCTGTCCTTGTTCGTACCATCTGTGTTTAGAGCACTTTCGTCTGCCAGTTTTTGAGCTTACTAATAATCCTGATCCTGACACGAAAAATGTAAATACTCCTCTGCAAAGGAACAGTTATCCGAAATAGCATAAGTGACATGATTTAAACAAACCAATTAATTAGTACATAATATTCTGTCCAGCCTTTCAAATGCAAATGCATAAACCACTTGAGTGTTTGTGCTCTGTTGTTCTCAGAGTATGAGTACTCTCATGTTCGATATGCTAGTTAGCATAATGGGCAACTTTGCTTTTTCCTATTATGCAGCACATTTTCATGCCCCAGTTATACAGTATATGTTTTAACATACTGGATAAAATATTAAAATGATCCTTTTTACTCTCCTAAGATATATTTGCCAGATATACTTCTTCCTGCTAACAGAAATATTAAGACAAGGAAGCAGAACCGGATGAATTTAGCTATTTCTGATAATTCTGTGAGTTTTACTGCTAGTGGATTATCTTTGACTGGCAAACCAGTTACCGTGTTACAAAAAACCAGCTTAACCACTTTAAGCTGGTACGACCTGGCTTTTCCAGTATAGACCCTTGAAAGTATATTTACTAAATGAATTCAAAGTAGTACCAGTAGAATCTGCACAACTGGTCAGTTCGTTTTTGTTTTGAAGATGGTAGAAGGAGAAAGACATAAGAAGATAAAAACATCTGGTAGAGGATGAGAGTGGCGGAACAAGAGTCTCTGTGCTCATTAATGGTACAGTTGAATCCTCGGTCGGTCCTCTTATTCACTTGTGGGGTTTTTCAAAGAGATTCAGCAGCCTGTGCAAAGCGCTCTAAGATCCAACAGTGATTTACGTTAAATCATTCTGCATACCACTGTGAACGGCACATGGCTGCTTCTTTCAGTTTTGTTCCTATAGAGTAACAAAACTGTATCCAATATACCATGGTTTATTGTTATTTTTCACTAAACCTAAAGTGAACCTATTTTTGTTAACTGAAATAAAACTGAAATAAAAATAAATGAAAGCTAAAAAGAAATATTACTAAATTATACTAAAATGTGAGCTAAAATGAAAATAAAGTGAAAAAAGAGACTCTCTCTCTGCTGCTAATTTATTCCTGTGATGACAAAACTGAATTTTCTGCATCATTACTCCAGTCTTCAGTGTCACATGATCCTTCAAAAAAAAAATCACTCTAATATGCTGATTTGGTGCTCAAGAAACATTATTATCAATGTTGAAAACAGTTGTGCTGCTTAATGTTTTTGTGGAAATGGTGATACTTTTTTCAGGAATCTTTGATTTTCAGGAATCTTTGATGAATAGAAAACTCAATGAACAACATTTATTACATTTATTTATTAAATATATTTAAAAACTAAAATCTAATAAATGTCACTTTTGAACAATTTAATGCATCCTTTATGAATAAAATAATTTATTTATTTTTTATTTTACCACAGATGTTTGAATGGTATCACTGTTTCCAAAAAATGTTAAGCAACAAAAACAGCTTTCAACATTGATAATAATAATAAGAAATGTTTTACAATATTAATGTTTTTACTGTATTTTTGAATAAATTAAATTCAGCCTTGGTGAGCAAAAGAGACTTCTTTCAAACACATAGATACACACACACACACACATATATATAAAATAACAATTTACCACGGTAATACTTTGAAGTACATTTGAGTTACTCCTTACTATCCGCTGAATTGTTCACCTCTCTCTCTCTCTCTAAACAACCAGCATTTGTAAGCCTTTTTCCTCTCACGTTTCTCTCACCTGCATCTTTCACCTGTGCAACCATAAAGGTCACTCCTAACAAGCTCTCTCTTTGTGACTTTGTCTGACTGTTCTTAGCATAAACTGACAAAGGGTTCAAACAGATCAATGCAATTAGCCCACTCTTTGCCTTCACTCAAACTAAGCGAGGTAAAAGCTGAAAAATACCTTTATTTCGCAAGGCCATTATGAGAAACTGTTTCCACTGCAGCACGTAATTATGTTTTCTGTGTGTGAGGTGCTGTAACTGTGTTTTGTTCTGAAGTTGTCAATATTAATGTTATAATATCCTATGCTTTGACTCATAAAAAAGTTGGCCGGGACTGAAATGATCTTTTATCTCTGAGTTAATGGGCATATTATAACACAGGTCAATATGACCTGGCTTTAATAGCAAACCAAGCACTGCTGAAAAAACTGAATCAATAAAGATACAAAAATACAACTGTATTACACCCATTAACCCGTAGTACTTTTTTTCACATTGCACCGAGGGAGTGAGGCCATACAGAACAGAGCATGGTAGATTTGAGTTCATTTTTATGTCAAAATACTTTTTACTATTCCAACTGGATGTGCAGATCCAAAGTCATTCGTATTTCCCTGCAAAGTGTAACATTGTGGCTTTTAGGTTTTTCAAAACATTGCTCTGTGTATTTATGCATGCCAAGCTTCCTGACAAAGCAACATTAAGGGCAAGTGCAAGGAAAAGTGCAAAAAAAAGCGCAAGGTCTACATCTTTGTTCAACTGGATCGCCAAGTATTTAGAATATTATTTCATGTGTTAGACATTGAGAAAGACGCAAGATGGTTAAAGACGTCTCTAAATTTGGGGCGGGACTATCTGTTAGTCCAACCAATGGTATAGAAAAAGTTTAAGTTTAAAAAAAAAATCAATATTCTTCAAATCCATTTGGTTGGATGCAACTGGCACAGAAATTGCACACTTCGCCTTTAACAGTCTCTCTTTGAAGAAACGCGTTTTGATCCAGTAGTTGCTGTGTTAATTAAGGTTTGGTACTGTTTATGTAAGGTAATTGCTTTCCCTTGTGAAAATAACATGGAAATTGTGAAGAGGTGTTACGCTTCCTCTGCCCTGTAAAATATGAGGCCTGGGGGTTAACCATGTGTTCACAGCCAGAGCCTGGACACAAATTTAAAAGTACCTGTGATAAAATATCAGTCAAAAAGCAGGGAGGGAGAAAAAGGCACAAATGAGGTTGACAACTTCTGTTTAAGATACGTAATGACACGCAATGATGCAGGTGAATGAAACATTCTGTAAGCTGTTTCTGAAGGACAGACCTGTGAGTGTTTGGAGACCCAATGGCGCAGGACGTTCAGAACTCTGTTGGTAGCCGCACGACGTATAATGAACTCCTTGTCACAAGTCCGCTCAGAATTATTAAAAACTGTAAAGGAATATACACACTGTAAGGGAAATACAAACCTGTAATATCCAGGCTCTTGATGTATATGGATTACATACTGTATGATCAAGAGCATATTTGAAAAAAAAAAAGGTGAAACAATGAAGGTGTTTTAATACATTATATACATACACAGTCATTTGCCTTACTATCAAATTTACTTCTTTCTAAAAAGTGCAATGTACTGTACTGCATAAAAAAATCCAAATTCCCAAATGCCATTACTGCCACTAAACAATGCCACTAGTTGCAGTGCTGGAATGCTGGAAACAACAAAGTGGCATAAAAGAACACAGTATTAAAGGGTTAGTTCAAACAAAAAAGAAAGATTCTGTCATTAATTACTCACTTGAGGACTTGTGGAAGCTCAAACGTGCTGTGTAACACAAGAATGAACCTGATTGGTTCTTGAGGAAGCTCAAACGTGCTGCGTAACACGAGAATGAACGTGATTGGTTCTTGAGGAAGCTCAAACGTGCTGCGTAACACGAGAATGAACGTGATTGGTTCTTGAGGAAGCTCAAACGTGCTGCGTAACACGAGAATGAACCTGATTGGTTCTTGAGGAAGCTCAAACGTGCTGCGTAACACGAGAATGAACCTGATTGGTTCTTGAGGAAGCTCAAACGTGCTGCGTAACACGAGAATGAACCTCATTGGTTCTTGAGGAAGCTCAAACGTGCTGCGTAACACGAGAATGAACCTGATTGGTTCTTGAGAAGCTCAAACGTGCTGCGTAACACGAGAATGAACCTGATTGGTTCTTGAGGAAGCTCAATTTTGGACTAAACCGCTAAATTCATATGGATTAGTTTTACGATCTTTTTATAAATTTTTGAAGCGTCAAAGTGGTAGTTGCATAACTGCCAAAGGAGAGACAGAAAGCTCTCAGATTTCATCAAAAAGATCTTCATTTGTGTTCCGAAGATGAACTAAAGACTTGCGGGTTTGGAACGACATGAGGGTGAGTAATTAATGAAATGTAATAAAATTCTTTCTGATGGTATTTAGTAGGATGAGAGAATGTTAGTTTATGCAAGTAAGATGATTAGGGCTTTTTAAAGTTTATTCTAAGTAAATTATTCTTAATTCAACATTCAATATTCCCGTTGTTGATCCTTGTTCTGTCATTGAGGGCTGATAATGGAGAGGCTGTTAGATCTGCAGAAACTTCAACAGCTGCGTGTAAAGCGAATTTCAACAGCACATGAAGCTTTGTACATCTCTTGGGTTCTGTGAGTGGTGCAGTGTACCTGGAGGGCTGCTGTGTCCAGCTGCTGCTGTGGCAATAGCAAATGCAGAGGCTGGAGAAACGGAGCAGCGCGAGTTCTCAGCTGACTGGACTAGAACAAAAAAAATATGGAGAGATTAAGATTTAATGATTGGTGACAACTTTTAGAGAAAAAAATGAATCTTCCCCAAAGTGTGGTGGCACCTTTTTAAAGATCAAGTCACCCAAAAATTCTTTCAACACTAAAGTAACTTTCCAGTAGAGCGTTGGCGCTTGCGACGCCCAGGTCATGGGTTTGATTCCCAGGGAAAACAAGAACTGATAAGAATGTAATTGTGTCCCTTGAAATGCAATGTAAGTCGCTTTGGATGAAAGTGTCTGCCAAATGCATAAATGTAAATGTAAAGTCGTTCCAAACCAACAAACACAAATAATCTATACAAAGGTTTTGTGTGATTAATAGACCAATGGGTTAGACCTCAATAACCATCATTCTCCGGTGTCTCTAACTAAATGAACGCCATGATGTCAAACCTGCACATAATAGTTATATCTAGTGGGGCATTTTAGTGAATAATGACTTCATTTTCAGTACGTTCATCACACAAAGCTATAGGAGGGCTTGAGGAAACTTGGAATATAGTGCACACATTGTATGGATTACTCTTATAATTATTTTTTGTCCTTTGGAGCTTGACAGCCCCTGGTCACAATGCACTTGTCTGGAAAAGACTGATCTGAATATTATCTTAAAAAATATATTGTTTGTGTGTGTGCCTATGGGATCAATATCCCGTCAAAAGTATTGCGGACATGGATCAAAAAATAATAAGTGCGAATAAATTTTTTTAAAACACATGTAAAAAATATATTGCACAAACTGAAAAAAAATATGCAAATTGATCAGAATAGCAAACAACGTGGTCACGGATCAAAATATAAGCTTGAATCAAAAAAAATAACAAGCATGTATAAAAACTTTAAACACATTAAAAATAATATTCCACAAAAGTTAAACTTATGTTCATGTTTTCTTAAAAATAAAGATTTCCTTGGTTTTATTACTCTGCACTTTGTGCTCTCTTACATTTTCTGTTCATATTTTTCTCTTTTGTACGCTTGTGCTGTTTTTCTCTTCGCTCTTCTTTCCACGTTCTGCGCTTGCTTTTCCAAATGTTGCAGTTCAATGTAAATAGCATACGGGTTTGGAATGATATTATGGTGAGCAGATAATGACAGAATGTTTATTTTTGAGTAAACTGACCCTTGAATTTTTCAGGGGACGTGTAGTACAGTATGTACATAAAGCCATAATTATCACATATCCAGTCTTTCTGCTAATCCAGTGATGATACTTCAAAATAAATGATGTTTTTTGCCCTTTAGTAACCATATTCAATCAGCAACTGCAGTGAACATAATGGAAATAGCTTTTCATGGAAACTAAGAGAGCAGACATAGCTATAAACCATATATTGTATATAAATATGACAGAATCTTGATTTGAATGCTTATGTTGAGCAAAATGAAGATGCAAAAGATACCCAAATACAAACAGTCATATGTGCCACTCAGAACCAATTAAGTGCAGGTGGAATGTGTCACATATAATTTACTCCTCTCCCAACTCTCCCCATATATGGCTTAATTTAAAGTCATGCAAGCACAATATTTGACTGTTTAGTAACATAACTGGATTTATTGAGGAATGCACTGAGCAAGGTTCTCTTAAGGAACCATCAGGAATGCTGGTTGCACTCTCCTCTAAAATGCAAAGTGAACAATTTATAAAAGAAACATAAAAACTGATCTAAGACCAGCATGAAGGTGACTGCATGCCATGCATGTATATGCCACTCACTACATGCAAAAGGACTAATGGGACAAGAGCTAGCAATATTGGGATGAAATTGTTACATTCACAGATTATCTATTTTTCCTTCAGAAAGTCATAACTCACTACTGTGTTTGACTCTGCAGTTGGTCTCAAAAGAGAGCCAAACGGCAACAGACATGCGCACGCTTACCTCCTGGCTGTCTGTAGCGGAGGTGGCGTGGAGTGGAGGGTGAGCGGCAAGGAGAGATTTCTCCTGGTTCACTGCCCTGGGGCGACTCTGGAATAAATTTGTCCAAAGAAACTGACTCCAGCACAGCTGAGGGGAAAGTCAGACTCTTTATTAAAATGGATGATACAACCCCTCATTCTTCAAAAATGAATGGTTTTAGGGCAACAGCTCTACAAGCAAACAGAGCAGGGGGCAGGGAACAGCAAAAAAACTAGGTCAAGTGTGTCCCTAAAAAAAAAAAAAAGTCTAAAAAAGTCATTTCAACTTAAATTGCATTAAACTGACTTTAAAAAACGAGTTGAATCTTGTATAACTTATTAAAAAAAGTTGAAAATTGCTTAACTTATTTTGATGAGTTAAAGCAATGTAAAAACAAAAACAAATGTTGTTATAACGTATTGATCATATCATTTTTTTACAGTGTTGCTACGCAGTTGCTAGGGTGTTCTGGCTGGTTGTTAGGTTGTTGATATGGTGATATGAGAAGTTGTGAGGCGCTTAAGTAAAAAAAAAAAAAAAACACCCCTGTAGTTAAAACTAAAACCATTAAAAAAACAAACATTTCGGTAACTTTTCATTTAGTTTAGCTTGATGTACTAAAATAACGTCTCGGTTACGGATGTAACCCTCGTTCCCTGAGTGGGAACGGAGACGTTACGTCGGATGACGACGATTGGGGTTTCGCTTAGAAGCCTATCACCTTCGAGTATATAAAACGAGCCAATGGCAATGAAATGCCATGGGTCTGCGGAATTTGCATAGCGTATCTCCGCCCACCGCAGGGGGTATATAAGGAAGTACGCTACAAACATGCAGATATGTCTTCGCTGAGGAGTCGAAACTGGACCCAGGCGTTTTTCAGCGATACAGCGGAAGTGGCAGGAAGACGTAACGTCTCCGTTCCCACTCAGGGAACGAGGGTTACATCCGTAACCGAGACGTTCCCTTTCGTGGTCACTCCGAGTTACGTCGGATGACGACGATTGGGGTTCCAGTCTAATCACGCCACCTCGGCTGTCATCCAGTGCCCTGCGTAAGTCTGAGCTCCCTGTTGTGAGACTAGCACGAACGAAGTGCTAGTCCTACTTAACACAGGAATACCAAGGTACACTGGGAAGCATATCCCAGAGGAAATATGCAATTATGCCCAACCATTACGGGGGGGACTTGAAATACACATATGACCCAGAGGGATACATATGGGGAAACACTGGGGTGTCCAGCCGCAGGTGGAATATTTAAACCCCAGGGGAGGCAAGGTGGCTTGCCAAGGGAAAGACACACGCTCACAAAGAGACTTACAGTGGAATACACATGTGGGGGTCGCCCAGAGGGGGGACCATGCACATGGAGGCACCTAGTCAAGCGCAAAAGCTGCATTATGGCAGAATGGCATAAGTCAGGCGTTGACGTAACCAGTGCTGGAGGAACTCAGAGCTTATCAGACTCACCTGAGAAGACGTTTGCACGTATCCCGTCCGTGGAGAGGAATGGCGAGCAAGCGAAGACACCTGAGCAGAATCTAGTACCGGCTGGTTGAAGCGAGTACATGGGAAGAAACTGGCTCTACTCGGAGATTATAGAATCTCGCGAATGTGTTGGGTGTCGCCCAGCCTGCAGCTCTACAAATGTCTGTTAGCGAGGCGCCATGCGCTAGAGCCCAAGAGGAAGCCACACTACGAGTGGAGTGAGCTTTCACCCCAAGGGGGCATTGACGACCTTGCTGCTGGTATGCCAAAGCAATGGTATCCACTATCCAGTGAGATAACCTTTGCTTTGAGAGAGCCTTTCCCTTCAGCTTCCCACCATAACAGACAAAGAGCTGGTCTGAGGTCCTGAAACACCGCGTTCTGTCTACATAAGCACGGAGTGCGCGTACTGGACAGAGCAGTGTCAAGGCTGGGTCTGCCTCCTCCAAGGGCAGCGCTTGCAGGTTCACTACCTGGTCTCGAAAGGGTGTGGTAGGAACCTTGGGCACGTATCCAAGCCGGGGTCTCAGGATCACGTGAGAGTTAGCCGGCCCGAATTCCAGGCACGCTTCGTCAACCGAAAATGCCTGCAGGTCCCTTACCCTCTTGATGGAGGCCAATGCAACCAGGAGCGCTGTCTTCATAGACAGGAACTTAAGCTCTGCTGATTGCAAAGGCTCAAATGGAGCACTCTGCAGGGCAGTTAGAACCACTGAGAGGTCCCAAGAGGGTACGAGGGGAGGACGAGGAGGATTCAGTCTTCTCGCTCCCCTCAGGAACCTGACGATCAGGTCGTGCTTCCCCAGAGACTTACCATCAACTGCTTCGTGATGTGCGGCAATGGCGGCAACATACACTTTCAGGGTGGAGGGAGACAGCCTTCGCTCCAACCCTTCTTGCAGGAAGGAAAGCACGACACTGATGGGGCAATTCGTGGGTTCTTGATGTTTAGAAGAACACCAGTTGACGAAGAGGTTCCACTTCAACGCATAGGCATGTCTCGTGGACGATGCTCTAGCGGAAGTGATGGTAGCCACTACCGCTGGTGGTAGGGTACTCAAACCCGCGGGGCCTACGCAAGTACGCGTTTCCCCCAGTGAGCCTTCTTGCGCAGACCTTGCGCAAGATCAGGGAGGACGAGGAGCAGGTCATTTTGGTTGCCCCGTACTGGCCCAACCGGACCTGGTTCTCCGAACTAGTACTCCTCGCGACAGCACCTCCCTGGCCAATTCCTCTGAGGAAGGACCTCCTTTCTCAGGGACGGGGCACCCTTTGGCACCCTCGTCCCGATCTTTGGAACCTCTACGTGTGGCTCCTGGACGGGACGAGGGTGCCAAAGGGTGCCCCGTCCCTGAGAAAGGAGGTCCTTCCTCAGAGGAATTGGCCAGGGAGGTGCTGTCGCGAGGAGTACTAGTTCGGAGAACCAGGTCCGGTTGGGCCAGTACGGGGCAACCAAAATGACCTGCTCCTCGTCCTCCCTGATCTTGCGCAAGGTCTGCGCAAGAAGGCTCACTGGGGGAAACGCGTACTTGCGTAGGCCCCGCGGCCAGCTGTGCGCCAGTGCATCCGTGCCGAGCGTGCCCTCGGTCAGGGAATAATACAGGTCGCAGTGGGACGAGTCGTGGGAGGCAAACAGGTCTACCTGTGCGTCGCCGAACTGACCCCAAACCAGCTGGACCGACTGGGGATGGAGTCGCCAATCTCCAGCGAGAGGCCGAACTCGAGACAGCTCGTCGGCCGCCTGGTTCAGGTGTCCCGGGATATAAATGGCTCGAAGCGACCTCAGATGCTTCTGACTCCATATGAGGAGGTGGCGAGCGAGTTGCGACATACGGCGGGAGCGTAGACCACCTTGATGGTTGATGTACGCTACTGTCGCGGTATTGTCTGATCGGACTAGTACGTGCTGGCCCCTGAGCAGCGCACGGAAGCGGTGCAGGGCGAGACGTACAGCCAGCAACTCGAGGCAATTGACATGCCAAAGGCGCTGGGGTCCTGTCCTGGAGCCCGCGGCAGCATGACCATTGCACATGGCGCCCCAGCCCGTGGCAGAGGCATCTGTTGAAACAACAACATGCCGGGAAACTCGTTCTAAGGGCACTCCGGCCCGTAGAAAATTAAGGCTTCGAACACGGGGTGAAGGTCTGACGGCTGGCTGGAGTCACTGGGACTCGGAGCGTGCCGTGTTGCCATGCCCACCTCGGGACTCGATCGCGAAGCCAAAGCTGAAGCGGTCTCATATGAAGCAATCCCAGCGGCGTTACTGCGGCTGCGGATGCCATATGCCCCAGGAGCCTCTGAAATAATTTCAGTGGAACCGCACTCTTGCCCTCGAACTGACGAAGACAAGTCAGCAGTGACTGCGCGCGCTCGCTCGTAAGCTGCGCGCACATGGCGACCGAGTCGATCTCCATACCGAGAAAAGAGATCCTCTGCACGGGGCAGAGTTTGCTCTTCTCCCAGTTGACCCGAAGGCCCAGACGAACTAGGTGCTGAAGCACTAGGTCCCTGTGTTCGCAAACCTGGTCTCGAGAGTGAGCTAGGATTAGCCAGTCGTCGAGATAGTTCAGGATGCGAACCCCGTGTTCCCGGAGGGGAACAAGGGCTGCCTCGACGACCTTCGTGAAGACGCGAGGAGACAGGGCTAGCCCGAAAGGGAGAACCGCGTACTGGTATGCCTGCCCCTCGAAAGCAAACCGTAGAAACGGTCTGTGTCGAGGTAAAATGGAGACATGGAAGTAGGCGTCCTTCAGGTCGATCGCTGCAAACCAATCCTGCGGCCGCACACACTGGAGGATGTGTTTGGCCGTTAGCATCTTGAACGGCAGCCTGTGAAGGGAGCGGTTCAAGACGCGTAGGTCGAGGATTGGCCGTAACCCACCGGACTTCTTGGGTACAATGAAGTAAGGGCTGTAGAAGCCGGACTTCATCTCGGCTGGAGGGACAATCTCGATCGCACCCTTCGCCAGTAGGGTGGCGACCTCCGCTCTCATGACAGGGGCATTGCCACCGAACATAGTGAAGCGGACTCCCCTGAAGCGGGGAGGAGATCGCGCGAACTGAATCGCGTAGCCTGATGGTTCTCGCGACCCAGCGGGACAGTCTGGGAAGCTCTAGCCAGGCCTCCAGAAAGTGCACCAGCGGGGTCATACGGACCACAGACGTACCGTCGGTGGGGCAGCGAGGCGGAATGACCGGCACCGGCGAGGGTGGCATAGCGGCCCTGTGCGGGGGCACAGTCATTAACCGCGTCCTGCCAGAGGAGGCCAGGGGAGGGCGCGCGTCCCACGGGGGCGTGCTCTGGCAGGGGTCTGGCGACAGAGGGGGATGAGAGGAGCGTGGCCCGTGGGCGGCACGTGCTGTCATCCCGCACCTCTGGGACAGAGGAGGGCGGCAGTGGCGGGACCCGAGGGTGGCGCACACTGCGGCTCTCGGGCTCTATTGGCTCAGGATTGGGGAATTCGATTCTGTCTTTAACCACATTAGGGTGCTGCCCGTCCTTGGACGAGCAGCGGGGAGTGGAGAACAAAAGATTCTCCCCCGGCCCTCCACCGGGGGAAGGAGTGGCCCTGCTGCCAGCTCCTGAACAGAAAAGAGAGCCAATCCTGAGCTGCCCGTCTCAGGAGCGCCACTTAGCCTGGCGTTTAGCGGGCTGCGGGGCTGGAGAGGGCTGTGGCGCCTTCCTACGGCTTCCTCCACGACGCGGCCGAGATGAAGGCTGCTGCTGGGGCCGTGCGGGAGGGGCGGGAGCCGCGGGAGGGCGCCCTCGGCGGCGAGCAGGCTGAGGATTCTGTACCGATGGCTGAGCAGCAGAGCGTCGGGGCAGAATGTGCTTAATCGCCTCAGTCTGCTTCTGAGCAGTCGAGAACTGTTGGGCAAAGTCCTCGACTGCACCGCCGAAAAGGCCGGCCTGGGATATGGGAGCGTCGAGCAGACGAGTCCGCTCTGGCTCACGCATATCAGCCAGGTTCAGCCAGAGATGTCTCTCCTGGACCACAGCTGTGGACATCACCAGACCCAGGGAGCACGCGGTCACCTTCGTCGCCCGGAGAGCGAGGTCGGTGGCGGTGCGCAGCTCATCGAAGAGCCCTGGGTCTGTCCTACCCTCGTGCATGTCACGGAGCATCTTGGCCTGGTAGACCTGTAAGACGGCCATGGCATGCAAAGAGGCAGCTGCCTGTCCCGCCGCTCTGTAAGATTTCGCCACCATGGTAGACGAGAATCTACAGGCTTTGGACGGGTGCTTAGGATCACCACGTGATGAAGCGCTTGCCGGACACAGCTGCATCGCGACAGAACGTTCAACCGTGGGAATCCCAGTGTACCCACAAGCATCAGCCTTATCGAGGGGAGGAAAGGCGGAGAAAGCCGACGAACGATCACGGGAAGACATGGGAGCCTTCCAGGACCGCGTGACTTCCTCATGCACTTCCGGGAAGAATGGCATTGGGGTTGGGCGGCGACGAGTGTCAGCGGCCGCTCCCAAAAACCAATCATCCAGCCGCGAGCGCACTGGATCGGGTGGCGGGGACCACTCGAGCCCAATGGCCGCGGCTGCCCGGGAAAGCATGGCAGTCAGCTCGGGATCAGACTTGGGCAATGCTGGCGCGCCCGAGGGCGGCAACACAGCCGAATCCTCACTTCCCGAGGACTCACGCCCACCTTGTGATGCAGCGATCGACATCGTATCCTCTTCTGGAGCGCCAAACGAAACGCGCGGGGCCTCCGTAGAGGGACCAGCGATCTCAGTCTGGACACTCGCGGGTCCCAATGCTGAAGAGGGGTGTGTGGACCGCGGACGTGTCGGCGGTGTGTCCCACACAGTTACCCTCAGGTCACCCTGGCCACCAGCCGAAGTACAGCCTCGCGGGGAGACCGTAGATCGGGGTGTGGATGAGGGGATTCTCGCTCTAGTGAGCTCATTGAGTCTCGACCGCAGCATGGAGATGGTCATGTTCCCGCAGTGGGAACATGAGACATCCACAAACGCTGCTTTAGCGTGATCAACGCCCAAACACGCTAAGCAGAGATTGTGCCCATCAGAAAAGAATATGTCGCGACCGCAACCAGAAGTGCACGGGCGAGGCATCTTTAAAAAGACGTGCCACGTGCAATGCTCTTTTTGTGAGAGGAAAACTCTGCAGATGCTGAAGCGAACAGGGAGAAATCACACTATCTGTCAGATCACTGAGCAGATCAGCAGGGTAGTGAGCACTCGCTGAAATCGCCGTCACACCAACACCGGAGAGTTCGCTCGTCTCGAAGGGATGAGAAGACTAACTCAGAATTATTTGGCTTGCAGGAGTGGAGAAGTTCTCGGCTCCGAAGCGAAAACATATCTGCATGTTTGCAGCGTACTTCCTTATATACCCCCTGCGGTGGGCGGAGATACGCTATGCAAATTCCGCAGACCCATGGCATTTCATTGCCATTGGCTCGTTTTATATACTCGAAGGTGATAGGCTTCTAAGCGAAACCCCAATCGTCGTCATCCGACGTAACTCGGAGTGACCACGAAAGGGAACTAAAGTTTTATTCATTTTTATTTCATTTTTAGTTTAATAAAAAAACAAAACAATAGAAATTACAATAATTAAAACTATTAATAAAAACTATAATAGTATTTCAGTTTAAATGATATTCTGGGCCATAGATATGACTGGGGACATATGTATATGAAAATTATTATTTTGCCTGGTTTATCATTTGACAGACCAAAAAAAAAAAAAAAACTTAAAGGGATAGTTCACCCAAAAATGAAATTTCTGCCATCATTTACTCACCCTCAAGTTGTTAAAAACCTGGATGAATTTCTTTCTTCAGCTGAACACAAAAGAAGATATTTTGAAGAATAACCAAACTATTGACTTTTATGTTTTTTCATAGTTTTTCAAGTTTTCATACTATGGAAGTCAATGGGGTCCATCAACTGTTTGGTTAACAATGATGACAGAATTTTTAATTTTGGGTCTGGTCACAAAGTAATATGTGGCTTGTCTGATGCAGTGTTAAAGCTTACTATTTAGTGTCAATAGTTCACAATAAGACTGACCTCATAATATGGTGGATTTTATAGCAGAAAGGGGGAGAAACAATACAAGAAAATCTCTTTAAACTAGCAAACACAAGAAGCAAAATATCAGTGTTGTTCGCACATCAGAAATCCTAACCAAAGTCACTCAAAGACGTGCAATTCCTAAACAAACATCAATCCTTTGAATGTTTCTGAATAAAGAAAGTGCTTTATCATTTGGTTGAGGTTTCAAACATGTCCTGCTTCTCATTCCGAGCTGCCTGGATGCCAGTATAATAGAGGGCCATAACCATAAGCATTATGGGTGTTTTGTCAAATATCTTAAAGGGATAGTTCACTTTGAAATAAAATTTTGGTATGTTTTAGCTTACCTCAAGGGCATCCAAGATGTAGGTGTCTTTTTTTCCGCAGTAGTTTCAATTTTGATATTTTTAGGTCAAACCGTTCTTGTCTGTCAGTCATTTCATGCAGGTCTATGGATACTGTCTCAAAGAGCATGCACAAAGTTCAAATTAAAACAATTCCCCATCGTCCAAATTAAACAATTCCCCATCGTAAGTACACATTGATGGCCTAAGACACGAAACGAGCGGTTTGTGTGAGAAAACGAACAGTATTTATATCGTTTTTAGCTCTTATAACACAGCCGCGTTCAAATGATCTGAGGGCTCGGGCGGGTATAGATATATACACTAGACGTCGCCTTGGCTACTGCAGTTCATTGGAACGAAACCGTAGCCAAGCGAAATCTAGTGTATATATCTATACCCGTCCGCGGGCGGGTATAGATATATACACTAGATGTCGCCTTCGCTACTGCAGTTCATTGGAACGAAACCGTAGCCAAGGCGACATCTAGTGTATATATCTATACCCGCCCGAGCCCTCAGATCATTTGGACGCGGCTGTGTTATAAGAGCTAAAAACGATATAAATACTGTTCGTTTTCTCACACAAACCGCTCGTTTCGTGTCTTAGGCCATCAATGTGTATTACGATGGGGAATTGTTTAATTTGGACGATGGGGAATTGTTTTAATTTGAACTTTGTGCATGCTCTTTGAGACAGTATCCATAGACCTGCATGAAATGACTGACAGACAAGAACGGTTTGACCTAAAAATATCAAAATTGAAACTACTGCGGAAAAAAAGACACCTACATCTTGGATGCCCTTGAGGTAAGCTAAAACATACCAAAATTTAATTTCAAAGTGAACTATCCCTTTAAGTCCTCTGTTTTGCATTAAGGAGGGACTCAATACAAGCACGTTTGCACTTTATATGCGCGTAGATTTTATGTGGAGACAGGAGAATGCTGGTAAGACTAATAGCCTATAAAAAGAAAATAACACATTAGTTTGGCCGTTAAGTTATAATGGTTTTCAGTGTAATTTGGAGCATCTACAGAAATTGTACCTACAATATTCACTCTGCCAGCTACTTCTAGATGAAATTATGCTTTTAAAAAGGCAAAAGCCGGCTAATGAAGGTCATGTTCATGAACATCCACGTTCCTATCCAGCTAGTGTCTTGACCTACTTCCAACATCCAACACTACTCTATTTCAAAACATAGTGAGCTGCCTACAGAGGCTCTAGGCATGATCCCAAGGTGAAGGCTTTTAAAATAAAATAAAAATCTTACTTATGCTGACTCATAGGACAGGCCTACCTTGTTTTGGCCATATTATAAGGCAGCATCACATGTATCCTTCTTGGAAAAAGCAAACCAAGAATGTATTGTGATAAGCCCAGCAAAAAAGTAAATCCATGATGGTGGAAGAAGCGAGATCATTTTTAATGATAAATTATATGCGCACTGTAGCGAGCTCAGCAGCAGACTTCTACCCGACAGTCAAAGCGGCATTACATCACGAAAGTGCGGACTCGTGGGAAGATTGCGAGGGGAATTTGTGGGAAGATTTTTTTTATTTCATGTGCACTCTTCAATCAAAAATGCTAACCTCCCCTCCCCCTCGAAATAACATTTGTTCTCTTCATGACCTATGTCTCAGCAAAAGGTGGGACTAAATATCCTCCTCAACTGATTGTAAACTGGTGTTCAGATCTGCCTCCATTTAGTTAGCAACGGCCAACTTCCTATGATGTGCACCTTTGAATTTTGTTTGCATTCTCTGATTGGTGGAGATTTATTCGCAGAATCATGGGTAGTAGGGGTGTAACAATATATCGTGCCACAATATATCGCAATACAAAATTGACAATATGTATAGTGGATAGTTCACCCAAAATAAAAATTACTGTGTGAGAAAAAAATTCAAGTTTTCAGAGTTTTAGTGTCAGTACTATATACACTCTCAGAAAAAAAGGTACAAGAGCTGTCACTGTGGCGGTACCTTTTCAAAAGGTACACCTTTGTACCTAAAGTGTACATATTAGTACCTAAATGGTACATATTAGTACCCTTTTGAAGGGTACTGTCCCAGTGACAGCTTTTGTACCTTTTTGTCTGAGAGTGATTAAACTACTTTATATAATGTTGATTATAATGTATAATAATGCAATGGGGGAATATTTGTGGGTCCTGATAATGCCAAATGTCTTATGTTACAAAATAATTCAGAATTTTCAGCTTCAGAATCATGAATATTTTTATTCTGGTGTCACCATTGTCCTTGGGTTACGAGCACCAAGCCTATTCATTTAAACCCACAATGTAATATCAAAGTTAGCATTTCAATCAACAGTAAATAAAAAATTGTTAACCTTTTATCATATGTTTTGGAGTATCGCAATAATATTGCATTGTGAGTTCAATATCGTGATACTGTATGTATCAAATCGTGACATCGAATCGAATCGTTACACCCCTAATGGGTAGTGTTGTTTTCACCAGGAATTTCGCTGTAAAGCACAATAATGTGGTCTGATGGCTTCAACAAAAGCTTATGCCATTGATTAACAACCTCATAGCTCACAGTAGGTCTGTCTTTAAAGGTGTATAAGTTATCGTTAAAAATCAATTGCACTATGGAGAAAATGAATGGGGTTTTTACTTCCAGAACCCGTTTGTTGCATTCTATTGGAATCTCCATGTGCTTCCAACTTATGAGGCTCTATTTCAGTAGATATCCAGAAGGCAGTAGACAGTGGGGCCACTACCTAGGTTTTAAAAAAGAGTTAACATGTTTCTCTTACTACTACTAGAAAAAGAAAATCTCTTTTAGCTCACCTCTCCTGATGCTGCGGCGCAGTTTACCACAGAGGGCGTCGATTCGCGGCACCTCTGCATTCTCATCCAGAGCTCCAGGGCTCTGCTCAGGGGAGGACGGACTTTGTCCACGGCTAAGGTCCACAGGGGGCTTGTTATTGTTGTTGTTGGATGGTGGGGGTGAGATGGTGGGGTTGGCGGAGGTTGGGCTGCTGGCTGCAGATAAAGAGGTTGTGGACAGATCCAGGATGCCTACTTTTGAGCTGATAGGGGAATTAAGAGAGAGTTTCCTGGTGCGAACTGGAGAGGAAGTACGGGAGGGGATGGTAAGAGGTGGAGGAGATGAGAACTTGCGACACAGTCTGGGGGATTTGTCATTTACGTGGTCCCCGCTGCGGTTGTTCTGGTTGGTGGCGAAGAAAAGCTCCAGCGATCTGAGTTGTGGAAACAACATTTAAAGATGGGGCATAAATGGCAGAGCAACATTCTCCATACTTGCATGCTCCAAGTACAAGTAACATTCTTGTCAAACGGTGTGTTGGTTGCATTCTACGAGTGAAAACACATATGGAGCATCGTTTGTTGAGGCATGCCTCCTCTGCAGCTTTCAGAGTTTGAGAACAACCGATAAACATTGCAAGATGTGAAATCTGCAATGGATGAAAGCAATTGTGCAAGGGCAGAATCCAGGATTTAATAAAGTCACATAATAGTAACTTCCAAAAAAAAAGAAAAGAAAAGGATAAAGACAAACACTCCAAAAAATACAGACAAACAGAGTGGAAAATGTGAGGAGATAAACCAGAAAAATGGACAGAGATGAAATTGAATCGGTAACAGAGAGATGGGTATGTTACTTTGACTGATCCAGTGCCATCTTCCTGATCTTCAGGCTGTAGTCTGGGCAGATGGATGTAATGGACAAGCGGTCAAATGAGTGATACTGGACCCTGTGTGACAGCAAAGTGGGTGGAGTGATGAGGAGCATCAGAGACAACACATTAAACGTCACATCACTCACAATGACACCCTCTGACCACAGACATCTTCACATGAGGTACACATGCTGTGTTTGCATTCTGTTCAAGACTATTCAATGACAATTAAGGAGGAATTGCTGAGCACTTTCAGGGCTTCTGCTTTTTAGGTACCAAAAGTGCACCACTTGGCAGAACACCTGCTTTTGGAATAGAAAACATTTTTCCATTTGAAAGGACATTCAATCTGAGCTCAAATGTATGCAGAGAGATAAATGCACTAGTGCTACTCAGGCTCACTCACAGCAGTGGTTTAGATTCATACACCTTATGCTCTCTTTCATATATTTCAATCGCACAGAACATTTGAATGTTAAACTATGCAATGTTTGTTCATAAATTACATATTTTTTCAGTAAAAATGTATGTAAGTTAAAACAGCTGTAATAAATATTTTTTTGAGAACAGTATCACTATACTTTACTTGCAATAAACGTTTGAAATCTACTTGACAACAATGGCTGTTGGTTGAAATGAGGGATTGAAAAAAATAGCCATTTAAGTTATTTCAGACTAAAGAGTTAAAAATGTAGATATATATACTGTATTGGACATCAAAACTAAAAGCTGACATCGTTTTTTATTTATTAGCTCTAACGATGACTTTTAACCCTTTGAGAGCTCCATTACCTGACTGGTATGGATGTGAAAGGCTTCTTGTAGATGTCAGCCAGTTTCTCCATGACCACGATGGCAGTGGTGAAGATCCGGTAGGTGTGCAGGAAGGTGTTGAGGAAGTCTATGGAGAGGAAGCGCAGGTCGGTCAGCCTCTCCAGCAGCCTCTCCACGCTGGCGTAGCGGATCTGAGGAACCTTGCAGGAGTTGAGCGTCTTACTGAAGCAAATGTCAACATCATCTTTATGGAGACGCGCATCAGATCTAATGAAGAGCACAACCAAAGCATCTTTACGGTCTGTATGCTGTGCATTTATGTTGATGGTGGATGGAGATGTTATGAAAAACTAGTGGAGATGCACTGATGTTACAGTTGATTTTAATTCTAAATATGTTAGCTAACTAGTCCAAATGTAACCTAGATTTGTTGACTAATAATAATAATATAAACATGATTTGTTTTCTACTTTTTAATGGACAATTGTTAGAAGCTTTATGCTAATCCACAAGTAGAATATTAAAATGATTTAAAATATCAAATAAATATTTCATATCTGTATAGAACTCTTTTTTTTCTTTCCTTTTTTTTTTTTGCTTAAGGCCCTTTTTGCCAGTTGGACAGTTGCACTGAACTGTCGCATTCTTCCTGGACTGGTAGTACCAACATATTTTCCAGAGGGAGGGAAATTAGTCCCGGTTGCATGCCCTCTCTGTCACTCCGATGTTAAGCTTGGACAGATGTGTTAGCACAAATATAGGTTTTCAGTGCATGTTCACTGTGCTTCCAAAACAAGCTGTGAGCAAGATGCTGTTCTCGGCTAACTGATTTACTGAATTTGAAGGTCTAATCATTTCAAAATTGTAATTTTTGGTCAACTGAAATGTAATTTTTAGTCATTTGGTCTTTTACTAGATGAAAAAAAAAATCACTTGCATGTGTACATGGGGTGTTACTGGCCTAAATTTAGTATGAACATGTAGAGGAAGTGCTTCTTTAAGTACAATACACTGACCCACAGCAATAAAAGGCTGACCCACACTACAAGATATTTAAAATCTTATCAGATTTTCAAAATTTGAGAGACCACAAACATGACGATAAAAATCATAGATTTAATTGTTGTTTTTTTAGCGCAATTTTCCACCGGACAAAATTGCGCTTGTTAACTCATGATTTCTGTTCTGTGCGTCTGTGCGCACCAATCTTGCACTTCTATCTACTCCTCAACCAGACCACCTAGAGACTTCGGGTTTTCGGCATTATGTTAAGGAAGGTCTAATCTCGGGAACGCACAAAAAAAATCCAGGAAAAGATTTACTATCTCTTAGTGTTGTGATCCCATGACGTCAGAAAATTGCGCTAAAACACTCACCGAGTTTTTATTACTTGTTTCTCTAGTGTGTGGACAGATTCCATTCTCAAACAACCCGACTGTGAACACGAGAAATCTCTCATGGTCAAATGAGACTTTAGAGGAAACAAACATGGAGGATGACAGGCAAGATATAATAGTGTAAGGAATAATAGTGTAATAGCGATAATAGTGTAGGACCGCTTTTTAAAGAAAATTTGCTGTAAAAATATAAAAAGGTTTGGATGAAGTCGTATTATGCTTCTATCTTCCATCACCTCGCTTTCTGATTTGGTAACGTTTTGTTCAACGTGACAATCTGCAGAGTGTGTTTGTCCTCGAGGTTCTCCCAAAACAATAGGATTTCTTATTGTAAATATTCAACGTGGTGGATATGTATGATCTGAGATTGGTGCAGCTCTGACTTTGACTGATTGGTGCATAAATCTTATAAGATAATTTGTCAAGATAATCAGTAATTTACCTAGGATTGATGGAAAGGGGAGAATTGGCCCAAAATCGGCCCGGTTATCTTGTAGTGTGGGTGCCTTAAGACACTTAAGACATGCTTCTTTATAAACGCAGGTCTGACTTACTTAATCATGTGTGGCACTGTGACTTTTGAGTTCTCCTCAAACACGCTGGTCATCAGACCGTTACAGCGGATGTTATCGATGCACTATATTCCAAAGAGCAGAAATTTAAAAAAGAGAGGGATCAAAACAAGGAACACAGTATAGGCAACAACACAATGAATCTAGTCATTAAACACATGGACAAAATGTCATTTCTTTGTGTATATAAGAGACTTGGAGGCGTTCAAGGACAGAGAGACATATCTTGTGGGTTCATCAGTAAGCCAAGTTCCATCCACAAGTACAAAGTGTTCCCCTCCAGGAACAAGTCTTAACCCCTTGAATATGGTGTGAAGTTTCAGTGAGGTGGTGGTTAGTTGTTTTGTTCCAGTGCTTCTGCATAGCCATAATCATTTTTGTTTTTAAAGGCTACAGGGGATTTGTATGGTTCAGAGCAATTGCACAAACTATAGATGACGTGTCAGGCACTGTTATCTGTTATAATTTATATTAATCTTCCTTTGTATGTCTTTAATCAACAGGAGAGGGGAGAGAAACGGGATCGTAGTCGGATATGGGAAATTATTCAAATGAAGCAGGCTAGATTTGAATCTGCATCTACAACACATGATTTAACAACCATGCCACAGCACTGACCATGTTTATCAGTGAGCATATGCAGAATAATGATAATATATACACTATTGTTCAAAAGTTTGGTGTCAGTAAGATTTTTTTAAAGAAATTAATAGTTTTATTCAGCAAGGATGCAATAAATTAATCAAAAGTGACATTAAAGACATTTATAATGTTACAAAAACCTGCTCTATTGCAAAACATAGTGAGCTGCCTACAGAGGCACCATAGGAATGATCCAAAGGTGAAGGCTTTTAAAATTAAAAATCTTACTTATGCTGGCTCATAAAATACCTTGTTATGGCCATATTATAAGGCAGCATCACATGTACACTTCTTGGAAAAATAAAACTCAGAATGTATTGTGATAAGCCCAGCAAAACACTATGTTTTACAATAATGTTTCTGTTTCAAATAAATGTTGTTCTTTTGAACTTTCTGAAGGATCATGTGACACTGGAATAATAACGCTGAAAATTAAGCTTTGACATCACAGGAATAAATTACATTTTTAAATATATTAAAATAGGAAACTGTTACTTTAAATTGTAATAATATTTCAAAATTTAACTGATTTTAGTGTATTTTTTTATAAAAATAAATAAATGCAGCCTTGGTGAGCATAAGTGACTCCTTGCAAAAACATTTCAAACATCTTCCCAACCTCAAACTTTTGAACAGTAGAGTAACCTTGAAATAACCATGAGCAGTTCAGTGTAAATGCTGAAAATGAGCTGTTGGTTACAAGTGGCTTCTCTGTTCTCTCACCTGACTGATGTCGCTGGTCCAGGCCGCTTTCTCCTGACGGGAGGGCGACAGCAGCACTACAGTAAAGGCAGGAGCATCTGAGGGCTCTACCACAATCTTAAAGTCCAGGTGACCAAACACCTGCCCTGAATTCTTAGCTGAAAAAAACAACAACAGTAGGTTGCAAATGAACGCGAATCATGCACAAAATCCAAACTATCAGTCCTATGGGATCACTCAAGATAACAATGGCAATAAAAACTAATTGAACTGAAGGGATTTCTTCTTAGAAACACAATAATGATGGTGATGTTTATTAAATAAGCTCTTAGGGACCAAATAAAGGGATCATGAGAGGGTCATTGTGATGCAGTTTTGAATTAGCCCATGCGTCTCTTTCTGTACCCTCAAGTGGATAATCAATCCATGACAATTATCATCTCTGCCCATTTGACATTTAAACAGCAGGCAGTTTTCACTCTTTCCTGACCTGTTTATAACAGTTAATTAACCCGCACTATATAAATAATGGCCAATATATAACTAATGATGCATGTCTCCAATCATCTGTGCTGATGTGTTTGAAAATGTGCATGAAAGAAACAGGCTCACCATCCTCGTCATTGGCGTCAGGCTCCTCGATTAGAGTGCACTCGATCAGGGACAACACACCACCTTGCTGCCAGAGTCAAACCATTAAGATGAGAGGTTAATCACAAAGGGAGAGTTTCCTGATATTGATGGTTTGTTAGAATAATGGGTTTGTGATGGATCTGAATGTACAATGACATTTCAGTTGTGTTTTCCTAAAGCCTTTGTATTGCTTGCTTATAACTCTCATTTTGCTTCGGTGATCACCAAATAATTATTATAACTTGTAATTATTTAACTGGCAAACAAAAACGAGGTGTTGTTGAATTTGAGAAATTGACTTGATACTAGTTTTACAACTAGAGTGTAAATTGAGGCTTATGAGGAAATTCAGTTTCAGAAATTGTGCCTGTGGATCGACCAGGTCAATTAAAAAAGGACAAATGAGAAGTGTATGCAATAATATGCGCATGGGCTGCATCATTACAATTATCAAATATTTGCTTCTGGATTTCTAGGTTAGTGATCATCAGGGGTTAGTTTCACAAAAGACAGAAAGGATGACATTTTAGATTTAGTTATTTTTGACTAGTGTGCTGTAAATGTCGTTTTCTCTCGGGTTGCATTTACTCTGTGTGCATGTGCGTACTTTGAGCAGGTGAAGTTTGCCTCCCGAGCTGCGTGTGCAGATAAGGAAGTGCTTGGTGAAGAGGAAGCACTGTCTCTCTCCTTCTTTTTTGAGCGAGAGAGAGCCTAGTCGCACCTTACTGAGCTTCCCTCTCTCCACTGAAGGCAACTGGATCAAAGAGCCTAAGAAAAAGACAGCAAGAAAAAGAAATGGAAGATGTGAAAGAGAGTGGCACGTCAAGTTGAGACAACAGACAGCACACATGATAAATGAAGATCAAAGACACTTTTACCACTGAACAAAAGACTACAAGAAGAAAAGGGAACATGGCAGATTTTCAATCAGGACATGAAGTGAAAAAAATCATAAGAAATCATATTCAGATCTCATAAGCCACAATCCAGGAAATTCCTACTAAGGTTCTGTCACTTCGGTCTAGTTAATTCTTAGTTTGGTGCAGTTTTGTGTTCACTCGAGTCGTGCGCTCTTTCGTCCACGTGTGATGTTGTATGTGCGGATCCCAGCACTTCGGTATAGTTTGGTTTTGGTTTGGTATCGTTGTTCGGACAATCATGCTCATTTAATCTCCCGCTTGCTTTCATGTTGCCCTGTTCTGTGTAGCTTTCATGTTTGTCATGTTTTGTGTGGACACGCAGTTGGGGAGAGCTCTCGTTGACTGCATTTAAGTGTCATGTTTTTTTTGAGCACATGATTGTAGGTGTGTTTGACTTCATGCAGCGCTGCGCAGACCGCACGGCTGACTTGAAGCAGAGCATGCCGGTTCGAATTTTTGTCCGACTTGAGACGGCGCCGATGCCACGTCACTATGACGTATGTCATCAAATTACCACGCGAGCGATTCGAGGGAACTTAGTAATAATAATTCCAACAATTCTATTACTATTATTATTATTATTATTATATGAATTTGGAAAGATGTAATTTAAATTCATTCTAATTTAAACAGTTTCAAAATTACCATTTTAATGTTTTCCCCCCTGGCAACTTTTTTAAGGTATCCTAATAAATTCATTCTGCTTATATGAGAGCTCATAGGTTAACATTTCAAGAGGACAAAAACATTTTTGCTGTAGACACATTTTAAATGCTGAAGAGATTCCAGATTTCCAGAGAAGCAAGTATTTGTCCTTATATTTTATTTATTTTTTATTATTGCTAAAAAATAAACATTCTGGAGAGATAAAGCATTTGTATATAAACTGTAGCAGTGAACAATGCATCATCAACAAGAAGAACAATTATCAATGCATGAATGAATGATTTGGAAAGAGACAACTCAAACAGTCAAATCAATGGTCGCTGTTGCTTATATATTTTGAAATCAGAAACTCACATTGACTTCAGGTCGCTTTGTCACACTGCAGATTGCTGTTTGTATGAATGACCTTTTAAAATGAAATGTCTATTTTATTTCTGCTGTGCCTTTGAGAAACACCCTGTTAAATGTGAAAAGGGAAACTTATTTTCTGTCCCAATATAGTGTTTAACTCCCCCATCGTTCAATATTGACCTTTTTGCAAATCCTTATGCTGAACATAACATGAACAAACAGGAAAACAGATCTTATCGCATCCGCTTGTTGTAGAAAGTGTTAACAGCAATACGAACTGACAATAATATCTATTGACTTTAAGGTAATCAGCAAACCTAGTTAGTTATTTCTATTGTTGGCCTTTCATAAAATTTTAATATCCATTTTTTAATTTCTAATATTAGTAAGAAGAAGAAAAATGAAAAACTTTTAGATATCAGTCTGCGTATATGATGGACATTGGTTACGCTCATCTTTGGTAGCTCCTCTGAAGGCATCTCGAGTAAAACAGCTCTATATTTAACAAAGCACATACAAAAGACCTGAACTGGAAGCGATGCAACCTGTTTTACAGAATATGTTGGCTGCGCATTGCTAACGGGAATCAGAATCCCAAATGATTTGAGGTGATGAGATATATAAACCAGACAGAAAGAATAAGGGTACCTCACAAATTCGTTTGCCCATATAATCTATAAGCTATTAGGGTTAAACATATTTGGCTTGCTGTCTGCAGTGGAGGAGCTCAAGGAAGCAGCTTCAACTCTAGCTTAGATATATCCCCCAGTGGGACTACTAATGCTTGGAAGATGAGTCTAGTAGGAAGATGCCGAAATTATGTTGGTGAAGTTGGGGAGGTGGAGGGATGCCAAAACAGCGGATGCCGGAGCAAGGTGAGCAGCTGCTTATATGCTCCGGACGTTAAATGAAAGATTAGACGGGTTCATTCCTCCCGTAATTACATTTTGGAAATTGCACTTGTTATAAAATAAACTTAAGCCACTCTTTTATAATGTGGGGATCCTGCAGAAAGAATGCAATACGGAAGTAAAATGCTTTCTGAATGATATTTCATATTGTCTTGAGCTGAAGTCATAATAATGATAAATCCTCTCACACGGACTCATGGGGCTTTGGGTTTTAAAAACATGAGAAGAACCAAATGAAATGTCAACAACAGAAATTGCTTTCCCTGTCACTCATTCTACAAAAAAACATGAACTATCATTGTGAAATGATGTCATTTCCTATTCCACACATTCCATGCAGAGACCCCCCAACTCGTTATTCCTGGTTTTCCTCTTCTGTGTTACAGTGCTGGATTCTAATACATTATAAAACACCCGACTGAAAACATCAAACACTCCTGGAGACAATACTGTCCAATTCTAAAACTATGAATTATTCAGAAGCCAAGGGGATCAAACCAAATCTGTCGCTGTCACTCAGGTGCTGCTTCTGCTTAAGGGTGTCAGGTATGTGGCAGCTTGAAGTGTTAACAACTCACCTTGTCTCACAAACGTCTGGCTGGTGTCAAGGAGGATGTCACAGCCCTCCACGATCATGCGCTCAATAGCCAGGTTCTTACGGATGTTTTCTGTGTCACTCACTTCATCGTGCATCACCCTGGAACAATGCAAACATGACACTTGTGTCACAAATGAAAAAGTGAGAAATTCCCCCTATTACTTTTTGCCACTTCGATAAGAAGTGTCAGGATATAAGTAGCACTTAAAAGTGTAAGTGTAACGTATTTACAACTACTACAAAATGAAAAAAAAAAACAGTAAGGGGGGAAATAACTAAGCTAAAGTTACTTGCAAGCACTGTCTGCATTGTTTTGACATAGTATTCACTAAAGGAATTCAAATAAATCAATTACAATTTAATTGTGATTCAAAATTGAATGTACTTTATGATTAAAAAGGAATTCTGATGATCATCGACTGTTGCCATGATCAATATGTTCTATATAATTTTCATTGCTTTTCCACAGCAGAATAAGTGCAGTGTTATTTGCAGCAGGTGCTGTTTTGTGAATTGGGAAAAATCTCTAATGATTTTACATAGAAAGGGGCGTGTTTGTGCTGAGAAAAATGACTTAATACTAATGTCACAATGCTATTTCGATTCATTAAAGGTATAGTTCACCTAAAAAATTAAGATTCTATAATTATTTACTCACCCTCATGTCGTTCTAATTCTGTTTGATTTCCCCCTCCCCCCATACAATGGAAGTCAATGGTAACCAAAAAAAACCAACAATATCTTATTTTGTGTTCAGCAGAAATTAAGACATTAAGTTGAGTAAATGATGACAGAATTTTCATTTTTGGGTGAACTATACGTTTAAATGTATGGTTACATTGGATTGTGGTGGTTAGTGAAAAAGAAAAAGCTTTTTCTGCACTGAAATACAATGTGCAACTTTTTAGTGAATTCACCTCGGGGTGCTTTTCTCACCTGGAGAGTTCCTCCAATTTGGACTTGGCAAATTCTAGACTTTTCCTTTCCACATGCTCATGGGGTGTATGAGCCAGTAGCTCATGGAGAGTGATGATATAACGAGGGATCTGTCAATCAATCGTACAAAGAGAGTGTAAAGAGTGAAAGTGTACAAAGAAAGTGAGAGAATCTGCGCCCACAGAATGTCGGTCCATCAATCAACCAAGGTTTAAACATCCTTTGCTGCATATCTGTTCGTTACTTACATATTGTGGCTAATTTGATAATGCTTTCATCCATTTCCCTCCATTTAATTCTACAGATTTGACCCCAAAATTTCCTTTAAAAAAGTCTACAGATTCTGTCTGGAAGCTGATTGCCTCAAATGTTTGAGGAATTGAGATGCATCAGGTTTCCACAAGTGATAAATGAGGCTCTTTATAAGGGAGTTTGAAGAGTTCGCTCAAATGGTTTATGGAAAACACATTTCTTGTTTGTAGAAACACAAGCAGGCAATTCCCAGTGGCAGTTCAAATTAATTGAACAAATCAAGCTCTTCAATGATCCGGCTAGAATTAAATAAGACACTAATGAGAGTACGAGAGCAGCACCTGAAACATGGGGTACGTGAGGAAGGTTTCCAGCATCCTTCCCTCACACGCAGCGTTTGATTCATACTGCTTCAGGAGTTTGTCAAAGTCCCGGTTCTGCTTACAGTTGGCCAGAACCTGAAGACTGTACTGGTGGTTCCTCACGAACTCCTGATAGATGTTGAGCATTGGCAGCAAGATATCAAAGAGATCCGCTAAAAAGGAGAACACAAAGTCAAAGTCATTAAAAATGGATTCTTTTATTCACAGCAGCGCTTGCTTGAAAATTCTTATCTGGGGTTTAGGATGTTGGCGAGTTTTTTGTCTGGCTACCATTGTTGCAGACGAGTGTGTGTCTGTATACGGTGAGATAGGAGAAAATCAGGCGTCACTGACGGGTTTGATTGAGATGCTGTGCGTCAGCGGAAACAGCTTGTCCTTGATGTTAGTGTCACCCTGCAATGTGCTGTCTTTGTCGGTGGGATGTTCTGAATAGCTTTTCCTGAGTGCGGTAATTAGCTTTTCTGAGAGATAAAACGTAACGATCATGACATACCTAGAACCAGTGTAGGCCAGTTTGCTATCCTCGCCTTCAATCCTTGATGGAATATTTCATGCAGAAACATGATTGTCTCACTGAGGACAAAAAGAAGAAGAAGAGTATATCAATACAACAGCCCATTCAAAATAATGAGTTAAATATCACACAAATCTGATTATTTCATGGTACCAGGGTAAAAACTTAACAATCACTTTGTGCCAAAGGCAAATAACATAAAAAATCTCTCACCAGTAAGCACATTGTTGTATTTTGGTTCTTTTGGTTCTTAAAACATCTGTAGGATGTTTTATTTAGGTTTAAAGATAACATAATCAGCACATCTGAATGAGATGTTTCAAAAACAGTGAAAAATACAACCAGTCCACTTTACATTAGGAACATTATTTGTTCTAATTATGATAACTATACATTTTTAAACTATTTTTCTAATAAGAATGATGATCATCTACTAAAAATGGCAGGTGTCATCTTCTAAATGACTTTGAAAAAATGTACTTTGAAACCTGGTAATATAACTTACTATTTCTGTGTCGCAGAAGGATGTGGATGGATTGTCCAAACCAACATGCAAACAAGCTGTCACACCATGCAGTGATTATGTGTCAACGCTGAGGCTCTCTTGTATACATATTTTGCAACCCAAGTTCATTGGAAAAAAGTGCCTGTGGCGTTAATGCTTCTTGCACATTTCGCTACACTTTCAAAGTAAAATGTCTGGTGAGTGGCACTAAAAGAGTGTTCAGTTATATCCATATCAGGATGAATGTGAATCTGGCAACATTTTATTATGCTGGTTGTTGTATATCGCGGCAGTTCAGAAATGAAATGTCCAGTGAGTGGTTGCGTTCAAAAATAACATACCACCTACACTAATCCTTCCCCTAAACCTAACGGATAGTGTTAACAAAAGCAAACGTGAGATTCACATTTTCTGAATCAACCATACCATTTTTGGTTACTTACGCAAGTTTTTGAACTCTTTTATCATGACTTGATTAAGTGTTCTGTATCGCAATGTTCGCAATGCAATGTTTTCTACATCAGTGGAGCTGGTTATACAATGCAAACATCACAATGTATTTATTTTATTTTTTTAAATGCACTATGGTAAAAGTTTAATGTGTTTGTAACACTTTAAAAAGCAGCAAAGAGATATACATTTATTATGAAACAAAAGGCAAAAAAACTATTATGTACATAGTTAAGTCATATTCAGTGTCTACTCAGAGCTTCTTGTCTTGTCTCTGGTCTTCATTAAATGGAGCACCTCTTGTCACTATCCAGCAATAGTCTGCAAGCATTGATTGGCTCCAATTGCTCCATTTGAAATTATCTGCAGTTCACACAAGTACACGGCATCTCTGCTCACTTTGGCTAAACAGAAATGTGTCCCTTTGCAAAATCAAACCCCAACAAATGAGAGAGCACCACTCTGTATGACAGAGGAGCAAAACAGAGTAAGATGGGAGCTCCTACTTGTACCACATGACCGCTGTACCACCTGACCACTGCAGATTAATTTAGGCATTGATAGTGGTGCCAGAATAACTCAGAATATAACGTGACATTTTGTCAGCTCGAGACTACGGTAATTACGATATGGCATGAACGCAGCATAAACTCTGCAGGGCTGCGGCCCTCCAGAAATTGAGTTTTTCACCCCTGCTGTATGATTTCTAGAGCTGATAAAGCGCAATTGGTGATATAAGTTTTATTAAGATTGCATCATCCATGACTTTTACGAATAAGATGTATGTATGACGCAATACCAGCTTCAGATTGCATCATTCATTGTTTTGCCTAAAAAGCAAGTACTACCTAGTCATCGATTTATTCATAGATCCAGTCAAAGATGTATTTTAGTCATTTCTGGTTTAAATTGGCTCTATGCACGATCGCTTCCGCGTTTTGTCTCAGCCCGCCCAGTTACATCCGGTGCTGCGTCAGAAGCCGTTTTTGCATTAGGTGGAGATAATGGCAAATTACACTCTCTGTTTACAAGAACTTCCAGCGGTTAACGTGAATGATGTTAACAATATTGTGAGGCAGTTAACTGTCACACATATGAGTAAGAAAGAGAAGTTCTTTAAATTATAAATTTCGAGCTACATCAACAACTTTGAGGGTGAGTATTCTCTCATATCGCGCGAAATCCGACTAGCGAATCAGTTTCTAAAATCGTTGTCTCCGTTTCTGAGAAAATGAATTTTATTAAAGTGAATTGTCCTATAGAACGCGCTATGTGGAAGTAAAGACGCCGGCTGAGATCCTACCGGAAATACGTCAGCAGTGTTCGTGCATAGAGCCTATTGAGATTAATTGCCTTCATTACTCCCTTACGGTACGTTCACACGGGGCGTCAGCGTCAACGCTTCCCATTGACTTTGAATGGGTGACGTCAAGCATTGCCGAAAAGAATTGTGGATCCGTCGGCGGCGCTTCACTGGCGTTGCTCGCGGCAGAAGTTGAGAATTTTTCAACTTCTGCCGCGAGCAACGCCAGTGAAGCGCCGCAGATGGAAGCGTCAGCCAATCAGACAATACAGTAGCCAGGCGGCAGCCAATCACGTTCATCACGTTCATCCTGTTCAAGAGCAGCAAACTGAGGATAAATTTTAAAACGGAGGAGAAACTAATTATTGCGGTTGGCAATCACCCGGTCCTTTATGACCAATCACTTTTTATGTACCGGGATTCATACCGGAGAGACCAGGCGTGGAAGGAGGTGGCAGAGGCCGTTGGTGAATCTGGTGTGTATTGGCTGACGCTGCTATGACCATGGCGTCAGTGCCAAACTTCAGCCACGCCTTCCGTCAAGCGTTGACGCTGACGCCCCGTGTGAACGTACCGTTATCCTCCACCATTCACAAGTCAAGGGTCCTATAACCAATAGTACATCTTGAAAATTAGAGCCAATCAACAATTTTAAGAGTGATTTTTGTTCTCAGTGACCCAGAATTAGTTTGACTACATCTATTTCAGAAGAAATTTGGCTGTAGACCAGAGTAATCTGCCCCTGTAATCATGATGTGTGTGAAAAGGATTAAAGGTTGTTGTTGTTTTACTGCCCCTAGTGCAGGAGTGTCAAAATCGGTTATCCTGCAGAGTTTAGCTCCAACACTAATTAAAAACACCTGAATCAGCTAATAAAGGTCATGCAAGTGTTGTTGGAGCTGGTTGGAGACCATGGCTGTTTCTCAATTCCAAGAACGCAAAGAACGGATTTGCCACTTCAAGTGTCCGCCCGCAGTGTCTTCAGGGATTTCTAACGGTTCGATCCTCTCAAGTCTGCATTCGCTGCATCCTCAATATCAGGAACACATCCGGGTACTTTCATGTGTCCTCTGTTCTTGTGTTCTTGAGTAATGGAGTTGAACATCGATGTTTGATGAAACGAAAACACAAGGACGCAAGAACGCTTAAGAATTTGTCCCTCCAAGAGGAGGATTGGACACCTCTACTCTAGTGTTGATTTCAGCTGAAACTGAAGTGAATTGTATGCACTGGAACATTTTTGGAGTTTCGCAAAAATGCAGGTAAAGGCACGTTTTTCTAATGAGCATATGTTTATTTAAGTTTTCAAAAGCCCTATTCGCACTGGATTAGTATTATCTGGGGACCTCGTGTGATTTAGAAATTACAGCGCACTCGCACGGGATAAGCGAAGCCTGTGATTTTACTCGAATTTACTGACTTATCTCCTGGATATGATGTCAATAGGCTATTGCGTATAGGTCAATATAGGTCTGTATGAAATATCATAAACTGAAGAATGTTCCTTACCGCATGCTGCTATACATGTCATCCATCTCCATCTAATCATTCTTTTTGTTTTTGCTCTTCTGATGGTTTTCAGCTTTCTCTTTCTGCAAATTGTATAGTTGTATGGTGTAGAGTGATATGACCCAGAACCCAAAATACTATCAAAACACTCCAACTCCATACACTCCATACACTCTATTCTTCGCGAAAGATGGATAAAAAAGCGCACGGGAAACAATAACCTTGAAAAAATGATATACGACCCCGCCAAATCACAGAGATGCCGATTCGCACATGACTAATATTATCACAGGACCTCGGCGTTCGGCGAAATATGGTAGGTCATTTGTGGGGGAATTTTTACTTTACAAATTACAGACATGGCCATTTCGCGCGGGATTAAGATCACAGACAACCTTCGCAATTATTACAAATGACTAGAGGTCACCAGGTTATACTTATCCCGTGCGAATAGGGCTAAAGCCACAGAAACCAAATTACGCACCTGTTAAGGAAGATGCTACTGACATCATCGTGGCTTATAGGTGGTTTTTTGGAGCTGGCAGCCATTCTGAGCGGCCTCAGGAAGCAGTTGACCAGGATAGAAAGCTGATGGACGTACTCTGTCTCAGCCTCCACCATGTTGAAGACGATCTGGTTTCTTTTCCTCATGCTCTCAGCATGAGGAGAACAAATGTAGTCCTGCACAATAATCTTCCACTTCCTTCTACACAGCCACCCTCGCATGAAGCTCTGGACCTACAGAGAGAAAGTGTGAGTTGTTTTAGTGTATCTTTAGGATTATTATTTGTGGTCATTGTTTGATGAAGGAATGATGAGGAGATGCACAACAACAGAAACTGAAAAACTTCTCTCAAAAATTCTCAGAAAAATTTCTCAAACCAATAGCCTTGATTAAATGTTCAACAAGCCCATATGGCTGCATTGTTTAGATGTCCACATACTTCTGGCTATAACAAAGTTCTTTACCTTTTTGATTTTTTTTATATCAGGATCCTCATCTTCCTGGTATACGTGGTAGGGACGCATTCTTTCCTTAGTTTTGTTCAAGGCTACAATCTTTAAGAGAGAACAAAATACAACATGACTGAGCCTTACAATGTACAGAACACGTGAGAAGGTACATTAGCGAAGATAACTGTCAAAACAATTGGGCTGCAAATGGTCTCTGTCATTATAATTTGACAACTCAGATAATGCTGGTGGTATTTAGCGCTCATCATTCTCAATGAATAATCAACGTGTCATAAATTTGGGTCATGGAGACCCTGTGTGGGAGCTGGCACATCAGATAACCATCTTAACTTCCTCTAAATGGACAATTTCCTTCCTTCATTCAACAGCCTTCATCAAAAAGCTCTCTCACCAAGCCTTTATCAGGCATTTACTCTGGATGCAAATAGGTTAAATGCCCCGCAGGGTATCTCCCAGTATGTGTGGTCCACAGACCGCAGTCACAAGCTAAAGACTTCAGTTTATTGAAGTGCTATTGTACACTCTAGATAAAGGTAATTATCATGTTTGTCATGTTTTCTTTCTTTATTAAGTGTTAGTTTGGAATTTAAAAAAATGTAATCCATCTAATCTGAAGGTTATCATCACTACTCTTTGCTTTAAGAGGATGATGTTTCCTTAATCTGGTTTTGTGATCTTATAACATGCAAAATTTATCAGTATGTTATTTAATTTTTTACAACAATAATAAATTATGCTAAGTTTCCGTGATAAAAAGAATCGCACACGAAAATGCAGCTACACAGAACGTATAGTATTTGTAAATATCTCGGCTTTATGTTATCGATACAAATGTCTTTCTACAATATGGGGATGTAGTAGTTGATAAAACTGGATGATTTTAACTAATTTTTTTATTTTCTCTTTATAAAATATTCATAACTCACAACGAGTTTAAATACAGATGTGTCTGTTTAAAACAACAAAGCATTGCTTTTATGGCTTCATCATTTATTCATAGAAGAAAACTGCTGATATAATCGTGACACTACAACAAAAGTGTGTATTCTTTTCCATTATTCACCATATGCCTATGCAAAGAAATAGCACAAGAAAAACAACACCATGCAATAACAATGATAGATAGACAGACAGAGAGAGAGACAGACAGACACAGACACAGAGAGAGAGAGAGAGAGAGAGAGAGAGAGAGAGAGAGAGAGAGAGAGAGAGAGAGAGAGAGAGAGAGAGAGAGAGAGAGAGAGAGAGAGAGAGAGAGAGAGAGAGAGAGAGAGATCCCTTCCTCTGGCATTGACCAGTAAGGGCAATGATCTTAATTAAGATTACACATTCCTTGTTGCTTTGCATTGATTTATACTCTGAATCATGTGTTCACACTGGCCCTGCAAAGTCAATAATGGGGCATAATTCTTGTCCCCATGGCGACTGGGCCAATGGGGAGGATAATTCCCTGGTAACACAACTAGGGAACAGATAAGGTGCAGAGCCTGAGAGATGCTCTGTGGCACACTGGGATTGAATATGTTGCTGGTAACCTTAATCACAGAAAGAAATACTCCTGGAAAAAGCAATGTGCGAAAAGTAAACCTTCAGTAAAACTCCATATCAGGATTGTGTCACTCTGTGTAAGTCACAAATGCTTTTAGTACACAGGATCATTCAGTAATTGCGACATTTTGGAGACCTGCACTGTTATTAGATTAATGGGATCTAGAGTGGTTCACTGATTCATAAAATTGGACCACACATTGGAAAACAGCCCATAAAATAGCACAGCTCAAGCATATACATTACCTCAGCTTTGAGCCTCTCAATCTCTGTGTCTTGGTCTTCCAGTTGTGTGCGGAGCTGATTGGCTGCCACCTTCTCGGTCTCCACAATCTGCACCAGGTGGATATACTTCTGCATAAGAACCTCACGCTCAATGATGATGTCAGAGTAGCTGAGATGAAAATGACAGGGTTACTTTATGAGATCTCAGAAGTAGGAGTTTATGTATGCCAGTGTTCATTTTGCAGGCCTCAACAATAAAAATGGTCAGTTGAGGGAACTGCCACTATCGGCAAATGATAGTCACTGGAGAGCCAAATTGGTCAACTGGGTGGAGCTTGACCTAGTACAGCTCCATCTCTGTGGATCTAAGATGTGGAATTAGGGTTAGGGATTAGGGGTTGATGTTAGGGTTTTGGTGTGGTTGAACACTCTCCAACGATTATGTCCAGAGAGCGGGAGCTGGCCGTCAAGCTCCACAATTTTTTTTCAAAACATCAGCATGGGTTGATGGGTTGATTAACAGCTTACCATACCATCACTTTCCAGTAAAAGTGTTTTTATGACATTATTGCTGTTTTGGTTTTAAATTATAGCTTTAAATTATAAATTCCAGATATAACTGGAAATAAATGAAAAAAAATTGTTGTAAGTTTTTAAAAGGGGGGGGGGGGGGGGGCAGTTAAACAATAAAAAAAAAGAAAAAAAAATAGTATTTTAAAAAATGCAACCAAAATATGATGCAAAAACAAAACAAAACAAGACATTTATCATTTGATGTTTTAGGGCCTAAGTGCAAATGTGTTTATGGTGCACTTTGTCTCTTTGATTGTCCATGATTTACTTCCAGTTACATTTAAGTGAACAATGTCAGCCTGTTTGTTCAATGTGGCCTGTCCAGATGTTCACAGGCACATCTGCCCATGGGTAACCCAATAATCCGTTAGATTCAGCCCATCACCCCAGTGACGCAACGCAAATGTACACTGTGGGAGGCTTGAGTATAAATCTGTATAGGGAGTATAAATCTCTGGTGTGTCAGCACGTGAGTGCTTTAAATCTCAGAGGGTTGTGTGTCTGTGTGTGTGTGTGTGTGTGTGTGTGTCTGTGTGTGTGTGTGTGTGTGTGTGTGTGTGTGTGTGTGTGTGTGTGTGTGTGTGTGTGTGTGCATAAGTTTCTAACAACAACAACCCACCTTTATCACACCTTTATCATAACATCATAAATTAGTTTCCCCCCCCCCCACACACACACACACACACACTCAGACATAAAACTGTATTTGTTTTAGTGTATTTGTTTTAACAACTGTATTGTTGAAGATGAAGAGCACATGCACGCACACACACTCTTCCTCTTCTTTTCTGCATTTCACCTCAAGTGACAAGTTCCAGCTTGTTTTCTAATGTAGCTTTCTAATAAACTTGACATTGTATACTTTAAATATTGTTGGTTCTGGGACAAATAACATTTTTTTTAACTTGTTTTATAAAATAAACTTGTTGTTCCTCTTTTGAAGTCACTTTAGATAAAATAATTGGTAAATGTAATAAAAGAAAACTGTGCCATTGAGTCAATTGTTAACAATTACAAAATTGCCAAGTACAGCAACAAATAATATGGATAAATAAAATAAATAAAGAAATACGCTTAAATAAATAAATAAATAAATAAAGGACATGAAGCGGGAGATAAATGAAATAAAATAAAAAATTATTTAAAAAAAATGAACCCCACAAACTAAAAGAAAACTGTCCCACTAGACTTATACTTGCATAATGAACTACTAAGTTACTAAAAAAGTTTTTAACTTCCTAAAAAAAAACATTATCTTGCCAAGGGCACTAAGTGAGACAAGACTGGTGCGCCCTCAAAAACCAAGAAAATTGGTACAAGACGCTTCTGGCAACAGTGTTTCCACAGTCTGAAATTACACCTTAATATTCCTTGCTCTAAGGCAGATCTGAGATACAACAAATAAAGCAGTTTAAGCTTTCTTTAGAGATTTGTCTCTTGGAGATGAGATATAAAACAAAGTTGTATCTTAGGCTGCACGTCTGAGCACCAAGGAAAGAGGAATAACAGTGCTGTCAACCTCAGTGTGGCTTATTTGTTGCTGTGCTGCTCTGTAGTGACAGGGATAAATGCACAATGCGCTTGACTTAACCCGCTCTGATGTGTCTCTTTCTTATTATGATGATTTTATTCTTTCAGCCTGAGAGCAAAGCTTCTTTAGCGCTGCAAAATATTATCCTTGACTGAGCAGGATGAAAAAAAATATATAGGCTATACATATATATATATATATATACACACTGCCGCACTAGTACCTGGCCTGCAGGATGGCCTCCACCCATTCATCACAGTCTGACTCCTCCTCCGTCCGCAGTTCCAGAGGTTTCTGTCCATCATGCCCGAAGATGACAAGGAAATAATGCTGAAACAATAGACAGATGGAAACACATTAAGAAGTTAGCAGACCTATAAAAGCCTGTGTGTGTTTTGAATTACTGAACTTCTGTACTAAAAGCACTTTCCACAAATAGTGAGCTTTGGTGTCCCATTTTAAAACATTAGAGGCACAGCTTGTATGTTGTTGTTTTTTTGTCATAAAATAAACTATTATCTAACATAAAAGTAACTTAACATTGCTAAGCTGTTTTAAACTAAACAAATGTCTGTGTTCTGTCTGCTTAAAATGGTAGGTTCCACTTTATTTCGATAGTCCACTTTAGACATTCTTCTAACTATAAGTAACTTTGCAACTACAAGTCAACTAACTCTCATTAGAGCATTAGTAGACTGCTAGTAGACTGTTAGGTTATGGTTAGGTGTTAGGGTTCGGGTTTGTAGAATAAGTTGACTTGTAGTTGCCAAGTTAATTATGGTCTGTTGGGGGACCATCAAAATAAAGTGTGATCAGATATTAAGCAGACAGTCTACTAAGACTCTAATGAGAGTTGACATGTAGTTGCAAAGTTACTTATAGTTAGTAGAATATCTAAAGTGGACTATCGAAATAAAGTGTTACCATATGGTAATTTTGGCCTTTCTCACCTAAGATGAATTAACTGTATCCAATAAGTCAAACAACAATGTCATAATCTTTTGCACATCCCTCTCAGTGTCCAGTCTGACCCTTTTAAAAATGTGTTCAGTGCATTTGTCAAACTTTAAAGTTATTTTAAGAAACATCTATCTGATTTAATTTCATTTAATAAATTAAATTTCTTTTTTCTTTTTTGAAAAAAAGAATAGTAAATAAATGAGCTCATATATTATTTAGTTTAACCTCCTCCTGAGATCAAACTAACTGGCCCATTTTAGACATTATTTTGTGCTGTGCTGACCCAAAGCAAAACAACATCCACAAAAAGCCTGCATTTACATATTATTAACAGAGCACCTGCTCTTTATTACAAACTCATAGAAACGTCAGCGCCAGCACACAGATACTGACAAGCACTGTGAAATAAAATGGGAACAGGGTTATGAGAGCCTGAGCACTGTGTGGCTTGAGGCCATTGGCAAGGCAAATAAACACATGCAGCCGCTTAACAGCAGGTGCGAGAGGAATTGAATCAGCTATTGTCATGTAATGACCTGAGGGGAAAATGCTGGTTAGCGTGTGTGCGTTCACAGTGATATTAGTAAGTTGCTTCACAAGCTTTAAAATGTCACATACAGGACAATGAAACTGAAACAGACCACAATAATTTATTAGTATGGTGTAGGGCCTCCTTTTGCGGCAGCATCCATTCGCCTTGGGAATGATGGATACAAGTAAGAGGGATTTTGAGCCATTCAACGAGAGATTTTGAGCCAGAAAACGTTTTCTGACTTGTTCCTCCAAAACACCCCAAAGTGGCTCAAAAATGTTCAGATGTGGTGACTGGGCAGGCCTTCACTGTGTTCGACTTCACTTTCAGGTTCATCAAACCATTCTGTCACAAGTCTTGCTGTGTGTAATGGTGCATTATCATGCTGATACATGGCACCCCCTTCGGTAGTCCTTGGCAATGAAGACATCAAGCACAGTAGGGAATGCCATGATATTGCAGCCCAAACATCACTGATCCACCCCTGTGCTTCACTCTGGGCACACAACGGTCCGGGTATTAAGACTCTTTGGGGCTACTCCAAACCGTAACTCCCACAGATGTGGGAAAGACAGTGAAGGTGGACTCATCAGAAATACATACGTTTCGCATTGTCCAAGGTTTGCACTGCTGGCACAGATGAAATAGACATTTTTCATTGGCACGAGTGACCAAATGTTTGGCTATAGCAGCCCGACCATGAATATCGTGAATGTGAATTGACCATGAATCTATAACTCTGTGGAGCTCTAGACAAACAGTTTTGGTGGAAACAGGAGAGTCGAGGTGCGCATTTAATTCAGGATATGCTTTTTGGATACAATCTGGGTTAATTCCTGGACATCCCTTTCAGACAGCTTCCTCTTGCGTTGACTGTTACTCCTGTTGAATGTGGTTCGTCCTACGTGGTGGTATGCCGACATTACCCTCGATAACATAGCCCTCGATACACCACAAAGACTTGCTGTCCTGACCACAGATGCACCAGCGAGACACGCATCAACAATTTGTCTCTTTTGAAATCTGATATATGTCTCCCATTATGTTGTGTGGATTCTAATACGGTATGTATAGCTGTGCTATTGCTCTTTGAATTCAACCTTCTTAGGCAAGGCAAGGCAAGGCAAGGCAAGTTTATTTATATAGCACATTTCATACACAATGGCAATTCAAAGTGCTTTACATAGAAGAAATTAAAATAATAAAAAGAAATAAGAATAATTAAAACAGTTTAGAAAAATAAAATAAAATACAGTACAGTACAAACAGTCGGACGAACAGCGGCACAGTGCTCATTCAGTAAATGCATAGCTAAACAGAAGTGTTTTGAGTCTGGATTTGAATGTGACTACTGTAGGAGCTCATCTGATCTCCTCTGGAAGCTGGTTCCAGCTGCGGCTGGCATAATAGCTAAAAGCGGACTCGCCATGTTTAGAGTGAACCCTTGGTATTTCTAGCTGATATGATCCTAATGATCTGAGTGATCTGTTGGGTTTATATTCAGTGAGCATATCTGCAATGTATTGAGGTCCTAGGCCATTGAATGATTTATATACCAGTAATAATACTTTAAAATCAATCCTAAATTTAACTGGGAGCCAGTGTAAAGACCTGAGGACTGGTGTGATGTGTTCATATTTTCTGGTTCTGCTCAGAATCCTGCGGCAGCGTTCTGTATGAGCTGCAACTGTCTTATGGTCTTTTTGGGAAGGCCAGTGAGGAGTCCATTACAATAATCCACCCTGTTGGTGATGAAAGCATGCACAAGTTTCTCTAAGTCTTGTCTGGAAACAAAGCATCTTATTCTTGCAATATTTTTCAGATGATAGTATGCTGATTTAGTTATTGCTTTGACATGACTACTGAAACTAAGGTCTGACTCTAGTGTCGCACCAAGATTCCTGACTTGATGTTTAGTTGTTTGACCCCTAGAGTGAAGGTATGCGTTCACCTTGAGAACTTCATCTTTGTTTCCAAACACAATGACTTCAGTTTTGCCTTTGTTTAACTGAAGAAAGTTTTGACACATCCAACTGTTGACTTCGTCAATGCATTGGCACAGGGAGTCAATGGAGCTGTAATCGTTAGGCGATAGGGCTAAGTAGAGCTGTGTGTCGTCTGCATAGCTGTGGTAAGCAATTTGGTTCTTTCTCATTAGGGCCTGTTCACATATCGCGTCTTTTGCGCGCTCAAGTTCGTTATTTCAAATGTAGGCGCGCGGTATGCGCACTCATAATGGAAGCGACGCGCTCGTTTTTTCCAAGCGCGTCCGTGCCGCATCGAGATAAAAACATCTCAACTTTTCAGAATGCCGCAAGCGCACCGCAGGTCACGTGACAAGAACCAGCCAATCAGCTTCCTCACCTTTTCTGTTACTTTGAAACCTCAGCAGAAAAATGGAGGAGCAGCTCATCATTGCGGTCCAGGGATTTCCTGAACTTTATGACTTGTCAAGCCCTCATTATTTTGACTCAAATAAGAGGAACAATGCATTGCTGAAATTTCCTTGCTGTAACCGAGAGCGCAGCTGATGGTTGCTTAGCAACGACAGACGCCTCCGGAGCGCAACCGCCCCTAGCGCTTTGGAAAAAGGAGAACGCGGCGCGCCTAGCGTTTTCTACGCGTTTTTAGGCGCGATATGTGAACGCCGCCTTATTTGGCTCATTGGGAGCATATACAGGTTGAACAGGAGTGGCGCAAGAATTGAGCCTTGAGGGACTCCGCATGTCATGGATGTCCACTCAGACTTATGGTCTCCTATACTCACATAATAACCTCTCCCATCTAAGTATGACCTGAACCATTTTAGGACTATCCCAGAAAGCCCCACCCAGTTTTCCAGCCTGTCAAGAAGTATGTTGTGATCGACAGTGTCAAATGCAGCACTGATCATTTGCCTGAATCAGTATTTAAGCGAATATCGTTTATTATCTTTATGAGCGCTGTCTCTGTGCTGTGGTGCGGTCGGAAACCAGATTGAAAATTGTCAAAGTATCCATTCAAGCTCAAGAATTTGTTCAGCTGATTGAAGACAACTTTTTCAATGATCTTGCCTATGAAAGGAAGATTTGAGATCGGTCTATAGTTGCTTAATATGGTCTTATCCAGATTGCTCTTTTTCAGGAGGGGCTTGACAACTACAGTTTTCAGGGAGTTTGGAAAACTCCCAGAGAGAATTGAGGCATTTACCACTTTTAGAAGATCTGCTTCTAAACTGTTTAACACACTTTTGAAAAAGATGTGGGAAGTGTGTCAAGGGCGCAGGTTGATGTTTTAAGGTGCTGTATGGTTTCTTCCAAAATTTTGCCATCAATTTCGTTGAAATCAGACAAAGTAACTACTTTCTCAGGTGGTCTGATCTGTCTGACCCCAGCGCAACTCAAGGATGTGCTGATCACCTTTCTGATATTATTGATTTTCTCATTGAAGAAAGAAGCAAACTCACTGCACTTGTTGTCTGAGAGCATTTCACTGGGAATATGGCTTGGGGGGTTTGTCAGTCTCTCTACAGTAGCAAAAAGAGTGTGTGTGTTGTTTAAATTGCTGTTTATAATATTTGAGAAGAAAGTCTGTCTAGCTTTGCCTAGTTCCATATTGAAAGCATGAAGGCTGTCTTTGTAGATGTTATAATGGACTACAAGTTTAGTCTTCCGCCACATGCGCTCTGCTTTTCTGCATTGTCTTTTCATATTTTGCACTGCTGTTGAGTTTCTCCAAGGTGCTTTTTGTCTGCCACTCTTCTTCCTGACTTTCACAGGAGCAATATCATCAATTACACTTTTAACTTTTGAGTTAAAAGAATCCAGGAGAAAATCAACAGAGTCCGCAGATATGCTTGGTGTTAAGGATATAGCCTTCATAAATAGTACACTAGTGTTCTCATTTAAGCATCTCTTCTTGACAGACACAGATCTAGCTTCAGTGGCAGATCAATATATCAAAGAAAATACAGAAATGATCAGACAGTGCTACATCCTTAATAACAATCAGTGAAATGTTTAGACCCTTACTGATAAGTAAATCTAGAGTGTGTCCACAAATTGTGTGTGGGTCCATGTACATGCTGAGTCAGATCAAAAGTTTTTAAAACAGTTTTTTCTTACACTGATGGAATGTAAAATCAGTGAAGATATAGGCGTGAAACCCCCAACACTATATTGGCCAGTGTTTCAGTTTCATTGTCCATCCCCTGTACATTTTATTGCAGATTCATTGTGTTTACACTTTTTTTTCTACACTTAGAACCAAGTATAGGAAGTAAAACAAAAATAACTAATATGTAAAAGAAAAAGAAAAGAAAAAAGTCAAGTGAATAAAGGAAGGAGTGGGGAAATGTAATAAACAAATAAATAAACAATTCAAAAATAGAATAAAATAGAAAAAAGTCTGTACATTCAATCAGATTCAGAAGACCCTGCAAAATGGGACAGCTCACAACATCAAAGTGAAAAGCATATAGGTTCTTGTTTAATAGGGGAGTGAACTATTACTGTAGTCTTGTGTATCCATACCAACCGGTGTTGCTACAAAGGCAATTATTAATGAAATCTCAATTGCTTCGAAGCAGCCAAACTTCTCTTTAAGCATTACTAACCAAAGCCTGAGATTCTCCTTAAAAAAAAAAAAAAAATGCATGAAAGCTGATCATTTCCATCCCTTGGTGCCTGAATCAGCATATACACTTAGAATCCAGTGGGAAAATAAGCCTAAGACATATACAGAAGATAATTATCGTTATGCATATAAATGCAATTTGCTAATGCAAAGGTTGAGGGGTCAGAAAGCAGAACATATTGCATTTGTTTGTGTATCTGACGTTTACATTTATTTCACATCTGCAGCCGACACTAATGAAACAAGCTACTACAGCTGGTCATGCAACAAGAAACACGGCAAGCTCCACTCGTTGCTCCTTGAGTTACCACTGGATTCGCGAGAAGGAGACAAAATACAGTGCAAATATTTGAGTCAGTTTGAGATAGCCAATTATATGTCAGTGATATAAAGAACTGCTTGTGTGTCAGCCTGTTTACATGTGCATATTCGTCCATTATACAGTATGTATGTACACATATATAAGCGTAAAACTGCAGTTGAAGTCAAGTTCAGGGGATTAAGTGTTCAGTGTTTTCTAGTACAGACAGGCATGAGAGGCCTTATGTAACCCTCCCTCGATCTATTTACAGTCTCCCAGGCTGACTCCTCTCTCGGCGTTTAAGTTGCATGTAAACAGAAGGATAAAATCAGCACCAGGTATTCTTATGATTTCCAGATACATACTCAAAACCGAGATAGCTTTGTAAACTATTGGTAAACCTAGCAGGACTTACTTAAATATCCAAATGTACTCATGGACCCTTTTCACAGACCCTAATGATGCATTTCCGCAGGTATTGACATCATAAATCTATTTTTTTTAATATATTTTCTCTTTTTTTTTTAAGTACATTTATTACACTATAGTTGTTTTTTTCTTATAGCTTGACATTCATTTTCAGAAAACTAGTTAACGCTGCTGTGTGGATGTTTCTAATACAACAGCTGAGGCAGTGACAGTATATTTCTATCTTCTGACCAATGTAATCAATCTCTCTATATTTTTCCTCTTTTGAAATGTAATAGAAACACTAATGTGGAAGTTGTCTTTTGCTATGGAGGCAATTGGGAATGTAAAAATTATATTTGTTGTAGTTTCCAATCACCACTGTTGAAGTTTACCCAACTACGATGACTTCCAATAATCAGAAACCATGACAACAAACTAGGGCATAATCAGTAACCTATGGAAAACAGAAAAGCAGGAAAATGGGGAGTAAAGGAAGCAGGAACTGAGAGAATCAATGACATACAAACTAAAAGTCCATTAAAAGAAACATCTGACACATGTTAACTGATATAGTTAACTAATGTAAACAAATGAAAAGTTATTGTAAAGTGTTACCGAATATCAAAAGCTGAAACAGCTGAAGAACTCTACTTTTTCCCAAGCAATGGACTAAAGAGTCTGTAAGCAGCCTTGTTGATACGATGAGATAGAAACAAAGTCAAAACAAATACACATACATCAGAGTTAATACAGAACACAATATTACATCTCTGCAATCATAAGCCCTGGAGCATCTTTTAAACGGTCTATTGCAAGGCTCTTGTGTACTGATACATCCTGCAATAAAAGAAAGCAAGTCATTTGCTTAGACTCAAAACATTTACTAAGGAAGGCAATCAGATTTTTCACAAAAAGAAGATTCAAAAATGAATCTTTGCAGATATATGTAATATAACCACAAAAAAAAAAAAAAAAAAAAAAATCAGTTATATGCGTCATAACATGTTTAGAATGGCAGGTAATATTGATTGTATTTACTGTATATGTAAAGCACTGTGCTGAGCATAAGAGACTTTAAAATAGTCTCGTTTTCAGTGATTTATTCTACATTATTATTATTTAGTCTTAAATGCATCAGTAAAAAACTATAAAACAATCAGTAATGTTTTGCATTACACCATTTATTTAGCAACCCCTTGCCTGGCAGGGATCACTGGTGATCCCAAACCATAGTTGTTCAAAATGCATTACTCTTTTAAAACATCACACTCTTACTTGATCTGGACAAAATCAGCATCATAAGGAAGGTTTAAGACTCCAGCTTCGATATTTGACCACTGTTTATGATTAAACTGGTTTGCAGTGACATTAATTTCTTAATTTATGACAGGAGTGCAAAATAATTCATCTGTAACGTTCGTTATTTTGAATAGAATTAATCACTCACACAACATCCATTCTCGTCTTCTCCGGTTTATTTGTGCTCAAATACATATAATATACAGAATCCGCCAGGGCAATTTTTACAATGGTAAAATATTTGGAGAAATATTGATTAATTATCATATGTTAGTAAAATATTTCGCCAATGCAGAATACAATTTCTATTCATTTCCACTGAATTATACCATCTGAAGAGCTCACACAGCGCACGGACCTTGTTGTGTGTCTCCCCTTCCTGGTTTGCGTCAGAGCTGACCTCGGAGAAAAATGATTCGGCTGTCCCCTTACCCCTCACCCCAAATTTTGGCAAGGGCTGCATACATGACATACCCAAAATAAAAAGGTTGCTGCTCATAAGTCATTCTGAATAGACACTTAAATACTAGATAAATAAATAATAGATAAGTCTTTATGAATTTATGTTTTATAAGTTATATTATAGGAGTGTCTTATTCATTTTTCATTTTGTAAAGAAAATAATTAATTTTATTAAATAATAATTGAAACAATATATACAGTATATAGGCTATGTTTAGAAACTATGAGGATACACTGAAACAAAGATCTTTCCGTTGTGGTGGAGCCAGAGCAAGTAATAATCAGAACTACTGGCCTGAGTAGCAAGCAACAGAAAAAAAAAATCTTTATCAAAGACATTATTTGACGTAGAAATGTAAACAGACATGTTCGTTAGAACACCAAATAAACCAGAAGAGTACTGTTTTACATGCAGTTCTGGCTATTCCACTAGAAATCTACAGTATTCGTGTTGAGAAACAGCCCACACTGATACTGACCTAGTAAACTAAATCATCAGCGCTCTCCCCATTTACACGCATGAGCTCATTTCATTGCAGCTGCGAATGGACCGGTGACCCTTCCACTATGCCGGTCTTCCCCCCTGTAATGGTCTGACTGAAATACTTCCTAACCTATTTCCTCACACAAATCATACATTTCCGAAATGCTGTTGCCCTGCATTCACAAGGCCATGCCCTGAGTATGACGACGTCAGGCTACTGAAGTGCTGAATTATATGAAGAGTCTCTGTTCTGGGAAGAGCGCTTATATGGAAGGGGTACACACAAGTTGTGTCCCAATTCAGAAGCTGCATCCTTCGAAGGACGCAGACTCCAAATGCCATGCCTTCAAAGTCCAAGAAAGTCAGACCGAGCATTGTTAAATGGAACGGTAGCTTAGAGAATTGTTCTTGTCTTGTAGCAATTGTGACAGGTGCCGTTGATGAGCGGCAGTAAAGTTTGTACTGGACTGAAAATTATAGTCAACTGTTTGAAAAGAAAACAGGGTTCACAACCTTTCTAAATGTTCACCACACTGCATAAAAATCACATAATCAGTAAATTACGACAACATTGTTTTTTACATTGTTTTACCTCATCCAAAATAAGTTAAGCAATTTTCAAAGTTATACAAGATTCAACCCATTTTTTAAGTCAGTTTGCTGTGATTGAAGTTGAAATGACTTAAATATCCAAGTTGATTGTACTTAAAAATTTAAGGCAGCAACTTCTTTTACAGTGCATGGTCCATTTCTGTGCATAATAAGGAGTATACACTATCTATAAAATCACATATTGGTAAGATATGTGTTGACATTTGAATGGCTTTCAAATAAAAATCAAACAAACATTTGTATCGAATTTGCTGTATAGAAAATTCCACCAATCAGAGAGTAGTAACAAGCAAAAATCAAGTCGGTCTCCCTATTCACTCTCAAAATATTTCAATATGTCAATACATATGCATATTTTGCAATAAAACTATAAAACTAGGCTACTCATTTAAAAACAATACATTTCAATTCGATAAGGGACTGTTCGTTTTTTATTTAAGGGGCCACCGGAGGAGTTTTGAGATCTGTAGTCAAAAAATACATGACCCTCCCTTCGCCAGCAATAAATTTTTCTATGACCCTCCAAAATGATTGTGAAAAAAGGCATGACCCTCCCCAATAATTTATTGATTACTTCTGGTTTGCGCTTGGCAAAGATGTTCAGATAGCCATTGTTTTTTTACAACCATAAACTCCTGCTTTCTCATCTTACTAGGGCTGTAACGATAGACCAAACCTACGATTTGGTTAGTATAACGATTTTGATTTTAGATTTGAAAAAAATCTTGTTTTTGCTGATGCGGTGTGACTCGTTCAACGTGGGTGGTGCTGCCAATAAAGCATCTAAAAGCTGTCACAAAGAACCGGCAAAAGTAATGATTATGAATCAAATATAGCAAGGAGACATTTTAATTGTTTATTAATAAACAAGTGTTTTCTGTGTCGACCGCTGTCGATGCTGACTCGCGATCTTCGCAGTAGTGAACGCGCCAGAGAGAAATGCACATTTCATACGGAGTAGCCTACATAAGTAGAGAGCAGTCTGTTTTCTTTCGTTTTGAATTGTTCTGTTTAAAAGTAGACATTTCAAGCTTTCTATATATTTCTCAAGTCTGTGAGGCAAGTACCTTACGCTGAGTTTCGGTTCATTTATGAGACGAGAGTCCAGTACACTCGCCGGCGCCTCCGTGTCATGATTATCTATTTTCTACTATATTTACTTCTTATTTATTAAATCATTGAAACATTGATTAAAATTAAAATACAATTAATAAAAAAACGAAATTCACTTTAAAGAAAGGCTTTGTGCTTTCTGTTTGAGGTCTCTGTGAAAGTTTTAAAGTCGCTCTCAGAACGGTCATGTCCGTAATGGAGAACTGTCACGTCCATAACATTGTTTTTTTCCCTCATAAATGCGAACACGAAAAATAAAATAAAAAGAATATTTTATGTTCTATGGAGGCCGACCCTTCTTCATCCGGTGGCTATATTACTTTTGGTTTGCGCAGTGTAATTCATAGAATTACTAAAAAATATTTTGCCACCTAAAAGTTAAAGATTTTTTTGTCACGTCACATCACATGTGTATTTCACTCATATTAAATATAAAACGCATGTGTAGACTGATATTTTTCTAATGTCTTGACTCCTTTATTAAGGGAGTATGATATAAACAGACGTTTCAATATATTGGTATTAAATGCATTTTCTGAGAATTTATATTTCAAGTTTTGACTGCAAATGTCACGTCCATAACGCTGGAATTGCCCAATTTTAACAAATTTATCCTCAACTTTTTTTGGTAGGTCTACGTATTTTATTATGTTAACTTCAAATAATACTAATATAGTAATTTAAAGATGTGGTAGCCCTACATCTTAAACATCACACTCCACTGTTATGGTGGTAATTTCAGTAGATTTACTCACTAACATTATTGTGAAAACAAAATAAGAATGGAAACTAAAATATGATCGTGCAACAGCGCACATTCTATCAGCTGCAGTTCTGGCGCCTCACTCCCAATACTGTAAAACTTGATGTACATTCACATCACATGTTAATGCAGCGGTAGAGTTACACTCACGGGACACTGCACTTATTCGCAATCATAAAAGTTCCTTATTTGCTCGTGCTTTAAAGCTTTGCCGGGTAAACATTTCATTGGCATTCTGTTCTGACATGATGCACTTTTTCTGAGCTCTGAAGTGCGCGCGCACTGTCAAACAGCGCCAAACTGGATTTTTGTTGGGTCAGACGCATCTGATAGCGATGGGGGGCCTCGACCGCAAGAGCTACATGGAGCTACATGTAAAAAAAAAATGCACCAAACAAGCCACTTTGAAATGTTGCTGTTTTCACAATAGTTGGGTGACCCTCCCCCTAGACTAAAAAAAGTTGGATGACCCTCCCCTCAACAAACAATAAAAAGACATGACCCTCCCCTATTTTCCTCCGGTGGCCCCTTCCATAAATACCGAACGGTCCCTAATGCAATTCGCAATGCCTTTGTAGTTCTTTCCCTCACCAAAGTCATTGAACAGTCTTGTACCTTTGTATTTTTGTCCAATTTTCAAACGCTTTTTTGCTTCAAATCAAAGTCTGTAATGTTATGATTCACCCCATTGCTGGTTGACTTGGTTTCTGGCTTATAATGCTTGAAGACTTTTTTGAAACCCCTATGGGAGAAATGAATGGAAAAAGTACTTCCGGAAACAACGCCGCTGAAAAAGTGGACGGGCATTGTTGCACTCTATTGAGACCAGCCTTCATCGAGCCGCTGTGAAGCATTCATTCTTTGAAGGATGCAGCCTCTGAATTGGGACGCAGCTTTAGTATGCTCTTGTTCGACTCACAGGAGACAATGTCGCTGCATTAGTGCCCAAGGCCAACACAAACCAACAGGCCTGGTGAGCAGGGGTAAAGGTCCAGCCCAACACCTCTAAATCTAGTCACCGAACACTCCACCAATACACAAATTCATCTCTGCATGTATCCGCAGTAGTAATTTGCTCTGGCAATCTGCCAAGCCAGAAGGGAAAAGCAAAGCGGGTGGGTGAGAGAGACAGAACCTCTTGCATAACATTTCTTAACAAGTGTCAAGCATATTTTTAAACCGTCACTTCACATAACAAATCCTGTTTCCATGACAACCCAGTGCTCTGCGCAAGAGCAGCGTTCAATAATGCTTTTTGCACTGCATTCATTACTACCGTTTTATTCGTTCAGCGCCTTGCCAATCTTCATTTAAACCTCCTCATCTATTACACTGAAAGCAGTCAGAAAATGTGTTTGGCTCAGCCGTTTGCAGTGATCTCAGCACTGTAAATTACAATATATGTTGAAAAAAGGGGTTTGATCCGGTTTAAATGTTTTAGCCTGTCAGCCGGCAAAACCACTCAAACCCCTTATAAAACCAGCAAAACAGAGCAGCTTGAGCCTAACCGGGCTGGAAGACCACCCTGGGTGGTTTAAGAAGGGCGAATATTTGTCTCGATTAGCAGCACTTGTTTGTTTTATGCATTTCTCTCATTTGGGCGAAGGGAGAAGAGATGGAGTTGTCAGCTTTGCTGTTGGTTTTCAGGAAAAGTGTTGATGTTCGCCGTCTGGATGAAATAGATGACGCTTTCTGCTCTCACTCCTGCTGGGTGCTTACTGATACTGTTTACAATCATGCAGTTCGGCTCTGCGCTATGTCTGTAGTTCTCTTTGCTGCTACAGCCAGATATAAAACAATCAATCACAAAGCAATATTTGCTGTTGTCACAATACACCTTTGTGGTTTGTTTGTGACGGGCGGATGCCATTAAAACAAATGGAGCGGGCCCTGCTTTTTCCTCAGGATGAAAGTGCACTGTATCTTCAAGCTTTTATGGAATCTATTGTAATATAGCACCTTGGTTATTTCAAGACATGCACGTAATATTAACCACGGAGAATAAAGTGGACTGTCAATAATATTCTGGAGTTTTGAAGAAATGGCATAGCAACAGCTAAAACCAGCCTATAAGGAAAACTGGTCTTTTGGCCTGGCCATGCTGGTTTGGCTGGTCTTTTATGTTGGTCTTAGAGGGGTTCTGCCTACTTGACAGCTGGGAGACCAGTTTGCAGATCAGCTAAACCAGCTAAGACTAGCAAACCAAGTATGCGAGAGGTGCGTAGTGAAAGCGAAGCTTGATTTCACTTGAGCTATATTTGGACAGGACTTGAGATTTTAATCCCACCTGAATCTGCCAAGTTTGTGTTTTTCCTCACACACCCCTCTGTAACAATTCCAGAGTAAATTGACTACTGTTTTTCGGCAAACTCGTGGTCGTCTGAGAAATCCAATCCCGTTCGAATGCAATAGCCTTTGATTTCTGATCCCAATAATTCTCCTCATGTGTTTTTGACTAACCAGACCTGCCATTTGCACACTAACCTTCTGCATGTTGCACCTTTCAATATGGAAGTTATCTGATGAAAAAGTAAAATAATATAAATATGAAGTTAAGGAAAGTCAAAAAAGCCATTTTAATAGCATCGGGTAAGATATTAATAGATTTTTCTGCTCAGTTGGCTTTATTATAAGCAGCCACTTATTTAAACAAGGTTTTTATAATACATAAAAATTCAATAAAAAATACATTTTTAATGCCCACGTCTAGAAACACACACTCCCACCTCTGTAATTAACACAGAGATGTTAGTCCTGTCCGAATCTGTGCATAAAAATAACAGATGTAGTGTGAAAAGAGTTGTAACTCATACGTCGCTCAAAAAACTGGAGATTCTTTTTTTTTTCTCTTATATTACATCACAAGTGTAACATATATTAAAAGGCAAATATCAGTCTTTCAATAAGCGTGAAACGTTTCTCCAAAATACTGTTTTTTTTTTTGTTTTTTTTGTTTTCAATAACAGTATACTTTAAACCGCTTAAAATATCTGAAATGTTATACATGATATAGAAAATGATTAAGAGAAACTTTACACTGTTCCGGGCGATCGAAGAGGGGGAAATGGAAAACCCAGAGTGGACCTGGAGTGGAGTAATTACAAAACACTTTCAGCAAGAGAAATTGCAGTCACTCCACCTCTCTCATGCACTGTGCAGAAAAACACCTTAGGCTGGTGTAAGTTGTTATTTTCTGCAGGGTGCACCACACAAGAATCCTTTCAATTTCATCATTTTAATTATGAATTGTTCCCCTTTCTCTAGCTTCTATAAATCTTTTTTGCTCATTCTTCAAAGCCATAATTGCACAATTAACAGTCAATAATATTAACTGCACAATTAAATAGCAAATTTACTTTCAATTATTGAAGGCTAGTCAATTGTTTCATGATTTTTTTTTTTGTGCAATAACCATAAAAAATTATTCCTATTTCCCACTATAAATTTCTCATCTCTATCATGCTATTTGTGTTGGAGAGATGTGCCTTTTGCCAGCCTCTCTTTATGGTTATTTTGTTCATTGTTGCTAATGTTTTTTATTAATTCATCCAAATTTCAAATGTTTTACTTAATCTTTTTTATCAGCTAATGCAGCTTCATAAGCTTTTGAAATACAAAATAATGTGACAAAGAGAGAGTGTGTTTGTGTATAAAAAGCTCCATAACAAAAATAAAATGCTAATTTGTAGTAGTTTGCTATTTAGACCTAGTACAAGCCAAGTCAAATTGATAAGGGTAATAAAAAAACAAAAAAAAAAACAGGTTGTAGTTCCCATTAAAGGTTTATACCCTGCTTATTCATTGAAACCCCACTAGAGAGAGAGAGAGAGAGAGAGAGAGAGAGAGAGAGAGAGAGAGAGAGAGAGAGAGAGAGAGAGAGAGAGAGAGAGAGAAAGAAAGAAAGAAAGAAAGAAAGAAAGAAAGAAAGAGAGAGAGAGAGAGAGAGAGAGAGAGAGAGAGAGAGAGAGAGTCATTCTCTTTTTGTGCATCTTACAACCCAATTTTTGGAACAAAATTATAAAAATGTATGAATGAATTAAGTAATTACTTAATTAAACTAAAAACAAGGTGCAAGGATCTTTTTATTTCAAACATGGAAATTATTTCAAATGTTAACAAAGTGATTGGTCAGTCACATTTGATTCTGACCTGTCAATCATTCTGTGGTATAATATTTTTGTACAACAACTGTTGAATAAATAAATAAATATTTTTGGAAAATAGCCATGTCATAAATAACTGTTAGTTAACTGTTAACTAATATTATATTCATATGAAAATCTTTGCATCATGATATTTTCCACCATGACAAACTTGTTTGCACCTTTGGTGCACACAGAGCATCATCTAAAATTCAGAGTGTCTTTTAAAAATAAATTTACAAATAAAACACTTGGCGGTGATTGTGAGTGGAGTCACAGCAAAACCGTACCAGTACAACTGATGAAGTATTCATGAACCTTTTTCCTTTTTCCATGAACCTTGAGAGTAAGAAAGAGTGTTATAACTGTTGAGTGTTGATTGTGTGGGAGAATGTGTGGATTGGATTGATTTTTACTTTGTTTTCACTCACACAAATATTACAAGCAAAAACATTTCCTTAAAGGAGAAGTGTGTCATTTCAGTTTTTTTTTTAACCTTTATTTATACAATGCAGATTGTTTTAAAGCAGCTTTACAATGATCAACATGAAAATATTGATTCAATGATGCTAACAGAATTCAATTCTGCTGTAAAGCAGCTCTAAAAAGACAACAGTAAACAGTCAATATTCAGCTGAAATCATTTTAGTGTTGATTTAGTTTGGTTCGTTAAAGGAACACGCCGACTTTTTGGGACTTTAGCTTATTCACTGTATCCCCCAGAGTTAGATAAGTCCATACACACCCTTTACATCTCCGTGCGTGCCGTAACTCTGTCTGACGCACCCACCGCTAGCCTAGCTTAGCACAAAGACTGGAGGTAAACGGCTCCAGCTAGCATACTGCTCCCAACAAGTGACAAAATAACGCCAACATTTTCGTATAACTCTGGGGGATACGGTGAATAAGCTAAAGTCCAAAAAAAGTCGGCGTGTTCCTTTAACTGTGTAAAGCTCATCAATTATGGAATGAGTTCAATTCATCTATAAAGCAGCTCTGGAATGAAAAGAGTGATGTCATCATCAGCTCATTTCAGTTCTCATTAAGTTTGGAAATTAAGTTATTAATGGTATACCAAAAAACGTACAGTATGTTGTCATAACGTATTGATCATGTAATTTTTTACAGTGCACAATCTTATGGATTCTAAAGATTTGGAGTACAGCACACAAATAAAAAATTTTGTGAATTTATGTCTAATTTTTGGTGTATTTTATGGTTCTATTGTCAGTCACAGCATAGGACTATATTGAGAAAACTGTCAATATAGCCTAGACTTAAAAAATCTTGTTTTGTCCCACGGCAAACAAAGTATTACATGATTAACAATGGTTTAAACAATTAAATAAGTGTCATTCATTTTTAAGTTTTAAGGTGTATAGTCTTGTTTAATATGTAATCCTTTGAAACAAGTTTGCAGCAAATGTCACAGAACAGTAGCCTGGCAAGCCAGACCTACATCAAGATGTTAGGTCTGGCAACTCACCATAGACACGGCTCAATCCGAGGGGCGGGATAAACGGCTGTCTTTCAAATTCCCTCTGCACGCAATAGGACAGCGCTTCAACCAACCAGAGCGTTTTCCCAACAGCGGAGCTAACGTTAGTTGATAGATTCAACTTTTGAATCTGGCCGGCAAAACTACGAACACATCTTCCTTTTTTAAGAATGACTTAAGTGCCGTTCTTTGCTCTTTTCTCAAATAAAAACTTAACTCCAAGTCCTCCAGAGTCGCGGCCAAAGCCGATTCGAAAGACTGTTCTCCAGCAGCAACTCTTCTTTGTTTTCAAGTAGCAGGGAACCGTCGCAACTCTGTCGTCATTATGTTAAGCCCGCCCCGCCTACTCTATACACGATGTGATTGGCCTGACCCAATTTAGGTTTTTACAGATCCGAAAGTCAACGGAGAGTTGCTAGACTACCCTGGCTGCAAAATACATTTTGCTGCCGCTAGGGTGCGTCTAGTTTTCTAGGCTAACAGAACAGAGCAAAATGTTACAATTTTGTAAACTGCGTTTAATAAATGCGACTGAAAATGTCATTGATAAGATAACTGAATACAATAAAATTCCACATACATTAATGCCACGTTTTTTAATGTTTTTAACGATTTTAACACATTTGTACGTCAGGAAAGTTGTTCATACATAAATAATTTACATTTTAGTGCTTTCAATACTTCACTATTGTGTTTAATTCTCTATGTACGTCTATGTAAATGTACGTGTGGTATACATAAAAATACATATGAATACTCATGGGATCATGTTGGATATAAACTCTCAATTGGAAGTTATAAAGTTCTACACTTACCTTTTTCTATTTTTTATTTCATGGTGGAAACAAGCTTTCACAATTAAGACATTAGATGTCATCCTGAAAGCACTGCCACATGACCAGTGCCAACCTTACATTTCTTCAAAAATTGCTCTTTATGAAAAAACTAAAAAATACCCTGAATTAAAACAGAACCACAATAACACAAAGCAACAAAACAGCAGGCTTCACGTCCTGAAACAGGGGGGGACCTGTCATTTTACAGCTTCCCATCTAGATCTCATTTCTGAAGCCAATAATCAAAGCTAAACTGGGGAATAAGTTTTCCCATCTCTCCCCTTAATCTAGTGAAAACATTTTGAGCTGAAAGATTTCCTCACAGGACGCTTTGTAATGAGGAACAGAGGGACGAAAAAAATTTCACTGAGAAAATACTGTAATTTAATGCTGAAACACATCAGTATAATTGGAAAAGATTCACATTATGTCTGATCTCGTTCTTCCGATGGTAATGGTAATGATAATTCTCGAGGCGCCATAGTGTTGGAACTGTCATGGGGCGTGATAAATTTCATATATTAAAAGTGTATGAATTTGAGATCATCTGCTTTTGTGTGAAGATGGATGAGCTTACACAAGATGCTGAGGAAGAAAAGGAAGGGTGGTCATGGCCCTGGAAATAGCCTCTTAATATGAATAATTAACAGAAGATGTTCAATAATAGCAACTGCAGCACTAAATATATTGAAATGTGTTGAAAATTAAAAAGAAATGCTGCCCTATATTGTCACCTGTCTCATGTTAAGTGTCAGCATCAAAGCATCCAGACAAGCGACAATTCGCCCGTTCTCTTACTTGTATTTTTGAGAACAACAATTACCCTCTTCCTGAAGACTTGAAATCAAATCAAATCTATTTGTTCACAGTTAGAAATGTTTATATAAATACAAGGATGCTTGATAAAAAACACTTTGTATTTAGCAGAGGCATTATGCTTATTATGATGTTGTATCAACATCATGTCCAGCTGTGCTTATCCCAGTGGCTGATGGGAACAGCAGGATGACATAATTCCCATTCGGGTGTGAACGGTAATGAGACGGCCAGCAGTGATTCTTTAATATTATTAATAACTGCAGTCAAGGAGCAAATGTGTAATCTAATATCATCATGACTGCAATAGCCATGGCTCAGCATATATCAGTAGATCAATATTAGGTGGTTTGGCATTTAGATTGTTTTGTAGGGAACACTGGTTTACTAGCTCTGTTTCAAAACATATTGAGCCATCTATAGGGACGTCCCGCGTGACGTCACGCCACTTGGAGCAGCCATCTTGACGGAATAGAAAATGCTAAACCGCCGGTGATACAACTCGTCGCAAAATATTCCTATCATGCTCGAGCGATGCTGTGCAGTTGGATGCGATCGGATACGTGATCATACAAAAGGAATATCTTTCAGGACACAGTCTAAGCCTAATTATATGAACGCGTTACCACTGCATTAGCACCAAAAACATTTTTATTTTTTTATTTTAGAGAATAATTGCACAACCTATTCGATATTCTATAATTAAATAAACTAATCGAATATTCAAAAATCGTGACTCATCTCTGCATGTAATCTCTTGTTCCCCCCCCCCCCCCCCCCCCCCCCCGTATTCATGTGGAATACGCGTCTTTGTGTGGAATTTATTAAACTAATTTTTTTTTTTTTTTTTTAAATAGATTTAACTTTTATTATATTATTTAAGTTTCCAATATTAACTGATATTTATTTCAATGCTTTACAGGCTTTAGTGTGTTGCTTCTTTGACGGAATTGCTCAAATAAACACTTTTTTGCTCAAATAAACACTACATTTTTATTTCAATTTTCAAAACAACCCCCCAACCACCGCAGGTAGTTGGTCCATTACCACCGCAGTGGTAAAAAACTGCCACCGTCACAGCCCTATAACCCGAAAGTAAAACAGATAATTTTATAATTAGCCTAATAGATCCATTGCTGCTGAGTAGCTGACGGATGTATTCCGTCAAAATGGCTGACACGCGGCTAGGGGTCACGTGACTGGGAGATCCCTATAGCTAGTTAGGAAGCTAACTTCTAAGACACCACTGTAACCTCACAGAAACCTCAGAGGTGACTGAATTGAAACAGTCTACACTGCAGGAATGGTCACTTATGTAGACACAAATAACGCTCTCATGTGAAGTACACAGGTTTTTCCAATTTTTTCTGGTGTTAGCATGTGGCTAAGCTAACGCCAATACTCTAAACATTACATTGGGTTTTTCTTATTAGGAAGAGCTATTTTTATCAACACATTGCAGTATCGAATCAAATGGATAGGGTACAACGGGGTTAAAAGCGCAACGGGGTAAAAGGTGCCTTTGAATTTATTTTCCTCTAAACCACTAGATGGCACAAAAACTTGCCGTGGCACTTTCCAAAACATCCGCTTTTCAAGATGCACGTGGAAATTTGGCTGATCCTTGACACGATCAGCAGTGCAAACAAAGTGTATTCTGTGCTAATCTGATCTAATATTTGATGTTTTTTAAAATGTTGTAGATTTAAGTAGCAAATGAGATTCGCTAAAATGAATATATTTTGAGACAAAGGTCTTATTAATGGTTTTAAACACGTTTGTTAATTAATGCAAAGAAATTTCAATACCGTAAGAATATGTAAAAGTATGATATTTGGGACAAAACGCCCCTGCTGTCGGGGCAAAAGGCACAATAATTAACATGATAATAAACAGCCAGCTGACTTCTCCTTTTGTTGACTTGATATGTTAGGTTCAGATGGTAAATATCACATATTACATTGGGTGTCCACCTTCGAGATAATCACCATATTTATAATGAAACCAACACATTTAAAATACGATATTATTCATATCATATAATAAAATATAATGTATTGTTACTTCTGTAAATATAACATTTTTATGGGATCTCCTTTAGTGCTTTCAGAATCTTTACATTTTAAAATTTTGTTTCTGTATTTTTAAAATATATTTTATATTAACATTTTAATGACAGTATATTTATTGAACAAAAATTAATACTTTTATTTATAAAAAATAAAGAGAAAATAGTACAAACTTTGCTAAAGTGGTTGTTTTGAAAAAGTGTTAACTTTATTTTAGCTAAAGTATTTGTATCAATACTTTGTGCCTTTTCCCCCATGCTGCTGGTGAGACTTTTACCCTGCGAGTGGGGGGTAAAAGGCCCACATTGCCACCTCATACATTTATCAGATTTTTTAATTTTGTTGATTTTTACTGAGCGCATTTTAGTGCAATGTATATTGCCATAGAATTTGAATCTTAGAAGAGCATAATTTTGTAGCTCACTGGGGTTTTTAGCAAAGATACGTCACAGTGGTTTTTTTTTTGGTTTTTTTTTTTAAATAAATAAATATGCCATTTGCCAGAAAGAAGAATCATATACTGTTGATTGTTTTGGTAAGTCAACAAGAGTCTGGACAAAACAGGCTGGGACAAAAATGAAAAAATAATGAAAAGACAGGCATTCTGTCCTTCCTTGCAAATTATAGAGCACAATATCAGCTATATCAGAAACACCTGTTTGTTTTTCCACTCCAACATTTTCCATTTTAGAAAGTATGATCGCTGGCCCATTATCTCAGTTGTGTTTATTATATCAGCTCATGCTATAAAAATGTTTTATTGTGCACTATCTGGGCCCGAACAGAACCATTAAAACAATGAAAAAGGTCATAGTGTAAATTACAGTGCAGTAGATAAGGCCAGACTATAACTTTTTTCCACAACACACACTGTTAGACTTTTCTGTAATTTCTACAGTTATTTACTTTAAATCCCCCAGTATTATACTGCTATTTCTCTTTACAGTAAATAACTGTGATTCCCATTGCATCATGGGAATTTTCTGTGACGTCTAACACCACATACAGAGACTTACTGTATTTTTTAAATTTGCTGTATACTACTGTATTTGACGTAACTGCCTCTCTGGCTGGCACCATTCCACCGTGCTTTTTATTTCCTAATTTTTGTGTCTACAACGCTATAATAGCCAGAGGCTGTCTATATTGGACACATTGAAGCGACCGGACCTTTAAATGCAAACCTGTTTGTCCCTTGTCAGAAATAGCGCGAGCGCTTGGACTCGTATCGGACTACGTCAGAAATATAACGGCCGCGGCGCATCACTGTCTGGGATTTGTCGTGTCGCGTCAGAGCATCCAGTGTAGGTAATGGGGTCTGTGTTTTGTTGGATCGCGACGTTCGTGTCTGGCCCGGGGAAGAGACGGAATTCACTTCACCGAGAGAGAGATCAGCAAGCAAGGTAAAAAAACAAAAAAAAAAACCTTCTGTGTGTGTTGACAGGATTGTGCCCAGTTTAACCTATGTTACAACGTTAACCTAACGTTACTCGTCGTCAACATGGCGGTAACGAACTTTACCATGGTAAACTGAGCTAACGTTTCATTTTACACACTTTGTTAGATTGAATTGTCGAGTTAAAATATGCCAACGAGCAACGCGTTTACATAAACAATAAATGTGAATAAACTAATGTGAAATTCTGTTTATAGCCTAATGTTGGCCTACTGATGAGAACCTTTATAGTTTTAGCATTATTTTTCAAACTATACCATATTATAGTTTTTTTTTTAATGGAATTTAATATATACTTCCATTTTTGTGTTTAAAGGCAACTGCAACAAAGCGCCAATTCGCGCCAGTGACTTCTAGCAAGATTCCAGAGGTAGGCAGCCCATTTGTGATATATTTTGAGATAAGTTTGCTGAAATGATTAGCATACGCTATGTGAAAATTGCTTTGAGCCACTGGTGCAGACTAGGTAGCTTACAATATCTTATAAAATCTCTATAAACTTTATATCAAATAAGTGACCTTTGCATTATGTCTAACTTTATTACACAGCAAATGAACCAATCAGAAGATGGACCATTGTCTTTGTTCAGTCTCACCAGATTAAATGTATCCAGGTAAGCACTGCAGTAAAACTCTCACTAATTCATTCATACCAAATCTAGCATTCTAAACAACTTAAGTTTATATTTTTGCATTATTTTGATATTTTATTAGGCAGAAGACTCTACCATTGCAGTCCCACCTGACTAGGAAGGTCCTAATATCGGCGCAAAGGTGGGTTATACTGCAGTAAGGAGAACGATCATCACACAGTGATTTCTTGCATGTATCTTACTGTGTATTTGTCTCAAACAGGTACTCCTTCACTGCAGACAAGCTAAAATGGGCTAAAATCATCGATTTCAGTCATTTTTTCTATGGATCTCAGCATTTTTGGACAGAATTTAGGATTTGTAAGTATTAAAATTTAATCTGGCATAATTTAATTTAGTTCTTTTGTATGCTATTTATTGACAAAAGCTGTTTACAAATAAATATTCTTAAGTTTTTGTGAAAATAATAATAAAAATTAACAAAAAAGGAGGTTAAAAATAATGTGACACTAATATTCTCTCTCTCTCTCTCTCTCTCTCTCTCTCTCTCTCTCTCTCTCATATAGTTTTGGAACCGGGATCTCCTCTGAAGGACTGAGTACATTTGTGTTTGTGGACACGCATGCAGACCAGGAAACATTCTGATGTTGTCAATCAAGTTCTGAACAGGAACCAATCTTTGGAGAAGTTCATTTATTCACAAAGGTGGACAAAAACATTGTGTTGGCTTTTTAAAGATTATTTTGATGATGATTTTTACTCCTATGCTGTAGAAAAGATGGAGTAGACAGTCAGACATTGATAATAATAAGAAATGTTTCTTGAGCATCAAAGAGACTTCTTTCAAATACATTAAGACACTTAAATACTTCTTTTGGCCACCAGTGTACATGAATCCAACACATTTTTGGAAATAAGTGAAATTATTTTTAAGGTGGGGTTATGTGTCTTGTATTGTGAAAAGAACTGTGTTTTGTCCTGTTTTGGACATTTCCTTTTTGAATGCTTAAAAATTTATTTATATTCTGCAGTTTTATGAATGTAATGGTTGATATTTCATTATAATACTTGTATAAGCTAAACAACCAATGACTCTACATTAATTTAGTCAAATGCTAATGTTTTGTTTATGGTTTTATGTATGTTTTTAACAATGTTTGCAGTGAAGGACAGCACATAATGTGTTAATTTAACACGTTTACACATCTTTGTGCTAACCTCTCTGACATATTTACTTTGTTAAAATCATTAACACAATGAATGAGTTAAAATTAACACAAAAAAATGTTGTCTCTAAACTCACCCATTAATGTGTAAAAATTTCACACATCATTTCCAGCATTGGCATGTTTATTTTGTGATATATATGAAATGTTTTAAATAAAAAAATGGTATTTTGTGATAACTTTGTCTAATTGGTTTGTATGAAAGTAGTACTTGGATAGGATGTAGGATAAAAATAAAATTAATCATATATCAAAATTATCAAATCTAATTGATATTTAGTACAAATAAAAATAATTACAGTAGTGTACTGATTAGCTTAGTTTTTACAGTAATGCACTGTACTGATTAGCTTCGTTTTTACAGTAATGCACTGTATTTACACAAAACTGAAATACGGTTTGGTACTGTAACTCTTAATTACAGTAACTTACTGGCAACAGTGTTGCCAGTAAGTTACCGTAAAAACCCCTTGAAAAGTCTAACAGTGCATCCATCCAATGATCTGCTGGGAATTATGTGGGATTTCCTTACGTATGTGTTTCCCCTAATTGGAAAAACAAAAGAATATCAGGTCTCTATTAATAAAGATGCAAAAAACGCATTTAGGGTGTGTGCTACATTAGTTTCTACATTTCTGGCAAACATTACTGCCAAATTAAATGAACTTTATTGTATCAAACTAATGTTCACTAAGAGAGCAACACATACTTGAACTGCAGTGATGACACACAAGCTTGCATGTAACCGCTTCCGATTTATCTAAAACCAAAACCAGTTATATAACTTATTTATAAAAGGAAACCTATTGCAATAAAATAGTTCATTTAACAAGACATGAATCATGATTCGATGCTCACTGAATGAAAAATTTGGTCTTTTATATTTAGTAAAAAAATATATTGCAGCAATAAAGTCATTTCATTTCAACGGTTCATTTCAATATTTCATCCAAAATATTTCAAAAATAATAATAATCTCTAGATGTCCCATATAGTATATCCTCCAGCATAACAATAAATCTCAATCCATATGGCAGTTTGAAAGACGAATGATGGGATGAAGAGTTTTGTGGCATAAAGGAAATTATGAATCGTCCTCCACAATCTTCACATCGATGACCATAATCCTCCCAGAAGAAAAAAAAAAAAGTCCTTCTACAAAAAACAAAAGAAACACTATATGCAACAATTGTGTTCACATATTTGTATGTTTCGGTAAATTCTGTAAATATGTAAATGCAACAACATTCAGAGATTTAGACTGGTGTCTGTTTGAGCAACTTCATACTGTCACCTATCCCATTCTATCTTATTTCTACAACTCTTTACCTGATGATTTTACGAGAGCAAACCTACTCATCCTGTGCTTTTTTTTTTTCATTTGTCTGCTGGAAAGAATTATCTACATGTTGTAGTCTCTCAGTCAGATTAAGCCATTCCAATGCACAGTAAACATAAGCGTCTACTTTCAGAAAAGCAGAGCCGCGGACATTGTAGGATAAGGATTACATGCAAAGTGAACTTATTGGCGAGTAGAGCTCCGAGTATATTTGGAATGAGCCTTTTACGAACACTTCTAACACATAATGTGTCTAACTCCATCAACAACATTCATAACAGAGATTGGACACACTCACTATGTAAAATGATCAATAATGAATGAGATCTCACTGCTGTTAGAGACACAAGCTTAGTGGCTTCAATCTTTCTCATCATCTGTAATAAGACTAGCAACACAATAATATCAATAACCCATAAACGCTGGTTTCCGCCACGGAATTGAAAGCTTGCAATTGCAAGGTTATATCATGCAAATATGACTTTATAAAACGCAAATGTGACTTTATATAACACAATTCTGGCTTTACAACATGCAAATGTAACTTTATATCACGCAATTCTGACTTTATAACACGCAAATGTGACTTTATATCATGCAATTCTGACTTTAAAACTTGCAATTGTGAATTTATATCATTCAATCCTGAGAAATAGTCAGAATTGTGAGTTAAAAAGTCACAATTACCTTTTTTAATTTTTTTATTCAGTGGCGGAAACAAGAATCCACAATAACCAGCGTAGGGGAAACGTTTTTTTTTTTATTATCATGTTTAATAAATTATCAGATAACATTTAGCAATAGTTTGCAAACTGAACCTAACAGATCTTTAAGTGAAAGTGAACAATGTAATGTTTTCAAAAACATCAGTAATGTAATATAATGCTACCATGCAAGATGAGTAATACATAATCTGATCTGAAACTATATTTGAAACTTCAGGCTGTAACAATTACAAGTGATCAAACAATTGATCGGAAGGCTGTAAGCAAACAACATTAAGTGGGACCCTAGTCAGTTTAACTTGTCAAATGACTCGTTCCAAAATCGTACATTTCATAAGCACTCATAAAGATTCAATCCCCCGGTTTCACAGACAAGGTTTAAACCTAGTCCCAGACTAAAATTCATGTTTGAGCCGTTTTAAATGAAGTAACTTGCACTGACATATCTTTTTTTTATAAGGCACGTTTATTAAAGATACTTAAATGTCATAATTGAACTAAGGCCTAATCCTGCCTTAATTTTAGCCTTGTCTGTGAAACCAGGCCGATGGGTTTCAATATAGAACCCATAGGGTTCTTGACTCAATTTTACAGAACTCTTTATGCCAAAAAATACTTTCATGTTTAACAGGTTATTCCAAATTTGTCTAGAGATGAATGTGTTTACGAGCTGTTTAATTCATAAAATCTAATCAAAATAAAAAATGTATTAAAACAAAGTTAATTAATCACAACTTAAAATGATCACATGATGAGAACCCCGAAATTTCTATAAGAAGCGCCTGACAGAACCCGTTAAGCATCTATTATAGAACCGTTTCTTCTAAAAGCACGATATCAGTGCAGACTACACTATATCAATCTTACCAAAAAAAGACGACAAACGAAAACAATTAAATGGACAGTTCACACGAAAAAGAAAATTCTGTTACCTGCATGAATGACTGATTTCTGTGTAACAAAAAACAACATTTAAACGGGGCGATCCTGAATGAAAATGGTGACTGTGGTAGTCAAAAAGGACAAAAAGTGCTTAAACGTATACTATGTTAAGACTTGAGAACTAGTTTGACCAACTAGCAGTTAGTTAGGAGATAATCAGTCTTACTTTTCCAATTCAAATTAGACTAATCTACATTTTCATGTCACTACTGACTTTAAAAAGTTAGGACTTGAAGAAAAAAAAAAATGTATGACTAACATTTAAGACTACCTACTAATCAGTTTGTGCAAATGGCCCCAGATATGCTCTATTCTAAGCCTTCTGAAGCAAATAGCTTTACATATCTGTAACAACAGAAATAGATGTACAGAAAAGACCAAAAGGTAAGCAATTATTCACTCACAATTTTGTCTTCTAACTTGACAGCCCCCTGCACTCTTAAAAAAAATAAAGGTTCCAAAGCAGAGGGTTGCAGTTCTGCCATAGAAGAACCATTTTGGTTTCCCCAAAGAACCTTTCAGTGAACTTTTTTTTTCTTTGTGTGAAGAACATTTTAATAATCTGAATAACCTTTTTCCACTATAAAGAACCTTTTGTGCAATGGAAAGGCTCTATGGACGTTTAAGGTCCTGTCTGAAACCACAGACGCCAATAAAGAACCTGTAAATGAATTAACAAATAGTCATTTTGGGGTGAACTAACCCTTGTAATAGTGCACATCTTGACACCTAATCTCATTACTTTGGCTAAAGGTACAAATGGAACCCAAGCAAAAGCAAAAATCCTCATTTTACTCACAAGAAACTTGCATTATTCCTTTGTCATCCTTCCTTCTGTGCCTTAAAGTTATTACCTGAGTATCTTCTGAAATTTACACACAGATGCATCCCTTTGCCCCTCATTCATCAAACTGTCAGCTCATAAGATTATGATTGTTATGAACGAACTACACACAAAGTCCAAGGAACATAAATAAGTCTTGGGGTAGTGTATGAAATATAACAATAAATAATTGGTATTATCAGCAATTAAGGTGCATGTGACCATCATGAGAACAACAGTAAAGGCTTTACCACTGTAACTGCATTTTGTTGTATTTATACTATGCACAAAGTCATTTCATTCTGAAAATATCAGAAGATATGCACTGAATCAACTACTGTACATCCAGCTTTAACGAAACAAAAATCAGCTTCCCTCATTGCAAATGTAGCATGTTTGTTGTTGCTCTAAGGTGATTATTTATTTAGAAATGAAAAGATTATGATATTGATCCAGGACACGACATTAGTGGGAATACAGTATTTATAATTTATGTCTGTTTCTAAGCACTTCATGAGCCTCAGAAGTGTTTTATTGTCTCATATAGTTTCTGTGTTGATGTAATTAATCCTTCATAAAGGCAGTTCATACAAAAGGTCTCGTAAAAACAAAAGACCCAAAATCACATCATGCTGTTGTCTGATTGTTCCATGGCCTTTATGAGTTTAAGGGCGTCTATTTGCCTTATTTACAATTATCTGCAAATGCCCAGTCCTCAGAAATCTGGCATTATAAAAAGAGTCTTGGACTTCATAAACAAATAAAATCAGTCAGGCACAGGAAGGTTTTCATTGACTATGGAGGCATTAGTGTTGGCTTTATGTTTCACATAAGCACCTGGAAATCTCTGCCTACACATTTCTATAAAATCTGTATTCTTTTCTCATCAAAATAATACTTTCTATTTTCTTAACTAGCGGGAAATGCATTTTGATCATCAGTTATGGCAGAGATGAAAACATTTATTTCTAATTGTTGGATTACATTTCTATTCCACTGGGGGTTTTTTCTCCCCAAAGGAGTTTCAGTATCCCTATCGACAGCTTCTATACCTGTCTATACTCTTTATAGACTAGCCCACATTTATTCCTTTGTGTCTTTTTAGTTGTCTGTGGGAGAGAATGCGCATACTTATATGCAGCCGTGTGGGAGTCTGTGGGTGTGTGATTGAGAGAGGATTTCTAACTGTGTTCTCACAGAGGAAAGAGTTGATATAAGCTACAAACATGCACTCTATCAACTACATTCACATTGTGAGAGAACTAGGCCTACATAACATATGTAGATTAAAAGTCATCTCATTTCTGTTTGAACAGGCGTAATATTCAAAGCGATACACGACTGCTGATACTTCACAAATCTTTTTCCGGTTATACATGCCTAAAAGTGTCTAAAGTATATAAAAGTCTAACATGTTTTTAGTACCACTGGTTTTCCACAAGCTTGTAAGCTAACATGAGATATCATAATTTTGATAAATCAAAGCAGCAGCATTAACAGGCAAAGGAAACAAACCTAAAGATACGATTACACTCTTAAAATAATGGGGGGGGGGGGGGGGGGGGTTGTCCACAGCAATGCCATGGAAGAACCATTTTGAGGTTCTCTGAAGAACCTTTCAGTGAACGATAAAAGATAAAAGTAGCATTTTTGTTGTTGTTTAAAGAATGTTTAAAACAATCTAAAGAACCCTTTTCCCCTATAAAGAACCTTTTGTACAATGGACAGGTTCTATGGATGTTAAATGTTCTTCATGGAACCATACATGCCAATAGTGCCAATAAAGAACCTTTATCTTTAAGAGTGTACATGAATCTTTGGCAACTGCAACATGAAATTAATAATAATTAACAAAAAAAAATTAACTCATCAGCAGTTTAGCAGAGTTAGTGTTTAGATGGTTGATTGAAATCTGATTCAATCTATTTTTGATGCTTCTGAGGATTCACGATAAAACGTTCAGGCTAAATTACAAGATCATAATTAAATCAATTGCTTCTGAAAAGACTGGACACAATCTAAGGACATATGAACTTACCTTGACATCTCAAATGGTTTATCCCTTAAAAAAAAAAGTCGATATAGTCTTTACTTACGTCATAGCCACAAAGCATGTTTTTCTACCAAGAGCTCAAGGTTTAGCTGAGCTGCACAATCTGGCTGCAAAACCATCTTTCTACATCGACGACAAGTCTGATGTAATATCTTTTTGTACACAACATTTAAATCGCTATGGGGAGACCTGTACCAGCTAAACAACATTCATATTTATTTGCTAAAAGTGAATTTGGTCAACGTTTGGACTTCCAATGACTTAAAAAAAACTAGAATAACAGACACAAAATCTCACTTGGATTTCAAGAGATTCAACTTTTACACAAGACTGTTCATGTAGAGGGGTTCCATTTCAGTCAGAAATAAGAGAGATAAATACTATGGCAGCAGGTGAGATCTACACTAAAGTGTTTACATAAATTATGACTGAAAAATGGGGGGAAATTACCTTAAGTGATTATATGACTGCAACTGCAAATTTGTGCCTGTGAGAGATTTATCAGCAGATGAAAGTGTTAACCGAAAGATGAGCTTGGATCATTCCCATGTTAGGCATCACTTGTGATACTTCTGACACTTGTCTTGCATACATTTTTTTTTTTCTGTGCAAAGGTTCCAGTCTGCACCTGTTGAACAGGGAGCCTCTAAAGCTCTAACTGACATCACTTTATGACATCAGTGGCCACCTATTTTACATATTTTTTTATGATACCAGCAGACCACTGCATTATATGAACAGAAGGTGAACATTTCTGGTTCAATCCACATTTCTTTTCCAGAAGAACCTCATGTGAAATCCAATATTACCTCTCACATGCTACTAAAGACATCACGAGACATTATAGATTTTATAGGAGTTCTCTGGGTGTGATGGTCTCATTCATTTAATGCATATAACATCATGGTCACGTTTCTGCGCTGCTCGAATCCTATTCAAAAGAGGACTTGGGGTGTCCAATGCAACAGGTTTTCACATGGAACATAAATCATTTATTACAAAGACATTTGCAATTATATTTTAGATATTTGCTACATATTGTCGACATTTTGATTATTATTTACAATATGAGCAGAAATAATCTAATATCTTCAAGTTGAACATTGCGTCAGTGATAATTCCATCGGATATTACTCAAAATACAAAAACCATAAAGGGTAAGTTATTCCCTTTCATTTCCAGTATTCTCTACTTTTTTATTATTATTATATTTAATGTGAAAATTGTTCAATTACTTTAGGGGTTACGGTTTTTAAAAGGTATTTCAGTCTGTCATTTTAGGGCGCGATTTCCTCACGCGCAAACAAAAACGTATTTTGGACACTCAGTTAGCTAAGCGTCAACATCTAAAAGACCTTTACACAACACAATATAGTTTTTGAGATTGGGCGATATCAATATATATATAATAAAGTGATTATGTATTGTATTGTATACTGATGCAGATCCTAACTGAAAGATCTAAAGCAGCGTAATGTTGCTATGGTTACCTCATCAGGAACGCGACTTCTATTCACTCCGACTAACTTGTAATTAAACTTTTGTCTTTAAAGAAACGTTGAAAATGCAGATGTAACGAATATATAAGACAACCCTCATAATTCGTACTGATATGTTGAAGAAACTCACCAGCTTGTCAAGTGTGTCTTTGCCAACAGTGGACACCTTAGGCGCAGGGACTCGTTCGCATGTGCATCCTTCCAGAAGATAAATCCCTGATGGTCGAGCGCTCTGGTCGGTGTCGAAGTAAAATAAAACATTCTGATAAAGTGCAAAAAACTTCTCGTGCCACTTGCTGTTTTCTGTGGTCTTCTTGCTGAGAAAGCCTCGCTTGGTGCCCTCTTTACGCGCGATAACGGAGAGATACAGAGCGTGTCCCTCATTGTACCGAACACTCTTCTGCATTTTCCGTCTTGGTTTAATGTGTGTTCACTTGTTTGTCACCATATCCCATGTGATTTTAACTTTCCAACAAGGATGTTTGGAGAAATGCGCACGGGAAAGTTGCCGAGCTGAAGCGCGCGCTGCTCATACGCGACTCATCCAAACGAGTTCGGAGCCCAATCCATATTGGCCTGAAGAAAAGTTTGAACCCCGACGAACAACACTGTCAGTCAACGAGTAAAGCTCATGTAGTACAGTGAAATAAGCAGTAGTAGTGGACAGACGGTGAGAGAGAATCACTGTTGAGCTCAGATGTAATCGGCTTTGGCATCCTCTTAAAGAGACAGCGCTCCTCTCTCTCGCTCTCTCTCTGAGATTCACTTTCCCTCGAGGCTGAGCGCAGGTTTTAATGAGTGGGCGGATCGAAAGCGCGGGCAGAACGACTCGCAGATATTAATGAGGGGGCTGGTATTGCAGATATTTTAATGATGGGGCGGGGCGGGGCGACGCGCAGGCACCTGACATGGGCAATTAGGCACTTTAATGGTAGGTCAAGTTGCAGTAAAAGAAAAACTACAATTCACATTTAGTCCATGGCAACATGTCATATTTCAGTCTTACAAATTAATTATTGAGGTACTAACACAATACTGTATATAAGACGACCCCCCCCTTCCCCTTTTTCAAGATGTACCATTTGGAAAAAGGCTTTTTGATGAAGAAAACACTTTTATTCTAAAATTATTATAAACCATACCAAAAGTCCATGAAAATACATGCCATTTATCGCTCTATTGCATAAAAATTGCCATGCAAAGAAGTGAAAGGGTGAGGTCACATTAGCAAAAAAGGTCCACCGTTAATTACAAGTGAAGCGATATGAAACGCAGCTCACACAAAAAGGACCATCTTGAACATGATGCGAAATCTATGTGGGGAAATCTTTGATATTCTCAATGACTGGCTTGAATGACTGGATTTTGCCTGCCAGAATTCGCTGAATAACGGTAACACCGTGTCTACACCGGATGCAACCGTTGCAAATCCATTTGTCATTCATATCAGAAGTAGCGCAAGCGCTTGGGAGTACGGCAGGAATAAAACGGGGAATCAGTTTACTTTGGTGAATTTTTGGTGTTGCGCTGCAGCAGGCCGCATCCAGTGTAGACAGCATTACTGATTATAATGGGTTCCATTTGCTTTTGTCGCGTTGCGTTGCTCGCGTCTGGTGTAGACACGGTGTAAATGTGATCGCACGTTAAAGTCGCCATGAAACGGAAGTTGCGATAGTCTTCCCTGCTGTGACGTATATTCGAGTGATATGACTTCCTGAACAAGGAGCTTTCAAGAAGAACAAGGGCGGAGCTTGATTTTGTCCTTCAGAAACTGATTGGCTTGTTCGATTGTTGTGATTTGCTATAGACCTTATTCATAGCAGCGCCATGCAGGGGTTGAAGATGTTTTAGGTTGGGGTTGGGGTTGGGCTTCGTCACCACTTTTTATTAAGCAACAATATCAAGTCTATAAAACACGTCAAAACTCCATGAATCACAACAAGCGTATTGTTGAGAACACTCGTTTAAACAGCACACACACACCTGGACATTTAACTGCACATCACATTTTTGACATTATTGATACTGCTTTTATTCGTAATGCAACGGAGTGGTCTACAGGACATAAACACTTTTGGGCTGTTTACAGTGTCATATACAATAAAAGAGCCTGGACAGCGACAGGAAATAGAAATCAACACAAAAAACCTGCCTAGTGCCTGCCTTACACAACACTGACGGTGGACTTGCGCTCAGGAGTAGAGCGGCTGTGTGTGTGTTTCTACGCACACACATTATGACGTCACACTCTGCGCGTATGTTTTAAAAACCATAATTTAACATACACATAACACATTAAATAGCCCACTTAAAATGTTTATTACAAATAAATGACTAAATGCTAAAAATGAATAAATGTAAATGAACAAAAATTTGCATTGCATTTACAATCCTGTGAAAACAGGGGGTGCTGCTGCAAATCAAATATTTTATAATACTGCAATATTGTAAAAAAAACAAAAACAAGAATTGTACATTTTGATTTCATAGTGTCTTTAAACAAATACTTACAATAGGGCTTCTGGTTCTCAATCTTTGTCCTGGAGGATCCTAGCGCAGCACATTTTGAATGTGTCCCTTCTCACACATGAATTATCAAGTTGAAAAGTTTCGCTCTTCATCCCATTCACTTCATAAGTACAGGAATTTGGATGAAGCTCTGAACTGGTCAGATAAGGGTCAGTGCAGGGGTACTTCAGGACCAGGACAGAAAAACACCAATTTACATGGACGCTTCCAGTGCAGATGCAAGTGACATCAGTATCTATCAACTTCAATTACATCTAAGAATTCAACTCTCATTTTCCTTTCCTTTATTTGCCTTTTTTCACCTTTTTGGATGCTAAAGTGACATATAATGGGTTAAGATGGTTGTGATAACCGATATACTGTATTTTTGCCATAAAGACAGAAACTAATCCAAATCTATGTTAAAATGCAATTAAATCAGTTTACTTTATAAAGTGCGGCATATCTAACATTCTTAATTTGAAATGACTTTTAAAATAACATTATTAAAGCAAACCTGGGGACTTCAAAGCAATGCAAATGTGAGTAGGCTATGGGAAGAAGACGCAGGAGGGTTTTATGTTCTCTGACTGCTTCAGCTTTCATGAAGACTGATTATCATTCACCTCAGACGTTCATTCACCAGTTCAGATGTATCATTCACCTTTGGAGGACAATGAGATTACAGAGGAAACTTGTTCACCCATATATGAAAATTCTGTCTTCAATTACTTACCCTCTTGTCATTTCAAATCTTTTTGACTTTACAAACATGCTTCAAAATATGAATGAATAAATTAATATTCATTTAAAGAGAATGAGCACCACCATTTCCACAATTTGATGTCCAGTTTAATCAATGTAAATACCACATTACACTAACAATCTTAGAAACGTGTCTTTTTTCTTTTTCATACAGTCACAAATATATTGAGAAATCTTCTGGTCAAAGCACCTGGATATGAGTGTCTATATAAAGACAACAAGTTTGAAGTTGTAAGATCTGGAGTTTTAAGGTAAAACCGGTGATGAAATACATGGTGTTTTTAAATACATGATATTCAGTGTTTGTTTTTTGAGTTTTTTTTTGCAACCATCATCCTATGGGAAAAACCTATCATGCTAATATTAGGGACTGCACTTTTTCCAATTCAGCAATGTTTCCTTGTTGTTGATACTCCAGGCATCAGATAACAGTCTCACCATATTCCTATGTTTGTAAAAAGGGAAGGGGATAATATCATGTTACATCACACCATTACAAAAAGGTATAAACAGCATCTTCACTGAGTCAATACTTCAGGAAATATTTGTAATAATGTAGCCAAATCAATCAAGACATTTCTGTTTTAGTGGCTGGTGTAAATTTAAATGCATTATAGATAACTGCTTTTAAATATTAACATTATAAATCAAAGGGAGACATTAATCTATTTACTTCCTCCTTTAAATTTATTTCAAGTGTTAATAGAAAAATACATGCAACTGGATAAACTGGTTTACGTGCTGTATGTGAAAATAATCTATGCAAAGCAGCTGACTTTAATAACAGGACATGTACTTTTTAATACTGACTTCCATTTCTATGATCAAATGCATCATATGAATACGTGTCTACTACTTTTGCAGATTGAAACTTTATCTTTATAACACTTTGTAACCTCTTCAGATTTTCAGATCAGTTCTCTCCCTGAATAGTCTTTGTTCTAAAGGAAGCTCCTCCACAATCCAAATCTACTACAGTGTTCTTTTTGCATTGTGTAACCAATCAGCCCACGTACCTCCGGCTGTTCACGAGAGCCTCCAACTCTTTGGACTTGAATGCAGCGGTCCTGAGGATGGACTCTGGGATTTCAGCCAGACGTGCTACATTTAGCCCGTAGCTCCTGGCGGCTGCGCCTTCAATCAGCTGATAGAGAAACGTGATGAACTCTGGGTGCATCTCCTCTTCTAGAAATGAGAGCAACAGAATTATTAAACACTTCGGAAGCACTCAGTGTAATATCAGAGAAATTATCAGAGGATGCACTGGGAAAGATCAAAGTTTTGAAAAAATTATGTGTGAAACAAGATCCATTATAATCCTGATAATGATGCTTAAAGGAATAGTTCACTTAAAAATGAAAAATTCTGTCATCATTTACTCACCCTCACCCTGTAATACTTTAGTGGAGTACACAAAAAAATTGATTAACTGATCAAATACAGTATACAGTATATGATTACATGACCTTTGGCAAAAAGTGTAAAACCTGTGTAAAATACCCCATTGTGTATGGCATAAATGAGAAAATAGAATAAGGGCAGAAAGTGAGTTTTGCCTGATAACTTTTTCTTCAGTGCTTAGAAAAAGTCAGTTCCTGTGTCATGGTGTGACAGAAACCGCATATTTTTTATTAACCTTATTTGTGAATATGGTTTGCGAATATTATTAAGCATTTCTCCCAATTTTTCTCAGCAAATCTGTCACAAAGTCAATCACCTTTTAAGTATTGCACAGATTATTAAGTGCAGGGGAAAAAAAGAGAAAGCCTGAAGAATTTGAAGGAAGGAGGAGGAAAGAACCATGAATAAGTGAACCAAGCTGAGTTCAGATGATCTAAATCTGAACTCTGAATCTGGATAGGATTTGAAGATGAATTGCAATGCTTGGATGTGAAACTACACAGCACATTACAATGAGAAATAGAAGAGGAAAGACTACTTATGCAATAGGATTACTGTCATACACACAAGCCAGTTGTTAAGTAACCACTACCTGGCTTTTGTAACAGTGTTACAAGGGTTTAATGCTCCAGAATTTTCTTTCCTGGAAAAGTATAAAGTTCCCCTGTAGTCAATAATTTTATCTTTTAAAACTTATCTTTGATCACCAAAATGACATATTTAAATGTTTTTTCCAGTGAAAAAAATGTCTTCATGGAGGAAGAGCAATTTGAATTCGCTCACTCCTTTTCATTCACTCCTTCAAGTGAACAGTATTAGTGGACTAACGTAGGGAATAGTGAATGATGGTTTAGGGGGCGATTTCGGATTCAGACCCCGTTTCTCATTCGCCATCTCGGAGTCAGACAGCTGGCTTCTAACAATCAGTATCCTTAGAAACGTCAGTGGAGAAAGGCATATAGTTCATCATAACATTGTAATATACATCATGTACATAATAGGGGTGTAACGGTACTCACGGTCACTATATTTAAAAAATGAATTGGAAAAGTTAATGCAAAACCTGCCTAATGTGCAATTTACATTATTTTTTATTTGAGTGTTGATTATTATATCTAAAAATAAATAGCAAGTGAATTTAATAGTTTGGGCTCTGTTGTTGTAACCTTTAATATTACAGTAATGTACAAGAAAGGGCTCCCGATATATAGTTTACAGCATTAGTGGAGATAGATTTTTTTATCCTTAAGAAAATGATAATGATTACTGAATTTATTTAAAGTGAGAGACACCATTTGTTCAATAAACCACTGTTTAATAAAAAAAAAAAAATAAGAAAAAATAAGAAATTTTGTGTTTAGTTTACTCCCCACTGCTGTACCGAGCTGTGACTTCAATACCGATATTCGTAACGAACCATCATGTTTGTGTACCGTTACACCACTAATACATAATTCACTCGCTATATTGCTAAATGTACCAGATTTTTCATATTAACAGACAAATATAATGGGATAATCTGGCTTCTCATGAGACTCCCACCTGCTTCAGAGCGGTCATAGTTAATGATATGCTAAAGCTCGCCTGCACGTTGATGTGATTGGTTACAACATATTTGTGACGTAGAGAACAATGGTGATTTCGGACCACGTTTTTGAGACTGTCTTTGGTTCACTGCAGTTTTAAGGAGAAAATACTCAGCAATGGTGTTGACTGATGAATTTGCACATGGTTTGTCTTAAAGGGGTGGTATAATGCCCTTGTCACAAGATGTAAAATAAATCTCTGATGTCCCCAGAGTGTGTGTGTGAAGTTTTATCTCAAAATACCCCACAGATATTTTTATATAGCATGTTAAAATTGTCACTTTTTTAGGGTGAGCAAAAACGCACCGTTTTTGTGTGTGTCACTTTAAATGCAAATGAGCTGCTGCTCTCAGGACAGGGGGCGGAGCTCGTGTCCTTTTACCTCGCACAGACATGCACTGGAAATGTCAATGTTTATGTTCAAACCGGAGTCAGACAAAGATGGAGAGAGTCAAGAAGAAGTGACAACATGTAGAATGCAACAGGACATTTCTAAATGGTTAGTTGATGAATTTAGGTAGCTTATGTGCAGTGTTGGGGCTAGTTACTCAAAAAAGTAATATATTACATATTACATATTACTCTCAAAAATAGTAATGCCTTACTTTACTTTATTACTCCCTGGAGAAAGTAACTAGTTATATTACTAGTTATATTACTAGTTACATTTTTTTTCTTAATTACTCTATAATTGCCTGAGATGCATCAGATGGAGGGAGAACATACAAAGGAGGAGTGTTCTTTAGGGTCTTTATTATGCCAACAACAGACTGGCACTGTCTAGCATAAATAACTACAAACAACTGTACTTGTACTTGCCGTTGTTGACGCTTCCATTTTTCCACATCTGTCCCAATAATATCTGTCTGCAGAGCCGCAGAGCCAGCAGTTTCACCACAGCAGTTTTACCCGCGCATGCGCAGTTTCAGGTTGTAATTCAAGCCCTATAAATAGTCATTTATATGCAAAATTGTCTATAAAACACAACCGGTCTTCCGACCTTTTACTATATGCGCGAGGGAGAGAGAGCAATACAGCGCTCGTGTTGTTTGAAGGCGGTGAGAGTGAACGGGCTGCGCGCGCGCGTCCGGGGCGCTATATTTTTTTTCCCAGGATGGTAGGGGAAGACTCATGAATATTCATTAGGGAAGTCATCCCTGATTGGCCTTAACTGCCGCGTGTCGACCAATCGGTGATGGTAAATGATACCTCGTGCCAAACCCAGACCAATCACTGTTCCATTCACGCCCTCCTCCCCTTCCCTTCTGTTCTCTGTGTTGTGTGCCTTGTGTGTGATGAAGGTGCCACTGGCAAATGTAACGCAAGTAACTAGTTCGGGAAAACTGTAATAATATTACTATTTTCAGACGAGTAATGCCTTACACTACCAGTTACTGAAAAAAGTAATATTATTACAGTAACGCGTTACTTTGTAACGCGTTACACCCAACACTGCTTATGTGTAGTTATCTTCTAGTCATTGATTAGCATATTCTGTCATGATAATCTATAAATCTTGTTCCCGGGGTTTATGTAAATTACAGGGTTAGTGATGTCACTAACCCGGGAGGAAGCTCGTGTAGTCCCAACCAGCCGTTTGTTGTAGTCCTTAAAAAACGATTTCTTTAAAAGCAAATATCTTCCTTTGCTTTGAACTTTGAGCATTGTAACTTTGCATATGTTGTTTATGCTCAAACAGCAACATTACACACTAACTAAAGTCAGAAAAGTGAAATCATAATCAACCACCCCTTTAAAGCATATTAAAAAAACACCACATAGACATATAAACAACATTAAAAGCTTGATTTTCATCACAGGGGGTCTTCAATTTATACCTCAGAACACCAGAATGCTTGACCCTGGTTGGTCAACAGATGTTTTAAGGTGCTCATCAATTTTCTATAACAGCATGACAATGAAGTCATTCAAGTTCCATACGTCATTGTCATGTTCCTTCATGCAAAGCTGCTTCAAAGTTTTAAATGAAAGGATCGGTAACACTTAATTTTACATGTACATATGTACTTTTTATAGTAATAATAGTATATTATGCATTATTACATGCAACTAATCATAAACCAAACCCTAATCCTAACCCTAACTGTATATGTACATATATATGTACAATATAGTTCATATTACTCAGTACTTAAATATATAATTACACTCTAACAAGGACTCCTTAAGATTAAGTGTAACCAAAGGAACGTATAGCCTGACAATCTACCACAGCAAAAGAAGCAGAAAAAGACACTTGCAAAATGTCTGGAGATACACAAACATGTGTCTGCTAACCGTGGTAAACCTGAAATGGTGCATGTACACTTCAGGTGTTTTCAGTAAATCATTATTCCTTATTTGAATCATTATCAAAAACTATCTCGTTTTTCGCAATCCCTTCTGCTCAACACGACAAACACGATCTGTTGACCAGTCACTACCTGAAGTCAGCACAAATTATGCTATATGATACAGAAACCTCTCATGTTTCATATCTTAATATATGTTTAAAAGATTAACCAAAGTATTAAGGGTTTGGAATAAGTTAATGATGATGGAAAATTATGACAATTTTCCTTTTTGGGTGAACTATCCCTTTAAGGCATTTACTTTAAATCAGGCTCTGCTCTGCCATGTCAGTAGATAACATGGACAGAAACCTGTCAAAAACTGTAAATAAATTAAAAGCGAGGCATGGAGCAGAGACGATTAAATTTAGCATTCAAATGTGAAAAAGTGACCTTTCTTATTCTTCAAGTTAAATGTAAGGCTTTACAGAAAATCATGAAGCACATGAGAAACACAGAAAATGATTTGGTATTGGTAAAGAGTTCAGTATTATATTATATTAATCATCATCATCATCATGTACTGGGTAGAACTATTCCTGCAGACAGATCAAATAGACAATAGGTGGATTGACTAACAGAAGGTCTAAGAAAGTGTGCTGCACTCCTTGATCACTCAAGCAACATAAGGTCAATGCAAAGGTAACACAAATGAGTAAGTGATCCATGAAATCCTGGATGACTTAGCTGACATACAATAGCAGAGGAACTGGTTCAGAGGCTATCAAAACCAGCATATTCCAAGACAATGCACTCCTCACTCTCTAATACTGCTTAGTGTGCACTGATGAAATCAACTTCCTGAACCAGACACTAATGGCTTTCTCAGATCATATCAAGATGAAGTTAATAAACGTGCTTGGCTCATTATCAAGAAAGGCAAGATCAGTAATACTGATGGATTGCACAGAACAGCCATACATCAAGCTATATCAAGGATGCAGATGCCAAAATATAAAAGTACAAGCAGGGTAACAATGCTAAAACTACAATATTATGGGTCCTGGAACAACAAAAATAATTATTTGTCCACTCCCTGAACAAGGGCTTCATATTCAAACATTTATTTACCATGGCTGTTATTATTATACTACTACATAATCTCGTGACAATGTTTAGTTTTCCCCCATTTCATATATTAGCAGAATTCGTAAAGTCCCCCTGTGGTGAAGATCAAGTTTTTAATGTTGTTTATATTATGTTTTAAATGTGCTTTAAGACAAACCATGTGCAAATTCATCAGTCAACACCATTGCTGAGTATTATCTCCTTAAACTGCAGTGAACCAAAGACAGTCTCAAAAACACGGTTTGAAATCGCTGGTGTTTCTGACGTCACAAACTACCTTGTAACCAATCAGGACAACGTGTGATCGTCAACGAGTGGATCTTTGAGCTGGTGTGAGTGAGTGGAGGCGGGGCTAATTTGCATATTCATAGAACCGCATATACTAAATGAGGCAAGGGTGTAGAGTTACATTCAAGCTATTTTAAGGCGTGAAGAAATTTGTTTTCAAGGAAAAAGCTTTTAAAATATGTAATTTTGGTGATCCCGGGGGACTTTAAGTCCTTATCGATGCTCTTAGTTTCCTTTTGGAAGGGTCCTGTTTATCTGCCTTATGCATAGATTAATTTTAAATAGACTTTTACTGCATTTTGAGTATAATTAGCTGCAATTGCTGTTTGGTTACAACTATCCTTTGCCAGATTAAAACACCCTTTTAAGCCATACATGAATATTGATTGGATTGGATATCATCAAAAAGTGATCAAAAATGTATCAAAAGTGACTGTAATGACTTTTACAATGTAAACTAACAAAATATTTCACATAAATGCTTTCTATACATCAAAGAAGTAGCTCTTGAGCAGAAAATCAGCATATTAGAATGAAGGATCATGTGAAACTGAGTAATGACTGCTGAAAATTCAGCTTTGCAGCCAATCACAGGAAAAAAAATTATTACAGGAACAAATTAATTCTTAAAATATATTAAATTAGACAACTGTTGTTTTAAATTGTAATATTTCACAATATTTATTAAGAGACTTTGAAGGAAAACATTAATCTTCTTAAAAATGATCTTAACAACCCCAAACTTTTGAACAGAAGTGTAAATATTACATAAGCTTATGCAAGTTGGCAGATATATGCATACACACCATCAGAAGTGCTCTCTGGCTCATTGAGCAGGAAAGCCATGTGGTAATTCCCCACATGCTGCGGGTACAAGTGCTCCAGCTCACATAACGGAGGATAGTGGGTCACAAACAACGTCAGACATTTCACCTGCAGAAACACACAGAGAAGAAAAAGAATCTAACTCCACACATCTGAACATAATATAAAGATAAAGCTGTCAATTATGCACCGTTAGTGTCACCAAACAGAATTGCAAAAGTAACTAGAAAAGGAAAGTTTGTCAGATAAACTATAATGTCGACTTGATGAATTCTTACCTGAAAGTTTAAAATCTACTAAGCAGTTGCTAAGGTGTTCTGTCAGATGGATGGCAGATAGATTGAAGTTAAAGGGATAGTTCTCCCAAAAATGGAAATTAGCCAATGATTTACTCACCCTTAAGTCATCCTAGGTGTATATGACATCCTTCTTTCAGACAAATACAATCAGAGTTATATTAAAAAAATGTTCTGGCTCTTCCAAGCTTTATAATGGCAGTGAATGGCCGTTTCTGTTTTGAAGTCCATAAAAATGCATCTATCCATCATAAAAATGTATATTTTTCTTACACTAACACATCGCTTCACTTCAGAAGGCCTTTATTAACCCCCCCAGAGCCATGTGGAGCACTTTTATGATGGATAGATGCACTTTTATGGACTTCAAAACAGAAACGGCCATTCACTGCCATTATAAAGCTTGGAAGAGCCAGAACATTTTTTTTTTATATATATCTCCGATTGAAAGAAGAATGTCATACACAACTAGGATGACTTGTGGGTGAGTAAAAAAATAAGTAAGAACACTGACTGTGCGAAGTTTGGTGATTTTAGCTTGAAAGCTACAGTCAGAAAAGACAATTTCTACGAACAACTAAAGACAATCCATTAGGAATAACAATATAGATTTGGACATTTGGTTACTCAGCATCCTGCCTGTGTGAAAGAGCGAGACATCCTTGAGCCAGACGCACAAACCACGCAAACAGCAACCACCCCCTCACTCGCCACTTACGAACATTATCAGCAGCCCATTATCTGCATAGCGTTACCACCTCACACCAATGCGCACATCTCATTCCAGAGGGGGGGACGTGTTCATTCCTCCATTTATTGATGTGTTTTTTTAGCAGGCTCATGTGAGGTATTGAGCTAGAGTGTGAATATGAGACACACAGAGGATACGCAGACAGGGCGCTGAAGCAGAACAAGAGACATGAGGCTGCTCTTGGCATTATCATTCAGTTTTGCTGACAGAAGTCTTAGTTTGGCAGGTCAGAAGATTACACATGGGTTGGCGTGAAGGACGTAAAAATGTGGCACAATCAAAGAAAATGCTGCTTCTGCACTGTATATGCCATAAATAAGATTTATGTCTTGTGTTTTTCTGTGATGCAGTCTTAGCAAGAAGTTCACATTTATTACAGGCAGTCTTTTTACTGATGGAGGTGTTAGAGAATTTCAAGGCAAAGCTGCTAACTTTACCATCCTTATCAAATACAACCAACATTACTTGTAAATACATATGATGAGAACATTACTGAAGCTTACGGTGTATCTTATTGGTCAGCAAGTTTTTAAACACCGGACAAAGAAAACAATTTTTTACTTGAAGGATAAAAAAGTGTTTCTGTTATATGGCGAATGCTCAACCTAGAGCTTAGATCGGGCCCAACAAATCAAGCCCGACCCTACCCGAGCCCGAGCACGTTGTGTCCGAGCCCGGCCCGGCCCGACACGACACGTTCACTGTAATTATGAGCCCGAGCCCGATTTAAACCCGACCATTTTTAACATGTGGGCCGTTATAACCTGGAATGGCACCAAAGGTGCTGTGCTAGATCATTTAGGCTACAGGGGGAGCTGCGCAGTTATATATATTATATAAATACTATTAATAATAAATGAGCAAAAATTGGACACTCAATATTAAATATTCAATTATTTTAATTATCACAATTAAAGTTTTAATTTTATTAAATTGAACAAGCACAACATTCAGCATTCAATCAAATATTCCTAAAGATTAATTATTATTAATAATGTTACTTCAACATATTGTTATTTCAACATAATATGTGTGTGAGCAACAAGCAAGATGTGCATTTGTAAATTCGGTGACAGCGTGTGTTACGAGTTTCAATTGGTGTAAGTGACCGCGGCGCGCCAGCGCCTCCATGTCATGATTATATTGTCTGCTATATTGCTTTTTATGTATTAAATCCAGGCAATTGGTTGATGAAAAATTTATTAAAATTAAGATACAATTTATACTAAACGAAATTCACTTTAAAGAAAAGCTTTCTTCAAAACAAAAACTAAATGTTCTTATTTAATGGCTAAAACACGTAGGCTACTACAGACTCTCTGTTTGTACAAATTGCAGCACATTCATTTAATTCTGAATTTTGCACATGTAAGTTGAAAGGCATTTGTTTGTGTATAGTAAAACATATCTGTAACATTTATCAAGTTCATAATTGCGCGTGCATTTATTAATTATTATCTTAATGAATAATGCGACAAGGAAGAAACATGTAAACAGTGTTGTTTGTTTATTCAGAAATAATTGAATGGATGGGAAAAGTAACAAAAGAGGACATTGAGGGCTGAGGCTGACTACTATCATAATTTCTGTCATGGCAAGACTGCTTCATGTGTCTGTTCATCTTCGAAGTCCCCGTTTTTTTGCTGTCATAGGCGAGCAGCATGCCGCATTTAATGCACGAGACAAAGCCAACACATATGTTGTCACTCCCCACGACTAGTTTAAAATGTTTCCATACCTCCGATTTTCCTCCAAACTTGCTCAAAGTTAATTCTCCTGTTTTAATTTTTTTCTTTGCTTCTTCAAGCTCCATGTTGCACTTAAAGGGATAGTTCACTCAAAAATGAAAATTGTGTCATCATCACTTACTCAACCTCATGTTGTTCTAAACCTGTGTGAGTTTCTTTCTTCTGCTGAACACAAAAGAAGATATTTTGAAGAATGTCGGTAACCAAACAGTTGATGGACCCCATTGACTTCCATAGTGGGAAAAAAAAAATACTATGGAAGTCAATGGGGTCCATCAACTGTCTGGTTACTGACATTCTTCAAAATATCTTCTTTTGTGTTCAACAGAACAGAGAAACCCATACAGGTTTAGAACAACACGAGGTTGAGTAAGTGATGACACAATTTTTATTTTTGAGTGAACTATCCCTTTAAGCTACAGAATAGTACGGCACGCACAGCAGGTGTGATGCGTCACGCGTGCGAGACTGCGAGTGTGAGTGGACGAGACGTTGTGCATGACACGTGATGTGCTTTATCAAGGGCCCGACCCGACCCGGCCCGAGGACAGTGGCGAGAAATATCGAGTCCGAGCTCAGGCTCGGGCAGAGAATCTAAGCTCTAGCTCAACCTAGTGATACTGTAGGTGAATAGGAGTGCATTGCTTCTACTCAAATTCTTGCTTGTGCCAAATATTCATGTTCGGTGTGAAAAGGCCTTTAGTTAAAATTTATATTTACATTACAATAACAATAAATAGTGCAGTCACACAGTTAAATTATTATTAATGGTGCTCAAGAAACATTTCTTATTATCAATTTTGAAAACAATTGTGCTGCTTAATATTTTTTGAGGAAACAATTTTTTTTTCAGGATTCTTTGATGAATAGACAGTTCAAAAGAAACAGCTTTTATTTGGAATCGAAATCTTTTGTAACATTATAAATGCCTTTACTGTCACTTTTGATCAATTTGATGCATCCTTGCTGAATAAAAGTAGTAATTTCTTTAGGGTGCATACTGACCCAAAACTTTTGAACGTTAATTTAAATATTTTAAACAGAAAGTGTTGAGTACATAGATTCAATACCATGAACCTTGTAATTTGTAAACTTTGGTAAATTCAGTTACTTGTTTTTCTGTCTAGGAACTTTTAAACATGACTTTGTCTTCTGGCAGGTTGATAAAGACTTGTGCCCCCTTACTCCTGGAAATGATGTAAAGCCAGCCACTCATATCGTAATGTACAGATTGTAATCATTAATTCGACTGAGTTTTCAATCAAGTAATTAATCTGTCTATAAAAGCGCACTGTGATACCAAACACATTTGATGTTTAAATGGGACCTATTATGCCCCTTTTTACAAGATGTAATATAAATCGTAGGTATCTCCATAATGTGTCTGTTTCAGCTCAAAATACCGATCATTTACTATCCCATGCCCAAAATGCCCCTTTCTGAGTGGAAGCAAAACACACTGTATTCATACATGCATCTTTAAATGCAAATGAGCTGATTTCCACTGTAGTAGTCGATGGAATTGACTCTCGCAATTGAAATTTGCTCCATTTACTTTAAGTCAAAACAGGGCCGGCAATAAGAATATTTATTACACTCTGAATAGCGCAAAAAAGTTCAAGATACTAAAAATAATATCTAGTCTAAATACATATAATGTACACTTATTCCTGTTGGCAGTTTTGTTTTTAAATATTTGTTTAATGATGAACACAAACTAGGATATGATGGAAACCGCAAAGCTGGCATGGAAGTATGTATAAAATTACAATGTAATTGGCTGTTATTTTATTGTAAAGTAAGCTACAAGTAGGATCAAACTATGTGACTGATATTGTTTCTGCGACAGCTCCAGCTCTCTGACACACGAGTCAGCAATTTCAGACACAGCAAAGGAGTCGACATAATGAATAAAGCTCTGCGTTTTACCCAAAATTGAACATTCTTTAAAGCGTGGAAAAAAACAATTGGAAAAATACGCTAGCCTCTGGTAAAAACGTTGTGAAAAACCATGTAAAAGTTGAATATTAGGTCCCCAGTCAAGTGCATAATATAGTTATGTGAAGCAAGATTTCAAACAGAAATACCAAGGGCAAAAACCCTGATCAAGCAAGAGTTCGGTATAATCTGGTTTTGACAAGACCAATGAAAAACTAGCAGCCACTGAGTGAAAGGAGAGTTCTTAAAGGTCAGGTTATTGCACAACTAGATGACAAGGTTTCCCAAGTTCAAAGTTCCAAATAACATTACAGGATCTTAAGCACACCTTCTCACTTCTTCAGTTATCTCAACTTAGAAATGCTCTCTCTAAATATTGAGGAGTGACTGCCTGCCTCTAACATGTGCCTCTAACTGCCTCTTCGCTATGGCAACCAATGCTGCTCTACTACCCATTGCTCACAGAAGAAAGTTCTGCGTCAAGGCTGCTCACAATGCATCATTCAAGGGTGTTACACAACAAACGTATTTACATTCTTAAATACAGTGCAGGTGAATGAGTGAGCCTTGTTGCCATGGCGATGTGCAGACACTCTCTGCAAGATGCTGCCAGGACACATACATGCACTATAAAGGCAAACGGGCATGGACAAAAAGCTATTCTAGTGTGAAGGGAGGAATTTCAATATGAAGCACACGCTTGAGCAAATACTGAAGCGTTGTATTTTTGAACCTCTGTGAGTGCGCAGTGTCACAACTACAGCTGTGCAGCGCGAGTCTGAGCGTATAATGCTCATGATATCCTAAGTGGATTCTAGTGTACAAAATAAGACTGGAATTTGACATTTTCTGAAGAAACTGTGAGTGGTGCCTGCGCTTTAGTCACCACCACCTTGCTAAGATGTTGGCATGCAATTACTAAGGTGTTCAGAATTGCTATTAATTTGCTATTAATAAAAATAATTGTAATTACACATTATTTTATCGGAATAAGCTTCACATCAAGCCTGATCTCCGTTTGCGACTTTCTTCTCTTCAGTCCGACATACAGTGCTTGGTAAATGCTAAACAACAACAACCTTTGCATTAGGTGAGTCACAAAGATTTTAGTTTTTAAGGTGTAATTGTCTAATTATGTGCCAGAGTCTCTTGAGGTGCGGTCAGGCCCGTTTCCACGGGGGTGCTGAGGGTGCCAAGCACACTCAAATGAAAGCAAGAGCTCCCTCAGTTGAAGCTGTAATAATAGGATATTGGCAAACGCTCCATTGCGTATTTGTTTTTGCGCTCTGGGGAGCATCAAATGCTTCTGTTTACAACATGCTTTTGCAGTGTTGAGCAATGTAACCAATCACAGACATATCTGTTGATTTCTTGAATGCAATGGCCAATCAGAGGTGTTTAAGTTATTCGGAATTCACTCACCGCTCAAAATGCTGGAGTTTTTATTCAGTGCTGAGCTTTGCAAGCTCACAAATCCTCTCATTTTAACAAACAAAGTGTAGACGGCTTCATTGATTAACGGCCACAAACAAGTTGCACATGCAGAATTTACTCTCGAAATTGCAATGATTGACTTAGTGACCACTGCAATGGAAAGTTTTTGCAAAGTCTGATTTATGTGCATTAAGGCTAGAGCACCTGATATGATTCTGGAACTGGGCCTGAGCTCGGTAACCCATTATCTGCATTTTCTGTTCCTTGCCAGTTTATTCAATAAAGACTGTGTTAACAATCTCTGTTTCTAAGTCCTCATTAACCAACGCGACACAAATAGTCAGGTCTGTTAAAATTCTTGCAGTGGGCCACGGAAACTTACGTTTTTGGTTGTGTGGGCCACGAGTTGGAAAAGGCTGGGAACCACTGACTTCACTGTACAGCAACCATACTGTATATGAGTGGTTTGGGGTTAGTAAGATTTTTAAGAAATAAATACTTTTATTTAGCTAAGATGCATTAAGTAATACAATGGTGACAGTATAGACATTTATAATGATACATAGGTTTTTATTTAAAATAAATGCTGTTCTTTTGAACTTAAAAAAAATATACATGGGTCAATGACGTGACGGGTCATTTTTTTGTCCAAAGGCCTTAATAATAATAAAAAAAACAAATATGTAACATCCAAAGTATGTAAGTTGGTACAACTTGATCTCTTTTACTGAATCCAAAAGGTTTTAATTATATTTTACTACATATAAAGGTATTTTAAAGATTTTGAAGTGTCAAAAGGTCATTCAGTTTAACCGTACGAAGGCCAATACAGCAATTTCATTTGTGATTAAAATATCTTAAAATTTAATACATTTATATATTTTTTATTCTGGCTTGATTTTATAACATTATATATCAACATAGTGCAAAATGGTATTAAAATTATGTGTAGAAGTCGTTGCTTTGTTATGAGAAAGAATGTCCGGAAAAATTATTTTCATTGATGTCATTCAGAGTAACCAATATAAAGGGCTCCATTTTGGTTCAAATCATGTGGTCAATATTATGTGACAGGATGTGACATCATTCAGACACCTGCAAAGGACCACATGGTTGTGAAGCAAAGTATGTAACTCTCTCTTAACTATTAGAAAAATTCATGTTTTCACTTGCTCATACACATGTCCCCAAATATCGGGTCATTCGGTACAACCGCTATAAAACATGGATAATGTTGTAATATTTTAAAAACTTTTACTAAATATAAAATGTTTGATTGTCCTTTTGGTAGCTAGCTAGCTAACTAACAAGCTAGGCAGCTTGATATCAGCCTGTTAGCATTGAATGAAGATTTTGTCATTCGTTATAACCAAAAGAGTCATTCGGTTAAACCGAAATTTTGGTTATAACGATTGACTTACTGGTTGTATCGAATGACAGCAATGTATGTTGGTCATATTTGTACATATCTGGAATAAATAAATACAACATTTTATTAATAGAAAATGTGCAGTGTATATTAATATATAATTTTGACTGAATTTTACCTTTGCAGATGCCTTTATCAAATAAGGAAAAAGCCGCTCACTTCTGGGCAAGGATCAATGCTGATCGAACGTTAGAACCTACGTTAGAAACCACATAGCAACATCCTAGCAACCACCCCAAATACTTTAGCAACTGCATAGCAACAACCTAGCAACCACGCTGAATACCCTAGCAACCACCCTGAATACCCTAGCAACCACATAGTAACACCCTAGCAACCACTCAGAAACCTTAAAATGAAATTTCTGTTCTGTCTCTCTCAATCCAACTTTAAAGTTTGTCTTGTCGAACTTTATCTAGTTATTCTTCATGAATTTATAGCCTAGCAGCTCATCGTTTAACAATTTAAACACTTGTTCCAAGACCAATTAAATGCTTCAATGTTTTAATTAATATAATTTGCGATACAAGTTATATGTTCATTATTTCATTGATTCAATATCAAAATGTTTTAATGTTTGAAGTACTTTTTACATTAATAGCCTATTATATTAACAATAAAATGTGCTTTTGAAGCTATTTGTGTCTGTTTATTGTCTTAAATATTCAGAATGTCAAGGGCAGCAGACATGGTCATTCGGTAAAACCGATATAGTAAATATTTAAATGGAGTAATATTGTTTTTAATAACTAAAGGAACTACAATAATACAAATATAAAGCAAATAAGGCTCTTTTTTTTTTTACATTTCCCCTTTTCTCCTTTCCCTGTGCAATGTTTTACTTGAATATGTTGGAGTGTTTAGAGTAGTCCAATAAAATGATTACATTTATGAGATCAGTGATAATTTTATTTAATATTTCTTCTGTGGTACACACTATATACTATCTCAACATCAATGTCAAATCATTTTTTTTCATGAATAATTAATTAATAATTTTAGATATATTCATGGTTAAACCGAATGACATTTTTGGAGACAAATTTTGTCCATCTTGTAAAAAAATGACAAAAACAGTGTTAATTAATTGTACAAACCACAAAATCTTATTGTTAACACCTAGGTAAACAAAAAAATAGTTTCAAATATAGTTATATCTCCATTCTATTTTTTTTACACTTTTAAAAACCTTATTCGTCAATGACCCACATATCAGTTTCCACAAAAATATTAAGCAGCACACCTTTTACAACATTAGCCGCATTTTCATTACTCTTCAAATTGCGCAAATTGAAATTGCGAATTGAAAATACGCTTAATGGAAAGGAAACACGTCAATTTTGCAAAAACTCCCATTTGTCGCAAAAAACGTTTTTTACGCTGGCATTAGCTGGTTTTCAGGCAATTCGAAAAAAGGAATATTTACTGTTTATTTAAATATTTACAATATTACTGTTTTTTTTCCCAGTAGATTTCCTTCAAAAACCTTTTAGAAGTCATACCATACCAATATATGTATATGTATATATGTATATATGTTCTAAAAAATGATACTTAATAACATTATACTTAATATTGTAAATGATGGCAGGATAAGTAAAAAGCTGTCCTACGACTATATATATATATATTAAAAAAAAAAATTCCAACAAAAAAAAAATCCCCATTGTACAAAACATCTGAAAGGCTGCTGAACCCCAACTATGAACAATAGTAAAATGCCTTAAAAAACACCACCAGTAGTCATTTTGTTTTCCATAAAACAAACAGCTTTGAAACAAACAGTTCACGCCAATTCTGTGAGCAATATACATCAGATGGTCAGTGAATGGCCATGGCTGTAACGTCTGACACTGTCCTAACCAGGTGAGACACGTTTCCAGTTTCCAATGAGTAATTTGTCAAACAATTAGTCTCACCTCACTGAAAACAAATATGTACAGTACCATTATGTTGCACAATCACACCCAATCAGAACATATTTGATGTTTAATAATAAATGTAACAAATTTCCACAACTAATAGAACGCCAAATAAATAGAAAAAGCAACCAACAAAATGTTTTGCTTCTTGTAGCTGGTAAAAACTTCAATAATTTAGGCTTTATTGCATCATATAAGGCTGAGACGTGATGTTACAGGTGGTATGAAAAAGTGATGGGAAATAGCTATCTGTAATAGTTATGTTCTGTTAGTTTTGTTTTCATGGACTTTTAGTTTGTATTCATTAGTTCATTTCGTCAACGCATACACTGAGTTTGGTTGTTTTTTGCCTGTGTAAATAAAGCCTGTTGATCATATTTCATCTTCATCTTGTTCCTGTTTAACCACGCTTTGCCAAGTGTGACACTATCAAATGAGAACCCTTTTTTTTGCTAGAGAAATGCTTTGAAACATACAATTCATTAAACTTGCAAAGCCTGACTTATGCATGTTCATCTTGAAATATTACTAACAATATAAACTAACAATACAACAATATACAATTCTTAAATTTGATTTATAAATATTGCTAACAATTTCACAGCAAAAAGACATGTACAACAACCTGAGGGTGGACATCTGTACAATTATACAAAAAGGCCTTTTATTTGCAAAAAACAAAAAACAAAACAGAATTATCAATCAGATGACAGAAGGTATAGTAGATTGTGTACAACAGGTTTTTCAGCAACATTTTGATCATGCTGATAATTTAGAGGCCTTAGAAATTTGAGTATCAAATATGATACAGTAGAAGCATTATAGGGTAAATGAGTGCAGACATGGCAAAATTTACTTAAAAATGTAAGTTAACTGTTGAAATTCAGCTACATTTATTATTGAATTGAATGCTCTATTGAATGCATAAATATTCTATATCCCTGTAGCCACATCCCCTATAATGGCTGATGATTGTCTGAGACTACGGCCACATTTACATTGCATGGTTCAAGTGACACAATTCCAATTTTTCCCTCCCATGTTGAACAGATTGGATATGACCCATGAACATGTAAAGCAGGAAAAAAAGCACATTCTCAGATCGGTTTCAGGCATCATTCATATGTGGAAATAAATGTATCATTAATAAATATAATAAATGAATAAATGTATCATTGCAAATCGCGCCATTTTTACTTCCTTTTTACTTCTAAGCTTTTCCGGGTCAGTGTGTCTACCTTGGGTTGTTTCGCCAAGTGTACAGTGTAAATGCAGATATCGGATATGGGTCACTTTTAAAAGAAGATGTTAGCTGGTCGTCAATCAAATCTGATATAGTCAACAAATCGGAATTGGGCATCAAGACCTGCAGTGTAATTGCGGACTAATAGTACCCAAAAGGACAGGAAAAGTGCCCAAAAATAAATTTCATAGCGAGTGAGAAAGAGGAAAAGAATGGAAGAGAGGGAGAATGATGTGAAAAAGATCTGAAAAGAAGACAAAAGCAACAATGCCTTGGCTATTCTGTATCACAGTGGAGTTGTGGCAAACAAGCCCATCCATGTGCCAATAAATAAATAACTCCAGCCTGAGGCAGTATCAGTACAAGAGAACTGTGGTGGGAGAAAGAGAGCAAAATAGAAAAAGAAAGAGTGATAGATCTTGCACCTTAGCCAATGCCATAGAGACACAAAATATTATGCAATACCCAGCGGAGCCCACCCTCTGACAGCCCAAACACCAGCACAGCATCAAAAGTGACGCTTACCTTCAATATGAGTAACTACAGCCAACAAGAAACTAATTAGCACTTTTAATTTGCCACACACAGGATTTGATTGCCAATTTCACTAGCATCCATCTCATTTAACTTGGCAGCAATAGTTGGTGTTCACATTGGTGTGAAGTGGCTTATATATTGAGAATCATTTGTTGATAAATTTATACCCGTGGAGGATGCTGTAAAAAAGACAAAACGGTATAAACTGTAAGTTAACATATTTGTACGTTTCCTAACACTTTTCCCCAAAATTACTGGTTGAATCAATGTTGCTGTATCGGACTGGTTGGGAAGGTCAAACAAACAGAATGTTTTGAAACCACCACAGAACATCTGAGAAATCACTCGGGAAAATCAACCTACCAATGGTTAACTTTAGGAGAACGTTTTTAAATGTCGAAAAAAAAAAATAAAAAAAAAATAATGTCTCATGGGGGATAAACAGGGAGGCTCTAGATGTACTGTGTCCCAATGGATGGACTGGTATAAGATATTTTTTCTATGTGTCTGGGGAGTATTAGGCTCCCTTGAGTCAAACATATCACCCTTGCCTTGATGCTTTGCTTTGGAGTATAAACCATTAAGGCGCTACCCAGTAACAGAGAATATTTGACCTTGTAGCAGTAGGAAGAAAAACATTTTTAATTTCTGCCAGAATTGCACCTACTATGACATATTGCACGTCATACTTTCAAACGCTGCCAGATGCCAGAGAACTGTTATTAAAACTGTGAATGCTTTAATGAAGTTCACACTTTCAACTAAGGCATCATTTTGGCTCTTTTGATTCCAGTCTAAGACTTGCGTGTTTTTCTTTTCGCAGAGTAAATGTACTGCTGATGGTAAACACAGCTGTCCCCACAGAATGTCATTTTAACACAAAGTCTAACATGATCACGTGGTCAAAGAACTGAAAACCTTTCATTTAATGTATCCTCTCAGTCACGACCATGTATTTAAGGACCAGTTTTGAGTGAGAAGAGAAATCAGCAAATGAAGACAAAAATATGATCCATAGAGAGCGTTTAGCCTTTTTCATACTTTTTCAAAGTTGACTTTCAACACATAAAAGCAACAAATTTTTCTGAAATTATTAATAAATAAATTCAGATGCATTTAAAGAAAATAAATGTATATTAGCAGATATTTCAGTAGTCAATACTTTCACCCAGTCTATTTTGAAATTGCATTTAATATACCTCATTGTGAACGATTAATCCATTTATCCTTCCAGTGAAAACGACAGATTTCTCTTTAGTGACGAATGCCAGACTTCTCCAATCATTTACTCCAATTAAATCCAACGCCTCCACAATCGACTGTAAGCTTACATACATTTTTGAGCACAACACCCACATCTCAAATTGCAATTAACAACCTATAGATAGAACCAAGTCTCCGCTCTACTTTTGATTTCAGATAATCTGTTACTTGTTACTTCCATTTCAAAGCAACTTTATTGACCAAAACCAACATCGAAGGCCATCTTTAGGGCTGCCCACGACTAAAGATTTTCCTAGACCATTGGTATTTGTTCATTTAAGCCATTAGTAGTCAACTAGTCACACATTTAATTATATTATTTATTTTTATTACTTAAATTATTTACTGGGGGGCTTCAGGGGCATTTTAGGTCTAAAAATAATATTATACTGTAACATTGTTCTGCATAAAAAAATTTAAACGAGCCTTTAAAATATAAATTAAGCTTGCCACAGCACACTGGCAAAAGTAATGATTATAAGGTGAAAACAGCAAGGAAATATTTAAATCATTTATTAAAAAAAGGATTGTTTTCTGAGTCTGTGTCAGCAGCAAAGATGAAAGTTGACAATGCTGACTCATTATCTTTGCAGTTTAGTGGATTCACCTATAGAGAGAAATGCATGTAATGCAGTAAGCGTGGTACTGATTTAGCTTCCACCCTCTGCATGAAGACTTGGATATTAGGGGTGTAATGGTACATGTAATGTCCCGAACCGTCACAGTATGGATGTCAAAGTTCGGTGCATAGAGTCAGATGATGAATACAGTCAGTCAAAGGCGATCCACACTCCAATCCAGAAGGGGGCGCACACGGTTAATGCAATGCTATTTACTAACAGTCACAACAGAAAAAAGAGCAGAAGAAAAGACAATCTATGCACCAATGACCTACCCAAAACAAGGCTGTTTCTCAATACCAAGTATGCCAAGTTCGACTTGGGAGGACGCAAGTTCGGTAATTCTGCAAATGGTACAGCAGCGTCCTTGATAACGTCACTCACCTCACCTTGGCTACTCCGGTTATCTGTATGTATATTTGTATATGCCAGCCTGCCTCATTTCAGTGTCATTTAAAAAAAATCTTAAACATATTAATAGCCACACAAATGTGGTTAGGGCAATGCGTAAATTCACTATCTTCACAGCATATTTATATTTATAATAAAACAAAATATAAAACAACCCTGACTCTCTTCATTTTCATTTTAAAAATATTGTGCATATGTACTCTGATTATCTTCACTGTATGTATATGTATTATAAAATGAAATGACAGAACCCTGTCTCTTTTTATTGAAGGTGCAGTCAATAAGAATGACGCTCATGCGGGTTGCCAGCTTGAGGACATGCAACAGGAACGAGCGCAATTGACAGTGAAAGCCGAGAAGACTTGCCCCATAAGTTGATGGGTTGATTTGTCTGGGTTTTAATATGCTCTCATTCATAGAGATTTTTAGATGGATACCGAGGCTTTTTAGGTTGGGTAGAATCTGCAATCTCTGACCCAGTTTGTTTGCTGGCTTCAATGACTGCAATACCCTGTGTTTCCTGCCAACTGGCATCCCCGGGTGTTGAAATACTATTGGGTGAACTGACAGTGGGCGAGATCACAGACCAAAACAAAACAGACATTCCAACACGGAACGCGCATTTTAAAGTAAAATAACTGGCTATAGAAGTGTTTTTCAGAGAAACGAGTATGTGAACTCAGCATGTTTCCTAAATATCTGCAAACATATGGCATTTGTATGCTTTAGTAGAGTGAAAATGTTACATGCAGCACCTTTAAATGTCAGTTTTAATGATCAATCAATCAAAAAAAAAAAAAAACCTGTACAAAGTACAACTACCTCAGGGGGGGCTAAATGCTGCTAGGTGGAACAAACTGTAATTTGCACTACTGTCTGTTCAAAATAAATGAAAAGAAACCTAGCATTGGGGATTTGTTGCTTTTTTCCTGTTGTACCAAACTCATATCGACCCGTGACCCCAAAACCGAGGTGCGTACCAAACCCCGACTTGTGTGTAGGCCTACTGTTACACCCCTGTTGGATATGCACCTAATAATAGCACATTTAGGTTAACGTTAACATTAGAGCGAGCAGCCATGTAAAGTGGCTAACGTTAGGCTACTACTCACGTTTCAATGTTTGAGGTCAATGAATGATAGGCGAACGTTTGGATTTCCTGCCCGGCATAATTACGCATGGACTAGCTATGTTAACAACCTATCAGTCACAGAGTGCATGACTTCGTCACTTCCTGTGCAGTTATTTTTTTTCTGCGACCAACCAACCAATTAAAATTTAGTTGACTAAGCATCTTATCATCAACTAACGTATTTTATATAACGACCATCTTATATAAAATATTTTTAAGATATTTCGGTAACACTTTATTTTACAGTGTCCTTGTTACATATGTTACATGTACTTACCATAGTAATAACAGTAAATTATGCATAATTACATGAAACTATCTCAACCAAATCCTACCCTAACCCTATAGAAAGTACGTGTAGTATGGAAGTAAAATAATGTCAAATGTTTTTGAAATAAAAAGCCTGTTGAATTGCACTACTTGAAAAAAATAGGCATTGCATTAACCATGCTTGCATTTTAATGCATTGTATTTTTAGGGTTTGCATTTTTATGGGCTGAAATTCAACATGGTTGAATATTTAAGCTGTGAATATTTCAATTAAAAACATTTCAAACACATTTTCATTATTAAAAAATTCAATAATCCATATTCACCTTTCATATTTCACTTCCAAAATATTCAAACTGTTTAAAAATACAACATATAATATTCAACAGGCAATTTTCGGTCCATTTTATTTCGCTTTGCAAATTCGCTTCCACAAATTCAGTGGTTCAAATTCGACAGTAAATTCAACGGAACTGCAGGAAAAGCAGTAGATTACAGAGCATACTCTCCATCTGCTGTTAGTCAACCCCACCAGCAGGTGGTGCAAAAGCGCGTGTTGTTGACGAAGACCAGCAACAGTTAGAACAAGCCATTCATTTATAAAATGAAAATGATTATCTGTGTCAGTATATATGCGGAAAAGATTATAAAGACACAAAAGCTGTGTTTATGTTTCATTCAATAACTTTATTGTTACTTTCCCTGTGTAGCCTACATGTCATCAGCTTTCTCTATATGAACAGGACTATAATCGGTTTCCCTCAATACCTCATCATACTTAAGGATTACCCTTCTGTCGGGACAAAACGCTTAACGTAGCTTTATGGACTAATACAGTGATATAAAAGACCAAACTCGCACCTTATTGGGGATGTAGGCTGTAGGCTACTATATAGGCTACAGGCAAGCAGATGGACTCAGAATATGAACTTAACGCGCAAAGTTTCATGCAGAGCGTTTCGTGATATACTGGTACAAAATCAACAGTTGATCAATTAATACTAACACTATATAGTATACGTGTTTGCATTAGCTTAAACTGGGAAGAGTCATAGCACTTGCATATTGTTGTCCTCCTATTGTTAGTTTTAACTGTAAATCACTTTGGATAAAAGCGTCTGCTAAATAAATGACTGTAGCCTAATAAATGTAAAATTGGCTTGACATTGGACATTCGCACATTTAGGGACAGTCTCCAAAGTTGCATATAACATTGGCATACACGTTTCTAACTTTAATAGCAAACTTAAATTTATTTGAATAAATATCAAAAATCCAAAGGGTGCGCATTATGCCTGACACTACATGAACACTTTACAGTTGGTTTTATGACTGTAAGTCGTTCTATTCAAATGCTATCGAAGTTAGAAACGTGTATACCAAAGTCGTATACACTTTAGAGACGGTCCCTAAATGTGCGAATGTCCAACGTCAAGCCAACTTTATGTCAGTTACTCACTGGGAAATGCTCAGCATTAAGCTTTGCGCGTTATTCTGAGTCCATCTGCTTGCCTGCGAGTTTGGTCTTTTATATCACTGTAATTAGTCCATTAAGCTACGTTAAGCGTTTTATATGTTCAGCAGGGGAATCCTTAAGTATTGAGGGAAACCCTAATAGCTTGCATGCAGCACATCGCCACAATATAAAGTTAAGGCAACTAAACAAAACAACCAAGAGAAATATATGTCAACCTCAAAAATGTAACATTGGATCTGTATATCTGCATCGGGGAATAACATTATAATCTTGTTCACGGTAGAGAAAGATGCATGTAGGCTACACAGGGAAAGTAACCGTGAAGACACTGAATTTAACATAAAACCGCCGTCATAATAATCACAAATACACTTACATTGCTGTTAAATGAGTTTTATGAATGAATGGCTTGCTCTAACTGTTGCTGGTCTTCGTCAACAACACGCGCTTTTGCACCACCTGCTGGTGGGGTTGACTAACAGCAGATGGAGAGTATGCTCGGTAATCTACTGCTTTTCCTGCAGTTCCGTTGAATTTACAGTCGAATTTGAACCACTGAATTTGTGGAAGCGAATTTGCAAAGCGAAATAAAATGGACCGAAAATTGCCTGTTGAATATTATAGGCTGTATTTTTAAACAGTTTGAATATTTTGGAAGTGAAATATGAAAGGTGAATATGGATTATTGAATTTTTAATAATGAAAATGTGTTTGAAATGTTTTTAATTGAAATATTCACAGCTTAAATATTCAACCATGTTGAATTTCAGCCCATAAAAATGCAGGCCCTAAAAATACAATGCATTAAAATGCAAGCATGGTTAATGCAATGCCTATTTTTTTCAAGTAGTGCAGTTCAACAGGCTTTTTTGTTTCAAAAACATTTGACATTATTTTACTTCCATAATGTAGTTGCTTAATATTACTCAGTACTTAAATATATAATTACAATGTAACAATGACACCTTAAAATAAAGTTTAACAGATATTTCTACACATTTAATTATATATATTCAATTTATAGTTTTTTATGACTACTATAAATTTGGCTAATTTAGTGATAGTAAACAAGATTACACAAATTGCTCAATTTAAGTAAACATATTACACAATATTTAGCTAAAACATATAAAAATGAATAAACATACATATATAAATTATACATTGCCTTGATTCAGTTCTAAAATCTGCAGGTGGCCATGTCAGAGACAACACTGATTCTGATATTCTCAAAATGGCCAAATGTTGGCAGATTAATGGTTTGCCATGCGGCATTAGGTTTAAGGATTTGGGAGGTGGGCTCAATCCAAAGTAGCAGTGACCTGAGAACTGTAGAATTACTGAAATCCCAGTCCTCTATTTAGCCTGTAAGCAAAGCACATAACCACAGGCTGCAGCATGGTGAATCTCCCTCCAAAATTATACTACAAGTCATTCTGGATGAACTGTGTTACTACATGGCCTGTTATAATCTGGCATGAAAGCATGTCACAACCACAGCCTTTCTTTAGGTATATTTGCCAAGCAAGGGTTTCAAGTCTTTCAGTCTCACTTACATCTCTGATGAAGGACTCTAGGGTAGCATAGGCGATTGCGATGCCGTCATGCGTGCTGGTGCCTCGACCCAGTTCATCCAGGATGACCAGGGAGCGGGACGTGGCACGAGCCAAAATATCTGATGCTTCCACAAGCTCCTCCATAAAGGTGCTCCTGCCCCTCGAGATGTTGTCAGATGCTCCCATTCTGTCAGAACCAAAACCAGTGGAGCGAAACTTTAGTTTAGCATTAGTTTACTTTGCCATAATTTACTCACCCTCATGTCAACCCAAACCTGTATGGCCTACTTTCTTCTTGTGGAACATTAAGGGAAAAAATTAGTAAAAGGAACAATGTGCCAGTCACTCTTTTCCGTACAATTGTTAGTGGATGAGACTGGAGCTTTCAAGCTTCAAAAAGGACATAAAAAGAAACATAAAAGTATCATTAAAGTGATCCATATGACTCATGTACTATATTCCAAATTGTCTGAAGCTCTACAATAGCTTTGTGTGACGAGCAGGCCAAAATGCAAGTTGTATGAGGCAAAAAAAACATGATTTTTTTTTGACAATATTTGTCTTATTCACTTTTATTATATTAAAAAAAAATTTGGCCAGGTAAAAAAAAAACAAAAAAAAAAAACACCTTTTGAATTACACAGAAGAAATGAAGTCATAAGGTTTGGAACTTAAGGGTGAGTAAATGATACAGTATTTTCAAATTTGGCTGAACTATCCCTTTTTCTCTGACTAAACTATTAGGATTGTCACAATTTTAAATAATTTTAAACTAAAAGCTACTTGTAAGTTACAAATAGCTTTTGAAACTGCGGTGTTGTAATGGTGGTTCTTTGTTCCTCAGCATTTAAGCCACATTACAGAGGCCAGAGTCAGCATTAGGGATGATAAGACCAATTCATATCCACTAATGAGAGACAGATGATTATGAAAAGGACCTACAAATACTCTTAAATAATCTTACTCTTGCAATGCCTGGGAAAGTAATGACTACCAGTGTTCGAGTACAAAAAAAAAAACCCTGGTTGGTGTCAGGATTATGTTCTCTATTTATTGTGTTTGGTTCTGTCATTCTAAGTTGTCCTGGTTTCCATGTCTGTGCCTGTTTGATTCTGTTCAACTGTTGTTAATTAATTAACTCTTTAGCTCCTTTGTTTGTTCTGGATATTTATACTCCCTGTGTTTTCCAGTTCTTGGCCTGATCTCATCTGTGCTTAGTGGTTGTTTTATCTCCGTTTATCTATAATAGGGTTGTGCCTAGGGGTGGGCGATATCTCGATATTTACGATATATCGAGATATTTTTTAAACTCGATATGGATTTTGACATATCGTATATATCGATATATTGTTTATATTTAATCCTGATTTCGCCAATTTGCTTGTTTGCCTTCTCTGTGCTGTGCTCGCGCTCGCCCCCGCCCTCCTCCGCCTCCTTGCTTTTGTTCCCCCTCCCCTCGCGTGTTGTCTCATTCAACCAAGTCCCCCGAGTCCGGTCAGGCACAGGCACATCAATCTTTCCCCGCCCAGCGAGTGCTTGAAGTGCGTCAGAAACAGCGCGCGCGCGATCAGTTGTTGTTGGTAATTTTTTGTGTAGCGCCGCCTCTCGCCGCATTGCTTTTGTTTGAGGGCGCACTCACACTTAAAATGCTCCCCTGTAGAAACGGGCCTGGCAGCTCGCGCAAGGTCTAGACACGGTGAAAGTTTCCTGATTGTGACGGATGGCCGAATTTACATGACACATTATAAATTAGCATTAGCCTAAGTTACCTATTCTGCTATATACAGTGTCAAAAAGAAGAGAAGAGAATAAAGGTGGATAAAGACAGAGGTAAAGTGATGTAATGAATGAACAGTTTATCTAATTGCATAGTAGTAAGATACTGTAATTTAATGGCAGTTATTTTTACCTTAAACTTTATGCTAGCAGTTGTTCTGAGTTCCCCAGAGGCCCCAGACAGTGTGATTTTGTAACAATCATGTCAATTTTTAGATGCATTTTTATCACTTTTTTTAAAATTAATGTTTTACTCTACAGTTGTGCAGTTTTGGGGGATATATGGCATTTTTGTTTTATTTATTTGCCAAAATTAGTAATGATATTTCTATACAGGTTTATTAAAAATAGTGCAATATGTATTATTTCTTCCTTTATTTTACAGTTAAATTAATATTTTTGTATACAGGGATTTTTTTTTTTTTTAAATGTCGCAGAAACACTTTGTTCCTACATGAACTGCCTACCTATTTGCACGTCAATAAAAAAAGACTTTGTGGTATTTGGCATATTTGTTTTTGCAGTAGTTTTTGGGGGGTTATTTTTCCTGTAAAGATATCGAGATATATATCGTATATCGAGATATAGCAAAATATATCGAGATATATTTTTTGCTCCATATCGCCCAGCCCTAGTTGTGCCGATGGACGATGATGGCTGACCGACATCACGATGGAGACCCACCATCGTGATGCCACGCCCCCCACCCTGTCAGACCAGCCCAGTCTCACGGCAGTTCGTGTTCGTGTGTACCTATGGTGTGTACGGTGTGTACACTAGTGGTTGGGAACCTATGGCTCGCGAGCTACACCTGGCTCTTAGGCAAAAATCATGTGGCTCGCAAGGTCTCTCACCCTTAACCAACAAACGATAAAAAAATTAAGACGTGTGTGTTCAGTGCTGTTCGCGAATGTCACGAGTCACCACAGCAATCAACTAACCGCTTACGTTTCTGTGGTAACCTAACAGTTACAGCTCCTGCCCTGGGATTCAAGCAGCTGCTGCTTGTTTAAGTGATGGCGAAAATCATTTTAGAACAGCAGCAAAAATGTAAAAGTAGGCTATATCAACTTTAATATATCCTTTTATTGAAACGGGTGCTTTGCTGTGCAAAGAGACATTTCGAAACATTTCACCCGCTAGCCGCTGGTACTTTCACTTTTACAGCAGAGACCCTTTATATCCTATAAATGTGTCGTATAGGGCTTGGGCGTCGTGACGTCATACTTGGCGTGGCGGCCATGTTGATGGCCTCGCGAATGTAAACATACAGCAAGTCGAACGAGGAGAAGCAGAGTTGGGAGAAAGAAAAGAGATATTAAAGTCCCGAAAATGATGTGGAATTTACGGGGATACGTTAAATAGGGAAGCCAGGGACCAGTAACGTTATGTGGACAAAATCGGCAAAAAAGTGTAGTTAGTAGCGGTCAACCCTCCCGTTTTTTCCGGGTTTCTCACGCATTTGAGCTCTTTTCCCGCTGTCTTCCCGTTTTAGTATTTTCCTATAAAATATCCCGAAAAATGAAAATTTCAACATTCATCTTTCTGTTGCTATCCCTCTGCTGAAAGCAAAAATTCGCACTACAAAACTGCAGCATTAACTAAGCGAGTTGTGAAGCTAGGTCTAACGTGACTTTGCCTACAGCTTGGCATGAAATCGTGCTCTCACAACAACCACGCTGTTATCTTAAAAAGGCCAATATCACGCTAAGGTTGCCTTCAAGTAAGCAAAACGATGCTTTGAAAACATCTGTTTCGCTGGAAGGGCAAGGGGGTAGCAACAGGACAACAGTACAGAGACTGACAGGTCCGATGGAAGGGCTAACATTAAAGGGGTGATGAACTGAGAAATCAAAATTTCCTTGAGCTTTTGACATATAAGAGATCATCATACTATAATAATATCCTGTAAGTTTCAGAACTGAAAACTACCTTGTTAGTCCAATAAAAGCTTTTATAGACATCAGGCTCAGCAAACGACTCGTTTTTCAAAGTGGGGAACTATGACGTTAAAGAGGATAAAACACCGCCTCCACAAAAGAAGATCAACGCCTACTTCAACACGGCCTGTTTAGCCCCGCCCACCAATTCGCCCAAACATGCTAAATAACATAGGACGACATGATGATTGCTTACCGGATCGAGCTACTTCCAAGCAATAAACATGCTGTTTACTAAATATTGTGCAGTGCCTGTTTGTGGAAGAAGACAGTCATAAGCTTCCTTCGGATTCCAGCATGGTTAAACTTTATTAAATCAGTCAATCACAATTTCCCGACACGGATCTGCCAGCAACATGTAAGTAACCATGTGTACTCTAATGCCTGATCTGCGATCAGTGGTTTCTGTGTAATTATTCAAGTTCAGATTCTCTTAAAATCGTTCAATACTGTTTATGCATCAGTGACTAAACGATCAACTTCACATAATTTCTCGTAGTATTATGAAAATAATCCTTTTTAAACTGTTATTAAATTATATACAGAAAGCGATCAAAGAACGATCCCTTTCCATTCGCCCAAGCTGTCAATCAAACAGCACAGCGCGAGCCGCGAGAGCTTATCTGGACACTTACCAAACTCGTGATGAAATAATGACACTGTTACACTACACAACGAAGCTCTTACTGTGTATTCACATCGTGTTTGCATTGTGATTTGGTGTAAGCATTTGTGAGAGTGCAGAAATTGCGTTGCAATGATAAGATCTTTATTCACGCGATCAACAGACTGTCTGTCATCTGCTCAGTCAAATCTCATCATGCTGCAACCTTTCATGTGATGGAATAGATTTAAATATAATGCTTTAAACGATACTTTTCACGATTTGTTAATTTCGATAGCTGTAATAGTAAAAACGTAGTAAAAGTTTTCGAGAGAGTTCATGTAATACTAGCTATTTCATATGCAAGCATGTCAGCCAATCACAGCAGTGGGCGATTGCACTGCAGTCTCACAGCAGACACGCCCCTTAAAACGGAGCGTTCAAATCTGAGCCTGAAATCAGGCTTGGAAAAATGGCTTTTATTTATAAATTATGACAATTTTTGATGTAAAAATCATACTAACATTATAAGGGCACCCCAGGAAACATTATAAAATAATAAAACAATCCAGTTCATGACCCCTTTAATGTTATGAGAGTAAGGTATTAAAATACGGGATATTTTACAGGAAAATTTGTCCACATACTGGTCCCTGGTTTCCCTATTTAACGTATCCCGGTAAACTCCACATCCTTTTCGGGATTTTAACATCTTTTTTCTTTCTTTTCTTCTCCCAACTCTGCTTCTCGTTCGACTTGCTGTATGTTTACATTCGCGAGGCCATCAACATGGCCGCCACGCCAAGTATGACGTCACGACGCCCAAGCCCTATTGTTGATAATTCGCGCAGATTTCAGTTGACGATTCTGTTTAAAGTTATTAATAACAAAACATGAATGAATGAGAAAGAAAAGAGCAGGATGTGCTTTATATTGAAGAGAAATATTAAAAGCGTGATAAGTCGCGAAAGAACTGAATTCTACTGACAGGATGCTGTGCGTGCGCTCCGAGCGCAACACGGACAAGCATAGCAGCCTTTGTCTTCGGTTGCGCGCCTAAACGGCCAAATAAACATAGAAATATTTCAAAATGTCAAGCCGAGTATTCCCGTAAACACAGTAGATGTTTGTAGCTACTATGTGCATTCTCTCTCTCTCTCTCTTTTCATGATGGTCAGCACGATTCCGTAGCCCCCGCCCCCCAGTTGTTTTACTGTAAACATCGTCAACTGCCAATTTAGGGGACATCACCCAACCCTAATCTATAACATCTCTAATAAAGTGAAATATTTCACTCAAAAGGTGAAAGAATATCACACATGCAATTTTCCAACGTTGCACAAGAGTTATGCCGGTGAAGGAGTCCCAAACCAGTGTTAATTATACATTATTAAAATGAAAGCAAAAACTGACTGAGCTTTTGGCATCTGACGCTGCACAGCGCCAAAGTCAAGGAAAGTCTGTTCACTGGGCAGCCATATTTGCAACGCCAGCTATTTCAGGGCATCCCAGACCAAATCCTATCTATTTGAATGGAAGAATCCTGAAATCTCAAAAACTGCTTGCCGAAATCACAATTAAATAACATTTCAAATCAGCAACAAAATCTGACATAAACTGTCTCATAAACGTTGTTTCTTATACTCAAATAGCATAAAAAACCCCGTATTTTTCAGGCTAAACCAGCCAATGTGCATGAACAGTCCTAAGCGTGAGTCTCAGGTTTCAATGGGATCCAGAGCTTCTAACAGCAGTTGCAGTGATGCAATGACTTTAGCAATCAGCGATTGGCTCTTTTACTTGGAAGCGTGTTGCAGTTTCTCCCATTCATCAGTAATAGGAGTGAACCATCTTTCTATATCTATAGTCTTTGACTGAGAATTAATTCTACCTCAATGCTGATAATGGTATATCAACTATCTCTATTTATTGGCTTAATATTTCTCTTATGGACCATACATTAATGATAGTGAAAAAATCTATTTGTATTGACAATAATCAATATTTCTTGTTCAATGTGAGCCCTTGAAATCAGGTAGGCGCTATAGAATCCCTCTAGCGAATAAATATGTGTTTAAGAGTTGTTTTGTTTTGTTCTTGTTTTTCTTACCACTGCCTGTATAGTTATTTTATATGCTGGTGAGCCAAAGACAATTTTCCACCTTGGTGGACAATAAAGACATACAATACAATACAAACAAGTTTAGATTTTTTAAAGTTGGTGTTTGAAGCTGCTTTTGATTTTCATTGATGACTGATTATTGTGCACTGTTCGGACCTAAACGCTGTTATTAGGCATATATAATTTAAATAATAATATTAGTAGTATTAATATTAATTTGTAATTGTAGTGTTATTAGTGTCATTAAAATATTTTGTTATTCTGCTATGGAAACAAAACAAAAATGCTTACGAACAACAATGCCGTTTTCGCCTTGGCTCAAACGGCAACTGTATAAGAACGATGAGTCTCATTTTTAACAAGCACTCTTGACAATTTGCGAACAGATCACCTTGCAATTCAATTTTGATATGGGATGTAGTTTTGTAGTCCGTTTTAAGAGTCCTCAATCCACGTATCGGTGTCGCATGTGTGATGTCGTAATGAAATTAGGGAAGGCAAATGAATTGTAGTTCCTAATATTCATTTGATAATAATACTAGCCTGATAATAACAGCAACAACAAAATAATAATAATTTAATACATTAATGGGAAAATGAGCCAATTATCATCTTGATATCGTCTAGGCATCAGCCATCGGCAATATCTCTGACAATCGTCGATAGAGAAAACTATTGTCTATCGGCACAAGTACAACCCTAATACAAAGACTCACTAATTCAGATCAATGCAACAACATTACACAAAATATGAATCAATTAATGTGCCGCCATTTTAGGTAATGTACATAGATCCCCAGATCGCAGAATTTGATCACAGCTAATCTGAAAATCCTTCCCATTATCCTGATGGGGGCTTCATCCTACTTTTTTTTTTTTTTTTTAGCTGGACAAATCGTGCAGCTCTTGGCTACGACTGAGAGAGAACACAGATGGTATCTGTAGTCTGCTTTGCTGTGAGCCACAGCAATGAAATGCCACTTTCATTCTATTTGTTTCTTTTATATTTGTCTCTGTTTTCTTGTATTTTAACATCCAAACATTTTGACTACATGCATTTCATTTTCATGTTTTGAAAACAGCACTACGAAACTCAAAAAAGATTTAGATGTTTTAGATAACTTTTTTCTTTATTACAAAAGATTTACCTTTAAAAGGTTACATTTAAGGCTTCATTTTTACTTTATTTTTTTGCATTGCACTTAATTTTCAGTTTCCATCGCAACCAAAAAAAGAGAAGGAATAGAGCTTCCAAACCTTAAGTGCCTCTTAATAAAAGTGTTCCATCAGTGGGGGAAAAAAAGACTGTCCTATCAAGGACTCGCACAGGCGCTCAGGACTATGTAGACTTTTGCAAATATCATCCGTCATCATGGGTGTATTATTACAAATATGACGATATTCTGCTTCTGCGCCTGAATAGTTGACACACAATGCTTTAATGATTGCAAAAAATCAATCAATGGATAAATAATAATTGGGAGAATTTTGACAACTTTAACCTTAAACATTTAACTTTAAATCATTAAAAAAAAAAAAAAAAAAAAAACTTCACAGTAAAGTCATCATTGTTGGTTAGATTGTTAAAGCTACACTGTGTAGGATTTTCTCCCATCTAGTGGTGAAATTGTTTATAACTACCAACTGATTATTACTTTCTAGCCCCTCCCATTCGAGGGCGTTTTAACTCCTATGGTGGCCGTATTAATTCAAATCTGCCGGCAGTCGCGAGTAATCTCCCCCTCGCATTCGTCACAGTGCCACTGAGTGTAAAAACGTGAAAGGCGAAGCTTGAATTTCCAGGTATGTCCCTCTTTGGCTAATGTATTTTCAAGATGGAGGCGCAACATGGCTGCCGCCATTCGAGCGACTCGCTCGTATGTATTCTAAATGGCAGATTCTACGCTTACGAGAATACTTGATTAGTTGGTAGAAGTAATTACACATTAATGAGCACATATCATTTTGAAAGAACAAAGTGTTTTTTGCTAAGAATCAACTTAAAAATTACACAGTGTAGCTTTAAATATTTATATTTAAATAAAAAAATCTTTAATTTAAAAATTTAACTCAGCAAGTAAATATAAGTAAAGCAAATTAGTATTTTTATAAAGATTTATTATAGTTTATAATTATTTAAATGTACACTACGTAACTTTTTTTTCTTTTCATCAATCCTTCTTCCAAAATGTGTCTTACCCTGATATGGTAAGCCTTATAAGCATTTATATTTTAGACCTGTTGGGGTGGTTTTTGCGGGAAATTGCTTACATTCGTCATTCGCCTGCATGTCTGTAAATAGTCATATCTGTAATATAGAGAAAAGTTGCTCTGGCTACTTTGACGTGTGTATGGTGTGGGAGAGGCATAGGTTAGATGTCACAACGAGCAAGAAGAGTTGACATGGAGCATCTCAATCTCAAACCTCCATGGAATCAATCGGTTTAAAAAATAAATTAACATGTCTATGAATTATAATATAGCTACAGTAACATCTTCAGCTAAACTATATATCTCTTCAGCCTAGTAGTGAATGTCTTATGAGCATTAGGATAATCTCTCTCTCTTTGGCTAGAATATCATTTATAAAAAAACAAAAAAAAAACAACAACAACATTTGACCATATCAGACTGGCAATCGTCATAACCTTTGTAACGTCATTAATTGAAAAATATCAGTGTTTTTAATTAGTCAAAACAATAGCATAAAACATTGCACTTACATGCTCAGATGACATTTTTGGATTTCCATGTGCAGCGATCCATATTCATCCGCAGTCACGCAGAGCCGAAGCACAACCAAAACAATGTTCTTCAAATGCATGCAGTTTTGTTTTTTAACAGCTAGAGCGCCAAAAGTTACATAGCCTACCTTTAGTTTTTATCATAAATAATCTACTTAAAGTTAGTAAATGTACAACTGACTTGCACTTAGATTGTTCGCCATTAAAAATCTACCTACAATGACAACATGTTAACATTGGAATTGAATTGTGATGGATCTTCTTTCTTGTGTTGATATGCATGCATTTTATTTTTTTAAATCAACATAAATATTTTAGGTTAAAACTTTCATGAATGCATAAAGGAAAGTGCATCTATTATATCCTGAAACTATTCACCATTTCAAGTTGTTCACCATTTTAAAAACCCTTTTTGCCTTCACTTATAAATTTGTAATTACTTTGCAGGGTGACAAATTAAAACTTTATGGAATATTTAAAAAAACAAAATACTTTATAGTCTCTTCAATGTATTTAATTTTCAAAAGAATTGAAAAATGGCACGTAAAACTGTTTTAAATGGAGTGCCATGTCACATCACATGACGTGTACTTTCCAAAGGGATTTCATGTCAACTACCCAACAATAGTTTTAGAGTGCGTCATAAATCTTGAAAATGAAAAGCCAAAATCCAGTCAAAGCAGCTGCAGGGGCTTTTGTGAAACTTTGACAGCACTGAGGATGTAAACTCTTCTCCAACATTCTACAGTCCCATTACGCAAATGCAATAACCACTCAATGTTTCCGCTTCACCAGAGTGCAGTATAGGCCACTGAACCTTTCAGACTTAATTGGGCGCTGTTTGAACCTGATTTTTGACCTGTTAATTGGAACAAACCAACACAACTCTGGGGAGCGAAGGCAATTATCTTCTGACGTGAACAGCGCCAGGACTGGGTTAATTAACGAGGCAGTACTTCACTGTTAGCGGTATGACTTGGACTGACAAGACCGTGTCAAAAAACACTCTACATCACATCCCCTTCCTGCTGAACAGTCTCACAGCAATGCTTAAATAACTTTAGGTGTACAGCAAAACTATTTTCATTGCAAAACTAATTAACTCAGTCAATGTATATTATATACATCAACACATACACTGCTGGCTGATAAGAACTTTTCAAAATACTCAATAAATGAATTAATTCTACATCATTATTGGCCTTACGTGAAAAAGGCTCAAATCTGTGATAGATCTCATGGCACTTGCCCGGCAAAAAGGGAGAAAGGCGGCACAAGTCACATCTGAGTCTAATTAGTGAACCGCTGTGGATGTTGTTTTATGTTGGTAGTCTAATGACTAGCACAGTCAGCAGAAATCAACCAACCCCTACAACAGTAAACAATGTTAATAAATCACATCAAAATGAAAGACAAAACAAGTAAAGAGGGGCTGGAAGTTCACTGAGGTTACTGAGAAATGAAGGCAAGACATGTTTAGTTAACATACTTGACAAGAATCTAGATATTTCATTTGAATTTATGAGGGAGGTAAAACCCCGTCGAATAAATTTATGTGACAGTGAACCTTAAAAGGACCAAATGAAACAGGCAGGCCACTTTTTATGTTCTCAGAACACATTAACGGCAACAGCAGATTGCACTGACACTCATAAGAAATATCCAAAGGGATCAGTTGGCTTAACTTAAAAAAGTGAGGAAACCCGTTGCCTTAACATTAAAGCTGCATTCCGTAACTTTTTTGGGTTAAAAATGATCCAAAATAAATTCTTGAGCAAGTACATAACCAGCCAGTGTTCAAAACTATCTGCTTGCCTTAGCTCCATTCAAAACGGTAAGCTTGTAATAATGTTTTTGATTCCAGTGGCACGGGTGGATTTCCGTGGGAAATTTGAGCATGTCATTGCGTCATTACGTCACATCTGTACACATAAAGAAGGTCTCGACTAGTAGGCCATGTTGCGTGTGAGGATGTTGGAGGTGGAGATTTATAGCCTTTTCTCACAGCACTTGATATAATTAAACTTATCAACTTGATGGCGGATCCAGAAAGGTTCAAACGACAATCACCAGTGACAACTGGAGATTCACCCGTTGTAAAATGCATAAGACTTCATTCGGACTTCCGATTGGCTACAGAAAAAAAGAGACTGCAACCTGGCCCATGCGAAAACAAGGATAATATCAGAAGGGCATTAAATGTAGTCACGCAATGCTGATGTTGTTAACATTAACAATTTGAGAACAAAGTATAATTTGCACGGTTTGACGTGATATAAGCGATCGTTAGATTGAATCAGCGCGATTTACTGCAATGCTTTTTTCCCCTTAGTTGGTCAGAACAAAAGTGGATGTTACTTGTTTAGATGACATTTTCCGGTGGAATTTCTTATGTTGGTCATACTTCCAAAAAATAGAATCTGTGATTCCGACTGACAGTATCCACACCAGCGCGGCTCTTATTTATTATATCTATGTGACTGACAACCACACATTCTCCTCAAAACATTGGATTCATCCGCGCTGTGCCGTGCCGAGGCACAACCCACGTAAAGTTGATAATTCCGCCAATAATTGATATTGCAGATTTCGAACAGAGATGGCGACAAAGAGGAAAAACTACAGACTGCAGCTTTAAGTAAATAAACATCATGTAACTGAAAAAATTAAGTTCACTTGGTATTGATATCAAATATCTGTTATGATTTTGTTTTTTTTCTCACAAAAAAGAGAAATTGTTCTACTAAATGACTCTGAAGATTTAAGCCAAACAAAATGAATGTATAAATAAATAAATAAATAAATAAATAAATAATAATAATAATAATAATAATAATAGGAATGTTGACTAAACTTAAAATTAGCCTTTACAAAAAAAAAAAAAAAAAAATATATATATATATAATATAACAATTATGACATTGTAAAATTTGCAACGCAAATTGGTCTTCTTTCCTGTGTCCATTTGCTAGACTTGTAGTCAAGACCGCCTAAACTGAGACCAAGACAAGACCAAGACCAAGACAGACCAAGTCAAGACCAAGACCAAGACCAAGTCGAGACCGGAGGGAAAAAAAAACAGACTAGTGTTGAAGCTATAACTTGTATGAATTCAAGAACAGCAGCATACTAGGGTTCAGCCGCAGTTCAGGCTACATTCAATACATATTAGATGGTATTACTTCAACTACACAGGCAGAACAATACAGAGACAGACCATGTCATGTGTGTGACTGTGAGCTCACTGTAAATGTTTTTGCAGACTGGGTGAGATCAACTATGTGTAGCAATTGCATGACGGCTGCTACTGCACTATTAGAGGATTGAGACTCCCTTAACTTTTGTGTACCGTTGAGGACTGACATGACTGGTACTGACTGGTTCATCTGACAAAACATCAAACACCTCCAACACCATCTTGCTCCTCCAACAACTGTCTAAAGAATGAGAAATATGTAACCAATTGAAATTATACTTAATGTGTAGATGAAATCGTAACATCAAATTAAAGATACACAATTATAAACCTGGATTAGGCCTAATGTTTAGTCAACACAACGGAGATATGCAGATGATATTTAAAAGACCATTTATTTAGTCTAACACCACCATCTTAAATACAATACTGTAATCAAACATCAAACAACACACACACACACACACACACACACACACACACACACACACACACACACACACACACACACACACACACACACACACACACACACACACACACACACACACACACACACACACACACACACTTGGCGGTGCGCTCAAAGTCATCTGTCAGTTGTGCAGTTACCCAAAATCTCCTGAATTAAGTTAAAACCCATCATGGCACTGATATGTGTTTTTTAAATCAAGTGATCAAAGTGCTCGTTGCCGCTACGATCAGTGGCGCGGATAAAGTGTTTTCTTGTGTGGCTCGCGCACACGCCGCACTGTCTTCACTCGGACGCGCGCTTCAATCCGTTGCGGATACTCTCTATTCGTTCTGGTGAAATCACAAAACATAATGCACACAAACGTGTCCCTGCTTGATATACAACCACTGATGAACATAATCGGTTTTGATGAGAAAAAAAAACTATACGAGAAAAAAAAAAAAACTATACGAGTACGGATTAGAACCCAGAACCTCTGACACGGTTGGCGAAAGTTCTGCCACTGGACCATTAAGGTATACATTGTTCAAATAGGCGAAACGAGTCACACGAAAATTCTCAGCACTGACAATATATTAGGCTACATCTCATTAAACGGCGAGACCCAGACAAGACCGAGAGGTCCGAGACCAAGACAAGACCGAGACCAAAGACCGTCAAGGCCGTGACAAGACCGAGACCACGTAAAAGTGGTCTCGAGACATACATCACTACCATTTGCATACTGAATTGGGATACGTCTCTTTTTACATACATTCAATGTATTACACAGCAACACTGTATCTGAGTTTAAAAAACAAATGCATTCATTCTCATTTTTGTTGCCTCAAAAGCAGAGGTTTTTTTATTCTGGAAATCCAGTATAACTCCGCTCCTCAAAAATCTAGCAGATGTGGCATAAAGTCTGAATAGGTTTTGACTCCTGCCTCTGTAATCTGCGGTTGCCGGGGTTTTGTGAAAAGACTAGCGGGCATGGTTTCACCCCGCTCAATTCTGGACCATTCAAGCACAAACTCCAAAGTCTGCTCAGCCTCTGAGGTGTTGTCATGGTCACTAAAGTTCAGCTTCATACCGTCATACATTACTTCCTCTCTAATGGCCAGAAAACAAAAGAAACAATATCTCAGATTTTTCCATAGGTTTAAGCAGATGGATGTGACCCTGTTCTTTTGGAAAAAGACCCATCTACATTTCTCAGTTAATACCCTATTGTGGCAGATGGGGGAGATTTCATAAATCTCCTATGAAAGTATCTTTGTTCTTTGGGAAAGAAAGTGGAAAAAACTGCAATAAAGATGATAGAGAATAAAAGATCAGGACATTTCTTTTCATAAGAAGATAGTATGCCATTAAAAGCTCTCAGATGCATTTTGTGACAACCAGAGGAAATTATATGCATTATACTCCATGTAAGGTCTGTCACATCTACAATAATCTCTTCTCAATTGTTGATAGGCCACAGAGAAGGAGGTGGTGTTTGAAAGGTGGAAGTTACCTGACATATATGCCGTCTACAATGCCCACTGACGCCTCTCTGGCAGGAACAAAAGATCCCAGCTGTGCCATGATGGTCACCAGGGCAACCTGTCGGATGTAGGAGCTCTTGCCACCCATGTTGGGCCCAGTGATGATCATGACTCGCTTCCCAACCCCCTGAAGACAGCAACGGTAATCAGATGAATATTTGTGCAAGATTACATTAAAGATTCTCAAGGAAGTGACTGATATGTGGCTGATTGCTTGAGTGTCAGAGCTTTAGAGAGATGGAGCACAAAGGTCATCTCAATCATCTGGAGTGAAAACACTGAGAAGACAAAGCACATTACGAAACCGTACGACCAGCGAAAATCTATTTATAAAGGAATATAAAAAAGGTCAGAGACAAGAGAATAGATGCACTACGGTTCAAAAGTTTGGGGTCAGTATATAATTTTTTTTTAAAGAATTTAATACTTTATTCAGCAGGAATGGATTAAATTGATCAAAAGTGACAGTAAAGGCATTTATAATGTTATAAAAGATTCCTATTTCATATAAATGGTGTTCTTTTGAAGTTTATATTCATCAAAGAATACTGAAAAAAATGTTTTATGGTTTACAAAGTAATAATGATATAATATAATACAATATAAGTATATATTAATATATATTATACAATATATATTATATCAAATGCATATTATAAGTGACTCAAACTCACAATGCTTTCAGATGGAGCAGCGTTTACAGAGCCGTACATCAATGACAAGCTGCGCATAAAAAAATAAAAATAAATCGCAGCATTTGCGATTTCAAAATCGCAATAAGCCAAATTGGTTTAAGTGCAATTACATGGAAATTGCGATAAATTGTGCAGCCCTAGTCCGTACATACATTTTTTTTTAATTTTGTGGCAAAAAACACAGAAATAATTTGGCATTTTTATCCTATTGTTTACTATATTTATTTGCTTGGTCAGTGTTGATGTTCTTTTGCTGTTGTTGGCTGTAAGGACCTTTGAAATAACTGAAATCATTTGGCGAAGTGACATAGAACTGTAATGTGGTCAAGATCTGTCTGGAACTACGAAACAAAACGAAGCTAAATATATAATGTAATATAATATATACGAAAAACTGTTACTTGAGCACTAAATCAGCACTTTAGAAAGATTTCTGAGCGATTTCATGTGACACTGTGACATTCCTGTTACAGGAATAAAATTTAATTAATATTAAATTTAAAAAAATATATATGTTAATGTGATGAACTACAACTATACATGTGGTTACTTTGCTAGGACACCTGTGTAAAACTAAAGAGGAACTGACATCACATATACACTAAAAATCACCTTGACATCAGTTGATTAAAAGTCATAGCTCTAACATAATTTGTTTGCAGATGCCACTTGGTTATAGTTTTCAATTACATTTTTATAAGTGCCCAAATTTTGAGAGACAATTAATGTCTGTTGAAGGGTTTTAAGAAAAATGTCTTGAGTGAATGGACATATGACAAGTAATGTGAAGAAAAGTACGGTATCCCAGTAAGACGGCTTCATTATTAAAGCCTGACTCACACTTTGAATGGAAACCCAATGATTAGGTGGGTGGAAAGTGAGAGAGAGAGAGAGAGAGAGCAAGAAGTGACCAAGGTATTAAAAACATATGCTAATCGGCATGGCAGAGTGGGTGGCTGATACAAAAGGTTTGGCTGCTGGTTCAATTGGATTTTCTTACAGGTGAGATAAAAATGATTACCCTGCAGTGAAAGACAACCACACAGACCTTTGGCTTGAACACAGATTTCCCTCACCTTTATTTTAAAGTCGGAATTAAATGCCAGGATGATAATCAAGTTTTTATAAAATCTCTAAGATCTAAAGGCCCCCAAAGGCATTATATGAAAAGGAGTAGTTAATGAGAATGTGGAAGAAGATAGTAATATAGCTCATGAATATGGATCTAAGGTGAAGCATGCAATCTCCGCACCACTAGTGGCATGAAACAATTAAAGAGTAAATGATTATTTTAAGTTGGGCTGTTTCAATAAATCAGTTTATCCAGTTCAAAAAACCAATGTGAATAAACCAGACTGATGAGGGTGAAGAACCAGACTTCTTGCTGGACAGAAAGATGTACCAGTGAATAACAAGTAATTTAAATGAATACAAGTGAATTTAATCACCACAACATCATAGGGCTGGGCGATATATCGATATAAAAAATATATCGATATATTTTTAAATGCGATATGAAATTAGACCATATCGCATATATCGATATAGTTCAAATTTGCGCTCCGCTCCTCCTTTTCCACTCTGCGTGCGTGTTTAGAGCATGTTATGTTATGAGAGGCGAATCATGACTACTTCAGAAAACCCAGCACAATAGGAACTACCAGGCAGTGACATAAGTGTACGCTGAAATAAAGTCTTTCACCTCAGAAAAGCGGATTTTCTTGTCCTGTCAGCCGTTATCCTGTTCTCGTAGCGCACACTCAATTGCACGCGCAAATGCGGCGGCGCGCGCTGTGTATCGCCTCACTGATCAAGTGCAAAAGAAACTACGAGCATGCAACGCCGTTACGTTGTAAATTACACGAAATAAAAGTAATGCAGGTATGATTTTCATTCTATTCACCAGGAGCAGTTTCCATGTTTCATTAACAGTTCTTGTTAGTATTGTGTATTCACCATGGTAACTGTCGTTTCCATATTAACCCCAAAATGCCACTATTTTTCTTTGTGTTATTTTTTATATTTTTAAATGACTGTAGTGGCTCATACCAACATTGCATTAACAAAAACTAGTTTGGGACTGCTATTTAATAGCTTTAGCATAGGCCTAATGTTTATTTATTAGTACTAGTCTTTACTATTAGTAATATTCTTACAATTCATGTTAAGTAAAGGGGAAAAGTATATATATATATATATATATATATACAGTATATATGTATATATATATAGGCAAATTATAACATGTTTACACAAAATTTGTTTATATATATTCAATGTAATTATTATGATTTTTGTCATAATCGTGCAGCCCTAAGGTGAAGAAACCTGTTTATTATTTATTCATTTGATTTTGCAACTGTTCACTGAAATAGCTGGTTTCAATAAAACTACTTTTAACATGTCATATTTGGCTTTGACTTTGACTGAACATTTGCTCTCACTTTGCGGAAAAAATATCGGGATATATATCGTATATCGATATTCAGCCTAAATATATCGGGATATGACTTTTGGTCCATATCGCCCAGCCCTACAACATCATATTGTACAGTATGAAAAACTGATATTTATTTTGAGATTTAAGGCCCGTTCACACCAAGAACGATATTGTGAACAAATTTGCTGTTATAAAAGATAATAACGAGAACTATATTAGCGTCCACACCGGCGGACGATATCGTTCTGTTTATTCAAAGTGCGCACTGCAGTTTTATGGTCTGCTGCTTTAAAAGCTCAAGCTCTTTAAAGCTGGAAGGATTCTGATTGGCTGTCAATGTTATCATCGTCCATCAGCAGAAAGAAAATAGCTCTGAAAGTGATTCCAACAATATAATTTCTCTGTGCCGTTATCGTTATAGCTGTGGAGTGAACTTTGCCATTCAGAAAGAACGATTTTTAGAACTATATCTTTATCGTTCTTGGTGTGAACGGGCCTTTATTAGTGTTATTAATGATTAAAAGAGTTTAAATGATAAAAAAAAAAAAAAAAATTATATGCAATGGATGTTTTCACCTCTAAATGAGCGTCATTGGGGACGTATTGATCCTGATCTCCCATCAGCGAGGTGATGACCGGATGCTTGCCAGCCTTAATCAAAATCTGACTTTTATCTTCAAGAACCTCAGGCCTATGTTCAGGACATGCAAAAAAAGATGCATTAAACACAAAAAAAACCCAGTACTTACACTTAGATAAGCTGACAAAAAAATAAAAGCCAACATAAAGTTTTGCGCACACCGTTTTGGCAGGTCACCTTACATATAAGAGTTGGAATTTATGGTATCAGCTCAACACACTTTTGAAAAGTCCAGAGGGAGAGGATAAGCTCTGGTGCTCTGCAGAACAGGCGGGAGGGGGAGGCGGTAAGGAGCAGAGGGGGAGTAGTTGGCGGAAACCTCTGCTTTCAAAGTCAAATCCACTCCCCCACACAGACTGTCAGAGGGATATGGAGTGGGCTCTATACTGCATGGGGGTGGGATTCATCCCACTGTTGGACTCAATTCGGGCCAGGGAGAGACGGAGATGTGGGGGCTCCTGGGTCCCCTTACTCTCGTTCATCTATGAAAGCTTATGTAAGATGCTTTATGCGCATCTCACGAAACACAAAAAAGAAATAGAGCTTCTTTGTAGATGCTCGGAAATTATTGATTTCATTGCACTATGTGGTGTGCCAAAAAAAAGATTAAAAATCTGGGAAAGTCCCCACAATCGCTCCCAGAACTACACGTATCTGACTTTTGAATGTTCAAAAAGAATAGAAGACTTGGAAAAAAAGCTTATTAAATTCGGCGACATGGGTAATGTATGAGGGAATATACGTGCTTGGGTGATTAGGTTTGAAATGAGAGATGACAGGAAGTCAGCAGAGAATACGGGAATAAAAAGCCAACTTCATTACCACACCTGCAGTAATTATTTTCTTTAGCAACCTGGGCCAATGAGAAGAGGCAGTCCATGGTTGCTAGGTGACACACTGCTTTCCTCAGGATGTAGTAATGGTCCCCAAATAGCCTAGATGGCAAAAAAAAAGAGAGAAGGCTATTGAGAAAGAGAGAACAAGCACTGTTGGGTCAGAAAGTGAAAGAAGACAAAACACATTTTACATGATTAAATTACTCCTGCAGTTTCTGATCTGAAACAAAACGCTGGAAGCATCTCAGCCAATCAACAGGGCTGCTATAAAAAGGATTTTTGTCATTTCACAAGTTACGTACTGAAGGAAACTGATCCACTCGTGACTGCAGTCAATAACCAGCTGCTCACGTAGTTGCTGCAGGCGCCGATGTTTCTCCACAATGAATGGAGTGTGATAGCGGCCAACAACCTTAGTGCTGTGGATAAAAAGCACATGTTTAAATGCTAAAACTGGTTTGTTTCCAACCGACTGTTTAATGCAAAAGTAAGCTATTCCCTCTGAATGTGCAAGACTTCCAATTCATTAGCCACTATTAGATAAACAACTACAAGTGTAACAGAGTGCATTAAACAGTAAAACTACATGACCTACAAGTCAGTGTGTTTACAATTCTGATAATAAATTAATATATAACAAATACCATTTTGCAATATCAAGCAGTTTTCAGACTGTTTTTGTACAGCTGAAATAACTGGAAACTGCTACTTTGAAATATCAATCATATGGGAGGGGACACTTGGTAGAAGCTCTCTTAAAATGAAGTACGTGGGTAAGATGATGGATTTTCAGAGACAAAGTGATCAAATTTCTCAACAATGGTGCCTACCTATTGATTTTGACCCAGTCTGATGGGACTATGGATGACATACTGTTCTTTACTTCAATGAGAAACTGCGTAAGAAAAAGAGACAAATCATTGTCAAATTATTATAGACTGTCTGAAAACCTTTGTTTGATTAATACTGAGTATGAGGTCTTCACTGAAGTAAAGCCTGGAAAGTATGTAAAAAAAAAAAATATTAAGCTCACAATTTCACTTAAAAATGTTTTGTGCAACAGACACTGTTTTGTGCAACATTTACATTACAAAAAAATAAATAATTTTCACCCCAAATAAGGTGCTATTCTCTTAAAAATCAAAAGGACAATTTCCAATAACGAAAATCATCATAATTTACTCACATTCCAATTCTGTAAGACTTCTCCTGTGGAACATCAAAGAAGATATTATGAGAAATGTCTCAGAGCTTGTTTGTTTTTTGTCCATACTATGGAAGTCAATGGTAAGCAAACCTGTTACCAACATTCTTCAAAATATCTTCTTTTGTGTCCAGCAAGAATAGAGAAAATCATACAAGTTTGGAACAACATGAGCGTGAGTAAATAACCACAAAATTTTCATTTTTGAGTAGACTATATCATTAAAGTCTCACGTTCTTATCGTCTCATTTGTTTGTCTTAATGGTGGCTGTAGTCAAATCAATGTTCTGTTCACTGATCATCTGATGCATATTGCATAAAAAACAAATCCAGCAAGATTCTGCTCTAATCTGACTAGCTGGCTGTACAACACGGCTGTTATTCTAGTGAGCTTTTTCGCACACCAGTCCATTATTATGGCATCAACTCCCAAATCCGCCCCTACATGGCACATAAAATGAAATGGTTGGTCGCCTGCGTCAGTCATACAGTCTCTTGTGGTTCTAGGCCAGAATAAGATGCCAAGTGGACCAGATTTTATGCTGATAGTCAAAAGCATAGCGATGCTAGACTCGGCCATAGACGGTGGGAGAAAGTGGTATGGCCGGGGTCTGTACTCTGAGGTGGAAAAACTGTTGTGTATTCATGAGGGAATGGCAATAGTGAGCAGATGGAGAAACGCATGTGGAGCTGCATACAAACTAGAAACATTTCAAATACTGTCCTTGTGGTTGTCATCTTCTAGTAAGGAAGTATTCAACATTATATCTACAGTAGAATAAAAGGAGTAAAACAGCTTTTTGCTAGGTTGAATAATGTAGAGTATGTAGTAATTGTAGACAACTGATAATGCATCACATTCAATATTCGAAGATAACAAGGTAACAGTTGAATTTCAACATTTTGCCTAAACTAAACTATTTCTCTGGGTTTAGATAGTGTGGTACCAAAAAAATTTTTTCTTAAAATAACTTCAGAAACAGGGTTAACAGCTAAGCATGGCAAATTTGTACAATGCTAATGCAAAATAAAGTGTAAAACATTTGTGGAATGTATAATTAGGCGTTAAAATAGCTTTGGGTGCTCAGTTCTTGAAACTCATTTAAAAGACAGGTGTTAAGGGGATGCTTGACGATATTACCTGCTGGCCAGACACTGTTGTGTAATCCAAAGATGGGTTTTTTAACAACAGCCGAACCTCTCGCCGGTGCTCCATTATGTCTGATAGGACACTCTGGATCTCCTCTTTTCTTTTCTGGATCACTGGGAATTCGGTCAGATCCACAAACATTTCTGTCTTATTACCCATCCTAAAAGGATACATTTCAGAGATAACGAATCAGAAAAGCTACATACAGAATAAAAGCATTTTTTCATACCTTGCTTTATGTATTGCATGTACAGTATTTGGATATGGAAAAATACACAGGTTAAAGGGATAGTTCACTTTGAAATTAAATTTTGGTATGTTTTGGCTTACCTCAAGGGCATCCAAGATGTAGGTGTCTTTTTTTCCGCAGTAGTTTCAATTTTGATATTTTTAGGTCAAACCGTTCTTGTCTGTCAGTCATTTCATGCAGGTCTATGGTCACTGTCTCAAAGAGCATGCACAAAGTCCAAATTAAAACAATTCCCCATCGTCCAAATTAAACAATTCCCCATCGTAAGTACACATTGATGGCCTAAGACACGAAACGAGCGGTTTGTGTGAGAAAACGAACAGTATTTATATCGTTGTTACCTCTTGAACACAGCCGCGTTCAAATGATCTGAGGGCGCGGGCGGGTATAGATATATACACTAGATGTCGCTTGGCTACGGTTTCGTTCCAATGAACTGCAGTAGCCAAGGCGACGTCTAGTGTATATATCTATACCCGCCTGCGCCCTCAGATCATTTGAACGCGGCTGTGTTCAAGAGGTAACAACGATATAAATACTGTTCGTTTTCTCACACAAACCGCTCGTTTCGTGTCTTAGGCCATCAATGTGTACTTACGATGGGGAATTGTTTAATTTTGACGATGGGGAATTGTTTTAATTTGGACTTTGTGCATGCTCTTTGAGACAGTGACCATAGACCTGCATGAAATGACTGACAGACAAGAACGGTTTGACCTAAAAATATCAAAATTGAAACTACTGCGGAAAAAAAGACACCTACATCTTGGATGCCCTTGAGGTAAGCTAAAACATACCAAAGTTTTATTTCAAAGTGAACTATCCCTTTAAGGTGAATATTCTTGAAGTTGTCAAAAGATTTAACGCACTTTGCGGCTTTCTCATCCAGGACTTTCAAGAAGTTGTGGGCGGGGCTTAGAAGCTGAGGTGTGTCCAGTAGGAGGTGCTTTAGAAGGGCAGAGCTGAGCTGTGATTGGATGGCGGGCATTAGGGCTTGAAGTTCAGTGCTCAGACGAGAGAGAGTGCTGGTGATGAGGTAAAATTCCTGAGTAGAGCACTGACAAGACACAAAAATGTCAAAACACAGGAAAACATGCATGTTAGGTCTTTAAAATATATTGAAATACACATTCTACTTCTCATTAAGGGATCATATCAGAATTGTATATGCTATTTTTCTTCAGGATCAATTAAAAGCCTCTATGCAAAGTCTTCAAAAGACTGTGACAGGTTTAGAAAATTTATTGCAAACATGGTCATGCGCACGTGTTTAAATGCATTCAAAGTTGTGGAAGTACAGAAAGAGTCATTTTTGCAGATTAGTTTCAATGAATGGTGTGTTTGGGCTGAAAAGTTACAAGTTAATCTGAAAGTTACAATGCTTATTTGACTTATTATCACTTTAAATGATAGTCATTTTTCAAGATATTAACTCTTCAAAAACTGTGAATAATGAATAATGATAATAATGAATAATAAAGTTCACTTCACTTCATTAATAATGAACCAAAAAAAACAACACCTATTGATTACCAGAAGAAATAATAATGCTTAGTCGTAATTTACTACAGGGCATCATTAATCATTATATATGTCAAATGCAATGGCTCATGTGCATGCAATCTGTAATTTCCATATTTTGATGATAGTAAGCACCAAGGAGCCAATTAAATCTTTGCTTGATCTTGTGTATGTTTATAAACAAAGTACATTTCCCAAAGGCTCCACGTTAGTCATTCCTACAAAACATTATACACTATAATAAGGCAAAGCATAGCCACTCTCTGCGCTCATTAAAAAACTGTGAAAGTTCCCCGTAGATCTATACAAAAACTCTCTGACCGTATGACAGAAGCGCTACTTTGACAGTCAATCACCGGTAAATAGGATGCATAAAAAAAATATGAAACTACAACAATGCATAAATACAGAGAAATACTGTTATGTTTTTTTTGTCAGGTTCAATATTAAAGGGATAGTTCACCCAAAATTTTTAATTATCCCATTATTTACTCCTAGGTGTATATGACTATCTTCTTTCCGATGAACACAATCAGAGATATATAAAAAAAAAATAGAGATTTTAAAGCCCAAAAAATGCACTAATCCATCTTGAAAGTAATCCATACGTCTCCAGGGGGTTAATAAAGGCCTTCCGAAGCAAAGCGTTTGTGTAAGAAAAGAAATCCATATTTAAAACTTTATCAGCTATAATAACTAGCTTCCAGCAGATGACCGTACAGACACTGCGTCATAAGAGTAACCCCTGATACCAGGGTTCACCAATCTCGGTCCTGGAGGGCCGCTGTCCTGCAGAGTTTAGCTCCAACCAGCTCCAACACACCTGTTTGAAAGTTTCTAGTATGCCTAGTGAGACCTTGATTAGCTGGTTCAGGTGTGTTTAATTGGGGTTGGAGCTAAACTCTGCAGGACAGCGGCCCTCCAGGACCGAGATTGGTGAACCCTGCCTTATACGATGTATGATGTAGGAGTATTGTAAGCTTTGACGCCTCTCGCAGTTCAAACAAATAGGGCTGTGCACCAAACTCAAGCTCCTTTTCTATTATATCGAAATCCTCTGACATTCCTCTTTAAAATTTCTCGTCTTGGTCAAGTGCGTCAGGTCAAGGGTCACTCTTTCGCTGCAAATCGCTGTGTATGGCCGTCTGCCGAAAGCTAGTAATTATAGCTAAAAAAAAAGTTTTAAATATGAATATTTTTCTTACAAAAACCCATCGTTTCGCTTTAAGGCCTTTATTAACCCGCTGGAGCCGTATGGATTACTTTTTAATGATGGATGGATGCATTTTTTGGGGCTTCAAAATCCCCCCCCCCCCTCCCTCCCTCCCTTATGAACAATATTTATTTACCCCTTATTTATCTATGAACAATAAAGTCTTAGTCCAAAACTACATTTAGACCTTTAACACCTGGACACATTCTTTCATAAATTTTTCATTTTGTTTTTGATGAATGTGTGTTCATAAAAATGAGACGGTAGATAGAGGCAGGTGAGGCAGGGTTATTGAGGACATTCTGTCTCTCCACACATGCTACAAAACAATAATCATTCCCATTCCTACTCACTCTTGTCATTATGCTAATAGAGCCATTCAACAGAAACACGTCATTAAGCACCATCCCTGCAACCTCCTGCCTGATTCCAGAAACACATGGAATGATGTTTGGAAAAAAAAAGCAAGGGAAATTGCCATCAGCTTGGTTTTCACTGTCAGACAGAACATGACACTTTTTGTGCGACCGTGGCCACTACAGTCTAAATTATAGGCTACTGTTCCTGCTAATTCAAACTACTTTTGAATTGCAAATGAAAAGGGGGTTCCTAGTGTACCTGTGAAAAATAAATGATTCAAACAGATTGTTTAGGTAAAAAAGACTTTACTTTCTTGTGGTAGATACTGCAAAGTCCTCTCTCGAGGTCAGGTAGACGAGTTAGCAAAGACTGAAGAGAGGGAAGCACACTGGATTCAGAACACAACATTTCTGCCACGGCCTCCTGACGAGCCTGGATATCACTGAGAGAGAGAGAGAGAGAGAGAGAGAGAGAGAGAGAGAGAGAGAGAGAGAGAGAGAGAGAGAGAGAGAGAGAGAGAGAGAGAGAGAGAGAGAGAGAGAGAGAGAGAGAGAGAGGCAAAGTAGTAGGGATTGTAGGAATTAGTCAACAGATGCTATGTACACAAACCATAAAAATTACTGGAACTAAATAAGGCTTGTATCACAACACACACAGAAGCAAGAGTGTAACTCTAACAGCAGCTTGTGTTGTGCTTTTATGCTGCATAAGAGAGCTGTGATGTAGCTTCTGTCTAGAAGTGTGTCCTTGACTTCAGTGGTATCAAAAAGCATTTCCTGTTGCAGAACAAAGTTACTTTCTTTTTCCATATATTATTTATTTTTGTTTTATGATCAGTTAGTACTGTAAGAAAATAGAATTCTTAACTGATATATTGCTGTATCTTTTGAGAAGAGGCTTTAATTATGTACACTACTGTTCAAAAGTGTGGGGTCTGTAAGATTTTTAAAATGTTTTAAATCCTCACTAACCTTTGATCAAACATACAATCAAAACTGTAACATCGTGAAATGTTATTCAGATTGGATACATTTTTTCTATTGTAATATATTGTTAATTTTTTTGTGATGGTAAAGCTGATTTTTCAGCATCATTACTCCAGTCTTCAGTGTCACATGAAACCATTCTAATATGCTGATTTGCTGCTCAAGAAACATTTATTATTATTATGGATGCACGAATATGAAAATTTTGGTCGATACAGATAACCGATCATTTTTTATATTTTAAAGCCGATAACTGATATTTTGGCCAATAAATCTAAATCCACATTTTTTGAATTTTTGAGAGCCTGATTACAAAAACAAAAGTCTCACCATTAAAAGCCATGTCCTGAGCACACAATCATTCCAATCATATTTCAATTCAAAATCATCATGGCAATCAGTGCGCATCTGAAGTGTCTCAGGTAAAGTAAATAATCCATTATTTATCGGCTTTAATATATCGGCCAAATTTTCTTATCGGGGCGATAACAATAACATAAAAAATGATCATATATCGGCCGGTACCGATATGGTGGCCGATATATTGTGAATCCCTACTTATTATCAATGTTAAAAACAACTGTGCTGCTTAATATTTTTATGGAAAAATATTTGGTGAAAAGAACAGCATTTATGTGAAATACAAATTATTTGTTTTTTTTTATAATGTCTTTACTGTCACATTTGATCAAATTAATGGACCCTTGTTAAATAAAACTATCAATTTCTTAAAAAAAAAAAAAAACAGAGTTTTTTGAGTTCTAGATCAAATTTGTGAGGCTTTAAGTTCATTCCCTGTATGTCAGGAAACACACATGGTCTAACTGCACTGCCCAATTCAGTGGCATGATATTCTGAGTCTCAATTCAAAAACGTTCCCCAACATGTCTGTTAAGAGGTTTGGCAGGAAAACATGTGGATTTAAGATTAAATTATTGTTATATGGAATCAAATATATTTATTATCCACAAACATAATCGGATTTTGCAAGCATGCATTACATCACACACAGATCTAAGCAACCCCCCACAACGTATAAAGTTGGCATCAGATTGACAAAGCCAGGCCAATCTATTTCTGGAGAAATAAAACAAACATTTAAATCTGAGTAATAACCAAAAAGAATAAACTCTCAGATTAAAAACTTGCATTTTATGGCAGTTTATCCCTTTGTATATACAATAGTGTTCTTCCATAATCCGAACCAGAACGAAATTGTAATCCTACCATGCAGTGGCTGAGAAGAGGGGTGCAAAGTTCCTCCATTTACAAAATATTCTAGGACTTGGATTAACCTAGGCTCAGAGTTTGGAGTTCAGTATAATCTGTAGTGGTGTCAGGAATATCTGGGCATGCTACATCTATTTAGCACTGCAAACAATGGGCATGTTACATACTAGCAGTCAAATCACAGTGATTGCATGATAATAAAATGAAATAATGACTCACATCACAGATTTCAGCGGCTGGCTCACCCACTTTCTTAACAGTCTCTTCCCAAATGGAGTCTGAGTGTGATCCAGAACCCACAGCAAACTGCCTTTTACTGAACCTGTGGTCTGACAGTAATGAAAAAGTCATCATTAAATCCAAACCAACATCCTTGATAATGGATAAATCACTCGGTTATCAAGACACAAACGCCCACGCTATTTTCCAAGCAACACAAGGCAGAGAAAAATGGCATAATTTAAAGTTGCAAGGTGACATTAAATCATTTCATAATAGCATAATGTGAAGTTACATTTCTTACACAGGATTTTATTTAAATGTGTTCACTGTAATGGATGGCATGTTTCAATGTAAGCAAAAGAGGTGTACTGTATACTACTACAAAACTGATGTAATTTCAGTAATAATCCTCATACACATTTTGTCTGATCTTCAACAAAACGGAGTCAGATTATCTTCAGTCCATGCCTAGTAAAAGTTGTCAAATGGATATTTTGTTCTCAAAATAATTTGGCTTGTCCTGACATTCAACTCACTATCTCTTTGGAAACATGCGTGGGAAAAGTGGGGCAGTGATAAAAATGAAAACACAGAGCTGGTTGTTGAAAGGTTACAGTTTTGAACCTCACAGATGGCCCATAGTGATTGCTTACAGCAATATGTATTATTATTGTTTCATTCAGTGTGTTTTTATTGATCTTAAGTTGCAATGTTTTTTTGTTTTTCGTTTTTTACAGCTGCAATCATTTAGCTAGATCTACTGTGAAATTGAAAAATCAATTATGAAATTCCAGCAAGCCTTCACATTTAATATTTCAAATTTAGTTCAAAGACTTTTTAATATGAGACCATTAGCAAAACATGCTTGTAATTTAATTTATTACTAATTAAATGATCAGCCTAATATAATTTAAGTGAAAATGTTAAATGAAAAATACACATTTCAATTTAAAAATTGTGTTTGTCTCTCATTTGCTTTAATAACAAAAGCAATCAAGCTGCACTCAAACTCCACAAGTGTGTAAAACCTAATGATTATGTTCTTCAGCATGATTTGAGATGATCCAAAAAGCATCTTGAGCTTCATCTGACCATATGTACAAAGACTCATATGATCACAAATTTACTTGGTCATCTAAAATGTGGAATTTCAAATATTTCTTACTCATTTTCTGCCTTAATGTTTTAAAATTTGTTTTTATTTTTAGTGTCGGCTCCGCTGTACATACACAAGACTTCACATAACATTTTTGGTGCAACTGACATCAGTAGGCATGTTTCCATCCACCTATTTTTATGCGCATTTTAATCTATTGCATAAAAAAAACCAAAAAAAGCGCCGTATGAAAACGGCAATATGCGCATAAATTCTAAAAATGTGCATAAATAAAACGTTAGAGTTCAATTGAGGTGGATAAAAAGATGTGCATAAACTATGATAGAAATACATTTACCCTAATAAATCTGAGACTTGCCAGAGAGCATGTGATTGGATAACTGGACTAACCAGCGGACCAATCGCGTCGCACAGCATCTCAAATGTTGGTTTGGTTGTTCTGAAATGCCTGAGCCAAAGTCTGTCATCAGAATGATTTGGTTTAATTCCCTCCCAGAAGAGTCGCGCACAGTTGCATTCCTAAACACCAGTATACGAATGCAAGATAACATGATGGTGTTTATTGCGTTTCATCTGTGCGCTCTGAAACGCAAGTCATTTATGATGGAGGAAAAAAGAGCCACAATGGCTTCCCGACTGCCATTTTAATTACAGATATTTTGCGCCAATTTTCCCAGGAAGTGACCATTTTGTTCTCTTCAACACATCATGGGCTTTATTCGCAAATGTTAAATGCGATATTTAAATCTTCCGCACAAGTTCAATATGCAACTCTGGATGGAAACATAGCTAGTGACACTGATGTATGCAGTCACAAGATTAGACCAAAACAAAAACCAATCACAGGTGGTCTGTGGAATCATTTAAAACGCATTGTGTAAATTGTTGCGTCTCTTTCATGGCTGAGCACAAGTGATCGGATCACCCAAGACTAATGTTAATACCAGATGTAAACAGTACGACTGTTTGTGTATAATATTCCATCATCCATGTTTTCCTCCGTTTGACTGACCTGGTTGCACAGGATCTCCAGGTTCTTCATGGTAGCAGCACTGAGCAGCATATGGTCAGCATCACTCGACAGCCGCTTGAATGAGCTGCAAACACAACCAAAACGTCTTTTCCACAAGAGCAGCTACTGCTTCATAATTACATCTTTACATATTCTAAAAAATGTATAGTAAAACAAGTCAGACTAGCAACAATACACAGTCATGACAAACTATTAGGCAGCAAGGCCCTATTTCAGCTAATGATGCATGTTAATTAAGGCTCTTTCAGAAAGTATGTGAGGTCACCGTCAAGGCCTCTTATTTTCCTTTAAAGAACGTGCGTAATCATTCTGTAATTACAGGACAATACTGAACATTCACACATCAGGGGTGACAATCTGCAAGCACTGTGATTCAGATTCGGCTCTGTTTCCCGCTGCTACACTATACTTGGATAAACGAACACCCTTGTTATTACTTATGTGCCTGATGGAAGTAGGTGTGAGATGTGTCTACTTTAGGTGAGAAGGGAAAACAAGAGTCTCCTAATAGGTTCATGCTATACCACTGGATTCTTCAATGTGTTTGAAGCAAAAGCCAACGAGAGAGGAAAATGTAGGTGTAGCAGACACTCAAACTCATTTAGGCAATACACCGTGAACACATATAGTTAACACTCCATTGAGTTTGCTATATTATAATCCAAAAATTCATTATTACTAAGCACTGTTAAAACAGAAATCAAAGGGAAAAACAGAAAAAAATATTTAAAGGGATAAATCACACAACAAGGAAATTTGTCATTTTGTCTGTCATCTCATCAAATGTACTCATTCTCATGTTTGTCTGTTTTTTAAATCCGGCTTGAATGACCTTGACATGCCATAGATGAATTTACATGAACCACTTTGGAGCTCAGCAGCCTCATTTACTTTCATTGTATGGAGAAAAGCAGCCAGAACGTTGTGCTAAATATCGTAATCTTTTTCCGTTCCACAAAACAAAGTAAGTCATACAGGTTTGGAACAACATGAAGGTGATAAACAAATGATAGAATTTTCACTTTTGGATAAATGATACCTTTAAATCTTTTAGGCATTAAGGAGAAGTGTGTATGGTACTTTACCTGGAACAGAGTAAAATCTTGTCTAGCTTAAACTCAGCCAGATACTGGATCACAGGACCAAGACAGCAGATAATCGGGCTCTCCAGGCCCATACAGAGGGTGTAGGAACCTATTTACAAAGGAAAAAAAAAGAATGTAGACATATTCACTGCAATACTCAATTGAACTGATTGATAGTTTCACAGTACAACCACTATATGTTGAGCTTTTAGAATAAATGTGCAGTCTGAGTCAGTTCAGGTTTCTGTAGCATTCAAAAGTTAAATTAATACATTATGGATTAAAGGATGCATTAAATTGATCACAATTCCAATATGTGAGTAGTTGATAAATCATGCAAATATATAATTCTTTATAAATACACATAAAATGTAATATGATCCTGAAATCACTTAAATACATATAAAAAAATACTGACAAACTAAAATTCTAATAAAGTATTTCAAAGTTTAAAGTATTTCTCAAGTTATTATTTAAGTAGACAGTCATTAATTAAATAAAAACAGAAGCAGAAAAGAACAAATAAAGACACAGCAGAAATAGAAACTAAGTAAACAATGCTTGAGTTTATTTTAAGGTATCCAACAGTTGTTCAAGTGAAGTAAACACAGAAATTAAAAATAAAATGCAAAATCCATCAAATGTGAATTTAAACTACTTTAATCAATCTGAATGATTAATAGACATAAAAAATAACACTAATTCAATGCTTTGGGTGTATGACTGAGAAACTTGTAATTAATTAAAATCATCTACACAGTATTTCCCCCTTTAGAACTAACTTTGTGTTCATGTGTTCAGTTTGTTGATTTTTGCCAAGAATACCGTAAAAAAGACTAGATTGTTACATTGTTTTCATTTGAAAGATTCTGACTTGTTGCTTTTACATAGCATTTGAGATAGAAAGCAAGGCATCGGAACATCAGAGGAAAGTTCAACAATGGTGAGGGAGTCTGTTCTATGCCATTAATGGATCCTGAACAAGACAAAGAGGTGATTTAGTCCCAGTCTTGACAGGAAAAGCCACCACCGCTTGTCATGCACATGTCCAGTCTAAAGGACAGCAGACATTGATCTGCCTCCCTTCTGCCTACAGGGAATGATTTTTCAATTAAACACACAGACCTAACATTAGTTTGGGCAGACGTCTCTATCCGAAAGACCAGCCGATGCTTCATCATGACTGGAGGTCAGACATTAAAAGACAAACAGGAGACAAAGATAAAGTAATTTACCCTTTTCTTGGTTTTCCACAGTTGGATGAGGGGCGTCTCTGTAGAAGTCTTTGATAATTCTCATTGCCGTCGGGTATTCAAACATGGCACTTTCTCGTTTCTCTATGCGAATTCGGTCATCTGCTTGGACACTGAGAGAGGAGACAAACAGGAGGTTTACATGAGACAACAGGAAAAATCACACCAGGTAAAACTTCTGGATGTGCAATATGACAAAAGGAAACTCAAGGGAGTTCCTGCATATTTTGTGTACCATATTAAAGAAGTTGTTCAAATGAGAACTTGCCCGTAAAGGGATAGTTCACCCAAAAATGAAAATTCGGTCATCATTTACTCAACTTCAAGTTGCCCAAATCTGTGTGAGTTTCTTTCTTCTGTTGAACAAAAAAGAAGATATTTTGAAGAATGTTGGTAACCAGACAGTTGACGGTAGTCATTGACTTCCATAGTAGGAAAAAAAAATGCCCAACATTTTTCAAAATATCTTCCAATTACATGCCAAAATTCATTTGGTGGTTAAGCTAATTTCCAACCAAATTCTCATATTATTATATATTTTTTAATTTAAGCATTTATTTATCATGTAATTATTTATTGCCCTACCTTAAATGTATGGCTATTTAAACAAAAACAATGTACACTTCAAAAGTTTGATCTGTAAGATTTTTTTTTTAATGGTTTTGAAAGATTTTTAATGTTTTCATAAGATTTTTTTAATGTCTCTTATGCTCAACAAGGTTGCATTTATTTGATCAAAATATAGTAATGAGAATTTAGAGGGATGCTTGAATAAATATGAATAAATACAGCATATATAAACTATGCTGGTTCTAAAAAAAGGCTATTTAATTTTTTCCCTTGATTTTAGGGTGAAATGTGAGCTCGAGAATGTGAGAAATCATTAATTGAAGCAATGAATTCTGCTTTTTGTCACATCCTGAAGCCTTCAATACCAGTGGATTCTCTCAGTGGAAACAAGGTGCATATTAGTCTCTCGTACACACACGCTTCACCAACAGTCCATTCACTTTTGCTTCCCCACCATTCAACACCACATAGCTCTCAAGGACGCAGGTTTTCTTTGTATCTCTGAGCTGTTGCTAGGGTAACCAATGAACATATGTGGCCTATGCGAGCGTGCAGCCAGCTTTATCTTCCCCAACAGTGTAATCGACTTGCCGGAAAAAAAACAAATAGTACTGTAATAATTCATATAAAACAGTATTTTGCCCATGGGTGCCTGCTTCCACAAACCTAACTATGCAAATACATTCACAAGAGAAAGTCGCAAAGAAACATCTTTGAGGGCAAAACAACCAGAGAGAGATGTGAAAATATATATATATATGATTACATGAACATCATGCCTAAATATCATGGGTAGCTGACTCATAACTGATCCATTTTTTTTTTTCTGAACAACAAGATTTTATTTTTATTTAGATATCATTTTTATATATGCTTTATGCTACTAATTTCTTAGGTCACTTTGATCACAATTTTGCCTTCATTAGTTTATTTGAATTAATCCTGTGGTGATAAATGAATTCATCCATGTTCAGTACAGATATTCCATGTAGACTCTCAACTAGTTATGCATTACGTTTTGCACCATTACAAAATTCTTCAAGGTAAATGTCACATTCTTCCTTGCGTGGATATTATGGCAAAGTTAAGAGGATTACAAAATTTACATGATCATGAAAGATTGGATTATAACTTTTGCATCATAGTATTTGCATAAAAGTATGTTGGCTGTACTTTAAACAGTGTGTATTTCTATGTTTGTTTTTGCCCCACATTCTCCTACTGCTTGTAGACTATTGTGAAATTTGTTTGCTGAGGAACAGGGCAAAATAATTTTTTGTGGTAACCGACATTACCAACATATGCTTTCAATGGAACATAACTTGTATTCAACCTGAAATCTAACTACTTTAAGGACCAGTTCTGACCCTCACTGGAGCAACTTCATTTCCCTCTTAAGCTATCAAAGCCAAGTAATGATAACATGAGGACATTTTCCAAGTTATTTGAAGGGGTAAATGATTGAAAATCTTCAAGTGAAGAAGCATGATTGTGTTTGTGTATGAAGAAATTGAAGTTGTTTGATCGATAAGGCAGAAAGGATTATTCAGAATCCATTTCAAGTAACCAGTACGCACTGGGATGAATTGATGGCAGTGGCACCTACAACACACCACCTGCAATTCTCCTGAGGGTCTTATTAAACTACAGCACAGCAACCACTCGGCAACAGTTGCTATGTGCCCTCCCGTACAATCACACCCCTGAGAACTGAAGCGCACAGCACATGGTTAGCAGAGGAACCCAGACATTTGTCTGTACGATATTCAAAGCAAGAAGAATGGAATGGGACAATGGAAACTGAACAAATGTGAAGGAAGAAGTGATTTTAACAATCTTGAAGATAAATTGGCCTCCAATTTATCTTGCCGTTCTCTTCATAACCAGTAATTCAGAGACAATTTACATAGTGGCATTTATGTCCATACTAATTTACTTGCATAAAAATATATAAAAACAAACATTAAGCATTGCTTGATTGAATTGGGGTTCATCGACAGCACTTATGCAAACCTGCAGTTCACACACACACACTCCATTTTAACAAGTCTCGAGTTTAAGCCGCCTAACAAGAGTGCCCTTTAAAGCTTGTATGCAGACGTAAATGCCTACGCAGTGATTTGACAGTTGTTCAGGTCCATAGGTCAGAGGTTTTAACCTATCAACACTTTGATATATAATTCAGCTTCATGCATCTTTTTATCCTGGTTTTCTATTAACAATATCAGAGGTTATGTTAATGGAAAAACAATGACAGGGCGATGGAGGAGAAAGACAGCAAGGAACCATGAGGGCAGATATGTCTGGTTATAAAACACAAAGAGGTAAAATGAGGCAACGAGAAACAGCTGGAGACAAGACAAAAGGACAGAGAGAGCATGACTGAAACACATAAACAGGAAAGGGAGAGTTGATTCAGCTAGGACACCTGAAGGTTAGGTGTGTAATTTCTGCGCTAATACACCAAACAGAATGGCAAAAACAATGACTGTTTATCAAACAGGTTTCCCTGTCTGCCATCAGTCGAGCAAACAGTTCCACCACCAAATTCATTGCATTGGTGTTGCTGTGCTGGGTTGGTCAGGATGCTCAAACAATCACGAAGTCACAGTGTGTAAAGTACAAATGGCTTATACATATTTCTGCATATTAAGCTGGGATAGGAGAACGCAGAAGGACATGAATTACTGCAATTCAGAAAGACAGAAAAAAACAAGTGAGAAGCGAGAGTGAATGAACGGTCAGTGCATGTAGAGAAAGATATAGATTGAGTGAGCGCAACAGTAAAATTCACAGATATAAAGTCCTGTTGTGGTGGCATCACTCCTGCCTGGAGTATGTGCCCCTCACTAATTTAATCTAATACCTTCCATCTAGGACCTTTAAGTGTTGCCCTTGGAAACAGTGATCAGTCATAGCGAGTCAAAATAAATCGACAACATCGGTCTTGTTTAACAGACAAAACAAGAGGTGTTGCCCGCCGACTAAGCAGCCTCTCGCATCGGCCATTTCTCTTTTGCTTAGGAAATGAGGAAATGACTAGACTTGGCCATGTGATGATCCATGACCACCAGTCGGGACTCCCAGCGAGTACAGAATGCAAGCCAGCACTTACAAAACAGCTTGCTTGCTCATTCAATCATGACTGTTCATTCTTACCAAAGATCTCATCACTTCCAGAAATGTGGTTCCTTTGGACTTGAGGCTACTGTTGTCAGCAATACCACTGAAGATTGTCGTGGAACCCAATTCATGACCCACATGTCTTTCTGCAGTTAGGACATGTGAGTGCGGAGCTGTCTAGACACACCGAATTTCGAATTGTTCAACAACCTTTGTAGATGTAGCGCAAGATGCCAGCCAATTTCCCAATGTCCCCTGGTGTAATATCACATGCTTTTAAGATTCGTTTGAGGTGGTCCTTTGTTCCTTCAGCCACTTTCTTCTGCCAGGAGATCTGATGGAGAACTTTGAGGACCCATTGCAGCTGTCGCATTCCCAGAGTTTCTTCAATCTTAACAGTGTTAGCATGTTCAAGGATCTTGGTGTTGGGGAGTCATTCTCTCCAATTGATACCAATAGTTATCTGGAGAACCTCTTTTCCGAGGAACGAACCAGAATAGGAAAAATATCATCCCAGGATGAGTTATGCCCACCAGCCTGAAATCTCATACTGCCTGCTGAGTAGGTACTACATTTTATAAGGAAAGAACTTTGTGATGTTCTTTATAGTATGAATGTGTGTAGTCCTTTCAGTTTGAGGATTGCACAGCACTGGCTCTGCAGGGTGCTCATGATCACAGCAGCTGACCTCAGAAAAAGGCATCTTGATATGGCCAAGGTTTCTTTTCCTGAAGAAAGACCAATCTTGATTCAAGATCCTGCTTGACACAGTGCAACAAAGAGAGCAAGTGGGGATGTGCTAACTAAAGGAAGTTGATCTCACCGTTTTAACAGACTTTCTTTAGAACGGGGTGTCCAATCTTGCTCCTGGAGGGCTACTCTTCTGTAGATTTCAGTTCCAGCCCTGCTTCAACGCACCTGCCTGAAGTAATCCTGAACACCTTGACTGTTTTCTGAAATCACCCCCTGTACCCTTAAAAAGGGCACTATTTGAAGGGACGTCCATTTGTAGTGGTGTGCAAAACCATAGTGGACATTGTCGAGTGCAAGCATTCAACCCCATAATGCACCACAATAACGAGTGTACAACGGATCTACACTCAACGGCTAGAGAGAGAATACCCGTAATGCACTGTAAGGGCCGTGCCGAATGAATTCCTGCGTCGGATTAGAAGATGGCGCTCGCAGCTGAATCATCCATCCATCCATCCATTTACCAAACCGCTGGTCCAATGTGGGTACAGTGTAATACCATACATGTATAACTTCCTTTTTAATTGATTAATTATTTTATTAAGGTCCATACATGCTACTGTAGTTTCCTTGACAGTTGTCAAGGTGCTCCTGGCCCTCAAATAGACACCCTTTTGAGCTCAAGTATGGATCTAGGTGACCATCAGGGGAAATGACCTCCTGGTCTTGGTGGATCACGCTTCCTGGGCATTACAAAAGAAGAATTAACAGCAACTGATGCTGCTGTAAAGTTGGGTGGCCCAGGCCAGAAGTGAACACTAGCTGTCATCTCAGATGTGTTCTGGAGGAACTTTGGATGGCCTGATCACCAATGTGAGATCACCCTGATTTGTCAAAGAAATGTTGCCTATGATTACAGGCAAGAAAAAACTAAATAAACAAGGTACTGTAACATGTTTCATGCAGGTAGTACGTATCCAGTGTGGTTCTCTTGGGTTTGTAAGTATTATTGCTGCTTACAGCCAACTTACCCTTCACCCTTCAATGTGAAAACATTAAAGAGTGGATTAAGATCTGTCTGAAGAAACAATCATCTAGAGATGTTCATCAGTCTAAAGCTGTGCCAATAATGACAGACAAAGTGTTTCTGACTGCTTTGCAGGTGTGCTGTTATGTGCTAAGACGCAGATTTGTCATCAAAACAAGCCAAATTTCACTTCAGTCGGTTGGGAAACAAAGGACAATAGAGTAACACATTATTTTGTGGTGCTCCAAGACTTACTCAAGGAGAAACGTGGTGGGGTCAGCCAGTGGAAAAGCTGTTTAACAGTCTTAGATGGACACACACAGATTAGTTCTACTGAGGTTTGGGGCGATTTTCTTTGCAGGATTCTTTACACCTGCATGTAAAACGCATAAGGGTTTTAATAAAATTATGAATTCAATCTAGATACTATATCATGACAAATAGATATTCCCCCTGGATTATTCTCAAGCATTTCTTTCACTACAAAACCACAAAAACATGATCCTGTATCAGTAAATAGCTGTGTACAACACTTTAACACAGGCACTTTAACTAAGTGATAAAGCACCAGCACCAGTTCAGCCATAATGAATACCATCCATTCTACTTTGCCATGTTAAGCAACCTTGTCTACATGGCCACAGGCATTGAAGGAAAGGAAGTTCAAGCTAAACTAAGAGGGAAATACTGCAAGACTTACAGCACACCCCCTTGGATAAGAGGTGATAGTCATTTACTGACATCTAGTGGTGACTGAACATTTGCTAGTCACTAAGCAGCAATTTTATATTGTACAATTCACAATTCAAAACATTATAATTGAAAACTATTTGAAAGCACAAAAAGAGACTGCAAATATGTTTCTGTCATGTGAGGAGGTTTATGAGGTTGCATAATTAAAGTGATCTTAAAATAGAATTTTTGTAGTCTGATGAAAGGTGGAATCTTGATTTCAAGAACGGAGCAAGTTCTTTAGGCAATCAAAAGGCCTGTTCCAATACCAACATTTGCATCTTTGCACTTGAGAACTTTCTACTTTCAGTCACGTCCTGTATTTGGCCTAGGTGTTCAAGTGAAGTTCTTTTGATTACCTAATGGGACACACTTGCAACATAGTGGTTGTAATAGTTTTTACCAAGCTTTATTTGCAAATAGCTTGATTTGCACTTTAAAATAAACTTCTAAATGTCTGTTTAGTAGTCCCTGTGTAACAGATTATATAATTTAGTCATTGTGATGCTTCTAATTAAGAGACAAAAAGCAGTTGCAAAAGTTTTACAAAATACACATTTTGTTTTACAACCAAAATATAGGTAATATATAATTAAGTTACACTGGAAAGTTTTTCTTAACATTATTTTCTCCTGAACACGATGAATAGTGGGATACGCTTAACCTAAATATTGCTCGGAAGCGATTTTAGAGACAGAGTAGATTTTGTGCATTCAGAGCACTGAGCTTTAGCATTTCACAGACCTGATGGGACAGTATTGAACACTGTAATGCAATTTGATTATCTTATACATTTTACTCAGTTTCAATTTTTTGACAAAAAATAAAAATGCTTGTGCAATCAGTTACATTGAAATGTCCTGTTGCCTGTGAAGGTCATGGAACTTCTCTTCTCATAAATGACAAGCCTTGCAGGAGAGTAAAAATAACATTAAATAATATCTAACAAATCTAGTGATTTAGAAAATAGTGATTACACTGGGCAATCAACAGGATGATATGAGTATAACCAATGAGAACGTAGGGAGTATTACATACTTACAAATGGCCATCCTGGCTGTAAATAAACCCTCATTTCTTCAAAGAGCAACTTGGAGTGGTGTCTTTGATACTGTGCAACTAAGGAAAGGGAAGCACTACAGATTCTAGCATATACTTTGGAAGTGGTAAGTAAGGCAGTGATAGTGTTTTCTTGGATGGGACGGTACGCCACGCCATTTCCATGGGTTGGTTAAAGTCCTCAAGTGACTTGACCTTAGATCCCTCAAGTCAGATAAGTTAGTTTGAAAAAATGACCACTGTCACAGCACTTACAGTCACTTGCACAAGCTCTCAGGTGGTCAAGAATGCCAAGTGTGGGTATTTGGACAGGCCCACAATATATAATTTGGAATACAGCTTTCACTTACTCACCAATAGAATATTTAAGAAAATCAGTTTTTCTGTTTTTTTTTTTTAAATCATATTAAAAATAAATAAATAAAGAACAAATAACAAAATCACACAATAAAATTGCAAATAACTGCATCAATTACATGGCTAGTGTTTTCTATCAGGTCCACAAACTAAGGATGCATAATAAACTAGGGCTGCTTCAATTATCAATTAATCTGTTGACTATTTCATCAATTAATTGATTAATCAGATAAAACATTTTCTGTTTTTATTAAAAAAAAAAAAAAAAAAAAAACACTATTCCAGTGTTTTCCTCCAAACAATGTGCTAACTAAAGGCACACTGACAAATATAGTGATTGTATCTATGTAGGTTATGCTATACCGTGCATCCTTTTTTTGTTATGTGCAACAAATATTTAAAAACATAAACCTTACATCATAAAAAAACAAAAAAACAACAACAGCTAATCAGTTGTTTTGAAGCCGAAAGGCAGTTTAAATCACTTTACTGATAATAAAGGGAAAAAAGAATTTTTGGGGGTTCTTAATTGGTAAGAAATAAATATTACAAGAGCACCTGACAGGGCATGCTGCGTTGTTTAAAGTGTTTAATATAAAGCACTGTAATTTTTTGCGTAGCTAGGATTATCCACTCTTATCCACTCAATAATGTGACTGAAGGAGAACTTCTGTGCACAACTAATCAGTAATAAAGACGGTTATCAATTATTTTCATTTATGATTATATAATTTGTTGTTGAAGCCCCTTTATGAAATCATCTACAATGCAGCATCACACAAACATATTCAATCACAATAAGATAAATAAAATATGCCTACCCAACATGAACATGTACCTGGACAGAGCAATGTTGCGTAATAACCTCTCAGTCGTCTCTGATAGGTCTGAAGGCACCAGGATCTCTACAGGTTGTATTTTAAGTACCCTGGACTCCAGCTCTGAATGGGCCATGTTATCTTTAAAACAGTCCACCATCACATCCCCGATGCTCGGCTGGACCACCTGAACACAAAAGGAAAGACAGGGTTGTACTAGTGAGTATTAAAAGTTATGAATATATGGGTTTGTCTTATTAACCAACTGAAACTCTCAGTTGTATTCCAACTAAGAGCCAGACACACCAAACCGTCAGTCAACGTCAGGCTGTCGTGAGTGTGACATGGCAGTTCCCTGATTCAGCATGTCGAATCGGAAAAGTCGATGAGAGAGCGCTCTGATTGGCTGTTCGGTTTAGAGAACGAATCAGTGCACGAGAATAAAAGAGAAAGTGATGAAAGCGAGAAAAGAAGTCAAGATGGCACAGACAGAAGGCAAATATTTTCATAACAACATGAGACGCCTGGAATGAAGAAAGTGATCTGCGTGAATGATATTTAAAATGGTAAGCAAGCACTTCTTTGTTTATGGTTTATATATCTGCAGTCCTAGTTTTGGTTTCCCCTTTTGAATGACGAATACAGATTATTGATACCTGCTGATGTAGACAGCTATTTTCTTACATGCAGACGCAGAATGCACATGCTAGTTGGCAGTCAGCTGTTGTGTTCAAGCGCAGCTTTTTGTCCCAGATTCAGCCGACAGGAGGCGACAACACAGTCGGCTTTTGTCGCCGCTAGTTCTTTGAAGACGGCTTGGTGTGTCACAGCCTTAGAGCTCACCCAACACTACCAATTACCACAATGATTTCTTACCACCATCCCTACGGTCAGCTCCTTGCTCTGTTTATCAAAACTCTCGCTCACACACATTAGATAGTTGTTGCCACTGTCCTGCACCACATCTTCAGCCTGCTCCAAATCTCCAAGCTTCAGCAGAGGATTCACATCTGAGAACAAGGCAATGAATTCATTCATTTTGGGTTCTGTAGGTTACTAATAAAAAAAATATACAGGAGCTATATAATAAATAGACACCCTTCAAAATGTTGTGCTCACTAAGACTTTTTTTTAAAGAAATGAATACTTTTATTGAGCAGGGATGCATCGAATTGATCAAAAGTGATATTAAATGCTGTTCTTTCTATTCATCAAAGAATCCTGAATTTTTTTTGGATCAGTTTCCACAAAAATATTAAGCAGCACAACTTTTTTCAATATTGATAACCATAAGAAATGTTTCTTGTGCACCAAATCAGCATTTTAGAAACATTTCTGTAGGATTATGTGCAGTGTTGCCAGATAGGGCGGTTTTGAATTTTGATTGCACGGGTCAAAATTGGGCTCGATGGTGTTTTTAGCCCCCAATGGCTCCTTCCAGGCATCTAACCCTAACCTCAACCTTAAACCTACCCATCCCCTCGCTGCCTGGAAGGCGCCGTTGGGGGCTAAAAACACCAAACACCCAAAATTGGTTTGGATGGGTGGACAAAATTTGAGTTGGTTTGTGATCAGTTTGGAGGTTTTTAAACATTTACATTTATAGGCTAAAACTCAAGTGTGCATGTACTCTTAGGCCTCTTAGTACTCTGCACAGACTTTTAGCCAATCAAGAGCGATAGCAGGCAGACATGATTATTATTAAGCACATTATTATTATTGGTCATTTTCTGAACAAGAATGACACAATTTTGGCTGTTATAGAGTGTGCATGAGTGTGTGAGATGAGCATGTCACTGTCAACTTATGTGTGTGTCCGAGGGTTGAAGTCTGTTAATTTCTTGACAAAAAAACAACAAAAAACAAACAAATTTTTTTTGTCATATTTGCTTATATTGTTTCACTGTGTATTTGCCTTGTTTTGATCTGTTTTCCTCTTGTATTATTCTCCAGGCAGGAAAATGAATACATTTTTATCATTTTATTTTGTCATCGTTATTTAGTTTTAAGGAGGTATAAACATATATTAAGATATATAACATATTTATAAACATTGGTTGTCATGCCAATAGTATTCTCTCACATTCTTTTAGCACTGAATGTTTTGGGCGGGTTTTTGGAGAGCTTTTGGGCTGGAAATCGTCGACCCAATCTGGCAACACTGCTCAAGTGACACTGAAGACTTTCACAGGAATAAATTACTTTTTAAAATATAGTTATAAGTTATAAACATTACTGTTTTCCCGGTATTTTTGATCAAATAAATGCAATCTGAGTGCGCACCAGAGACTACTTTCAAAAATATTAATAAATCTTTCCAACCCCCAACTTTTAAACAGTAGTGTCTGACACACATCAAACTGCAGCTAAGATTTTTGATTTCAAGATATTGAAATTAATCTTAAAACAGGAGTGAAAGGCAATTATGAAGCTACTGAGTAAGTGCAGAAACAATACCTTCTCCCACAAGCGTGGATTTGGTGTAAAGTGCATGAAGTTGCCGTGTGAAGAGAGAACTCTTGTTGGTGCTGGAGGCTTTGATGGCTGAAGTTTCTGTCTGCTTCACTACACCTACCTAAGAAATGAGGCATGAAAACATTCTAACACAAATAAAATGGCATGTTGATAGATATACTTATTTCTACATGTCAAATTTGCAGCATATTATAATCAAGAGAACACCAGTGACCTTGTAGCCCTGAGAGACCAGTCGGCGAACATGCACAAACAAGCGATGAGTGGGGATGCTGGCCGTCATGAAGTTATGGTCCAGATGACAAGTGATATTGAGTTCCTTTGCAGCGATCTATAAAAAAAATGTGGTAGGGGAACAAAACAAATCTAGTTTCTTAAAAAAGGTCATTTTGCACATCATAATTATTTTATGTCGAACATTATTAGTGACAACAGGTCAATGCCATTACATTAAAGAGATAGTTCACCCAAAAATGACAATTCTGCAATTAAGCAAACACGTTTGAACTTCTGTTTATCATATTTAATGAGCTCTATATGTATATGCGTTAATTAAATCGGTTTATCATATAAAGCAATTGTGTCTCTTCAGAAGATTTGAATTAAACCGCACAATTTAAATATATATTGCTTTTATAATCTCTTAATGAACTTTTTGTAGCTTGAAATATGTTGGTGGAATTGCCTTTCAATGGAGGGACAGTAATATATATATATATATATATATAAGGGCTGTGAAAAGATTAATCGCGATTAATCGCATCCAAAATAAAAGTTTGTGTTTACATAATATATGTGTGTGTATGTGTATAGTTATTTTGTATATATAAATACACACACATGCATGTATATATTTAAGAAAAATGTGTTATTTATATATAAAATATTTACATTTATAATATATAATATAAATTATATATAAATATATACAGTATATAGATGCAAATATTTCTTAAATATATACATGCATGTGTATGTATTTATATATACAAAATAACTATACACATACACACACATATATTATGTAAACACAAACTTTTATTTTGGATGTGATTAATCGCGATTAATCTTTTCACAGCCCTATATACCCTTTAATAGCGTAATGCATTACCCAATGTCTGATAATTGTGATGGGCTGCTCTAGTTCTTACCTCTGCATCCTCACCAAAGAACCTGTACTTATAGCCACACTCAACGCAAAGCACTGTGTCCACATGTTGCTTCTTGATCTCCATGTACTGTTCTTCTAGAGGAGTGTATATGGTCTTGGTTCTCCTTTTGGGAACGCCAGGTTCTTCTGAACTTTTCCTGATCGCAGTATTCTTAGAAAACTGACTAAAGGAAAGCTCCTGGAAACAGAAAGAGGAAAAACATGTCTGAATGGCAAGCATTTATGTCTTCAGTTCATTACTCTGACAATGTGATTAGTTGAGCATTTGCATTTTCATTTCTAGACAAAACAAGTAGTTGATAATTACAGGGTTCTCAAGTTTTCTCAAAAGCTTGGAGTGAGATCACATGTGGTTAGGGGAGGAGCCCTAATGGAGCCCCGTCCCCGCCCGTCCGTCCCCGCCCCCCAATTTTACCCATTGTTCATAATTAACCAGCACAAATTGAAATTATAACAATTGGTAAATCTGATAAATGACAGAGCAATTCATCACATCAAATATACTCTTTAATGTTATATTTCAAAATTACAAATATACAAAAATTACAAAAATATAACAAATTGCTCCAAACAGTAGTCGTAATGGTATAATGATTTATTGTGTGGTGGGACATTGTGAACAAATGACAGAGCATTAAGGTGTGTGTGTGTGTGTGTTTGTACACAAGAGTACACACTCCAGCTTATGAAATGTGTTTTGTGTTGTAGGCTAAGTGTTTGTTGCACATTTTGATGCCTTGATAACATTTATATATTTAATGTTCTAGCCTAAAAATGTTAGACGAGCTTTCTTTCTTCAAACTTACCTTCTCCATCACGACCATAGATCACGACGTGTGTTCGCGTGATGTTGTTGGTTACTTAGTAACGAACGTAAGGTGGCTGAGAATGTTCCGTCAACTTCCGTGTGTTCGCGCCTATGGTTCGCGCATCTATGTTGCCTAGTAACGAACGCAATCTGACCGAGATACGTGCTGGCGGCAGGAAACTTCACTTTGTGTGCCTGCGCCTCGTATACAACGTTATACTGTATATAAAGCTTGCAGGACAACTTGGTTGGCATTGCCTTTTCAGCGTGAGAAATACACGGTGTGGCGTGTGAGCGTGTGAACTGGTTGAATTGCGTGTGTCTCACGGCCAATGCGTGAGACTTGAGAACCCTGATAATTATGTAATCTTCAATTAAAGAAGTTAAGACAGAACCCTCTTTCAATGGGCAACTCTGAAACATACAAGTATTGTTTATAAAATCAAACCCGTTTAATCTTAGTAGGCTCTTCTTCCACCAACTCAGATGAGCTGTTTTTCATGATAGTTTTGTCTTGCTGCATGGCAGATCTCTCAGCTTTTCCAGCGTTTGAAGGCTCCACCTCCATCTTTATACCCTGATCGGAGACTCGGATCTCTGAATTCCCTGGGCAGCTGAAATCTTTAAGCCTTGTCAGGGTGGCATGGCTGACACTGGCTCTGGGAGATGCCATCTTATCTATTGCACATAAGAGACAATTAATGGAAAAATGATATTTCCAACTGACACATTACAGCAATAACTGGCTTATAAAATGTCTGGTGAAAATACTAACATGCCTAAGACTTTTACACAGTACTGTATGTTTACCTGCATATATAAACACTATCAAGTTTAGGACATTCATCCATCACATAACCTCTTCTAAATTAGAACAAGTTTGTTATATTTCATAGCTTTTATTGAGTTACATTACAACTGTAATGAACCTTGAATGAACTACCATGAACCTTTATGACATAAACATTGCACACAAAACCATAAAAAAAATATATTTTTTAAGGCGGGTCAGTAAAAAATAACTTATTGATGTGCTCTGCTTAGTGTGAATGCCAAAAAATACATGTTTACATGTTACGAGATCAGCATAAACAAGAAGTCTAAGTACATCTTTCATGTATTGTACCTGCTTTCTATACCATACAAACCAAAACATTTTCTTTTCGAATGTTTTGAACACTGTTGTTTTAAAGGTGTTTAAAAAGCATAGCTTTTGTTAAGTTACGTTACAACTTTAATAATTAAACATTTTAAAAAAGTGTGTGTGTGTAAAGAACATGAGCCTTTCTGACATATAAAAATTGGCTAAAACAAAAACTATATAAAAATAATGGTGGATCTGTGGAAAAAGTCCATTTCAAATCTGAAGCACAAAAAACATTGTTGTTGAGCCCTTATTTTTTACATCTTATGAGATCAGCATAAACAAGCTGCACTAAAGGAAAATGTGCAATGCAGTTAAACTAATCAGCTGACAACAACAAAAAACTCCAATAAACATAATGAAAAGAAAAGAATGCCATGCATGGTGCATATGTCCTTACAGGTGCTGGGGGTCAGCTTGCACTCTTCATCTTTCTCCTCCTCCACATTGTGAGAGAGTTTGGGTCGTTTCTCTGAGGACATTCCTCCATCACATAACCTCTTCTAAATCAGAACAGGTTTACATTTCAGTACGTGCTGCTTTGAAACAGCAAAAGCTTCGTGCATGTGATGCATATTGTTGATGTGGCTCTATAGTATGATTGGAGTCTGTTCTGAATAAAGCTCTTACCTTTCCTCTGCCCTCATGGCGTCGGTCTTGGCAGTTAATCTCGGGTTTATCAATTGGTTGAGATTTATCGCTTGCACTTGTGAAGAATCTGCTGATAGTTGTCTGAGTGCTGGACTTTTTCGAGGATTTGGATGCAAGCACACGTTTGACACTTGTATGCATTTTACAGCATTGTCTGATAATTAACACATGGCTTGCAAGACTTACTTTGTTGTTTGAATACAGGCCCAAACTCTGATGATTAAAAATAGTCTCCTGAGAAGAGACTAGTACAGCTGATCATGTTGGCGCGCGACTGACGTGACTTACCCATTCTCGCGCACGCGAACTTAGTGATGTACTGCAGAGGGTGAAAGATGCGCTACATATGCGCAGTCGCTGTTGTAGTGCAGCGGGGGAATCGGCGTTAGATATGCGCAGTACACGGTTTGTAATCACAAATGAACGTAATACTGATTTAAAGGGATAGTTCACCCAAAAATAAAAATTCTGTCATCATTCATTGACCCTTATGTTGTTCCAAACCGGTATGAGTTTCTTTCTTCTGCTGAACTACGAAGAAGATATTTTGAAGAATGCCGGTAACCAGACAGTTGATGGTACGTTAGCCATTGACTTAGTATTTTGGACCAACAACTGTCTGTTTACCGACATTCTTCAAAATATCTTCTTTGTTTGGAACGACATACATTTGTTTGTTTTTATATCATCGCAAAATGTAGGCTAAACTATGTTTTCGACTAGCTCTACTCTGATAAATGTGACTATGAGACAGGAACATATTAAGATATTATAAATATTAACGATAAAAAAAGTTTTATTTAATCTTGTTTTTTTGTTTTTTTTTAAATGTTGCACCTCTTTATCTCTAAACTTTTCCATGTATCCCCTAGGCCCTACCAATCCCTTGCGACACCCCCGGGTCTCCGGACCCCAGTTTAAAAAAAAAAAAAAAACATCTGCCATAGACAGTAAAATTAATGGACACAGCGACCCCATTGGATTCAACGGAGAAAAGTGAAGTCAATTAGAAGCACTCACTTCCTGATGGCTGACCGTACTGCGCAGACTCAAGCTGAGCTTGACGATGTAGATGTGACATGAGCAACCTGTCTGTCTTCTAGTAGCTGTGCCAAGAGAAATCTGAATCATTCCCTTCCGAAACTTGCAGAGACGGAGAGCGTGAGTAGGAGGTGTCCATGAGCTAGGAGCAGGAGAAACTTTTGCTAAGTATTCTGATTAATTATTTTGTCATTTTGCCTCCACATCCCCGATTGCGTGCGAGCTTCTCCTCCTGTCTATATGGTAATTTCTCTACTGTGCGACAGAGTCGCGTGGTTATGACGCAATCGTTAGCCTATTTTTACAAAAACTGCTTCTATGGGGCCATAATGTAAGATACAAGGTAATGGGGCCTTTTATACATTTTCGTGTTTCTTTAGAAATAAATAATGGACAAATGGAGTCTTTAAATGCCTCAGATGTAAAGTTTTTCGCTGTCAAAGTGACGCCAAAATGAATGGGAGTCAATAGAATGCTAACAGCAGGTGAGGGTCTGCTAATCAATGGCGGCCCCTGGGGAAGCTTCAATTTTTTCTGAAAGATTACCCCCCTTGGCCATAAGTGACATTTCACTGTTTGTCTGTACCCATCATGCATCTGCTTAAAGTATAAGGTTTATCTCACCAGCATTTTGTTAACTAAAACTATTAAAATATTTTTTTGTTTTCATTTTCTGTACTGGAAATAAAGCTGAAATAAAAGTATAGAAATATTAGTTGAAAAACTTAAATTAAATCTATATAAAAAATTATAAATACTTAAAACTAATAAATATGATAAAAGCACATAACAAAATTGCTGACATTTACAATTAAAATGAAAATTGCCTATAATTCAAAATATAAAAAACATAAGTAATACTAAAATAACACAGAAAGTAGTATCATTAAGCCTAACTGAGTGAAACAGGTTCCTGTAGATGTGGGACTATATATGGGGGAAGTGAAAGATATTAGGCTTTGGTGCATGTAAAGAAAGACGTTAGGCTGTTTTCAGACTTCTGAACGATGTTGAATTTATTGCAACATGCAGAGGATAATAATAATAATCAGGAAAAAGCAGAGATTTCAAAACTTTTTTTTATTATTTGTCATGAAAGACTTTTCAACAATTGGATTGAGAAAAGTTACATTTCAGCTCACCGACAGTGGGGGCTCTATGTGAAATTGTACATGGAGCAAGGACACAAAAGTAAAATGGTAACACAAGAGCACCAGATCTTCAAGACATTTCATCATAAACTCTGTAACCTGATAACCTTTTTTTAAATGAGGGAGAAAAAAAATCTGACACTTTTTTAAAGGAATAACTTTAAAAATTCTGTCATCATTTACTCGCCCTCGAGTTGTTTCAAACCTGTATGAATTTCTTTCTTCTGCTGAACACAAAATAAGATATTTTGAAGAATGTCAGTAACCAGAGTTGATGGACACCATTGACTTCCATAGTAGGAAAAAAAATACTATGGAAGTCAATGGGGTCCACGAACTGTTTGGTTACCGACATTCTTCAAAATATCTTATTTTGTGTTCAGCAGAAGAAAGAAATTCATACAGGTTTGAAACAACTCGTTTTCACTGAGTAAATTATGACAGAATTTTCATTTTTTTAAGTGAACTATTCCTTTAAGCTGTTGACATTAAGAACATGACAATTCAGTTTCCAAAATTACACTGTTCAACCACACAGTATAGGCTAAGCATTTCTAAATAGTAAATGAATGACCATCAAACATTTTAAAATACTGAAATCATATATAACTTTCTACTTTACAGAGCTTACCCATGATGAAACCAACATTTGATTCAAATTTAAAAAAAGATATGATATGAAAGTGCACATCAAATACTCATATATTACAAATGCATCATGATACTGAAACCTGTTGTTTTTCTGTTGAGGCAACAAAAAAGAAATTGAATTGCATAGAAGCCTTTACTCTCTAGTCATCCAAAACAATATAAGCTACTCCTCTTAATACCAAAAAACAAAAGTATGTTCTCAAGATAATGGAGACAGTCTGATTTCAAATGCTGAATGTGTTAAACATAATCTATAAGTACATTAGAAGCCACTCAGACAGTGAAGTGAATATAGTTTACCATTTTAATAGGTGAGGTTCTCTAAAATGGTATTGACATACAGTAATCTCTCTAGGGATGGTTTCATGATTGACTATATTTGGCCTCAAAATAAATAAATCACACAAGGATAGCAAGTTTTCATTTAAAGAGTAAGTTTTCAGATATATTCATAGAGTTCTCTGATAATGCAATCACTAAGCTACTGTTATTTGTATTGATAAAGTAGGCATTACTATAGCAGATATTTGCCCGGTATGGCTAAGAAACCCCTGAGCACACACTTCACACCAACACGATTCAAATATTGAATGAAAACACTCCACGCTTCACCAAAAAAAAAAAAAAAAAAAAGCAAATTCCATCCTCTAATTCACACAATTATCTATGAATCTAAAATTGATGTTTGGTATGACCGCATTTGTGTAATATATTTATCAGATACAAATCAAAATGTTAGAAAAAAAATGCATAACAGAATCATTTAAATAACATTTTTTTATCTTGATTCTGACTGAAAACTTGTGCCTGAAAACAATGCCTGAATTTCACCTTAGACAGGGAATTTCAAAATAAAAGAGTACATCAGAATGTTGTGAATTCAGTCTGAATTTCCTGTGCAAAAACTAGTAAGTGCACTGTAAAAAGTGTGACATGAGAACTGCGATCACACTAAGCACATGATTCAAACTACAACCGTCATTAAACACAACCGACTTACACATACTGTAGAAACTGATGTATTGTTGTAGAACCAATTCATAAAATAAAAAGTCATTTTATTTTAGTTAGTACAAACTAAAATAGTCCAGCCTCCATTGACATTAAACGTGTGCAGGGATGTGAGATGTGAGAGAGATCAGAGGCGGCAGCTTGATCATGATGACATTGGATAAAACGGTACTGTAATACTTCAACGTGAAAACCCCTGATGCAGGAGCTACTGAGAGCGAACGAATTTAAAGATCCACTACTCATGTATACCGTCTTTGCTCTAAACCGACAGAATCAGAACTGACTCGCATCCGTTTGGACAGATTCCAGCTGAATAGTTGGTTTATAGATCAGAAGAATGAAAGAGATAAGAGGAACAAAGGGATCAGGTTAGATTTCAATATCTATGTCAGTAAGGGACTGCAAATTGCTATTGCGTAACATCCACAACATCACAGAAACATCTGTAGTGTTAAAGAAACCACAAAGCTTGAATGCCTTTAAACTGCTGGTGCTTGCTTTCCCTTCCAACATACGTTCAGTTTATGTTTTTGGAAGGAACTAATAATCTAATACATAAAGTGTTTCGTTTTTAAAACGATGATAAAAATAACTGAATATGCATCGTTTATCTCCCTGTAGTAACATTCAGTTATGACAAATGTACCATGTGAAGTGTCAAATAATTTAGTAGCAATTTGATATTTGAGCACAAGAAACATACAAAAGTGTTTTCTGGAGATTTTTTTTGTGTCCTTTTTTTGTGTCCAATTGTACAATTCTACAGAGAAATTATATAAAATAAACCATGTGCTTAATATAATTAAAACAAATCTTATTAAAACATAAAAAACTAAATAATGAAGTTAGCAATTTATCATTAAGTTACTGCTTATATTGTTTTTGTACAAGTGTTGTGTGGAGTTATAAATAGATATTTTCCTCTGTATAACGGTGTGAAATGTCATCATTGTATTTTTACATTCATCTTCTGTGACTTTACTTAAAACAACAGTTATGCCACATACACACACACACACACACACACACACTCTTCTCTTATAAATGTTTGACCTTTTCCCCTATTCTGTGGTTCCGGCTGCTCCAGAGATGAGGTGTGCTTTACGTGCGGTTGAGTGTCTGGAAGATTCTGGAGATCTGGAGCATGACGGGACCTGTCTCAGGGTCGTTCATCCACTGCGTGCTGTTCAACGGGTTCTCCAGCATGTCCTCAAACGCTGCAAAGCCAAGAAAAACTTGCCTCGGTCACATCCAACCAACAACTGGCACAGACTGTACTGCACCAAACTGAAAATACAGTTTAAAGGTGCACTAAATACAGTAGCTTGTTTTGCTACACTACATTTAATACAAAATAACAAAATGCTATAAATGAGAGAGTTTGTGTCTTTATCCAGATTGACTTTGAAAAACCTACAATACAAATATATATTTTAAAGCGGTCAGCGGGAAATTATATGCATATATATATATATATATATATATATATATATATATATATATATATAGTGCTGGGCAATGATTAATCGCATCCAAAATAAAAGTTTGTTTACATAAAATATGTCTGTGTACTGTGTAATTATTTTGTACGTATATATTTAAGAAATATTTGCATGTACAGTGGGGAGAACAAGTATTTGATACACTGCCGATTTTGCAGGTTTTCCTACTTACAAAGCATGTAGAGGTCTGTAATTTTTATCATAGGTACACTTCAACTGTGAGTGACGGAATCTAAAAATCCCAAAATCCAGAAACAATCTAAACAATCTAAAAACCTGATTTTTAAATAATTAATTTGCATTACATAAGTATTTGATCACCTACCAACCAGTAAGAATTCCGGCTCTCACAGACCTTTTAGTTTTTCTTTAAGAAGCCCTCCTGTTCTCCACTCATTACCTGTATTAACTGCACCTGTTTGAACTCATTACCTGTATATGTGATCTTATTGATCTTATTGTGATCTTATTGTGCCATACTGTCCTGCTAGGGCACTTAGATCTTCAAATCACTTGCTTTTAAATGTGTCACGAAGTCGCTACAAAATAAAGGGTGATCGGGCCTTTTCTGTGGCTGGGCCCAAGCTTTGGAATGCTCTCCCTTTTCATGTGAGGTCTGCTCCTTCATTGGACATTTTTAAATCTACTCTGAAAGCACATTTTTATTCTTTAGCTTTTGGAAACTTGTAATTGTTGTTATTTATAGTGTAGTCCTGTTATGCACTATGTACAGCACTTTGGATCAATTTGTATTGTGTTAAAAGTGCTTTATAAATAAAGGTTGTTGTTGTTGTTGTTGTTGTATAAAAGACACCTGTCCACACACTCAATCAAACAGACTCCAACCTCTCCACAATAGCCAAGACCAGAGAGCTGTGTAAGGACATCAGGGATAAAATTGTAGACCTGCACAAGGCTGGGATGGGCTACAGGACAATAGGCAAGCAGCTTGGTGAGAAGGCAACAACTGTTGGCGCAATTATTAGAAAATGGAAGAAGTTCAAGATGACGGTCAATCTCCCTCGGTCTGGGGCACCATGCAAGATCTCACCTCGTGGGGCATCAATGATCATGAGGAAGGTGAGGGATCAGCCCAGAACTACACGGCAGGACCTGGTCAATGACCTGAAGAGAGCTGGGACCACAGTCTCAAAGAAAACCATTAGTAACACACTACGCCTTCATGGATTAAAATCCTGCAGCGCACTCAAGGTCCCCCTGCTCAAGCCAGCGCATGTCCAGGCCCGTCTGAAGTTTGCCAATGATGATCTGGATGATCCAGAGGAGGAATGGGAGAAGGTCATGTGGTCTGATGAGACAAAAATAGAGCTTTTTGGTCTAAACTCCACTCGCCGTGTTTGGAGGAAGAAGAAGGATGAGTACAACCCCAAGATCACCAACCGTGAAGCATGGAGGTGGAAACATCATTCTTTGGGGATGCTTTTCTGCAAAGGGGACAGGACGACTGCACTGTATTGAGGTGAGGATGGATGGGGCCATGTATCGCGAGATCTTGGTCAACAACCTCCTTCCCTCAGTAAGAGCATTGAAGATGGGTCGTGGCTGGGTCTTCCAGCATGACAACGATCCGAAACACACAGCCAGGGCAACTAAGGAGTGGCTCCGTAAGAAGCATCTCAAGGTCCTGGAGTGGCCTAGCCAGTCTCCAGACCTGAACCCAATAGAAAATCAAAGAGGGAGCTGAAAGTCCATATTGCCCAGCGACAGCCCCGAAACCTGAAGGATCTGGAGAAGGTCTGTATGGAGGAGTGGGCCAAAGTCCCTGCTGCAGTGTGTGCAAACCTGGTCAAGAACAACAGGAAACGTATGATCTCTGTAATTGCAAACAAAGGTTTCTGTACCAAATATTAAGTTCTGCTTTTCTGATGTATCAAATACTTCTGTCATGCAATAAAATGCAAATTAATTACTTAAAAATCATACAATGTGATTTTCTGGATTTTTGTTTTAGATTCCGTCACTCACAGTTGAAGAGTACCTATGATAAAAATTACAGACTTCTACATGCTTTGTAAGTGGGAAAACCTGAAAAATCTGCAGTGTATCAAATACTTGTTCTCCCCACTGTATATACTGCATATATATTTATACATAATTCATGTATAAACATTTTATATATAAATAACACATTATTTTTAAATATATACATGCATACAGTATATGTGTATTTATATATACAAAATAATTATAGACAGTACACACACATATATTGTGTGTGTCCTTAGGAGGAATCCCAGCCACCATTTTGAAGTGCATCTAACTTTATTTGAAGTTTATTTGGACAGACCCTCGAGCCCTCGGTTTTGACAGAGGGAGCGAGTCTACTTAATATGCACATTTCAGGCAGATCCATGGACCACAATTGTGATTTACCCACAAGCGATCAAAGGCTTAGGGCGTTCCATTTAAACACATTGTGTTCCGGCAGTAGTGGGCGCTCGTGCAACTTAAGCAAACACGTACAACTAAGTGAACAAGAGGAAGGGAAGTTAGCGAGGGAAGGGCTTACAAAATTGGACTTAAACGCAGCCATGGTGTGAGAGTAGCATGAAGCTATAAATAAATTGTTGAGGGAGGGAGAAATATTGACCATGGATCATGTAAAATGGCAAACCTCTGGGAAACCACTGGTTGTAAAAACAGCAACAACAACAACAAATTAGTTTTGTTTTTTAAACGCTATGAGAGCCAAAAGTTACACAGTGTAGCTTTAAATATTTGAACAATTGAAAAATAATATATATATATATATAACCGCAAGAGGCAATAGGCAATGTCCTATACCCTGCATATCTTTGGATTGTGGGGGAAACTGGAGCACATGGAGGAAACCCACTTATAACATGGGGAGAAACTGCAAACTCCACACAGAAATGCATCCAGGCACAGCTGAAGTCCAAACAGGCACCTTTTTGCTGTACTTTCATAACACACGAAACTGCTTTATAGTGTACAAAAACAAGCAGATACTGTTTAGTGCACTATACTGTATGTGTGCATGTTATTTTAGTTCGCAATCAGTGCATCAGAGGTTGTATGAATAACTGAACAAATTATAATATAGTAATAGGCAATGCAAAAGAACAAATAGTCTTATTAATGAAGACATGTTAAAAGTAAATAAATTATTGGGGTGCTGGTGTGAGGTTATACGGTAAGAGAATGTACTGTAAACTTATCTAGTGTGTCTTTATAGAAATATTATAGTATACATTATCTTCAAGGCAGCTTAAATGGAGCAGCCACACAGAACAGAAAGAGAAGGGACCAAGAGGTCACTTGCAGAGCTTTTGCCTTAAATTGGACATTTTGTCCAGACATCAGCCATGTTTTCAGCATTTCAAAGATTAAGTCCTCTTTGTGAGAGTGGCTAGAAAGGAAGCCACTTCTGAGCAACTCCAACATAATTCTGGAGATTGTGAAAGCCATGTGACAAAAGCTGAAAGGCTTTGGAAGTAACTGCTGTGGTCTAATGAAGTGAAACTTGAGCACTCTGGCTTAAAAGCAAAGCGCTGTGTTTACCACAAACCACACAGAGCCCAACACCCAGATAACGTCATCTTGCCATCAAGCATGGTGGTGGCAGCACCACGGTCTGGGGTTACCTTTCAGATGGAGACACTGAAAAACTGGATGTCATACACATGGGCGTCAGTTTGGTTTGAAATGTGCTGGGGACAGAGACGCATTCGGAAGTGCATTTTCAGAAGTGCTGGGTACAATGACGCATTCATTTTTTTTCTCTCTTTCGCGCAGGTTATGTTGTGAATGTGAATTTCGGTTCATTTATGAGACGAACTCCAGTTCACTCGCCGGCGCCTCCATGTCGTGATTCTTCTTATTTATTAAATCCAGGCAATTGGTTCATGAAACATTGATTAAAATTAAGATATAATTAATACAAAACGAAATTCACTTTAAAGAAAGGCAGCTGTTCTGTTTGAGGTCTCTATGAAAGTTTTAAAGCAGTCTTTTAGTGCCGCTTTCAGAGCCCTCACGTCCGTTACCGAGAACTGACACGTTATTTTCCCTCATAAATGCGAACACGGAAAATAAAATAAAATGAAATGAATATTATAATGTTTTTTTGTTGGGTCAGACAATGATTACCACATTTCTCTCTCATATTGCTCCTCACAACCACTGAAAACGGTCAAAAAAATCGAACCAAAAGTCAAATTAATATGGACGGAAGTTAAAAGTGGTGGGTACAAAATGACTCATGACGAAATCTGGTGGGTACGCGTCCCCCCCCCCGAAATCGACGCCTATGGTCATACAGTAACTGGCTAAATGGATGGAGCCAAATAAAGACTGGAAACCTTGAAATGACATGTTTTGATCAGCCAGAAACATCTTTTTTTGATAAAACACAGCAGAAACTAGAAGAAAATTAATTTGAAGGGGTAAAAAATAAATCGACAACATCTTTGGTTTGACTATAAAATTGTTCACAGACACTCTTCATTGAATTGACATTTTGGGGCAAACCTTTATAAATTAAACATCAGTAAGGTTGCACCTATTTGTCATCTAACTCTCATTACAGTATTAGTAGACTGTCTGCTTAATATCTGCTAACACTTCATTTAGATGGTTTATTTTGACATTCTACTAAATATAAGCAACTTTGCAACTATGTCAACCTATTCTACTAACCCTAACCCCTTAATCTAATAACCCTACACTTCAACAATCTACAAATGCCCAACAAATATTCTAAATGAGAGTTAGTTTGACATGTAGATGCAATGTTACTTGTAGTCAACAGAATGTCTAAAGCGAACATCAAAATAAATTGCAACCAAAACATTTCAAAAGAAGAGGATTTGAGTATAGAGTAGGGATGTGCCCGAAGCCAAAATCCAAATTCATAAAGGCAGAGAAAATAAACAACACATTCTACGGAGCCTCTAAAAGGACATGGTTAGGCTTGCTGCGTTAGTTGGTTACATTACAACACATAATTTCACTTATCACGTGCAGATAGAAAGGAGAGATGACTGGCAGGACAATGCCGGGGGATATGGTGTGCAACAGATCCTAAGTGTCATTGACAAATATCTTATCTTGTAAAATGTGTGGTCAGTACCGTCGCTCCCAATACACAGAGTACGCGTAATCACGAACTTCGAAAGAGAAAAGAAAAAAGCGAGCGAGCTCCCTGATGCCCACAAATTATTTACAATATAATTACCCAACTATATAATTGCGAGATATTTTTTTCCCATCACCATGTCCCTTTAGGGGCTCAGTAGAATGCGTCATTTCCTTTCCGAACACGGTATTCGGCTTCAGGCACATCCTTAGTATAGAGGGAGAGACTTCACCTAGAAGAGTCTTGGGATTTGTGAGACCAAGTTGTACGACGGGGTTCTCCAGAATGGCCTGAAACAGTGGACTGTTGGTATCAATGCCCTTGTCCAGATCCTCAGGGGTGGGCTTTCTGTCACCTAGCAGCCATTCACACTGTGTGGGAATAGAGGTTTTACATTGAAAAAAGTTACATCTTAATTAGTATCTTAAGTTAGAAGATAGTATCTCAATTGGCTGGTGAGATAACACAATATACATGATTTTATATGCTCCTCTGAATGTTTACATACAGCTGCATCCTGTTGATTATTATTGACACGGAGAGCGTCAACCACCTCCTTCTCATCGAATCCCATCTCCATCAGCGCAATCACCGCCTGCTCACAAACACACAGACGGGACAATGCACTATACCACAGCAACACAAGAGCAGCTATTGTATGTGAATTACTGCAGGCTTTACAAAGATCCTGAATCAGACATTTAAATTCTGAAGTGGCTGTTAACATAGCATGTCAGTGCATCAGGAAACTTGTAATGTTGGGTTTAAAAAGGAACTATTCTTCTCCTGTTTCTCATGACACCCACGTGACACTCACCCTTGAGTCAGGCCTGAACTCTCTTTTCCTTCTGATCCTTTTAAAGATCTCTGTCAGTTCGTCCTGTTTGGCCTCCTCTATGCTGGCCTGGGATGAAAGACGGGCACGGGCTCCTAAAACTGTAGCGGAAAGACCAGGGGCCGGTGCTGGTGCTGGGACTGGGACGGGGGCTGGGGCTGCAGCGGCTGCTGCCCCTGGCGTGTCCTGTCCCGGCAGAGGCGTGTCAACCGTGGGGTCATCTACATGCTCAATCAGCCACTCCATAGCCTGGGTCACAGACATGCTTCAGAAAGAGGGATAAGTTATAAGTGACTCTGATTTAATCCACTGAGAGCTGGGACACATTGATGATGTTGTTCAGCACCAAAACTCAAAACATCATGTTTAAACATTTTATCACGTGTTCATATAACAATTTAAATGACACATAATGGGGCAGCGGGGCACTAAGTAATTTTGGCCAATGTGACTTTATCCTGCCAGCTAGATATGCTTTGCATATTTATCCATGAATTGTTTACACTACAGTTAAAAAGATTGCAGTTAGTAGTGTTTCAGAAAAGAAATTAATACTTTTATTCAGCATTTATTCACATTACGAAGTTCAAAAGTGACAAGAAAGTGGACCGGTCCACTGATAGACGGCAGCTTGTGCTTTAAAACACTCCCGCTCCCGTTTTTTAAAACACTTTCAAACACTTCCGTGTGCTCTCAAACGCTCCTGTGCGTTGATCATTGTAGCCAATCACAGACATATCGATGAATGCGTAAACACAATGACCAATCAGAGGTGTTTATGATTCCGCTCAACAGCGCTCAAAGCGTCACAATTTTACAATTTCAGTACCGACTTGGTAATGAATTCGGTACTTTTTGACAACATTCACACCATGTCCTAATTACCATAATTACGAGATTTCAACTTGTAAAAAGTGTTCATATCCTCATAGAGCTCGGAATTACAGCTTGTAAGATAGTTTTTGGAGTGCTCCTACTTGTACCACGTGACCGCTGTACCATCTGGCCGCTGCAGATTCATTTAGGCGTTGATAGTGGTGCCATAGAAACGCATAATTCACAACTCCGAAAATAACGTCACGTGTTGTCAGCTCGAGAATACGGTAATTACGACATGGCGTGAACTCAGCAAATATTACACAATATTACTGCTTAACTGTATTTTTGATCAAATAAAAGCAGCCTTGGTGAGCATAAGAGACTTCTTTACAAAACACAACCCCAAACTTTTGAATGGTAGCGTATTTCACAACCACAGCTGAGAGCACTCACTGATTTAAGCGCAGAGCCTTCACAGCACGACTCTCAGGGAAACCCATCTCAGTCAGCTGCTGCAGGGCCGTTTCATCCACACGGTCCTCATCGTCCTCATCCAGCATAGCTGCCAGAGAGGGAAGATAGGAAGAATATTCACTCACCATCATTTGATAAGATTGCAAAATAATTTACTCCTGCACAGTGGCCTCCATGGTCATGAAATGATTAATAAAACAATTATAAAAACAATTAGGTTAACAACTACTCCATGCAAATATACAGTACTGTGCAAAAGTCTTAAGTTTTAAGTCAGTTATTTATATCTTTTGCTGTAGTGTGTCAGTAGGAAATATCAGTTTACATTTCCAAACATTCCTTTTCCATTAATTGTAATAATCCAGTGAGATTTGTGTATGCACAAGGAGTCTGACAACAGCCGGTATGATCTGATCTCACCATCATCAAGTCCGTCTGTGATTACATGAAGAAACAGAAGAAACAAAAACTGAGCCAGACTAAATCCAGAAAAACTGCAGGAACGTCTCCGAGATGCTTGAAGAAACCTTCCTGCAAAGCTATATGCGGTTCCTGCAGTTCTTCTGGATTTAGTTTGTCTCAGTTTTTTCTGTTTCTTCATGTAATCACAGACGGACTTGATGATGGTGAGATCAGATCATACCGGCTGTTGTCAGATTCCTTGTGCATACACAAATCTCACTGGATTATTACAATTAACGGCAAAAAGAATGTTTGGAAATGTAAACTGATATTTCCTACTGACACACTACAGCAAAAGATATAAATAACTGACTTACGACCTTTTTTTGGGGGGGGGGGGGGGGTATTAACATGCCTAAGACTTTTGCACAGTACTGTATATATATATATATATATATATATATATATATATATATGGTACAGCAATGTCACTCTATAGTACTTCAAATAATACCATGGTATGGAATGTCCAAAAATATATGCTGCGTCCGAAATCACATACTGTACAGTAGGTACTACAGTTGGTTTAAAAACTTATCTCAAGACTGTTAAAAAAAGTATGTTCCATATAGTATGAATGAAATTCAGATGTACTACATCTGCCATGTTGTCATTGTCATGTGACCTACAGCACCAATTGCATCCCTTCACTTCCATTCAAAATCCTCTCCCGTGGCCTTATGGGATAGTAAAGTGTTCATCGAATGTGTACTTCAGAATCTTTTCGTAAGTAGTAGGTCATCCGGGTACTTTTCGCCAACTGTTTTAAGAATACTATGAATTGGGACATACTACTCAGCTCACATACTCTTTTTCGCCTACTATATAGCATGGAGGTAGGCATTTTCAGACGCAGCGATAATATTATAATGGTAGATGTCTGAAAAGCATGTTAATAGCATGAAAAGCTATGAAAATAGATTTATTGATTGAATCCATCCAGGTGTCTATCCATACATACATCCATAGCTTACCATTGGCCTTTTTGAAGAGCTCAACGGCATCTGGATTCATTGCCAGCAGCTTCTGAGCCACCTCAATAAGCGAGACCAGAATCTTCCTCAGCTCTGTCTGAAACTGACAAGGGGGGAAAAAATCGTAACATTTAAAACAATATATTATAAACATAAGCAGTGCAATGCAAGTCAAACCGAACAGACTGTAAGTACCCACATCTCTGATGTTGTGCTGAGTTACAGTACGGTCAGTGTTACGAGTGGACAGGTTTGCTGTGGCTTTGAGGATGGCTTCCTTATCTGGCGCTTTGTTCTCTTGCTTTTTCTGTTAACAAGCACAAAAACTGGTTAATTTTGCAATCCCAAATATTAGAAGTGTAAAAGAATGGGATGCATTAAGAATAGTTCACCCAAAAATGAAAACTATCACCAGATACCTTCTCTTCAGAAGATATGTCAGCCATTTTTGGTGGAGCCAGTGGAGGTCTTTTCTTGATCAATAATAAGCAATCTAGAAAACAATAAGGGTTTGTCTCTCTTAGAATTTTAGGTTACACTTTGTTTTAAGGTGCCATAGTCACATTGTACTAAAAAAAGTACTGGGTAATATTAATGTATACATGTCCTTACTATAGAGTTACGGTTAGGTTTCAGGTTAGTTGCTTGTAATTATGCATAATTTACTATTATTACTATAGTTAGTACATGTAGTAACGTGTAACTACGCCACCTTAAAATAAAGTGCTAGCGAATTTTAAACACAAAGAACATAGGCAAAACACTAGATCAGTGGTTCTCAACCAATGTGCTCTAAGATGATATTAAAATGATTTTAAATAAGACAAAACAAGCATTAAATAAAAGATCTAAAATCTAAATCGATTCTTATTTTAATTCCCATTGTCTTGAAAAACATGGATATATGAGGTAGTCTCATTTTAAATGTGTTTTCTAGACCTGGAAAAGTCATGTAAAACCTAATTAAATCATACAGGCTTTTTGTAATGAATATACATTTACCTAAATCATACTTTTAAAAGTCCTTACACTTTGAATATTGTTGTGGACAATGAGGGGCTTGAAGTCAAAAAGGTTGAGAACCACCTTTCTAGATGCACCAGAATTGTTCATTACCTTTATCTTTAAGATTTTCCTCAGCAACTGTTTTGGATTCGGTGAGAATTCTCTCAGTGGCAGCATGAATGAGTTTGTGATGTGTAAGAGTTTTAGGATCCTCTAGACTTCCGTGGACATACTGTAGGAGAAAAACAAATTAGTTTAAAGGACATTTATTTTGGTTTAATCCTAACAAAATAATATATACGCCACCATTCAGTTTGGGGTCAGGAAAACTTTTTTAAAAGAAATTAATACTTTTACTCAGCAAGGATGCATTAAATTGATCAAAAGTGGCAGTAAAGGCCATTTATGATGTTATGATGAATAAATGTTCTTTTAAACTTTCTATTCATCAAACAATCCTGAAAGAAATCACCGTTTCCACAATAACATTGAGCAGCAACTGTTTTTAACATTGAAGACAATAAGAAATGTTTCTTGAGCAGCAAATCTGCATATTAGAAAGATTTCTGAAGGATCATGTGACACTGAGAACTGGAGTAATGATGCTGAAAATTCATCCCAGGAATAAAATTAATTATTTACTAACTAAACTAAACTTACTCAACTAAAATAGAAAACAGTTATTTTAAATTGTAATAATATTTCACAATATTACTGGATCAAATAAATGCAGCCTTGTGGCGCATAAGAGAAGAGACTTCATTCAAAAACATTAAATATCTTACCAAACCCAAAGTTTTGAATTGTAGTGTACATTTACTCCATAAAAATCACATATTTACAGGTGAGCCAAATCCACACCCCCACTCTTACAGGGTGGTCCAGTACTGTGTTACCATGGTACAGTTAATGTAAATTGTTACCATGGTACACTGATAATATACACCTTGGTACTGAATAATTAATATATCCTGCTTTTTACATGATACTTCAAAGAAAACTCTGGTATTGGCATGATGCATGCATGTCTATAAAACTTGGTATGATCATGCCATTCTGCACAGGGTAACACCGTGGCACTTTTCAGCACAAACTACACATTGAACCAGGCTTGACTAACAGTAGGCTACAGTCTATGTGGTGATGCCACCTTCTAAAGTGCTTACAAAAACGCATCCACAACCGTCAAACCATAAAGTTTAAAGATCAAATCCTCATAGAACATATGAAAATGTGTAAAGGTACATTCATCCGCACAGATGTGTGTACACTAAAGTACTTGACAGATATATTGTGAACAAAAAGAGGTTGTCAACAAGTCGAAGTCAGCTGTACACTGTTAGTCAACCAGAATGACAGTTGTAGTTACAGTCCAGCCACAGAGACGGAGGTGACGGGCCAGCTTGCTAAATTATAAATAGCACCGTCGACTCGTCTGCAAGTTACTAAAAATACTTGGCAATGACTCTGAAAATCTAGCGGGCCTGTCCTGTCCGGGTTGGCTAACAGTGCCAGCTAACCGATGGCAGACCTACATGTTTCAAGCATTTCTCCTTTAGTTTCTCTATAGTGGTGTCTTCCGTGACTTCCTCCAGCCACTCAGTGCCCTCCATAGTACAGACGTGGACCTTCAGGACTTTGCCTGCAAAGATCTTCTCCTCCTGCACGAACATTGTAGCAGCAGCGGCGGCGGCAGCAGGACTGCAGCTTTCCCCGCTGAAGACGCTCCGCGAGCCCGCTGTCTACAGTCCGGAAAGCCGCTCTGTTCCACGCTTAAATCTGCCCTGGCAACAGACACGAGCTCACGGTCTCATTCGAACATTTTCATACCGTCCGATCTGTACTACCGCCCTCTTAGGAGGACTAATATTTTCCGATGGGGCAGATAGGGATCCTCACTCTCGCAGCTGCAGCAGAGACGCTTGCTCAATGCTCCGTTGACACCTGCGATGCGCGAGAGCGACAGCAATCGGTACGGTGCAGCAGTGCGCATGCGTGAGTGAGGTTGTTGAATGTGATTGGTGGAAGTACGAATACATGCAGACGCTGTAGACTGCCAGACCTTCAAAACAGCCTTTCTTTTTTTCTTTCTTTCTTTTTTTTTTAAAGGGTATTGCAGCCCTTGACTATAGATGTAATTCTTTAAAACCAATAAAAATAAAAATAAAATACTTTCAAAACAGCCTAACCTAACAACACTGCCGCAGCACAGCGCTGCCATTGAAAGAATGGGCTGTACTTTCACGGTAACTGGGGCCAAACTGGTTCCAGATGTGTACCTACCTAAAACTCTCTCTAATCTACCTCTCTACAACGTGTTTATTGCAGTACTCGTCTCGCACAGTACTACAACTGCATACTATAGACATTCTCTGATACTACACAACAAACTTGACCGAAATGCGGTAATGTTTAATAACTGATCTTGTAAATACTTGCACATTAAAGGTGAATAAAATTAGCATAAGAAGTAAACCAATATTAATTCAGCTAGAATAATTAGTATCGTGAAAAAGGCCAGTAAGTTTTACTTGCTATACAAGAAAATGCATGTGTATTGTTGGCCAAACTTATGTTTGCAAAATCTTGTTACATTGTACAATTACAGTACAAGTACACGTGTTGACAATTAGGGTATTAAGATGTTATTATTCGTTTTTTATTGTTTTTAATATTTAATATAAAAAGCACGAGTCAGCATTTCACATAACCAAACATGAACCCTTTTCCAACCCAATACTCGTGTCTTCCACGTCAATAGGTGGCGATGTTGTACATGTTCCCTGTAGAAAAACCGCTCACTGTCGGACAGAAGCAGACCCGTGAGAACTGCTGGATATTAGTATTGTCATTTCTAAAATACAGTAACGAATTAAGGTTTATAACAGAATAATCGACAATAATTACACGGAACCGTTTACTTTGAATACCTTTTACTTTATTCAGTACTTCTTCTCTTGTAATGTTGAGCTCAGTTATTTAGCAGTTACAGTCTGCAGGATAGTTTACGTCTCTGGTCAAGTTGATTTGTAAGTTAACATGTCCAAACACAAGACGAAAAAGCTCATCATTGAAGATGGTACGTGTCAACCTGCTTGTCTTTTGCTCTTTCTATAAACCAACATGATAATAATGCAGCACAAGTTCTCTGTCTTGAATAGGTTGCAGAGTATTCTTGAAATCTTTATTTTTAATGTCTTTTGTGCACATGGACGAATTTACTTTCAGATGAGCCAAAGCATCACGACCTGAATCCATTTTCTTTCAAAGAGTTTATCAGAAATAAGAACCAGCAGCCATGTACTACAGAAGACACAGAGGTGAGGAAGAAGATTACAAAGGCATTGTCACCTTGGATAGTTTTTAGATTTTTAGATGTATATGAATGTGTATTAGGTGTTCAGGTAACTTCGTGTAACAACTCAAGATGCAGAGACAATCTATCATAAGTATGTTTAAAAATGGCCATTATGTCAATACATACCTCTGATCACCATTTTACTTGAGTAGTCCTGTGGTGTGATTGATTTCCCAAAGGTATATGATGGTGTATGCCACGTCAAGCAGGACTATAACACCTCCATAGATTTTGCTACCAAGGGGCCTTTCTTCACAGACCCCTCTGTGCTCTCTCAACCTTCTGAAAGCGAACATGAGGAGACATGGATTGAAAGCTGCCACCCATCAGCACTTGAAGGTTCTCATGACTTCCAGCTATGTGGGACTTCAGACCACAGCGCTTACTCTGAGCAGTCGTCTCTGTGCAGTGATGAGAGGGAAGCAAATGAGACCGAATGGGAGCTGGGTCAATCTGACTTCCTGCCAAAGGAACACTTAGGAAGAAGCAGCACAGGAAGCTATGAGGGGGATGAAGAGACTTCAGCGATTGATGTTTCTTTCCGTTCTAAGAGGAACAATGCTAAAATTGGCACAAAGCATGCTCAACAGGTATGTTGTGTACATGGTGTGAGTACTTTCTGCACACACATGAGCTTACATTATAATTGGTGCTTTTTTCAAAATAAATGTTTCTCAAGTCGACGCGAAACTGAAGTAGTGATAGTCTTTTCTTCCTTATTGTGATGTATATTTGAATGAAACGGCTTCTCGAACAAGAAAAGCTGTTGAGTTTGCCCATCTGGAATTGATTGGATGGTTGTGGTTTGCTATTGGTCGATTTCATGTGAGTGACAGGTTGTCCCGCCCTCACACCAGTAAACTTATCATCAGAGAAGAAAAGAGATGTCATTATTCCATTCTCCATTTTGATTTAATGTTGACTTTAATGTGTTTTAGCTCAGAGAAGAAAATTCTCTTCTCCGAAAACAAATCAAAGAACTCCTTAGAAGATCAGAAACTGACTCCAGAAGGTAAGGCTCTTTACACAGAATGTAATGTATTTATGCAAATTACTTACAATGATTCTGAGGTAATTAATGGACTGAAGTGTGTCAGTATTGCTGCTGTGTAATTAAAGATCATTGGTTGCTTCTATAGTTCTTATGGTTAAACTTTCCAATTTGTAATAGGATCGAACAACTCACAGATGAGTTGCACAACAAGAAGTTACAGGAGGAGAGAGAGGCTAAGGCTTTGGAGACGATGGTGCAGTCAGTAGAACAAAACCTTCAGTTAATGACGGTATAAAGAATTGTCATTCATATGACAGATTTTGTTTTATTAAGGTTTAAAAAATAAGATGAAGATGTTTTATCCTTACTGCACTCAAGAAATTTCAATTCTGTTTTATCCAATACAGAAGCGGGCAGTCAAGGCTGAAAATAGTATTTCAAAATTGAAACAAGATCTACAACAACTCCAGGTTTGACTTCTTTCCATATGCACAAGCACACTGAAAAAGCACACTATGTACATTATAATGGTGTATTTATATGTGTATATACCACTATATATATACTACTATATAATATGTTTGTGAACTTTGTGTGAATTTGTGATCAAAATGACTGTCACTTCTGTTTTTGTTCAGATTAAAACTCCACCTTTATGATTAGTTTATCGTTTTCTTCTCAGAGCCAGCTTGAAGGATATAAATGTGAAAATGAAAGGCTTAGAAATGGAGAAACTACAGCCTTAACCACAATGAGACACAATGCACAAGTAGCCTCTGAGTACCTTAACAAAGCAGCTCAAGATGCAGAGACTTCTATCAAGTATGGTTAACAGTGACAATTACCTTTGAGTTCTTCTCTTTTAATAATGGTCAGAAATGTAAATGAATCAAATCATTGCACTGAAAGTGTTGTGTATGTTTACAGGCAGTTGCTGACAGGAAGAGAGACACTCTATTTTGTATCCCAGTTATTGACCTCCATTGACAAGATCACCGAGATTCACGATTAAGTGTTTCCCTCTCACTGTGCACTATAGACCCAACTGTGGTACTTCATTGTTTATTATTTTATTCATCAACTTCATTAACATCTGTTTAGGTTTTATGAAATGGCAAAATGAGGTGTGCTAGGCCAAATAATCCCAAAATGAAGCTCTAGCAGGAGTTTAAGCATAAAGATACTTAAGTGCACCAATTAGTGCCTTGGATTCTCTTACCAAAATCAAAGCTCTATGTTGTAGTAGTTTATTTTCAAAACCTTTTGCACTTTTGTCAAATAAGTCCTTTCTTAAAATTCTATTACATAATATTTACAAGATTTTTTGTATTTCATGATTGTATATTGATATATATATATATATATATATATATAAAAATTAACTCATTTTTATAGTTCTGCTGTTTTAAATTACAGCATTTTAGTTAATTGTTTATTTAAACAACACTTTACTAATCAGCATTGAAGTGCCTTATATTTGCCTTATATGCCATATATATATATATATATATATATATATATATATATATATATATATATATGCCTTATATATAATGTTCTTTATTGACTTAATAAAGAAGTTTTTTAATCATATGGCCCTATTGTTCTTTTAGAATTCAACACTTAGTGTCCTGAAATTGCATTTAATAGATGCTAAATCATAAAACCATTTTATTATATACAATTTGATATACAGTGGTTGCCAAAATTATTAGAACAGTAAGATCTTTTTTAATGTTTTAAAAGGTGTCTCTCCTGCTCACCAAGGCTTCATTTATTTGATCCAAAATACAGCAAAAACAGTAGTATTGTGAAATATTTATACAATTAAAAAAAACTGTTTTCTATTTGAATACATTTTAAAATGCTATTTATTTCTGTGTTGTCAAAGCTGAATTTTCAGCATCATTAATTCTTCAGTGTCACATGATCCTTCAGAAATCATTCTAATATGCTGATTTGATGCTCAAGAAACATTTATTATTATTATCAATGTTGAAAACAGTTGTGTACAATTCTCTTTCAGGATTATTTGATAAATGGAAATAGAAAGTTCAAAAGAACAGCATTTATCTGAAATGGAAAGCTTTTGTAACGTTATCACTATAAAAGTTTGGGGTCAGTAAGAACGTTTTTTTTTTTTCTTTTTAGAAATTAATAATTGTATTCAGCAAGGATGCATTAAGTTGATCAAAAGTGACAGTATAGACATGTATTATGTTGCAGATAAATGCTGTTCTTTTGAACTTTCTATTCATCAAAGAATCCTGAAAAGAAATTGTACACAACTGCTTTCAACATTGATAATAATAATAAATGTTTCTTGAGCAGCAAATCAGCATATTAGAATGATTTCTGAAGGATCATGTGACACTGAAGACTGGAGGAATGATGCTGAAAATTCAGCTTTGATCACAGGAATAAATTACATTTTAAAATATATTAAAATAGAAAACAGTTATTTTAAACTGTAAAAATATTTCACAATATTACGGTTTTTGCTGTATTTTGAATCTAATAAATGAAGCCTTGGTGAGCAGAAGAGACTTCTTTTAAAATTAAAATAAAGATGTACCATTCTAATAATTTTGTCCAACTCTGTATTTTGAACATACAATATTTATGCTAAATATTAAAGCAATAAGTGTTCATTTAATGTGCATTTAACACAACAAAATAAAATCCTTTTTTTCCCGATGGTGAAGGGTCGATGAAGGCCGGACTTTTATTATGAAGTGTCAGTGAAGATGACGCACAATTACCGCGCGCTTCGTGTTTTTATACGCATGACGTTCTATGCACGAATAATAGTTTTATCAGGGAAGAATCATTCTTAACAGTTTGAATAAGTTTATATAAATTAAGGTGATATTTGAAGTCAGTCATTAAAATCAATGACTTTGATGTAATAATAATTGTAAATCTAGTTCAAAGACCCCAAGTGCACTCTTTGTAAACATGCGGCTGTACAGTTAGATTTGAGTGAGACATTCAGATACGCGAGCAGTGATGCTACAGGATACAGTAGAAGAGCTGCAATACTGAAGCAGACTTATGCATTAAAAGAAAGCTAATGTAAGTGCATGTCCACACACGGCGAAAATTGTGCAGTGCTATGTCCAGTAATCTAAAAAAGTTGGGTTTTCAGGTTTCATCTTGTCTAAAATGGCATCGGATGACTTGCTTGCGAAGAGGGAAAAAATCCAGAGGGAGATTTTGGCTCTTGAGAGTTCTCTAGGTGCAGACAGCAGCATCATAGACCTACTGTCATCTGACAGCAACAGTGGTGAGTCACTGTCTCTTAAACACTGTTTTTGGACATCCCATCCCATCACATTAACACAACCATGACGCCCCCAAATGCTGTCTAGTTAGTAGATATGCATCTTACTGGGACTTGAGAAACGGCCTATCTTGGAAATATGTAAAATCATAGATTGCTGTATTATATAATGTTCAATTTATAAGTAAATCATTCATTAAACTTGTTCACAAAATGTTCTAAATGATTCGGTAGTGGTCTATTGATGAGTTAATGAAGTGATTACCTGGAATGGTCATGGGAAAAAGTTGGGGGCTGTGTTTCTGACTTGTGTTCTGTGTTAATGTCATATTATGTTTCCATGACAGATGATGAATCTGATGACAGTGGGCCTGTTATTGAAGGATTGGTAAGAATCTAGAAAGCCGCCTGGTTAATACAACACACTCTAGAATGAAATGTCATTTTTTAATAAAAAATATGATTTGCTTGTAACTCCCTCTTGAAGCATGATGACTTGGAGACAGAGAGGCAGCGGATTCAGAGGGAGATCGAGGAGTTGGAAAATACACTTGGTGCTAATCCAGCACTGGCTAACGTATTGCAGGGTAAATATAATATTATTCTGAATATACAGTGATTTTCATCAGCTTAAAACAAATTAGCCTTCACATTCTCCATGGGCACTTTTGCTGAAATTAGTGGGTTGCTTTTAAATATTTGACACGTAATCTGATAGGTCAGTAGTGTTTCATCATAGGGTCTTGCTTCTAATCAACCTTTTTTTTTTTTTTTTTTTTTTTTTGTGAAACAGACAGTGAACATGGAACTGATTCTGTGAGTTACCGCTTTGCTTCCTTCATACATGCTTTTGCTGCTATTTATTTATTTATGCACATTTTCTCATTTAAAAAAAAATGCTTATACAATTGTTTTACGTTCATTAGAGTGATGAAGACAGTGACGAGGATGATGATCAGTTGGATCTCCCGCAAAATGTGGAGACTTGCCTGCAAATGAATTTAGTCTATCAGGAGGTGCTGAAAGAGAAACTATCTGAGCTGGAGAAGCTCCTCAAAGAGAATCAACAGCAACAGGTGAACAACAAACATCTGGGCATCAAACATCTGTAGTTCTTTGAAACTGTGTTTTCATGCTACTCGATTGCATGAGTTAAATTACACTATCACTCATTTAAAGCTGACTGTATCTCCACAGAAAGAGATTGAGGCTCAGCTCTCTGGCCCAAGCACATCTAGCTCCTCCGCACAAGGACTTCCCTCTCAGAAACTCTTTCTTGGATACTTCATGAAGCCTTACTTTAAAGACAAACTCACCGGTCTGGTATGTGATGAAAGTAATACTGGAAATATGTATTTTTCTGGTGTCCGTGAAATCATGCATTTCAGTATCGTTATTGAAGTTATTTATTCTTTTTATTTGGCTCCAGGGCCCTCCATCAAATCCAGAAACTAAAGAAAGGCTGAGTCACGGTACCAGACCGATTGATGAGCTGAAAATAAGAAGATGTATGTTTTAAGACATTGTGCTTGCTTCTTGTTACTTGAAGATATTTTTTTTTATATTTAAAAATAAAACATGTGGTAATGTCTTTCAGGGGAGGGTTGGCAGAAGACTTTGCTGTCTAACGCAGTCGCCACAGACATTATGAAAAGGATGCTACAACCCAAACTATCCAAGTGAGTTCCAGAAAAAGGAAAAGCAAACCTAAATATCTGGTTATTGTTGGCCTCGCTGTATATATATATTTGTATTACATTTTGAGAGCTTGCAATCCTCTGTGTTTTCATAGGATGGAGTATTTGAGTGCCAAGATGTCTAGAGTTGACGATGAGGGAAAAGAGGAGTTGAAAAAGCAAATTGAATTAATTGAGCAAGAAATTGCAAAAATAAGGTAAAGACATTTTAAGCACCTTGTCTCAGAGAAGATGTCCTGTAAGGTTGTACCTACACTTTTATTCAAAAGTTTAAGGTCAGTAAGATTTAAAAAAAAAATATATATATATAGACTATACATTTATACTGTTACAAAACATTTCAAATGAATGCTGTTCTTTTCTTCCTACTCATCAAAGATGCCTGAAAAAAAGTATCATCGTGGTTTCCACAAAAATATTAAGCAGCACAACTGTTTTCAATGTTAATTGTAAGAAGATTTTTTTTTCTTGTGCAGCAAATCATCATATTAGAATGATTTCTGAAGGACCATGTGACACTGAAGGCTGCTGAAAATGTACATTTTTAAAAACAATAAAAAAAAAACTTACAGACTTCAAACTTTTGAATGTTAGTGTACTTATTGTGCAATAAAATGTGTAATCAAACTCAATATCACCTTAGCACCCTGAAAGATGATCAGCTGGTGGGCGAACAACATGACGATCATGACTGGGAGAAAATATCAAATATTGACGTAAGTTATGTAGTTGTTTTATTGACGTGCAGCCACATACATCTTGTACTATCTTCTAACATACATTTCTCATTTTAAAAGCATGAAAAGACTTGTTTCTGTGTGGTAGTTTGAAGGTTTGAGACAGGCTGACGATTTGAAAAGGTTCTGGCAGAACTATTTGCACCCCTCCATTAACAAGTCGGTGTGGAAACAGGATGAGATTGATAAACTGAAAGGAATTGTAGAAGAATTCAATTGCTGCCATTGGGACAAAATCGCAGAGGCTCTTGGGGTAAGGATAGAGAAATTCATGCACTTTCAAAATAGCTTCTTATGTTAATATGGTGTGTATTACGGTTTTTAATTTTTAACATGTTTAACAATGCAACCTACCATTCATTTAATGTCTTTGACATATATATTTCTTGTTATTTCCCTTCCAGACCAACAGAACGGCCTTCATGTGCTTCCAGACTTACCAGCGCTACATTTCGAAGACTTTCAGAAGGAAAGAGTGGACACCGGAAGAAGACCAGATCCTCAAAGAACTTGTTGAAAAAATGAGAATCGGCAACTTTATCCCTTACATACAGAGTAAGACAGTTGGGTCTTCTTGAGTTCTCGTACTGGATGTGGCATATTTGTTCCTAAAGCAGATCATTCGGACTCTGATATCAGATTAGATGAGTCACATTCAAAGAAGAATAGGTGATATATAATGTAGATGTAATTTTTCTATGAATAGAAGAAAACCAATAAGGGAACTGTGAGGAATTTATTCACACATGATGTGTTCTTACATCCACCTGCACTTTTTTTAAATAGTTTATTTTATAATTTGTTTAAAATGCAAAAATGTGTTTTTTATGACAGGTTTAATTGATTAATGGTTTACTTTAGTTGTATTTTGAAAACAAGTATGTATCATAGGAGCCATATATTTGTAATATTTGTTATCTCCATAGTGTCATATTTCATGGTGGGCCGTGATGGATCACAGCTGTCATATCGCTGGACGTCCGTTCTGGATCCCTCTTTAAAGAAAGGTCCCTGGTCCAAAGAGGAGGACCAGGTATGGAACATAATTTAATTTTCTCATTTAATCAGGATTCTTACGTTGTTTAAAAAGTATGGAATTTGATTTGAGTAATTTGCAGGTCTAGATAACTATGGGAAAAAAAAGAAAACTGAGTTTCCAGACTATTGCCTGAATTCAGTTTTCTAAAATCTAAAATGTGTCATGGCCAATGTTTAGTGATCCTTTAGTGATTGTTGAACACGACTGAATGTATTCAAGATGCAGATTTTCACTACACCAAACTGTCTGTCTTTACCATAAGGTAAAGGTGGTTCTTTTGAGCCACACTAAATGAACGTGTGTGTGCCACCCAAACCAGCAACAGATAAAGGAGCAAACGATTATCTAGATCAGTTTTACTTTGCTGCTAGGCGATCGTGCAACATCAAACCACATTTACAGTGTCAAACTGATGTGTCAGAGGTAAAGAACAGAGGTTATTAAGTGTTTTAGGTACTTCATCATGTAAGCACAGTTTATTACTTCGAGAAAACCAATGAAAAAAAAGAGAAAATTAAAAATATTTATAGATGACTATATAATGCTAAAAATAATGCTCTATGAACCATTTATGTTAAATATAATGGTCTGAAAAAAGTATGGAATTTTGAAATGGAAAATGTGAAGGAACTCTGTTTAATAAATTAGAAACAAAGGCTTTTTTATCACTGAAGACACAATGTTTCAGTTTTAATATCTGTTGCAGTCACACATGCATGTCTTTTTGCTGTTCCTTAACCTGCTAAAATCACACGTGTTCACTAATTTGACTGACTTCTCTCACATCAGTTGTTGCGGAATGCTGTCGCAAAGTATGGCACCAGAGAATGGGGAAAAATCAGAATGGAAGTGCCTGGCAGGACCGACGGTGCTTGTCGTGACAGGTATGACACATTTCAGAAAAAAAGTTAATTTATGCTCTGCAACTAATGTTTCAAAATAACGTCCCTGAAATCATCTCAACTCCTAAATCGAACTTGCTGGATTGACTCGTGCACTAAATGATAGCAATAAATGGTATGGTGTAAAAGATGTTTAGGCCAACTGGTACTTGATATGTAAATGTGAATATTTTTCTCACTTAGGTATTTGGATTGTCTTCAGGAGAATGTGAAAAAGGGGCCTTGGAGCAAAGAGGAGGTGGAACTACTAAAACAGAAGGTGGAGAAATATGGTGTTGGTAAGTGATTTCCCTCTTAAATCTTTTTTTTTTTTTTTTTTTTTTGCATATTTGATATACACTACCGTTCAAAAGTTTGGGGTCAATACAATTTTGTTTTTTAAATACATTAACAAATAAGGCTCCTGCAAGCCTTTTACATATGTTCTGGGCATGCCCAAGTTTGTACAACTTTTGGAAATCGATTTTTGATGCATTTTCAGAAATAATAGGATTACCAATAGACCCATCTCCTTTTATTGCTGTATTCGGTGGTACAGCACAGAACATGCGCCTAAGTAGTTAAATAATTGTAAAATGTTGGCCTTTTGCACACTACTTGCCAGAAGATTAATATTGTTTAAATAGAAAGACCCTATTCCCCCCACTTTTCATTGGATTAAGGACATCATGCAATATCTAAAACTAGAACAAAATAAGATAGGGTCTACCCAGAGATTTTATCTGGCAACCTTTCTTGTCATTTGTTGAAAAATTCAAGTTGGGAATACAGTCCCAAAATATGTGTAAGGATGATAATAGAATGTTAATGTTTTTTTACAATGTAATTGATGCTTCATGTCTAATGGGTAGAGGGATGGTTTGTGTTGGGGTTTTGACTGGATATTCTGTATTGTGTTGGTTTTTGTGTTTTCTTCCCTTGTATATTACAAAATCTTAATTAAACAGACCTTGTTAAAAAATATATACATTTACAAATATATTAACTTGAGCACTAAATATGCATATTAGAATGATTTCTGAAGGATCATGTGACACTGACGACTGAAATAATGATGCTGAAAATTCAGCTTTGTCATCACAAGAAAAAAATACATTTTAAAATATATGAAACCAGAAAAAAACTTTATTTTAAATTGTTCTAATATTGCACAATATTACTGTTTTACTGTATTTTTATCAAATAAATGCAGCCTTGGTGAGCACAAGAGATTTCTTTTTAAAAAACATAATCTTTTTATCAGTACTGTATCTAAATAACGTTAAATGACCATTACATCAAAGCCTGTTCAAGATGACTCATCATGACTAATTTAAATCATGTTTTGTTTTTAACTATATGAATATGGAGCAAATCTGTGTTCAACATTTTGAAATGACTCGTGCAAAGAGAACTTTTAAACCAACAGATTTTATTTGACTTTTACTTTTGAAGTCAAGCTTTGACCTCACTGCTAATTGGTTCATGTTTAGTGTGAACATTGCAGCTTTGACACTGGTAGACAACCTCACAATGACAATAGTCATTTTCAATCTAGAGACTGTGTCAGCCTTCAAAAGAGCTCTAACCACTCACTTGTATTGCTTACTGTATCCTAAAGACTCTAAATTGTCTTTATCAATTGAATTTTCCAGGCAAGTGGACTAAGATTGCCTCAGAGATCCCAAACCGGATTGACTGCCAGTGCTTGAACAAGTGGAAATTAATGACAAAAACTGTAAGTTCATTCTTCAGTATGTCTTGCAGCATTCAACAAGAATAAATATCATGAATATTCAAACACACTGTTGTTATTTCTTTGTTTAGAGTCAAAATAAAGGCATAAAAAGAGAAATGAAGCAAACAACAGGACAACAAACAGCAAAAAGACGAAAAGTGTCAGGAAGAAAAATTAAAACGGAGATCTACTCCAGCTCTGAGGATGAAAAACCGCTGAAGTACACGGACAGTGATGATGATGATGATGATGATGATCATCAAGATCTTCCCTTAGTCGAAGATGTGGAAATACCAAAAAAGGACTATGTACAGCCAGATATGAAGAAATGGATACCTATGAACACACTGCTTATTCCTCAAAGAACTCTCAGGACAGCGTGGGTCCGTCTTCCCACCAATGAGGAGGAACTACAGGAATCCACTAAAGAATCTGGGTTAGGCCGCATTCGGTCAAAGGACAGCAAGTGTCCGAAAGTCAGACCCATTTTGGTGCGCAACACCATCCTGAACCGTTTTGGAAACATGGAACGAACTTATGTGGGTATGAATCCTCCTGTTCTGCAGAGCCAGGTAAGACGTTTACTTTCTTCATTCTCTTTTCTTTGCAGATCAATGTAGATTTATATGTTCTGCAGTTCTTCTTTCTAAAATGAATTTCTTTTCATGCATGCAGACGGACGATGAGAAGGCCATGATCAAGGTGGCAGGGATTGATGTTAGAGACTTCATGCAGTGGAAGGGAGCATTGGTAATAAAGACATGTGGTTAACAGAGATGATGCTAGATGTTACATTTGTAGTAAATACCATAAGGCCATTATATTATTAATATTTGTTTAAACTAAGGTAATAGAAAATGGTTGCCACTTGCCAAAAGCAATGGTAGCCTTAAAAAAATAAGTATGATATTGTAAAGACAATATGCTGCCTTAACAGTCTTAAATCTGAATAATATTATTTAAAGTTACATTTGGAAAAGTATATACTTTGTTGATTATCAACTTTTTAGAGTCCAGGAAATGAAAAGAACGTCCAGGGATGTCCAGGAAATAAAAGGAAAAGAAGGCTGGTTCAGGACATGTTCAGCCTTAAAAATGACCTCCTGAAAGCTATAACCCCATGGATTGGTAATGTGATCCTGCCTCCACCAGTGAAAGACAATACATTTTGCGAAGGTACAGACCCTTGTTTCACTTTTGACAAAACAACTGAAAATATGTGGTTTAGTTATAAGCAGGCCTGCATGGAGTATGCACAAAAAAACTTAATTTGTATTTCTTGATCAAACTTGCACTTCTTCTGAAACGACTTGTCAGGCAGATTACTGGATAATGATACCAATAGCTAAAGTGATGTTAAAGCATTGTTTTAGCGACCTCAGTATTCTTGTCTTCAGATTCCATGTGGGCCTAGTTATGAGCGAATAGTTCAATGCATATGTTTTTGTTGTCAGTTATTCATCAATAACCACTTTACAGGTGATATTGTTGGAATAAAAGCAGCCGACATCCCTCTCCAAAAGACATCAGTGCTTTTATTTTACATCAAAGTAAGCCTAACATCTTTGTCAACATTTATGATGAAATAAAAGAAACGAAGATTACAGGGTTTTACATGGTTTTGTTTTATGTCTGAAAACAGGCTTTTCACATAGATGTCATGGGTTGCAGAAATGTCATTGAAATTGAGCAAAAGAAAGGCTTTAAGGTATTTATTTATCAATCCAGCATCTTGCGTTTATTAGCGTAGTTGTCATACTTTGTTGTAGGGTTGCCTTCGACTAAGAATTGTCTAGTTGGGGGCAGCCCTGCTTTGTTTCTGATATGCTTAAAAATATGCAGTGTTTTTAAAAACAAGTTAATATCTCGAAGATTAGTGTTCTATCAGTGTTGTCAATTGTTCTCTCTTGTGTCAGTTTTTCCAGAAGCCTATTGCTATATGTAAGCCGAGAACAGGTATCTAAGTTTTATATTTATCCATTTTAAAGTATTGAAATAAAATAGCAAAACTACAACATTCAAAGAGCTCCAGTTATTTCTGTCAAAACATGCATAATGTTAATCTGTCGTTCCTATGGTTATATAGATCCTCCTAAAACAGTGGCAGCGATGCTTCAGGAAGCAAACCAGAAAGCTGAACACAAGAAACCTGCAAAACCTCCTCAACATTCACCTCCCCTGCAGCCAGTTCAGCATCTTGACCCTCCCCAGTTGCCAGACAGGCAGATGATGCCCCCTGCTTTGATTCATCCCAACAATCTTGTCATTACACAGCCAAACATGCAGGAGGCAGTGCAACCTTTAATGCTTAAAGGACAGAAAACATCACTACTACCACAGTCACCACCGCAAGCTATATCACCAATTCCTCTAGCGCTACTACAACAGACACCAACAGCGCAACCCATCACAACCTCAACGTCCAAATCACCAAGTGTAGAGGACTCAAACAGTGTCCAATCTATGAAACGCACCCGCAAACCTACTGAGAAGGTCCAAGCCCTAATGGAAAAAGTTAAAGTTAAAAGTAAAAAAAAAAAGTCACCGAAACAAAAAAAGAGCAAAAACGTTGCTTTACCGACCATTACATTGCAGCCACAGCCAGTAAACTGGATTCTTACCCCCACCGGTTTGGTACAAGTAACTGGTCCACTTTCTGCCAATATCCCAAGCAACCAGATGCTGAGCGTGCCAAACAATTCCCTGCTAACTAACAGTACTTGTCCATTCACCTTAACCAATTTATACCCATCATCATCTGCCCTCGTTGTTGCTTCTTCCTCTGTCAATCCTGGCCTTATAAGTTCTTCGGTCTCGAATGCCTCCAGCTTTACCCAAAAGACTTCCTCCGCTATGAACATTAGTCCCAGAGGTAATAATTCATGCATCCAGATGCCTCCTTCAACTACAACTAGTTTAGTATTGAACCAAAGTATGTTATCCCAAGCACCTACAAAAGTTGACCAGAGAGGTTCTCATGTTGAATCTACAAAGAACTCATCAGACTCCTCCTCTGATGAAACCATTGTAAGGCAATGTCAGTCATCTCCATCAACAGGTCCCCGTGCATCTCATGCTGCTTTCAGCATTCTTCCGGTTCCCTTGACTGTGCCAGCTTTGGCTAGTGGACCAACAAATGAAGTGGCAAAGCCTTGTGTCTTTTCTGAAAATGGCTGCTTTCCTGTGAGAACTAGTCAGCTGCCAACCGTCATCCAACAGAAAAGTTTGCCCGTCACAAGATTGAGACCCCTTTGTGCTTCTAGAAGACCTTTACGTTTGGCTCCTGTCCCTCAGATTGTAGCTCCATCATTTCATGTTGTTGCTCCATCACCTCAGTTTGTAGCTCCATCATTTCATTTTGTAGCTCCGTCACCTCAAGTTGTAGCTCCATCACTTCGTATTGTAGCTCCATCACCTCAGGTTATCGCTCCATCACTTTGTGTTGCAGCTCCTTCACATCATGTTGCATCTCCTTCACCTCGTGTTGCAGCTCCATCAGTAGTACCTCAAATCACAACATCAAATAATCAATCGATCTCTATTCCTGATCCTCCCTCTGATGGTGTGAGCTTCGATCCTCACTTGATATTTCCTGAGCAGTCATCTGAAGTAGATGACTGGATGAATGGAAAAGGTGGAATTCCGATACCTCATCTAGAGATGTCTTTGCCTTACCTTCCACCGTCTGCCGCCAGCATCAAAACACTGACTTCTTTGCTCAAAGCTAAACAATCTCTGCTTACAACTGCAGTGAAAAGCCTTCCAGTTGAGTATCAAAATGACATAGGAGAAGAAGCTCAAGTAGCTGCCATCCGCAAAATGATTGCCGAAAGGTTTGCCTCAAATCCAGCGTACCTGCTTTTCAAGGCTCGTTTCTTGTCGTGCTTTACCTTACCAGCTCTTCTGGCCACCATAAACCCATCTGAGAATGAGAAATGTCAGTCATCCACAGATAACAATGCTGATGATGATGATGATGATGAAGAGGTCTTGCATTTATCACAGAGGGAAAAAAGAGTTCACCCACCAGCTGCAGTAAGTTGCGCTTAACATTGAAGCAACCTTTGTTTGTTTTTTTGTTTTTTTTGCTAATGTATTTTTCTCTTTCAGAAGATTGAGCTTAACATGAATGAAAACGAAGCATCAGCAAAACAGTTCTCAGGAATCATTACATAAAGGCAAAGGAGTTGACGTCAAATTACATAGTTGTTCACATTGCATCAGTTGTTCAATTTCCATACCATGCAATTGTTCACCAGTGCTAATAGCTTCAGATTCTGTTGAATCTATCTGACTTTTTATTAGTTTAAGGGACCAGTCAGAAATTGTGTTCTTAGCACTGATTTATTTTACTCCATCCACATGTTTTGTTTGTGTCTTGGCAATTTTCTTGGGAAAAAAAAGACACTGAATTTGCACTGACCTGTTGTTAAATTATTCTTAAATTATTTTATACTTTTGTTTTGTTGCTGTTATTGTTTCTTGAATAAATTATGTAGAATTGTGAAATGTCTTGTCATTTATGTCTGTATTATAAGCGTTTATAATTTTTATGCTTTTATATTATGTGATCATAATGTGCAACTTATAGAATCAAAAAGTATGACAGTTTTGCAAATCGTAAATTAATAATATTATAATAAATGTTTTGGTATGTTCAAAACCACTTGATAAAAGTATGGCATTTCATGAATTGAGAAATTCTTCCTTGATCTTTTGACATGAAAGAGGTCATTGCACTATACAAACATCCTGTAAGTTTCAGAACTCTTCAGAAAAATTTTGATAGAGTTCCATATGTAATACTTATTTCACATGCAAAAATGTTAGCCAATCATAGCAGTGACCGTTTACATTCAAGTCTCACAGCAGACACGCCCCTTCTAACAGAGCGTTCAAATCAGTCTAAAATCAGGGAAGAATATGGCCTTTTATTTCTAAATTATGACCATTTTTGCTGTAAAAATCATCCTACCATTATAAGTGCACCTCAGGAAATTGTATAAAATAAAATAAAAAATTCAGTTCATGACCCCTTTAAGGTGCATTCTCATAAAAAAAGTTGGGGTTTTTCAAAACTACCAAAAGAATGATAGTTTTTAAAAATGTGTTTAAGTTCATGGACACTCACAGTAGCCAGTAGCCTGATAAACCTCAAAGCGACTGCCAAATTAAGATCATAGACACGCACTGAATAAATTATACAAGGACTGTAAATTCTTTAGAAAATGTCAAAAAACTTTGCATACTGTACTCATTCTGCAACCAAATGCCACCATAGTACAGAGCCCCTAAAGGGACAGGAACGATATCTGGCAAAATACTTTTGCGTTCTTGTAAATGTTTTCACCATGTCCCTTTAGCGGCTCCGTCGGACAATGTATTGCAACACCAAAGATTTATTGTGAAATAGAGGGAAATAAAAAGACTGCACTGACAACTGGAAAAAGGGAACTGCTGCCACCAAAGTGCTCACTGAACTTCATTTCCTTTTTGAGTTTACACACCAGCCAAATGTGTAATGTGCATTTGACCTTAAAGCTTGCCATCAAACAACTCTTATCAAGCCAACAGAGAGCTAGTGTCAGTCATGTCTGATGGCGCAGGAGTTTTGGAGGTGGAAGAAGACGATGAGTGCTGGGCACGGCTGGAAGACTACAGAATGCTTCTCATCAAGACCATTGAGCCCTCAAGGATAACACCTTATCTGAGACAGTGTAAGGTGCTGAGCAGCGAGGACGAGGAACAGATCTACAATGACCCCAGTCTGGTTATCAGACGCCGAAAAGTTGGTAAGAGGTTTCAGACCACCTAAAGTTTAACTGTTAGGATTTCAGACATTAAATATGCTACAAAATGTTGTTGAAAGGGATATTTACTGTGAAATTCAAAGCTTTCAATCTTATTTTCTAAGCATATATTCTTATCTTAACACCCCAGGTATCTAGATATTTATATAGACTTCAGGAATGAGTATTTTTATTCACTTTTAGGGGTGCTGCTGGACATATTACAAAGAACTGGCGTCAAAGGATATGAGGCATTTTTAGAGAGTTTGGAGCTGGACTACCCAGATGTGTACCGCAAAATCACTGGCAAAGAGCCTGCTAGGGTCTTCTCCGTACTAATTGGTGAGTTGTACATTTTTTATTTATTCATTTAGCATACACTTTTTTAAATGTATTATGTCATGTAAAAAAAAAAAAAAAATGTATGCAAAAGGATAATTGCTCTGATAACTTTTATCATCATAGACCTAAGGAGAATAGACTTAAATATTGCCAGGCTTTTTCTCTGAAGGTACTCCAAGGGGTCCTTAATAGGATATATAAACCATGTGGAATTTTATTTGTTAATTTTGGACACTTTACTAACCCCTGAGGCCACAGGAGAGGAGTTGTAAATGGTAGTGTAGGTCACGTGACAGTAACAACGTGACCACTGAAGAATGCCCGGATTACATTAATTCCACACACTTTCATGCTATATAGAACATACTTTTTACCAGTTAAGAAGTAATTAATTTAAAAGAAGTACCTCAGAAAGTACTGCATGTAATTTTAGATTTTAGTGACTTCATGCCTGAATGAATCACTGTTTTGAACAAATCCATTGTATGATTGATTCAATGACTCACAAAACAGTCACTTGTCGCCACCTACTGGTGTTACGATGTAAACTGCAGAAATAGTCACTGAAAATCCCCCAACTCGAATGCTGACAGTCTGTCTGGAAAATACACAGATGCAGATGATACACACAGTAAAAAGTCCCCATGCTGTTGTTGGAGCATCGCTCGGTCAATCAAATTTGAGTAGCCTACCGACACTAACTGTTTTATAAAATGCAGTAATGTTAGTATTCTAAATGAAATTTAATACAAAGTGTTAGAGGAAAATACTAGCTTTTTATCCTGAGTGTCCAGGAGTGATACTAGACCCCTTGATTATATTGTCATATGGCCTGTATAAAAACTTCTGCTTTATATAACTATATCTGTCCACCCAGACACTGCCGGCGAATGTGGCCTCACTCAGTTCCTCATGAGCGAGGTGTCTCGCCTACAGAAGCTCGCACAGGATGAACGGAGGGCGCGACTCGAAGCGTGTGCGCAGGCGGCGGAGCAGCTGGACACCATCCGCCAGCTGCAGCTGCGGGACAGCGAGCTTCACAAACAGCAGGACCGTGTGCAGCGCATCCGAGAGGAGCGTGAGCGCATATGCGAGGAAGCGCGTAAACTGAGAGACGAGAATTACCGACTGATGCACGATCTGACCCGACTGAGCGAGGAGAAGAACTGCGCGCTCATGTGTAACAGAGACCTCCAACTCGAGGTGATCAGTCATTCCTATTAGACATTCTCTGGTCATTCCATCAGGAGTCAGGAAACAGGAACATGTCCGGGTCATAGTTCAACACAAAATGTATTGATAGACATAAGAAATGTAATGCACTTGTTTATTTGTATTTATGGTTGTAACTGTAATGTTGATGTTGGGGAAGGGGCAAAGATGAAGAAAGTAGCCTATTAGATTAGATTAAATATCTTTTCTCTTTTTTCTTGTCTTTTCTCTCTTTGTATTTATGTCCCCCCTTTTTGGCCCTTTCTATAAGATTGAGAAATTGAAACACAGCCTAATGAATGCAGAAAGTAACTCAAAGATCCAACGGAAAAAGACAGTAACTTTGAAAAATGCCATGGAGCAGAGGCCGAGTCCAGAGATGATCTGGCAGCTGCAGAGAGAAAATGATCTTCTTACAGCTCGTGTACAAGAGCTTGAAAGTGCTTCCAAGGTAACTCAGCCTCACTTATCAGACTACACTAATCAAGATTAAAGATGACAACCACACACATTTCATTCACACAGGTCAAAACTCTGGAGCATGAAAAGCTTGATTCACAGTCATTTGAGGATTTAAAGCAACAAAGTCAGGCACACTACCAGGAGCTGGTGAATGATCTCTACAATCTCAGGAGAGATCTACATGATGCAGAAGAGTTGCGTGATAAGGTAACCTTTGTTTACATGCAAACTGGACAGAAGTGAATTCTGCTTTAATTTTTATTATGCTTTTCATATTATAACAATACTTTTTTGTTTTTCCTTTTAAATTTAAGTATCGAGAAGAGAAGGATGAGTTGGATCTGAAGTGCACAATGCTAAGAAAGGACTCCAAAATGTATCGTGATCGAATGGAAGACATTCTGAAGCAGCTGGAAGAGGTGATCAAAGAAAGAGACAAGGTATAAACAAACCTTTATCTTTGCATGACAGAGCATATCAAGATCGTGTTGTACTGTCTGGCCTACACTAGCAACACTAATTTAGCTGTTTCCCACAATCTGCACCGGAATTTAGAGGGTGTCACATGTGGCAGCAAATTAATATTGTGTTTGTGTTAATTAATATCAACACAAGGAAGACAAGGAAGTGTAATAAAATGAATATTATTAACAAAAAGATAGACGAGAGTAACTAACCACTACTAAAATGAATGGATAAGGAAATAAAGTACATAAGATTGCTGAATCCAGATGATTGAGTTGAGTGTTACTATGGCAGTTACACATATCTTATGGAAAGATAAGAAGAACCTTATTCTGTCTTCAACAAATAAACTGATTGATTATTACTGGCATCAGCTATACAAAATCTAATGCAAATTAGAGAATCATATACTCATTAGTAATTCAATACCAATGCCAAGGTGTCTGGAAAGTGATATTTACGTTATGATGAGTCCGGTGACAGCGATGTCTTCCAATGGTTGTGCTGGGCCACGCAGAAAGTGGGAAGAAAGGAGTTGGATTCTGTTTAAACAGCCTTAAACTTGAAGTGCTGCGGATGCTGATGGGAAGATTCAGACTATCTGGTACATGCAGATGGAGGATCCCTGAAGCTTGGTCGTTGTTTCTGTTTCTGTTTCTGATTCCAAACTCCCCGAAATTCCCTTCTTGCAGAACTTTCTTGCTTCTCTTTTAGAGATTCACAGTATTTTCCAACAAAACGCAACAAGAGTTTGAGAGTTTCTTTTAGCAACAACCACAACAATTTACTACAACAGCTTTTTTGTCTCCTGAGCAGGAGGGATTTGCAAATCGTCGCCTTTCCAATCTAGCAGTTCCAGATTAACCTAGGCCATGTGCTGAACACAGAGTCTCAGTTTTCATTGTCCACTGAAGGGAAACTTTTCCACAAATATGTGGAAAGGTGTTGCCATCCTGTTTGCCTGCTGTTCACTACAATGTTCTATCCACCTTATTTTTTTTAACGAAAACAAACTTATTTTAATGCATTGTTGGAATTATAACAGTATTTTACACTGGTTAGTAGAGCAAATATAGGTTCACCGTCTTCTGCACTTTGTTATTGTTCTAGTTATTTACCTATTGCGGCTAACGATTTGAAAGTCTCACACATACACAGAAAATAGCTTACTTCTGTGTTGTAAAATAAGATTTTTTGGTCATTTTAGTTTATATGAAGGCCATTCTCTATGGTATTCAATTGTATTAAATGTATCTGTTCTATGCATTTCATTAACTGCTACAATTGTATGGCACTGCCCATTTGACAGGCTATTTGTACAAGAGAGGAGTACCATTTGGAGAACTCAAAAAATCTCCAAGACAAGGACCAGTACCGCAAACAGATCCGGGAGATGGGAGAACGTTATGATGAACTTCAAGTCCAGTTGTTTCGAACTCAAGGAGATGTTCTTGCTCTTCAAGCAAGACTTCGCAAACAGAAAAACCCAATTCAAGCGGTATGTATGCTTGAAAACCGTTACATGTATGAATGGAACAGATGAAACATACATTAGTTTTTTTTTGTCACTCGTCACATTGTCTATATGCACAAAATGTATGACCACTGGGTTACAGTTTATAGTGAATAAATAGTAAGCTGATTATGATTTGTTTTATTCCTCAGAACTCAGAAGAAAGCTCTTTGCTCAGTTCATTTGAGGTAATTAAATGAAACTGATTTAAATGCAAAAACCCTCCAGAATTCACTGCAGTTATAAAGAATATATTATATTAGTCATCATCAACAGGGTTGTTTACTTTTTATCCACAGCTGAAAAGTCAAACTAGCGAAGAGGAGGCCAGGGAAAGGGGTGAAAAAGGTAACATTCTCTCATTTTCTCTATCAGATCTCATGCTCAAAAATAGATTGTTCTCACTTGTTAAGCATCGTTCCTTTTTTCTCACACAGATATGAGTGAAGAATCACAGAGCCAAACATCTGGCGAGTACAATGTAGGTTGTCTTTGTTGTGAATGTTTATGCATACGATGAAAGTGGCTTTATTTTTTTTAATTGCTTTTTTCATTCTTGCAGTCGTGTCTGTTTTCCGAGAGGATGTTCTCTGAAGAGGACGCCTCGGGTAACTGCAGAATTAAAGGAAAATGCAACTTCCATTACAGGAGGTTTGTTTTTTTATTCTTTCCTAGCCACAATTTAACCATTTAATTTAACCATTAAAGGTGGGGTTGGCAATTTCGGAGAAGCTAGCAATAGCAAGCTAGCTTTGAAAGTATGAGATCCCACCATCTCTTCAAAGCCACGCCTCCTCCAAAACACATGAACGCACACAGCCAGAGCAGAGTCTGCAAAGCGTCACGAGAGACGGCGTTAAAATGACCTCATGTCTCAAAGCACATAACATTACAATAATAATGAACGTAAACAACTTACAGACCTCTTAAATTCGGAACGAATGCAATGACTGGACGAACATTTTTTGGTCCTGAGACTTCCACAGACGATACATGTTAAAAAAAAATTGCCTACCCTACCTTTAAAGCAGAGCTACTGAGAGAAGTAATTACTGTGTTTCAGATCTTATTAAACGGAGTGATTTGTTCTTAAGCAATACTCCTAATGTGGTCTTGTACAGGAAACGTGCTTTAAGAACCAGAAAAATCACAGACAAAGAGAATGTGCCGTGCATCCTGGACAACACCACCGGGAGTGATACAGATGGGATGTGACAAACTGCTTTGGACAAGATGAAGAATTGTGGCCTTCTTTGAAAGCATATTAAAATACAATTGAACCACAATACAGCATTGTTCTGCATCCAGTGACTCATAAAACCTGATTAATATCATATCAATATCATAGTTTTTACTGTCCAAGTGTGTCCAGTCTGTTGTTATGACCTATGAGTCTGATCTGCCACAGTACAATCTTTCTGTTGTCTATTAATAAAATAAAATATAATATATTTTTATATATTTATTTTTTTCTTGAGCAATAACAGTTGAAATGTTTGAATTGTAGCCAAGACTTGGTATGTGCAGAAACTGACACTTGAAACTTTTTGATAAATAAACTTACCCTGAAAAATAGCATTATTACCTATATGCATGTGTGATATTCTTATTATTTTCATGAACTGTCTTTGTGAAATTTTTATGACATTTGAAAAATACAAAAATGCAGTGGCTAGGTAGAATGATTATTATGAATTTCAAACTTTGTTTTGTTATCAACGGCTAATTACTGTACGAAAATTGAACGGGTAAACACTTATATTGAAGGGGAATTTGGTTGGTTGGACCGAGCTCGCACACCACTTCAGCTCACCGCTGGTTGGACTGTTTACTCCGCATGCGTGTGTGCGTGACTGCCATAGCAACGCTTTTCACACAGCCTGATTGAACACTTCCAAGACCAAGAATTCAGACAGTCGTAGATAGCATTTGCATAATACACAGACTTTTTTTTTTTTTTTTTTGGGAACCCTTATAATAAACGAACTGTCCTGATGGTTTCGATATAGTTTGTTTTGAAATAATAAATAAGCCAATTATTTTGTCGCTACAATGGCAGACACGCGTGTGTTACCCAGTGGTAAAGTGTACAGGCAAATGTTTGACGCCCAGGTACGTTAATAGTACTAACTCGTGTTCATTATCTAAACGACAAATATGTGTTTTACTTATTGTTCATGCTTTTTTTGTAATATTGCGGATCATCTTCAGGATTGAAGACTTGTTGTGGCCTAATGTGCTGAGGAAGCTCTCGGCGCATGTGTTGATTGTGAGTGTTTGTGCTCAGGTTCAGTTGTCTCTGGCTCTCTATGACTCGCGGAGGAAGCGCGTGGCGGATGAAGACGACTGTCTTCTGAGTGGAGAAGATGCTGCAGACTCTGCATCACAGCAGCTCAATGAGACCACTCGGTATGATGATGATGCTTCTGCTCAGAACACGAATTGGCAATTATCATTTTTAAAGTGAAGATTTTAACCTGAAAAGTTCCTCTGTTTGATAGGAACACAATTTATTCAGGTAGAAAGAGAAAGGAGGACCAGGATGATAGTGAAGAGGTTTGGGGTCTTCCAGACACTGTTGGTGAGAACTGATGCTAAAGTGTTTAAACCTTGGAATCTTGTGAAGGGCAATTCCACGCAAAACTGTCACATCCATAACGCCAGCACAATGCCATTGTATGTAGTTGGCGTTATGGATGTGACAGTTTTGCGTGGAATTGCCCTGAAGGCAAAAGACAGAATTGTTTAGACTAACGTTAGAGGGAAGTGGTTGGAAGTAAACTGTACAAAGGAACAGGAGAAGAACAATACATTTTTACATGTTTGTTACTCCATTTTACATATATGTATCATACGCAAACCTAAAAATTCTAAAAACACAAACCTTTGTTTTAAACCAACATTTGTTAAAGGATTATTTAACTTCAGAATTAAAATTTCCTGATAATTTACTCACCCTCATGTCATCCATGTCTCATTGTCGTTCTTCAGTCAAAAAGAAATCAAGGTTTTTGAGAAAAACCTTCCAGGACTTTTCTCCATATATAGTGGACTTCAATGGGGTACAACGGTTTGAAGGGCCAAATTGCAGTTTCAGTGCAGCTTCAAAGGGCTCTACACGATCCCAGCCGAGGAATAAGGGTTTAATCTGGCGAAACGATCGGTCGTTTAAAAAAAACACAAAAAACCTTTTTAACCACAAATGCTTATGTTGTACTAGCTCTGCAATGTGCCACGCATTACGTAATCACGTTGAAAGGTTAAAGAAGTTAAAAAGTATATATATTTCTATTTTATTTTTTAGAAAATGACAGATTGTTTCTCTAGATAAGACCCTTATTCCTCGGCTGGGATCGTGTAGAGCCCTTTTTGAAGCTGCATTGAAACTGAAATTTGGCCCTTCAAACCGTTGTACCCCATTGAAGTCCACTATATGGAGAAAAATCCTGGAATGTTTCCCTCAAAAACCTTGAAAGAAAGACATGAAAGATATTGGATGACGTGTGGGGCATTCAATTATCAGGAAATTTTAAGTCTGAAGTGAACTAATTCTTTAAATTTGAGTCAAAGAAATGGGTTTTCTTCAAGACACATATCTCTTGCCAATAATATTAATCAATTAATTTATATAACTAGTGCAAAGTGCCCATGCAAAATCAGTTTTTGTGTGTGTTTTTAGTAATTGTTGGTTCGGTGTGTTTGAGTGCTCATTGTTACAATTACACAGCAAAAGTTTAGTGACATTTTTATTTGTGCATGGTAGAAAGCAAATACTGATACTGACATAATGACATACAATAAATATGGAAAATTGAACTACACGATTCAGGGAGCAGGCTACACAGTGAACTCCGAGAAAACGCTACGCTTGAGAAAACAGTTTGTGAATAGGCTACTACAAATGATGGCCGTGAAAGAGACTGTGAACGCATTGAATAGGATATGTTTAGTTGGTGAATAGCATAGGCTACTATTACACAGTAGCGATAACGTAAAGAACACCAGAATAAAATATAATATTCAGAAATAAACGGTGTAGCTGACTTACAGATTCAGTTAACATCCATAAATGAATAAGCGCGACGATTAAGGGAGCAGGCTACACAGTGAACTCCGAGAAAACGCTACTTAAGCTCCGCTGCTTTCTTCGAGGTCTCTGGGCCTGCGCTGTGCTCAGTGTGAGAGGGGGAGCGGCCAGCGGCTAGAGCGGCAAAAGCCAATGTGTGCTTCTTTTACCGATATATTTACCGATATTTTTTTCTAATCCAAACAACGCCAAACTTGGCTGTTAGCTGACTGAGTGTTTATGTCAGAATGTTTATTTTTAAACCACAACCTTCTAAGTGCTTCTTTTACCAATATATTTAACACTATCTTTTGCATTTCTAATCCAAACAACTTCAAACTTGGCACTGCACTTACTCGTGCCCGTAGCAAGACACCTGTCAAGTTTGAAATCAATCGGACTAACGGTTCAAGAGATATGCGAATAACAGACAGACCGACACAGACAGATAGACGTTTCTGTAATTTATGGATAGATAAAGAAAAATTGCAATACATGTCCCAATAATTTTTTAATAGGGAAGCCATTTCTAATTACAAACCTGTAGGCCTAGTCATCTTTCCCTAAAAGTCAATCTGTTGTGATTCTGTTTTGTTTGTAGTTCCAGAGAAAAAAAACTCAGACATCATTGATCGTCTTATGGAGAAAAGGCAAAAGGATCACAATGAAGCTGTTTCTCAGTTGCAGACAGATCTCGCCAGCCTCAGTGTGGTAAACGCGTCTATATATAGTGCCAAAATATTTGTTCATTCGAGCCCAATTCAAATGTTGTGCATCTAGTTATCAATACATTATAATTATGTCTCTCAAAGGTGCCTTATATTGTGATGTTTCTGCATTTAGGGTTTTGAACCATTATTTAGACAGACGGGAAAAGATATCTTGCTCAGATTGTCTGAGTATAATGACAATATTGAAAGACTTATGCAGAAGATTGAAAACATTTCTGATTTGATGGCACATAGCTATCAGGTGAGGACCAAATGTCAAAAACGGTACTTGCTTACTTCTCAAATTCAGCATTTTGTTGGATCGCTCAATTGTTACTCATCTGTTGTCTTTTAAAGGATATGCATGAGATCTGGAACAAAGTCTGTCATGAATCTTCCTTGAAACAGAAGTGGGTTAAAGAGCTAGATGGAATATATGCCAAATATGAATCTGAGAGAAAAAACATGGTATGTGGTCTATATTGTGTAAAGCATATGTTGCTGTAGTCAGTAGATTAGTACACTGCTTGTTTGTTCCTCTTTCCTAGATAGCAGAATTACTGAGAAAATACACCTCAAAACTGGAGAAAATCAGTTATTTGATGCCGTGTGATGTCCACAGACTGATTGACAATGAAGCCATGGTAGTATATTCTACTTGACAAATATGTATTTGTATGCATTATATGTATTGTTTTTTGGCATGAGTCCATGTTCTCCACAGATGATAAACCAAGCCCTGCTAGCAAATCGACGTGCTTTGGCCAAACTGCGTTTGAATTTGATGGAGAAACATTTGCAGATAGACGTTTTCCAAAGGCTGAAGTGGGAGGATAAGCTTCAAGATTGGAAAAGAATCAAACTTATTGATGCAGTCAACCGGTTCAAGTATGTCTGATGTTAAAAAATTGTAAAAACAATTCCCTTGCCAGAAAAGTAATGCCATGTTGTTTACCAACAAAATGCATGATCTTTCTGGTGAAAATAATTGGCCAAGGGAGTCTTGCTAGTTAAGATAGCTAAGAAGCCAGCATATCAGCATCCCATGCTGGGAACCTGGATCTAAAATATAATAAACAGTATACTGGTGACCAGCAGTACCAGTCTTTTTACAGGGCACAACAAAAACGGGATACTGATTAGATTTATGTTCCCCTGCAGAGACTTTATGAACAGCCCTCACATTCAGAACCCTATAAACATTCAAGATACTCTGAGAACAGTGAGGTCAGATCAGAAAACACTGAGTGAGAAACGCATCCAAACGCTGGAGATTCTAAGGTGAGAAATAAAACACAGATTTCTAGTATTGCGCTCTATTTCCTCAGTTAATATTAATTGTAAACATGCTGTGAACCTTTTACTCACCTTTTCTGCCCCATATATAGAGACATGACGCCTCCAAGAATCTCAGAGTCATCTGTTGCAGAATGGTATTCAGCACTGTCTGTCATCAATGAGCAAATAGGTCAGAAAAATGGGCTTCTCATTTTAATAATCCAGTGCAATACAATGGTATTGCATGCTCTAGTCTACACCACTTTATGTGGACTTTAATAAATTCCTCACTATGTTTAATTTCTTTAGATTGTATTCATGTTGCCACAATGGAAAAACTTCACAAAAACTACGAGAACAACTGGCAAGTCTGTTTGGCAGAGGTTGATCTATTTAAGGTGAGAAATAAGTTAAGCTTTCTCATTTGCTTTGATTGTCAAAACACAACACCAACACAGCAATTTTCTCAACTCTTTACACACAGACAGAGGCATCTACATTCAGATTCACCTCAGACGAGATACAGAATATTGTTAATGTGGAGATATTACCTCTCATTGGCCAGTGCCAGAGACAAATGGACATCTATTTGGAAAAACTGGATGTAAGTTTAGTTTCCTTAATGCTTTATATTAAATCTTCTCTACTTTTGGACTATAAACTTGTAACTTGTAATTTATGGATGTGCTGCATCTTTATGTATTGATTTATGTCTCTCATGATACACTGTGCATTTTAACCTTCTTACAGAAAGCTTTTGAATGTTTGACCAAAACCACTTCTTATGAGAGCGAGTGTTTATTCAAGTTTATGTGTGGGATGGCTCAGCTGTGGGAGATTCACTGCAAAGGCCTGTTGAACAGAGAACAGCAGCTACAAATGTCATTGGAGTCCATCAGTCAAGTCCACAACCAAGAGAACCAGGCAAGATTGTGTTAACTGTTTTATGCAGTACTTTTGAAGAGGTTTCTATTAAGAAATGCTTATCATTGTTGGCGAAAGTAACTTTTTAAAGTAATGCATTACAATATAGTGTTACTCCCTAAAAAAGTAACTAATTGCATTATTACTTGGTAAATTTTTGTTACTTTTTCTTGGAAAGTAATGCGTTGCGCTACTTTTGCATTGCTTTTTCTCACCTAGGCTGGGCTTGCTTTTTTGTTTTTTAATAACAAAAAACACAAATGTTCTATTTTTGGCAAATGTAAAGGCCACCCAAAGTCAAATGAATAAGGAGTCTGAAATTTCCGCACGTTAAAAAATAAATACAACTTCACGTTGTGAATATCGGGTTTGATTTTCTGCGTTTTCCGTATCCGTAGTAAGCATTTTCAGAGGTGTTTTGACAATTCAGAGCCACCGAATCACGAATATGAAAAAATGCATATGAAAATTTCGGACTCAGTGTGCATGGACCTTTAGACTGAAGGAAATGCAAATTCACGCCTGTACAATAGAGTGTGCAGCTCAAACAAACCTTTAAGATGTGCTGCCAATCTAGATCACAGAAGAATCGGACGCAAAGGAAGAAAGCTTAACACTCTTTCTTCAGATACACAATATATACACAAATGTGATGTTTAACTAAAGTCATTTTTGCGTATTAATATGGTTGAATTGGATCATCGAAGGTCAGCAGCAAAGACATTTGTTAAAAAGTGAGATTAAATACATATATTTGTTTTATTTAACATATTTAATTATTGCAGGTTTGTGTAATTGTCTGCATTTCAGTTTTCATTCATTTTGAGGAATTATGAATCTGTTTTTGTGCAAGTGAGATGAGTAAATGCATGCTTACATTTAGTCTAGAAATACCAATTATCATCATGTTTAGACAGCGCACACAATGCCTCTGCACCCGATTTCTCTCAACATGGGGACAAGAGTAGCCTAGAAATCTAGACGCACCCTAGCAGCAGCAAAATTTATTTGCAGCCAGGGCAGTCTAGCAACTCTCCGTTGACTTTCGGAGCTGTAAAAACCTAAATTGGGTCAGGCCAATCACATCGTGTATAGAGTAGGCGGGGCGGGCTTAACATAATGACGACAGAGTTGCGACGGTTCCCTGCTACTTGAAAACAAAGAATGACTGCTGCTTCTGGCAAACAGTCTTTCAAATCGTCTTTGGCCGCGACTCTGGAGGACTTGGAGTTAAGTTTTTCTTTGAGAAAAGAGCAAAGAACGGCACTTAAGTCATTCTTAAAAAAGGAAGATGTGTTCGTAGTTTTGCCGGCCAGATATGGCAAAAGTTGAATCTATCAACTAACGTTAGCTCCGCTGTTGGGAAAACGCTCTGGTTGGTTGAAGCGCTGTCCTATTGCGTGCAGAGGGAATTTGAAAGACAGCCATTTATCCCGCCCCTCAGATTGAGCCGTGTCTATGGTGAGTTGCCAGACCTAACATCTTGATGTAGGTCTGGCTTGCCAGGCTAGGACAAGAGAGCTGTCAGTTAATAAATGGGGAAAAAAAGGAACTTGCATTATTTGAAAAAGTTACTCAGATATTTTGTTGGAAATGCGTTACATTACTAGTTACTTGAAAAAGTAATCTGATTATGTAACTTGCGTTACTTGTATTGCTTTACCCCCAAAACGAATGCTTCTTTTTGAAATATTTTGTAACATTTATCACCTTGACATGTTTGCGAAACATGAAAATGAGCTGACAAATGCCTCACCTCACAGAAGAAAGAGGCCCAGCTGGATATGATGTTGGACAAACTCAGGCAGGAAAGCTCAGAAGAAGCTCTGAAAGATTCCTTAGAGAAGACGCTAGCCTATTTGGAAGAGGTTAAGAATAGGTAACAAACATTGAGAATGTTTTGTGTGATGTTTGTTGTTGTTGTTGTTGTTGTTGTTGTTTGTACATTAAGCTACTTTAACTTGACTTAAATAAGAAAGTTTTTGACAAAATATGACAGAAAACCTGGACATTTTTGTAAATCCCTTTACTGTATTGTTCTTTAAGGTATATACAAATCTATAAGGAGGAAGTGGAAACTGTGGAGTGTTACCCGTCTATAGTCCTGCAGGAATTACAAGCATACAATCTTTCTGTCAGCCAATTCTTCAATGTCAAAGAGGTTTATGGCCAGGTACATATTCAACAAGAACAATGATGTTATCTCTATTTGTGCAAGACAAAAATTGTTAAAATAACTTTCTTTTTTGTCGAAGGACTCTGAGGATTTTTGCCAACTTTATCCCTCTCTTAAACTTGGTGAGTTGAAACTTTCAATGAGCTGTATTATTTTTGTTGCCTTTGAATTGTTTAACACCCATTATGTTTATCTTGGTGTTTATCATTCAGCCATTAAGAATGAAAGATTGGAGAAAGAACTTGAGGTAAAACCTAGAGGTGCACAAAAGCCACATTTCAACAACCAAGGAAGCTCAACGTTTGCCTCGTCCTGTGATATGGTAAGAATGACACATACACACTTTCGCTTCTCAATTTGTATCTATTATTTCATTATTTAATTTCCTCTTATTTTGCAGGATGACCAAGATTGTAAAGCTCTAGCATTTTCAGTTTCTCAAACCAAAGAGACTTTCACTACCGCAAAAGGAAATGTGTACAACTGCTATGGGTTTCACGCTACCCATGATGAGGATCTGGAAACAAATCTTAAGGAAACCGAGCTGGTTTTGTACCCAAAGGCTTTCATTGTGGAATTTCTAAAAGAGTAAGTGCACAATAGAAGTGAAACAATGAAATAATGCTTTGGTTAATGTCCAAGAGCCATAAGCCTGAGTGATGAAATTTGGAAACTTGAAATGCAAATTGTGCAATTTTTAAAAATCCATGTTCTCTTTTTAACTATAAATTCTCTCTGTTTACTATTTCATTATTATTTAGTTATTTTTTAGTTTCAATATATATAGAGTAACAAAAGAAGTAAATACTATTATGTTCCCGCATCATAGTGTGAGACAAACATTTTTCAGTCATCTGGAAGAGAGATTTCATATTATTCTAACCAACACTATGACTGTTGTGGAAGCCAAGAACGAGAAACTGAAAGCTGAGCTGGAACTTCGCCTTCAACTCCACCAACCTCGTGCTAAAAGCATTGAGATGGATATTCACAACGTCAGAGCAGGTTTGACCCCTCATCACATGCAAAGCCATTTTGGCTTTTTCTTATTTAGAAGAGTTTAACAAGAGCCCTTGTGAAAAAGAAGTACACTGTAGCAGACTTATAAAAAAAGAGTACTCATTACTGAAATAATATACTTTAAAATAATATACTTGTGTTAATTGAATGTAATGTTTTTGAACACTTAATTGGATGCTATTTTTAAATAAATGAATATGTATTATAGTTTAAATTTATATCTATTTTTACATACTCAAATAGCACTTTTTATTCGTTACATTTTTATATGTTATTTCATAATTACATCTATTGTCTTTGAAATATGGTTTAAGTGTACTGCCGAACGAACTGACAAGCATTTATGGTAAATTCAAATTTAATGAAACTTCTGTTGAAACTTGTGTCTCTTGTATTGAAATATATTTGTAAAAACACATTTGTAATGATGAAGTTGCAATTTAGTACATTCAGAATAGCCTATATAAATGCATATTTAAATGTAAATAAAACAATTAAAACAATGTAATATTGAGGAACACTACAGTTGACATTAAAATCAAGTGTGCTTTATTATGTTTGTCAACACTTCAACGTAAATGTAATTCTTTAAAGCATGACAAAAGTTATTAAAACGTTTTTTACATTTAATACATTATAATACATTTAAAATGTACTGTAAAATGTTAATGTGGCATTATTAGAAAGTGCACCTTTTACATAGACGTGAAAAAGTCATTAAAATGTACTAAGATTTGAGGTACACTACGAGTGCACATTCAGTACAATTATGCATACTTCTTTTTCACAAGGGAGCTTAGTATATAGAGGACATGTCATAACTCTCTTCATTATTTGGGCAGCTGAACTAGTGCTACATCGAGAATGTGTGGATCGACACTGCAAGGGTATACTAGAGGTCCTAGAAGACTGCCGGACAGACGTACAGGAGTTACAGATCCAGAAAAATAAAATGACTGAAGACTTCCAAATGCAAATCTACAGTAGAGAGAAAGATTTTACCTTTGCCACTAATTATGAAAAGTAAATACATGTATTAAAATATATATATATTGGTAATGATTTGAGCAATTTATACACAATCTACTTATTCTGGTCATTTTTATTCATAGGATAAATAAACTTTGTACCTCACTTCAAACCAACCTGGACAAACACATCAATATAATCCAGACTTTACAAAGAGACTTCAGACAAAAGATGGAGTTCAAAATGGAGGGCTTGAGGGAAGCAAATGTTCAGATAATTAGATCTTTCAAGTATGTCATTGAAATTCTCTGTATAAGTCATTATCAGTGTTGTGTTGTGTTGTGCAGGGAATTCGATACAAGCCCAGTGAAAATATTAACAGCAATTGTTGTCTATTCCACAAGGTTGTTTTCTGAGGGGGGGAATTTTACACCCCAAGAAATTGAGGTCTTTCAGTCACATCTGGAAAGAATGGACAAGCGCATTGATTCTGCCGAGGGGGCCATGATGCAGGACATGGAAGAACAAGAATCAAAGTGTCTGGAGCAGGTTGATATTACTCATAAGTCGATTACTGTGATCATACACTAAATAATTATTTCTACAGGAATTCACTGTGAGAATCCATTTTTACTTAGGTCAAGGATATAGTCAGGAAGTTTGAGGAAAAATTCAGTTTCCTCGCTATCGAGCTGAAGTTTCTTGCAAAAATGCAACAAATTTTTAAGAACACGCGAGTCCAGATCAAAAGCGAGGTATTTTCAGTATATAATTTACTCTTATTTCATTCCTTCCCTCTGTCCACTGTTCATAATCTGTTGAATTTGTATTTGCTTGATCAGGCTTTAAAGAGTAACATGCAGAAAAAGACGATTGACAACATGTTGAGCGATTTAAAGGAAATGACTGCTGAGTATGACCAACCCAGCCCTGATAAGAAGGTAAATCCTCTAATATAATATTAGATTCACATTTATGTCATTAAAGTAATGGTCTACAGAAAACAATTTGTATTGTAGATTGTAGCCATGGTGGAGATAACAAGTTTAACAAATTCTCTGATGGAGGAGCTACAGAAGAGGTGTCAGTATCTCGATTGCTTCTTGGTAGGACATTACACAGTCCAATGCTACTGGGATATTGACTTGTAATCCTTATGGACACGTATGATAATGACTGATATATTTTTGTAGGATGCCTCTATGGCTGTCCCTCGACCACAGACTCCACTTCAGGGGGCTTTTGCAGTTGCAGCTCGCACCAGGTCCCGTATACAGGAAAAAACAGGCAGTCAAGATGGAGACAGCCTGCTCCATCCTAGCCGAATTGGGGTGTCCTTCCTGGATGATGCAGCAGTGGGGGTTATCAAAGGCCTACTCAAGTCAGTGTCCTTAAAGGGGACCGACCTATTATGCCCTTTTTCAAAGTCTTGGTTTTGTTGTTGGGGTCTACTAGAAAAGGTTTTCATACTTAAAGGGATAGTTCACCCAAAAAAAATTTTTTTTGCCATTAATTACTCACCCCCATGTTGTTCCAAACCCGTAAGACTTTCATTCATCTTTCGAAACACAAGATCTTTTTGATGTAATCTGAGAGCTATCTTTATTCTCCTTTGAAAGCTACGCAATCACCACTTTGATGCTTCAAAAAGTTCATGAATAGATCGTAAGACTAATGAACTGAGCGGTTTAGTCTTAATTTTCTGAAGAGACACTATCGCTTTATATGATCAACAGATTGAATTTAGGCTTTTATTCTCTGATTGGTCGGCTGGAACAGTGTGTTGTGATTTGTCAATGCTTTGAGCTCGTTTCAGAAATGTTGCATCCCTTACCATAACCACGAGTATCAACACACTACTAACGCAATTCAACCAGTAGGGCTGGGCGATATCGCATGACATTGTTAGGCGCATCTCGTCAGTAAAGCCGATACGTCCGCGATAATTAATGAGATATGGCTCAGCTTGTCAGTTAACTACGGCTCTGTGTTGTAAATGCCGCTCCATCTGAAAGCAGGTGATGGCGATTTACTACTAATCAAGGAACCGGCTTTACTGACGAGATGGGCCTAACAATGTCATGCGATATATCGCCCAGCCCTATCAACCAGGCCTCGCCCCCTTTTTTTGCATATGCTTTGGGCGGGAATTATTTAAATGAGGGACATTGTCACGTGTACGTTCCTGGAAGAAAACTCAAGACTACAGTCGAGGCGTATCAGGGAGTTCAGAAACTGCTTGATAATAGAGAGAATAAATCCCTTTGGAGTGGACTTTGTTTTTTGCAGACCTTCTTCATGCTCAAACAGCAACATTACACACTAAAAAAAGCAAAATAGGACCTCTTTAAATTTAAAATATTAGTGTCATTATTGTAGATTTTAATTGTTATAAAAGCAAAATACAATAGCAAATAATTCAAGTAAAATGTTCTTAACACACCGGTTGTTATCACCTAACATTGAGTGCGTTTACATGCACCCGCATAATGTGATTATAATGGAATTTGCGATTAAACTTTAACTCATGTAAACGCAATACTTCAATCAAACTAATGCAATTAAGCTCATAATCATAGTAACCATATTCGCATTAAACTGTGGCGTACACAACAGGCATGTAAACACCTTAATCTCATTATTACCGCTCTGACCATAGTGTGCATGTGCTCAGTTCTACACGGATGCCATGTGTTGTTCACACAACTTCATGAATGAACTCTGTACATTATTCTGAAGTTTTCTCTTCTCCAAATTGCTAAACTCTGTCAACACAACTCGCTGCGCAGTCTCTGCTCCGTTTCTTCATCCAGACAGTGAGAAGAAACTCAACATTAAGATGATAATCATGGCACTGAATAATATCCATAATGTCCATAAAAATTTATTTTGAATTTGATGCGAGTAGATTAAAACAATGGCCGGTATCATGCATACTGCATACCTATCTGAGTGTGGTATAACCATACTTTTTAGCGAATAATCAGAATAATGAAAATTGCACGTAAACTGGAGTGAAGAGTTTGTGTCATGTAAACATCTTACTGCGATTAAGACCTTACTCTGATTATTAGAAATAATCACATTATTGGTGCACATGTAAACATAGTCATTTGCGTAATGGGTTTTTTTTTGCGTAATTGGTTCTGTTGTGGGCAGCTATTTGCAATGCTCACTAACGGAACATATGACGTCTAAGTAAAATGAAAACTTTGAAAAACTTATGAACATAATGGCTCTTTCCTGTGAACAGGGTAGGCAAAGCTAAAGACGAAGTCAAGGATGTAAACATTGACCCAACAGAAAGACACTCTTCAGCAGGTTGGATTGTTCATGTGTCCTCATCATTTAATACTGTCATTCTAGTGAACTTCAGTGGTATTAGTTTGCCTTTTTACACTCATCTGTGACTGGTTTTTGTTTTTCAAAAAATTCTAAATTCTTTGCCTTCAGCAAAGTTAAACTCCCCTCTTGGATCAGGTCAGAGGTTAGGAAAGAGCGCCAGTCAGTCTGGAATAGAGACTCTGCACAGAAAGTCAGTGGAGTCAACGACCACACAGAGGTTTGACATTTGAAATATGATAAAAGAGAAAGAGATTTAGGAAATATACTGTTAGAGAAGTGGCTGTCTCTTCTCTGGTGGTAAAATAGTAATAAAATAATAAAATATGACTACATAGAAAATAAGCTGTTAATGTAATAATTAGCATACTTTCCATTCGGTGATCATGTAAAATAAACATTTATGATAAAAATATTCTAATTTAAGAAACTTTTTTTTTTAAACGATTCTGTCTGTGTAAGGAGGGTCTTCAAACCCAACCGCTTTGATAAGAAGTTCCTTATTTTTGGCTCAAAACCCGAAGAGCAGAAGGACAGGTTAGTGAATTTGCTAGCTGTTATTTTATGGTTTTATTTATTTATTTATTTATTGCCATATTAATTTCATGTTTTTTGAATATATTTGCATTTCTCAAGTGTTTCATTCAAAGCCTCAATCACCAGTATTCTGTGGAAAGCCAATGATATTCTCCTCTTGGTGGCAGAGGTACTATAAAAAATATGAGCACGGTCTATGTGTATTAAGCATTTGGTGTTAAATAAGTTGATTTTAGTGTGTAACTGAACTATATGTCACCATCAGGAGTTCTATAAGAAGAAAGAGCGCCGCTCTATCATTCGTTCTGAGCAACTACAGGAGACATTTGATCAGTGTGCAGAGGAGATACAAAAAAGACTTCTTACCTACCAGAGTCAGTCACATGATTACCACAACAGCTGCCTCCAAGGTTAACTCTCAATTTTTTTATTTCTTTAGAAAGTAGACCAGTTTCAATTCAGCATGCAGATATTTTGGTAGTGTCACAATTGTATGATGCTGTAGTGGCACAGCAATTACCCACTTCACATTTCAATTTCTTAAAAAGCATTTCAATTTTCTAAAAAACAAAAATGACATGCCAAACAATGAAATTATCGGTAACACTTTATTTCGATAATACACTTATATACATTCTACTAACTATAAGTAACTTTGCATTTATTAGTATTAATATGGGGGGCTTGAGATCATCGCAGGAGCCCCCTCTTGAACACCGGACCTGGATCTAGCCTATGTGACATAGTTGTGTATGATTTGGCAATATGGAACAGCCTATACACTATCAAAATCGGGCCAACTCCCCAATTTTTTCTCGGGAGGTCGGGAGGAGCTCGTATCGTACTCGACTCATAATTCCTCACACACAATGCGAGCCGTGACCATACAAGCATCAACAATTTCTCCAGAGAGAAAATAAAATCGCCTGTGTACGGCTTAACATTTAATTTTGATGGTCCATCAAAAGACATTCTCCTGACTATAAGTACATTTTAAAGTGCAACTTTCAACTTATTCTACTAACCCTAACTCTAACCTAACAGTCTTCTAATACTCTGAGTGTTAGTTGACATGTAGTTGAAAATTAATGAGTTAGTTGACATGTAGTTGAAAATTAATGAGTTAGTTGACATGTAGTTGCAAAGTTACTTAGTTTGTTACTTAAAGTTACTTATAGTTTATAGTTTGACTTTGAGATGAATTAAAGACACTACAGGCAAAACCAGTGATTATTCAGACACTGGTCAGTTTTGAAATTTAAGGCTATTTTGTTTCCATAGCTTGTCTTTCTTTCAGACTAGTGCTTATTTTATTGCACATCTGTTGATTTCAATTGCAATACATATCTTTAAAGGCCATCTACATTCTGAAGGTTTTTACAGAAGGGTAAGGGTTTGTTCATATTTCATTCTCCTGAATTATGTAGTTTATTCCTAAAATGGGGTAAAAATGTATGGCTGTTGACAGTATTTTCTGATTCAAAAAGTATCTAAAATTCCCTCTGTAAAAACCTTTTACTCTAATACGTCAACAAAATTTACCCTATGTCTTGTTAAATGTTACGTGCAATGTTAAATGAAATGTTTTCGAAATATTCCATACTACCGTACAATACCATACTGCCTTGAAATTAATAACAATAACAGAGGTCGAAACAAGATCATGTTCATTCAGACAATATGTGACAGTTTTCACTCCGTGTAGAATTTCAGGTGCAGTTGAAGGCCATTGAGGTGTTTCTGTCTAGCGTACCAGAGAAGCTTTTCTCTAAACTAAGAGATCAATACCTTGAGGAGCTGACGCAAAGCATGACACAAATTCAACACCGGTTTGAACTAGTTCAGCAGCAGAGTGAACAAAAGAGGGTATGTAAATAAATGCAGAACAATGGTAAGGGCAAAGGGAAATGATCCTGTCATAACCCTCCTAAGTTCCTCTCATAAAGTCAATGTGGGAAAGAAGCCATTAAACTGTCATGATGCAATATTACTAATATTTATCTCAGATATTTGTAAAATATTATGCAAATATGCACCTCTAGCTATGTATAAAGCAGTCACCAGGTTTCTGCTGTTCTGTGGCCTGCTGTCATAGAGAGAGCACAGTGGTCAGTTGCGTGTGCGTCTGAGCCATCCGGCTTGTGAGACAGAACTGAAGCAGCTGGTGGAGGCTGAGGGCGAGAGACAGAGAGAACAAAGACAAGCCATCCACAATAACAGACAGGAAGTTCAGGTTACAGACTTACTGCTTCAGACTTTCACTCGCTGTTCTGTTTTTAGTAGTTTTTTTTTAACCCACTCAATTTTAACTTGGTTTTATTTCTGGACAGGCCTGTGCCCTCAAATACGCAGAAGAATTTGTCACTGCTCTTTCCAGGTTGGCAGAGGCCTTACTCTTCCAGTTCGACAACCTCATAACCATCCATGAGGTTCAAGTGGGATGTAAGTTTATGAATTCAATTAATAGTATGGAGATGTAGATGGTGCCACAACACAGGTTTTGGTGTTGACGCTTGATTCATAAGCAACATAAATTACATAATCAGTTTTTTCACACAAGTGTTGGATGAAAAAAATAATACGTTTAATATATACACAATTTTATTGCAGTGTGTTCTTGGTGTGAATGGGTCTTTCAGGCTTGTGATTAGATAAGGACAAAAATAAGGAAATCCATTTTCCCCCTCAATTCAATACGACTAAAAATACAAAAAAAGGAAATCAATGTTCCCCCGATTCAATAGAGTCTTTATTTTGGCGGAAAATATCTATGATTATGGTTCCCTGAGAAGGTGAACAAGATACAGCGTCTTGGATCGGCACTATGGGGAACGCCATCAGTGTGACCGGTGTCTAAACATGTGTATACACACGACAATTACACTGGCCGAGGACTGTCCATGATGTCAATACCAGAGCGCCCACGTGTATAAGAGGGCACCTGCAATAGACGTCATAAACTTTTTTGTCTGAAGGAGACGTGTAGACAGTTCTTGTCCTCCAAGAAGCAGAGGCAGACATTGCACTTGCTGCAAAGTGTGATGGTGTAGCCTTTACCACAATGTCCGTAACGTCCTCTAATTTGTTCATATCTTATGACACAAACTTTTGGAAATACTCCAGTAGTGTATGAAGGGAGATGGCATGAATAGTGATATCCTGACCTGAAACATCAGTTTTGGGACTGATAAAATCCAATTTCAGCCAGTGATACCTGTCACGGGGCATGGCCTGTGTTCTTGAATGACTTGATTTTTTTGGTCACATAATAATCAGATGGGTGGTCATTGTTCTTTTTTATAGTCCTTTTGCAGTTCACAGGCATCTCCACATTCCTCTTTATCACTTGCATATGAATCCATTTTATAATACGGTCTTTCCTGGCTTGGTGGCATTGTGAAATGGAAAAAAAACACTGGTTAGCAAGCAGATATTTGGGCACCGTACGTACGATAACTGTTGCCCTTAACTGTAATTTGCATGCATTTTAAAGATGAACACTTTTATTACTGAAAAGCTGGAAAGTATTTATAAGAACAAAAAAAAGAATTAAATAAAAAGTAGAAAATTATTTTCCTATTATTAAATTAAATACGAACTCATGTCCACATGAGAAACACTTACCGTCCGAAAAGGGCTTTAGAGTGAGAAAAAACATCCATTTTAGTAGAGCTAAAACTTAAGTTGTAATATTACAACAGTGGGCCTACAGGGTTAAGGAAGAACAGAGCTGAAGCTTCTTCAGAGCTTCTAACCAAGCTCTTTCTGTCAGTCTTGTGAATGCATCATAATGAGCACATCCAGATTTCTCGAGGAGCCAAGTACACACCACTCGTAGCATTTGTTTTACATACGCATACAAACAAGCATCTCCTGAAGACAAAGAGTTGATGACATCTATTGCCAGGTGCCCTCTTATACGCCAATCAAAGCACTCACTGCCCTATCCCAGCTAATTAGGTGCTGAGACCTATATTTCAGGGAAAAAAAATGCAAAAAAGGCCTGCATTCTAAAAATACTTTTATTAGCTTCAAGCAGGAGATAAAAAAAATTGTACAATCGTTGCTACAGGTCTTCAGGTGATCATGATCATAATTAAATCAAATAATCAGTCCACAGACTCCAGTTGAACTCCATCTGCTCTTATACTCACGGGCACTCTGTGGCGTCATGGCACTTAGTGACGTCATGGACTGTCGTCGGCCAATGTAATTGCCTTGTTGTGTATACAGTCGTGCGTATTCAGACACCGGTCCCAGAGAGACCTTGAAGTCTCCTGTCAGCTGATGGTTAGAGAAAATCTTTTTAAAACCATACTTCCCTTAACAATGTAACATGATTAGTTACTTTTTAAAAATAGTGCAACACGTGACTTATAAAAACTAACATTCCCCAACACTGCTTACAATAATCATTAATTTTCTTAATTGAACCTTAATGTCTTTTTGGAAAAGCAGATGCTGAACAAAAGAGGGAGAATATCACTACACTCATCCGCCAAGCACAAACCGGACTTTTGCTGGAAGACAAGAGTAGTACTCTGATGCAGAAGGGCAGCAGGTGTGGAAAAACCGTAGCCAAGAAAAATGTCTTTCAAGCACCACTGTTTTGTTTTGTTTTTTAACATTGTGATGCATGAATTTTTAATTTCACAAATGGAAACAATTTTAATCAGTGTTATTTTAATATTATTTGTATATTTTCGGTTTTCGTTTTAATTTTGGTTTAAGTTTTGGTAATTTTGTTCTTCTGTTACTATATATATATATATTTCAGTAATTTATTTATTTTAGTTTTAGTTTTATTTAAGAGTAACAACACTGATTTAATATTTTGGCGTTTTAAAACAAGAAAATAATGATACCATCTCTAATAAAATGTAATTAATAATTCTAAATCATTCATTCTGATAGAGTTACATAGAGTAGTGGTCACCATGCATTAGAGGGTTAACTGTTAATGGGACATTAATTGTGAATATTAAATTCTGAATAACGTGTTGTTTTGTAGAACATGGTCAGGCATTTGTTACTTCGGATCCACTGACGACAGCACATTTCATAAACAAGCTCAGGAAACGGCCACCATCACAACTGCTAAAACCACACTAGGGCATCTTAAGACCATTGAGGTGCGAGATGCCATGCATGAGGTAAGTTCATTTAAAATGAGTTCTGTTCTCGTCAAAACATGTCTGATAGAGCATGCAAATAGGTTTTTATGCACTTTTGTGGATAAGCATTCAACAATAAATAATCTTTATGCACTAGCATTTACAACAATAACATAAGCTCTATTGGAGCTGTGAAGTGCTGATCAAATGAGGCTGTGGCAGATGCTAGCTCATCCGTTTAGAGGTCTGTGACATCATGCATTAGTAATTTGCTAGGAGCAGCCTTTTTCCTATTTTTATTTTGGTTGCATCTAAAGCAGAAACACTGCTGCAGGCTTAATGTTAAAGAATATGAACATGTATAAATATAAAACAAGTGTTGTGCTTGTGTGCCTGTGTTAAATGAATAGTTCACTTCAAAATGAACATTCTGTCATCATTTACTCACACTCAACTTTTTCCAAACCTGTATGAATTTCTTTCTTCTGTTGAACACAAAAGAAGATGATTTGATGATTGTCGGTCGGTCAATGGACCCCATTGACTTCCATAGTAGGAAAAAAAATATTATGGAATTCAATGGGGCACATCAACTGTTTGGTTACATTCTTCCAAATATCTTCGTTTGTGTACAACAGAAGAAAGAAATTCATACCAGTTTGGAACCACTTGAGGGTGAGTAAATGATGACAGAATTTTCTTTTTGAAGTGAACTAATCCTTTAATCTTCCCCCAGCTCTATGGGCGGAGGGTTCAGGAGGAGCTGGACAAAAGCCAGCGAGAGTGTGACGCTCAGGAAAGACAACTGAAGCAGTGGCACGACCACTGGCAGAGTCAGCTAACAACCCTCGCTTCACTCAACTCTGAATGACCATGAGACCTTTATGAACACTGACAGTCTAAGCCAAGGTATTAAACACCATCAAAGAGAGAGGAGGCACTACAACACATGGATTTGTCTTACAGGAACAACTGTGCTTTCACCACTCAACATTCACACACTTATCTATTCCATGTTGCCTGATTCATTTAATGATTAATATAATGGCTGTTGCTATGAATATGCTAATACAAAGTTTGTTATGATAAAAATGTTTATTCCATTTTCAGTTTCTATTGTTTAGTGTTGTGCAAGGATTAAATAAAAAGAAATTCAACATCTCAGTTCAACAAGTCCATAAAAACAGTACAATAAAATACAAACAGAATAATATGTAAACATAAGCTCATGATAAATTAAGCACTAAAGTAGTGCTTTACAGTCCATTTGGTTTAGAGTTTTCAGATTCAGCAGCATTAATTCTCATTGTAGACATTTTCAAATTTTTATGTTAGAGTACAGGACCCTAAAAACCGTGTTTCACAGCTCTCTTGAAATCTAAAGACACAACCAAACTGCCTTGACTTCAAAGTTAATGTCATCATAAACGTATGGAAGCTCCTGTTCTTTAAGGAACATTTTTAGCGTTTTCGTAGGAGAATATCCCAACTTTCTCTCCAACGTAGTGCAGCAAGCTCGTCTGACATTAACGCTGGCCGGCCGTAGGTGAGAGGACTCAAGTTGTGGTAGGACACATATACTGAGCAAAGGACTGCCAAAATAACACCACCAAATGCTTTCTGTTGAGCTGGGGATCTGAGAAACAGCATGACATACAGATATGAGTATAGACGTGATTAACACTGGTGTGATACAATGATAAACATACAGGTTTTATTCAGATAGATAGATAGATGTGCAAATTTCAACAGTGAACGTAAGATCTTCAGTAACTGATGATTTTTGGAACGAAATTTCATCTCTTACCTCAGTACATGGATGTACAGGTGCTCTATGACAATCGGTATCTGCAAAATCTTGAAGGTGAGTGCTGGAAGATAGTGATACAGAAACAGAGTCTTCTCCATTAGGAAGAATGGCAGGTAATTAACTGCCCAGCCTCCAAAGCAAACAACACCAGCCAAAACCAGCTGTTCCCAAGCGTCTAAAAGAGAAGAAAAAGAAACAAACTCATAAATTTCCAAACAGCACACATGTAACCGTATACAACAGTATTGCGTCAGACTTTGCGCTATAGCTATTTTATATTATCATTAAAATCAACACCATGTATGTTAGATCCTTTACCGAATAAGCTACTGAAAGAGACGCTTCAAGAAGTCATTGATCCTCTTCTTAATATTATTAATTCATCATCATCATTGTCATTAGGACACATACCAAAAACCTCTCATAAAAAATAAAATAAAATAAAAACATCTTGATCCTAGAGAATTAGTCAATTACAGGCCGATCTCAAATCACCCTTTTCTGTAAAAGAATACTAGAAAAGGCAGTATCCTCACAACGATGTTCATTCATAGAAAGAAATGGTATCTGTGAGGATTTCCAGTCAGGATTTAAACCGTATCATAGTACTGAGACTGCTTAATTAGAGTTACAAATGATTTGCTCTTATCATCTAATCGTGGTTGTATTTCTATATTAGTGTTACTGGATCTTAGTCATGCATTTTATACCATCAACCACAACATTCTTTTAAATAGACTTGAAAATTACATTGGCATTAGTGGAATTGCATTGGCATTGTTCAAATCATACTTATCTGACCGTTATCAGTTTGTAGCGTAAACAAAGAGGTATCATATCGATCACAAGTTCAATATGGAGTACCACAAGGCTCAGTACTAGGACCGTCAAGTGGCAGTACTTCCAGGCACATACCTTGAGGAATGTCTTCAACTTTCCTCCGTCGCCTTATCAAGTAGGTTAAAAACAGAAGACAGTACACCACCAGCACAAGGTTTGCAATGGTCCAAGTCACAAAATTCCCTATCAATTGAATTTGTGCCTGCATTAAAAATAGAAAAGATTAGACAGATTAATTCTGTTATCATTCTGTAAAACACACAAAAAAAATAAAAACCAACAGAATGATGTTGACGTACATTACTTGAAGGATGAAGCCAGTATGCAATGTTAGTGTCCATTGAGATCCATTCAAGAGGTGATGAACTATATTTGTGCTCGGACTCTTCATTCTTTACTGTCAGCATCTTCCACTGTTACTCAAACATACATTAAGTGTATTCATTCTACAACACCGGCTCTAAATGGCTTTTCTGACGATTGACATAATTAAGATCAAGATTAACATTTAATATTCACCTGCAGCTCAAGAAATTTGGCCATAAAAGTGAGGTTTCTGTTGACGTCGCCGTGAGTAGGTGACTTCAGCTCCAACTCCCTTTCCTTCTGTTCCTGACCTGTACAGATAGGTGTTAAATTGAAAAAGAAGACATAAGCAATATGAAAATATTTACAGATGTTAATTCTCATACTTCTGCCATAGCGATGCTCCTCCACGTTCCACATGCCACTCTGATGGTAACCTTTATGAATCTTATCCCCAACCACCTCCAGCTGTTTGAAACCCCACTCTGGCAGAGACGCTCCACTGAGCTGCAAAACATTACAAAACAGGTATAAATAACTCTCTTAAAGGAATACTCCATACAGAAACGTAAATTATGTCACCTTCATGTCATTCCAAAAATGACTGACTTTCTTGTATGGCACTGCTGTTTGGTTTCCAACATTTGGTTACACTTAGTTTAGGATCCAATTCTTATTAACTAGTTATTAGTGTGCATATTACTAGGATATTGGCTAGGGCTGAACGATTAATTGCATTTGCGATAATATCACGATATGATGAAATGCGATTTTTTTAACCGCAAAGCTGCGATTACAGTCTGGTCACGTGACACGCGAGAGTAAACCAGTCTTGCAGATGAAGCATCAACTTGGCACGCTACGCATATAGGCCTGGCATAGGCTACAGGAAATAACAGTTTATGTTTAATTTATGTGATATTGTGTTATAGATTCTCTCCAACGATTCTGTATCGATTAAGATAATTTCAGAATAGAGTCTGAGCTTAGTTCTAAACACAGATACGTGATGACGCGTGTGCTTTATAAACAACCCTATTCTGTTTGCTTCTTATTCCTCTGTCACACACACACACACACACACACGACACCACTCGAACCTTACGAGAAATAATCTTTAATAAAGTTCGGAAAAGTTTAAGCGAATTACAAGAACATTAGCGGGCTTCATTGCACAAGATATGAGATACGCGCGGTCTGCGTGATGTTACTTTAGTAGTGCGCGGTCTCGCCCGCCAGTATTTTACTTACAGATGCTCTACGAAGGCATCATATGTCTTGGAATGCAGTTGGCTTATATATTACAAATATGAAAATCACCGACAGAAGCTGCTTTCAATTTCAAATACTCGCGCGCGCTTTGCGAAGAGCCTTTGAGCATGCGGCTGTGAGCGACTCCGTCTACGTGGTTAAATGTACTTGCATCTCAAAATGCTTTTATGACGCAAAATAAATGTGACACAGTCAGTTATATCTTAAGTTATTAAACAGACAGGACAAACCACATCTTATCATTTCAAAAGAGATGAAAACGTTCAGACAGTCTACTCTTAAATACTGAAAGCACTCTTTGTTTATTGCTTGTAATATTTTTTCCCCTCTTTGTTATTTATTTTGAAGCTATATTTGTTAAAATTATTAACATGTAATTGTATTAATTTAGTTTTTTAATGTGTAATTATTATAAGTAGGCCTACTTATAATTATGTAATTAAATATTTAAAGTTTTATTAATAAGATCAATTAAAGAAAACATTAGATCGGCTCATGAGGTGCCTAAAGATTCCCTTCCCTATTTTACAATGATTTATTGCTTGTTTTTGTTGAATAATAGAAAAGATAAAGAGCTTAATCGCATATTAAATCGCAATCGCAATATTGGTAAAACTAAATAGCAATTAGATTATTTTCCAAAATCGTTCAGCCCTAATATTGGCTGCTTATTAGTACTTATAAAGCACAAATGAATGCCTTTTTCAGTATGACCATATTCTACCCTACCCAGTCCCTAAACTTAACAACTACCTTACTTACTATTAATAAGCAGTAATTAGGAGTTTATTAAGGCAAAAGTCATAGTTAATAGTTTGTTAATAGTGAGAATTAGACCCTAAACTAAAGTGTGACCCAACATTCTTCAAAACATCTTTTATGTTCCATGGAAGAAATAAAGTAAATGTGGACAGAAGTTTAATTCAGTTTAATTTAATCCTTTTAAGGGCAGTAACAATAACTAATTAAATACCGATATGATAACACTTTACAATAAGGTTCCATTAGTTAACTATATTGGTTGACATGAACTAACAATGAAAGATACTTCTAAAGCATTTATTAATCTTAGTTGATGTTAATTTCAACATTTAAAGCATTATTAAAATCAAAAGTGTTATTTTAATATTATTTAATGGGCCTGAGCTAACATAAACCCATCAATAAACTGTTCTATTTTTCTAAACTATTGTTATCAATGATTAATAAATAATATATCAAATGTATTGCTCATTGTTAATTAATAATATATAAAGTAAATTTAAAAAAATATATATATGCGATTTTGTCCATGTATTTCTGCATAAATAAGTCTCAAATTTGATCAAGTTTACATTTTTCCTAAAACTGTATACTGTATTATTATGCTTAAATACTTTTGTACAACTATACACACCTTCAGAACAGCAGAAGTGTTCACATGGACTAGTCGCACCTCTGATAAAATCGTCTTCCAGATCTCTCTATCGGATTCCCTGTTCACTACGTCCTACAGTGCAATGAACACAATGCATAACAAAACCCATTTTGAGTAAATGTGAATATTTATTATAGACCTCTGGGACTGAGATCTTACCACTCTCCATAGATTTTGAGCCGGCATAGACACATTAAAGTCAATGTATCCAGACACTTCCTGTGAGTGAGGACTCATGGGAGCTGCAACATCATGTCTTAAAAAACAAAGCACAGGTTATTGATTACTACCAATATTACAAACATTATAAATGAAACTTAGTGGTGGAACTATATTACGTGTTTAGGTAGCGAGACGTCATTCCATGTAGCAGCTGAATAATATCGCCATGTCTGACAGGTCTGGGTGGGCTGCTAACCACAAGACTCTGCCTGCGGTTTCAAATTACAATACAATTCATGTAAATATTTATCTGCAGACCATAAATGGATCATATGAACCATATAACCAACAAATACATACCGCCCAGGGTCTTTAATAATCCACCAGTTGTTGACGTCTTTGAAAGGATAGCAGGTCACCTGCTGCTGGTGGGAGCTACCGCGGCCATTTTCATACCTTAGATAAACAGTAAAGATCTGCATGAAGATGCGGTTGTTTAGGATTACATCACCTTGAACCTGCAGCTTTATGACTGCTGATGGCTCACCTGATTGGATAGTTAACCTTGTGGGAGTGAAGCCAACATGGAACAGGTTTACTGGACACGGTGCGGAGAGTGACCTGTGAGCCGAACGCTACATCCAAGGGCTGCCCCTGAGTGATCCGGGCTAGACCGCCCTTTATGGGAGAAATAAAGGAGATGACCATACAAACACATAAACGCTCCTGTGATGAGATTCACTATTCAGGCAGGTGACTATTACACTGTGTATTTGAACAAATCTGTTTGAATACATTATGTGCACTACTGTTCAAAAATGGGGGTCAGTAAGAAATTCAAGTCACCATGAAATCAGAATTGACCATTTTTTAGGGGATACTGCGGTATTTATTAACATTTTTTTTGTCATCTGCCCTCGTAATCTTTAATCAAAATATCATTCCCTTCTTCTTGTAGTGACATCTCTTCTCTGATGACGTGTTTACTTGCATAAGAGCGGGATAACCTGTCACTCATATGAGATCACAGCAATAGCAAACCACACTGATCCAGTCAATTCCCACTGAAAAAATTAAGTCCCGCCCTACAGTTTTTTCTTGTTCGAGAACCTGTTTCACTTCACTATTGCAACTTCCATTTCATAACAATTTTGTCCAGCAACAGTGCATTAGATGTGACAGTAGACACGTTTCCATTACATATTTGTGCAAAACTTTTGCGATTTCTTCAAAATGTTTACAAAAAACTATTGCGAAATGACAGCGTTTCTATTAACCGATGTTATGCGACTAAAACTTCATTTTTTCCTCTCGCGAAGAGTCATTCCAAAAATCATGGCAACGGATGTTGGTAGGTTTATGTATATCCCAGCCACTTCTCCGTCTACGTCAGATGACCTGTAAATGCACAAAAACGGTTTCCATTGCAGTTTTGCGAAATATCTCTTTTTCAAATTACCTGAAAAACCACCTCATGCAAGCGTAAAAACTTTTTTACGATAAATGGGAGTTTTCGCGAAATTGACGTGTTTCCATTGGGCGTATTTTCAATGCGCAATTTCAATTTGCGCAATTTGAAGGGTAATGGAAACGCGGCTATTGAAACATCTTACCGACCCCAAACTTTCGAACGGTAGTGCACTTAATACAGGAATTTTATCTGTACCTCTAGACTTGCTTGAAAAGCACTGCTCATCATCTGGTCATGTGGTCCACTGCGATACAGCAGTGTAAGATGGACGTAGAAAAATCCAAGGTACATGATGACGGGTAACACCACAAGGGCCAGGAAGCGAACCAAAACCTGAACCACTACTTTGCCCTTTTGACATAGATCGCAAAATCATAACGTTGTACCCATAGTGATGCAAAACCAATGGATATTTGGTATTACTCACATGGCTTAAGGTTCGATCTCCAATAAGTTGCCAGGTGTGTACAGCTGCCAGGCCTAGCAGTAACAAGTATGTGAATATACCCATGTACTTAACCCTGAAAAATAAGACAAAGAAAAAACAAATACTACTTGAATTTCATTCGCAGAGCAATTTCAACTAATTTTTTACACTTTCTGAAGAAAATGTGAGTGGTGCTTCACAAAAGTAATCTTACTGCACACACCCAATTCCATATGCACAACTGACGCCACAGATCACGAGCCAAAGCCACTTAAAAGATGAACTGGAAGAAGAGAGAACACATGACACACTTATGACCTTGAGTATGTCGTCATCATTACAGCCACTGGAGGTTGACAAGACAATCCAGATCAGAGACTGACAAATCATATTAGCCAACAATACTTACTTGCGTGCTTTGTGGAAGCGGAGGTAAGACAGTACAGCTAACAGTAGGAAGAAGATTAAAACTGACTCCAGCAGCATGAAGCGTGATTGCACAATCATGGAATTTTCTGTTAAAATGAAACAAAAGTATTTAACCTCACATTCAAGAAAAACCATGCTCAGGCAATGACTTGTAAATGATAAGGTAAGTAGTTACCCATGAGGAGCAGCGCACTGGCCCCCAATGCTGAGAAGTGGGAATATCCCAGCTCCACCACCAGAAGATAAGCAAGTGGTATACAAAAGGATCCAGCAAGGGCCGGTATTATCCGAAGGCTCCAAACAGGAACATTACTGGTATATTCTACAATGGACCCCAATAATAATCAATAAGAGTAATGCAAATACTAAAGCCTGTGTTAATGTATGACAGTGTAACATGTAAAAAATAAAGGGAAAGTTCAAATGTTGTCTTGACAAAGCCTTGCCTGAACGCTCATGACAGTTTAAAGGTTATATAAGTGTTAGTGTGTCATCTAGTTTGAATACTTTGAGATTTGAAACTTGATAGAATCTAGATGATGCCTAAGACATTTGCAAGGCAGTAGATTCTAGAAACATGAGTTTGATCTTTTAAGGAAAATACATAATTAGTCAGAACAGCAAGAATGACTGTGTACCAAGATAGCATGCTATAGTGGTTCTCAACCAGGGCCCACTGGAGGGCCTCCGCATACTTACAAGGGGGCCACAGGATGACTTCAAATTATTTTATTACATTAAACAAACAAAAAAAAAAAAACTTAATTAAAATACTCAAACTTCATTCAGAATGGTCTTTTTTGAAAATCTAAAACAGCAGAAAGTTTTCTGTGACAGGTAGGGTTAGGGTTAGGAGACAGAATATTCAGTTTGTACAGTATAAAAACCATTACGTCCATCAAGTCCCCATAAAACATGGAAACCCGTGTGTGTGTGTGTGTGTGTGTGAGAGAGAAAAAGAGTGAATAAATGCATTAAAATACAGTAAAATGTTTCACTGTTCATTTCATATTAATATCCGATGTATATGACTTTGTGCATCAATAATGATTATTTAAATGGATTTGAAATGTAAGATATGTCAGTGCAAAGACAGCTCAAATATGCATTTTAGGCTCCGACTCTATCCACCAAAAAAATCTGTACATGAACGACTGGTTGGCTTTGTCAACACAACATGAAGCTGTATAATATGATCACCTGCTCCAATTCTGTTCCAAACAAAGTTGCCATCAAATCCTCCTAAATATGCTACACAGATAAATAATATACATTAGTTAATAATAAACATTAAATGGTTTTCTTCATGAATGTGATTTATAAAGTATCAACAATTTTCTCACCTCCAAAAGCTAGTATCATGTGGCCAAAAGGTGGACCACTCTCATCAATAAAAAACACTTGCTTCATGTACAGAGACAGGAACTGTCCATAATAAACTTCATCAAACCTTTAGCAGTACACAAACATGACATACATAGGTGAATTTATTTCAATAAATATGAAAATAAAAACAATAAAAAACGATTAACCGCAGACTTACACTACAGCTTTAGGAAAGTGAATGCCATATAGTCTGGTGCCGAGCGCAAGTGCTGTGACTGCCACCAGCAGCAGATTGATCTCCACTGTCACACTGATGGGCAGTTTCACACACTGCATCCTCCCTGAAAAATACATACATTCATCAAGGTAAAGCATACAGATATTACTATATACGAATTCATTTATGCTGCATCTACAATAGCAGAATCCAGCTTGGAAAATAATTTTGCATATCATGTAAATGCATTTAGTTTTTTTTACCTTGATTCAGTTAGACTTAGTTCTCACGAGTTTCTAAATCATAGGTCAACACTGCTGATTTCGAGTCTACATGTGCTACGTTTCTTTTCGCAAAAAAGAAGCAATTCATTCATATTCGCTAAACCTTGAATTGATTAAAAAAATGCAGCCATGCCTCTGGCACAAGCGACAGCTTTAGCCTTTACTTTAAAAACATTAAAATTGATAAATAACCCAAACATATGTAGTCTGTGTGCTAGTGTTTCCGGGCAGTATCACTCACATTTCAAAATAAAAGTTCAAACATTCCTGCACTAGATGAGTCCCTTTCCTAAAAAGTATGTGGATGTTTCCTGTTGTTTAAAGAATGTGCACAAATTATTTTAAGGCAAAGCAAAGTGCTTATTATAATCTAAAAAAAAAAATAACTGCAATAAGCATAAACAGTTTAAAAGCAATAAACTGTTCAGATTTAGATAAAAAGTAAAGCTGGACATGTTCTGGTTAATGTGATGATTCAAATTACCTGTGATCACTTACAAAACAGCTGAGTGAATTGAAGAAACTGACTTTATATATCCACTTTATATTATCTGTTTTGTTTAAAACGTAATTGGACAAATGAGAATTGTTTGATGGCTTGTGTGTAAAATAAATAAAAGTTCAACTTCATGCTTTTAAAAGTTACTTTTTGGGACCATTGTATAAGATGTTTCATGTGTTTTTAAGTGAGTTACTTTGAATTTAGTGTTAATAAATCTAAATAAATCAAACAAATACTGTAAGTATGTGAAACAACTGACACATCCTTTTCCCAAACTGCTTGTTTTATGCACTGTAGGATCGCATGGGATGCTGGAGCCTATTTAAACACACATTTGACACAAATAAAATGAAATAACCTCAGGTAATTTATGACTTTATTTAAACATTTAAGCCAAATTAGCTAAGAAATCACAGTTCAGGAAAATGTTTTCACAGGACAATCACAGAGGTAAAAAGAGAAAAGTCATTATTTTCACATTTTAATATTCAAAAGTGAAACCTTTAACAAACCTATAGCATTACACATTCACGAACATTTGCTATTTAAAAGATATGAAAATTAAAATAGGACAAAATGTATTGCTTTAAGATTCACAAAAAGACTAATATAATTTCCTTGGCAATAAAAACAAGGGCAGTTGTGGCAGATTCTCTGTAATTTGGTACACTGCAATCACAAAACGTGTCACAAACTCACCTTAGAAAGGTACACTATATGTAATGGAAGCATATACTGCACATTGGGAAAAATTTCACACAAAACACTTGCCCGTTTACTCCGAAAATGAGGAACGATATTTAATGGATGAATTACTGTGGAATATATAAAAATAGTGTTACATTAAAAACTACCTCTATAATTAATTTGCAAAGCACAATGTAGAATAAAAATTTTAAAAGAAACAATAACTGTGTCTAACTTAAAAATATTGGTAGATATTACCAACTAAAAAGTTATAGTTATCATGCTTAATTTAATTAAACCCAGTAAAGAAACAAGTATTTTATAAAATCCCCAGTACTTCAGGAAAAAAAATAGTTGTAAAATAATTTGCAGGATTTTGCATTTGAAAATGTAATAGAAAACTTCACATTATATAATTGGTAGGTCCCTTAAGAAATGCATAGGAGGTCTGTATTAATACAAGACCCACAAATCTGCTAAACAATTTTTGCCCTAACATAGCGTTTTGATCTGCGTGCAGGTGTCAAGTCAGTTATAGCTTTTCTTTTCCTTTGTTTCGCTGTTTGTTGTTCTTCTGACTCCTCGGAATCGGATTCATCTTCCTTAGAGTTCTTTTTAGATTCATGCATTTGCAGTCTCATTGATCTTCGTCTGCTTGAAGATGTACTTGAGCCGCTCTGAAGAACATGCTTTTCAATGGGAAGACCTTTCTCATCCTCATCAGAGACATTTTCTTCAACTTCATCAGATTTTTCAGCAGGTGTGAATATGATGTCTTTTGCCACTCTGCTTTCCTCATCTGCTTTGTTTACTTCTTGATCAGATGTTTCCTCTACCTCCAACTCTAAAGTGAAGCCCGACTCAAGCCTTTGCTCTTCTGCCTCCACATGTTGCTCTATCACTTCCTCCAATTCACCTGTCTCTTCTACTTCCCTGCTATTTTGCTCCATAAGCTCTTCGTTATCCTCATCTGTCTGAGGTTTATTTACTCTTTTCTCTTTATGCTCCTCTTGAGATTCACCTGCATCTGTCTTGGTGTCTTCATGTATATTACAATATCCATCTGATTTAGTCCCTTCTGCATTTTTCTGGATTTCCTGTTGTGTTCCTCCACCCAAATTACTGTCCTCAAAAACTGCTGCAGGAACATCTGAGCTCAGCTCTACATTGTCTGCTGTAGATGTCACTTCTACTGTCTCAGTTTGTTGCATAACTTCTTCCTTGACTTGCTCACTATCTTCATCGTGCTCTTGTTTGCGAAGACGTTTGGATTTTCTTCGAGCAGCCGTTTCAACAGTTACTCTTTTTCTCAGGGTTCTCCTTTCCACTGTTGTTTCCTCCAAATCAAAAGAACTTCCTTGCACTGCTCCCTCAGTTTCTTTTTCCTGGAGTGGTTTCTCTTCCTCCTGTACACTAGAGACTTCTTCCTCCTGCTGCTCTTTAGGCACCTGTACATCTCTCTCAAGATTTTCCTCTTGAGTCTTGTTCTGCTCAGTGTTTTCTGGGCTGGCACTGTTACTTTCATTGATTTCAAACAGGATTTTATTTCCTTCCTCTACAGTATCATCTTTTGTCCCTGTTTCCTCTGCCTTTCCTTCTATATTTACCTGAATAATGCCTTCTCCCTCTTTTGTCTTCAAATTTTCAAATTCAGTATCAGTAATGCTCTCTTCAGCATTTAATGCCTCATTCTCCTTCTCGATATTTAAATCATCAGCTGATTTCTGTATTGCTGAGTCATTTTCATTTCCACATATGTTGTCCTTTGTTTCTTTTTCTGACTCCACCTCTTGTCTGTGGAGGCGTTTTGATTTTCTTCTTGGTGTAGACTGAACTGTTACTGTCCGGTATCTGAGACTTCTTCTTGTAATGAAGAGTGCCTCTTGATCAGAGCTTTCTAAAGCAAACTTCCCCTCCGCAGCTGTAGTCTTAAATTCACTTGTCAGATTGGTTTCCCCCACATTTTCCTCCTTTGACACTGCTTCTTCTTCTTGAGTAGCATCCTCTTCTACTGAGCTTGTTCTTGCTTCATCTTCTCCCCTCTGTTGAGTATTCTCCTCTTGTTTCTGGTCTGCATTTTCCTGTTGAGGCTCTGCTTTTTCTTCATCTTGAACTCCCCCCTCTGCAACTTTTTGTGTTTTATCCATTTCCACCAGAATTTTATTTTCAGTTGTTTTAATTGAGCTCTTGGTCTCATCTTCTTGTTCATCTGTTGATTTGTCAGGCAAAGCTTCATCCACTTTTCCCTTATCATTTGATATGTCTCTCTCTTGCTCATATGAAGTAGTTTCCACCTTTCTACTCATGAAAACCAAATCTCCATCTTCATCAAGACTTTCCATGTTGGTCTCTACAGTAATAATTGGTACACAGACATTCACGGTCTCTACTGTCGTTGATGAGGTTTCTTCATTTCTACTCCTATCTGCTTCTTTCACTGGTTCCAGCTCTGCTGTGTGGAGACGTGTAGATGTTCTGGTCTTCTGTGTAGATGTGGCTGGCTGTGCACTGATCCTCAGACTTCTCCTTGTGATCCTTTCACTTTTATTGTCATTGGTTTCAGAGATTTTCATCTGTGAGACGTCCTCTACTTGAATGGTGGTCTCCTCTATAACGTATGTTTGCTCCTTGCAAACCACTGAAACTTTATCCATCTCCATGTGTTTTTCTGACTCATTTTTAACCAATGACTCATTTTTCTGTTGCTCTAAATTGGCTTCTTCTCTTCCCATCTCAGGAGCCGCATCGTTCTCTAAGCTTGGTTCCTTGTTCTCCATCTTGTTGATTTCTTCAAATCCCTGTTCTGCATCCTCATCAGGTTCAAAATTTTTTACATCCTCATCAGGTTCTCCTTCTACAAGTGGGACAACCTTCTCAGTATCCTCTTCCACTGGCTCCAATTCAGCTAAACGTGTTTCCTCGTTCTTCAAGTTGACCTCTTGATCCATTTCTTCAACTGTCTCTTCTGTCATTGAGATTTCTTCAGTTTTATTCTCGGTCACCACTGTGTGTCTTTCCTGATGTTCAACATCTACTTCAGCTTCTTGATTTTGTACACGCCTAGATTTCCTTCTTGGTGGAGACTGAACTTTTATTTTTCTATGTCTGAGACTTCTCTCTGTGCTGACTGGTACCTCCTCTTCTAAGATTTCCTGGACAGCTTCTGGTGCCTCCTGAGCAAGACTGGTCATCTCTACATCACTGTCTGTTTGTTTCTCTTTTAAAGCAACATCTTGATCATTTTCTGTCTCCTTAATTATATTTGCTTTGTCTGCCATTGTTGTTGCTTCTGGATGTTCTTCAGATGTTACAGTTTCTTCCACATCCTCATCTATGACTGCCTTATATTCCTCTACAATCTCTGTCTCCTTTGCACAACTTTGTCCTTCTAAAACTTCTGTAAGTTTCTGCTCCTCAAATGTTATGTCTTGTTTATCAAGTTTGTTCCGCTCTTCAACTGTGTTTTCTTCCTCCATTTTGTCTTCTTCTTCCTCAGGGCTCTTTTCTGTATTTTCCTCTTTTTGTAGTTCTTCTTGCTGTTCCTCATGTTCGGATGTCTGGATACGTAGTTGATATTCACTTTTATCTGGTTCATCCAGTTCCAGTTTTTCCTCTGTCTGGGAACTCATTAAGACTTCTGGAGTGTCACTCTCTCCTTCTGTGCTTTGGGAAAGGTTGTTTAAATCTACAAGTACTACTGTGGCTTTTTGCAGCTGTATTATTGGAGTACCATCATCTTTCTCTACCTCTTCATCAGGTTCTGCTTCTACAAGTGTGACCTCCTCTAAAATCTTAGGTGCCTCCTTTTTATTATCTGTTTCTACACCCATCAGCAGTACAGACGTCTCAGGTCCAACAGCTGAAGTTTTCTCAACATTTGTGTTTGGTATTTCATCAGGACTTTCCAAGTTGGTCTCTACTGTAATTATGGGTATACCCACATTCACAGTCCTTTCTGTTGTTGCTGAGGTTTCTTCATATTCATTTCTACTCATATCTGCTTCTTTTACTGGTTCCAACTCTGCTTTGTGGAGACGTGTAGATTTTCTGGTATTCTGTGTATATGTAACTGATTTTGCACTGAGCCTGAGACTTCTCCTTGTGATCCTTGCATTGTCACTTTGATTGGTTTCAGTGCTTTCCACCTGTGAGACCTCCTCTATTTGAATGGTGGTCCCCTCTACAACATGTGTTTGCCTCTTGCTAACCACTGGGTCCATCTCCATGGGTTTTTCTGTCTCAGCTGTTTCTTCCTCATTTTTAAACAATGGTTCATTTTCATGTTGCTCTAAATTGGCTTCTTCTCTTCCCATCTCAGGAGCCGCATCGTTCTCTGAGCTTGGTTCCTTGATCTCCATCTTGTTGATTTCTTCAAATCCCCGTTCTGCATCCTCTTCGGGTTCAACATTTTTTACATCCTCATCAGGTTCTCCTTCTACAAGTGGGACAACCTTCTCAGTATCCTCTTCCACTGGCTCCAATTCAGCTAAATGTGTTTCCTCGTTCTTCAAGTTGACCTCTTGATCCATTTCTTCAACTGTCTCTTCTGTCATTGAGATTGCTTCAGTTTTATTCTCGGTCACCACTGTGTGTCTTTCCTGATGTTCAACATCTACTTCAGCTTCTTGATTTTGTACACGTCTAGATTTCCTTCTTGGTGGAGACTGAACTTTTATTTTTCTATGTCTGAGACTTCTCTCTGTGCTGACTGGTACCTCCTCTTCTAAGATTTCCTGGACAGCTTCTGGTGCCTCCTGAGCAAGACTGGTCATCTCTACATCACTGTCTGTTTGTTTCTCTTTTAAAGCAACATCTTGATCATTTTCTGTCTCCTTAATTATATTTGCTTTGTCTGCCATTGTTGTTGCTTCTGGATGTTCTTCAGATGTTACAGTTTCTTCCACATCCTCATCTATGACTGCCTTATATTCCTCTACAATCTCTGTCTCCTTTACACAACTTTGTCCTTCTAAAACTTCTGTAAGTTTCTGCTCCTCAAATGTTATGTCTTGTTTATCAAGTTTGTTCTGCTCTTCAACTGTGTTTTCTTCCTCCATTTTGTCTTCTTCTTCCTCAGGGCTCTTTTCCGTATTTTCCTCTTTTTGTAGTTCTTCTTGCTGTTCCTCATGTTCGGATGTCTGGATACGTAGTTGATATTCACTTTTATCTGGTTCATCCAGTTCCAGTTGTTCCTCTGTCTGGGAATTCGTTAAGACTTCTGGAGTGTCACTCTCTCCTTCTGTGCTTTGGGAAAGGTTGTTTAAATCTACAAGTACTACTGTGGCTTTTTGCAGCTGTATTATTGGAGTACCATCATCTTTCTCTATCTCTTCATCAGGTTCTGCTTCTACAAGTGTGACCTCCTCTAAAATCTTAGGTGCCTCCTTTTTATTATCTGTTTCTACACCCATCAGCAGTACAGACGTCTCAGGTCCAACAGCTGAAGTTTTCTCAACATTTGTGTTTGGTATTTCATCAGGACTTTCCAAGTTGGTCTCTACTGTAATTATGGGTATACCCACATTCACAGTCCTTTCTGTTGTTGCTGAGGTTTCTTCATATTCATTTCTACTCATATCTGCTTCTTTTACTGGTTCCAACTCTGCTTTGTGGAGACGTGTAGATTTTCTGGTATTCTGTGTATATGTAACTGATTTTGCACTGAGCCTGATACTTCTCCTTGTGATCCTTGCATTGTCACTTTGATTGGTTTCAGTGCTTTCCACCTGTGAGACCTCCTCTATTTGAATGGTGGTCCCCTCTACAACATGTGTTTGCCTCTTGCTAACCACTGGGTCCATCTCCATGGGTTTTTCTGTCTCAGCTGTTTCTTTCTCATTTTTAAACAATGGTTCATTTTCATGTTGCTCTAAATTGGCTTCTTCTCTTCCCATCTCAGGAGCCGCATCGTTCTCTGAGCTTGGTTTCTTGATCTCCATCTTGTTGATTTCTTCAAATCCCCGTTCTGCATCCTCTTCGGGTTCAACATTTTTTACATCCTCATCAGGTTCTCCTTCTACAAGTGGGACAACCTTCTCAGTATCCTCTTCCACTGGCTCCAATTCAGCTAAACGTGTTTCCTCGTTCTTCAAGTTGACCTCTTGATCCATTTCTTCAACTGTCTCTTCTGTCATTGAGATTGCTTCAGTTTTATTCTCGGTCACCACTGTGTGTCTTTCCTGATGTTCAACATCTACTTCAGCTTCTTGATTTTGTACACGTCTAGATTTCCTTCTTGGTGGAGACTGAACTTTTATTTTTCTATGTCTGAGACTTCTCTCTGTGCTGACTGGTACCTCCTCTTCTAAGATTTCCTGGACAGCTTTTGGTGCCTCCTGAGCAAGACTGGTCATCTCTACATCACTGTCTGTTTGTTTCTCTTTTAAAGCAACATCTTGATCATTTTCTGTCTCCTTAATTATATTTGCTTTGTCTGCCATTGTTGTTGCTTCTGGATGTTCTTCAGATGTTACAGTTTCTTCCACATCCTCATCTATGACTGCCTTATATTCCTCTACAATCTCTGTCTCCTTTACACAACTTTGTCCTTCTAAAACTTCTGTAAGTTTCTGCTCCTCAAATGTTATGTCTTGTTTATCAAGTTTGTTCTGCTCTTCAACTGTGTTTTCTTCCTCCATTTTGTCTTCTTCTTCCTCAGGGCTCTTTTCCGTATTTTCCTCTTTTTGTAGTTCTTCTTGCTGTTTCTCATGTTCGGATGTCTGTATACGTAGTTGATATTCACTTTTATCTGGTTCATCCAGTTCCAGTTGTTCCTCTGTCTGGGAACTCATTAAGACTTCTGGAGTGTCACTCTCTCCTTCTGTGCTTTGGGAAAGGTTGTTTAAATCTACAAGTACTACTGTGGCTTTTTGCAGCTGTATTATTGGAGTACCATCATCTTTCTCTATCTCTTCATCAGGTTCTGCTTCTACAAGTGTGACCTCCTCTAAAATCTTAGGTGCCTCCTTTTTATTATCTGTTTCTACACCCATCAGCAGTACAGACGTCTCAGGTCCAACAGCTGAAGTTTTCTCAACATTTGTGTTTGGTATTTCATCAGGACTTTCCAAGTTGGTCTCTACTGTAATTATGGGTATACCCACATTCACAGTCCTTTCTGTTGTTGCTGAGGTTTCTTCATATTCATTTCTACTCATATCTGCTTCTTTTACTGGTTCCAACTCTGCTTTGTGGAGACGTGTAGATTTTCTGGTATTCTGTGTATATGTAACTGATTTTGCACTGAGCCTGAGACTTCTCCTTGTGATCCTTGCATTGTCACTTTGATTGGTTTCAGTGCTTTCCACCTGTGAGACCTCCTCTATTTGAATGGTGGTCCCCTCTACAACATGTGTTTGCCCCTTGCTAACCACTGGGTCCATCTCCATGGGTTTTTCTGTCTCAGCTGCTTCTTTCTCATTTTTAAACAATGGTTCATTTTTCTGTTGCTCTAAATTGGCTTCTTCTCCCATCTCAGGTGCCTCATATGTGTCCTTTGTCACAGCTAAATTTGTTTCTTTGTTTTCCATTTGGTTAATTTCTTGAGCTTCTTTTTCTACTACACCCTCTTCGGGTTCTGCTTCTACAAATGGGATCACATTCTCAGTAGCCTCTACAGTTGATTTTTGAGGTGCTTTCTCTTTCTCTTTTTCTGCACCTGGATCCACTTTGTCAGCACTCTTTTCTGCGATTGGGACTATTTCAGTTTTTTCTTTCTCCTGAGTAAGACTGCTCACTCCATCATCCTCATTCTGAGCTGGCATTGTGGCCAAATCTTCTGTTGGCTTTTGCTCCTCAAATGTCATGTCATGTCTATCAAGTTTTTTCTGCTCTTCAACTGTGTTTTCTTCCTCTATTTTTTCTTCCTCATGGATCATTTCAGTGTCTTCTTGTGTTTGTATTTCTTCTTTTTGTACCTCCTCTTCTGATGCCAGGTTGCACAGATCTACACTTTTATCTGGTTTATCCAGTTCCAGTTGTTCCTCCAGTTGGGAATGTTTTAAGACTTCTGGAGTTCCAACCTCTTCTGTATTTTGGGAAAGTTTGTTCAAATCTACAAGTACTACTGTGGCTTGTTGTAAGTTTATTACTGGAGTACCATCCTCTATCTCTTTCTCCTCATCAGGTTCTTTTTCTTGATCATCTATTTCTACACCCATCAGTATCTCAGATTTCTCAGTATCAACAGCTGCAGTTTCCACAGTGTTTGAGTTTGCCATATCATCAAGACTTTCAAAACTGGTCTCTGTTGTAATAATCGGTAAACAGACATTCACAAACTCTTCTGTTGATGCTGAAGTTTTTTCATCTTCATTTCTAATCATGTCTGGTTCTTCCACTGGCTCCAACTCAGCTAATTTTGCTTCCTTGTTTTCCATCTTATTGACCTCTTGATCAATTTCTTCAACTCTCTCTTCTGTCATTGAGATTGCTTCAGTTTTATTCTTGGTCACCACTGTGTGTCTTTCCTGATGTTCAACATCTGCTTCAGCTTCTTGTTTTTGTACACGTCTAGATTTTCTTCTCAGTGGAGACTGAACTCTTATTGTTCTACGTCTGAGATTTATCTCTGTGCTGACTGGTACCTCCTCTTCCTGGACATCTGTCTCCTGAGCAAGACTGCTCATCTCTATGTCACTGTTTGTTTGTCCAGCTAAATTTGCTTCCTTGTTCTCAATCATTTTGATTTCTTTAACTTTTTCTGTTACATCCTCATCAGGTTCTGCTTCTACAAGTGGGATGTCTCCCTCAGTAGTCTCTGTAATCTGAGGTGTTTTCTCTTCTGTAGCTTTCAGCAGTTCAAAACTTCCAGATTCAATGACTACTGTTTCATCAACATTTGTGTTTGCCTCGTCACTCTCCTCTGGACCTATATCCTCTGCAATAACGTCATCCCTCTCATCAGTCCTGAATTTGGCCTCGTGTTGTGGCTCAACACATTCTACCTGCTGAATCACTGCTTTGCTACGTGTAGATTTCCTAACAGGTGCAATCTTGATTTGTTTCAAAGTACTTCTGAGACATCTAACCGTAAACCTAGGGTCAACAGTTTGATCTCCAAGATTTGTTGATCTACTTGGAGTGTCGGTAGATCCTTTCTTTTGTGCATCCTCTTTAGCTTGTTCAGTGTTTTTCTCCTCTGGTTTCTCAACTTGGCTTAGAAGAACAACTTCTGTGGTTTCTGGTTCTGGCTCACCCTCTTGTTCTTTGTCTCCAGTTGATTGTTCTGGAGTTCTTTTGGCATCAGTTGCTCCATTATATCCTTTTTCTGTGTCCAATGTACTATCTTGTTCCTCCATTATCATAATTTCTTCAGCTGCTTGTTGCTCAGATGACATTGTGTGCTTCATTTTATCTTGTTCAGCAATATCTATCACTCTGTTACAATCATTCGCCTCTTCAGGAGAAAGTTTATGCAAATCTACAAGCACAACTTTGGCTTCACTCAATGTCAACATTTTAGAGCTATTCTCGACTGTCTTCTGGTCCTCTTCAGGTGTTGTTTTCCATTTATGTACCTCAGCAGACTCTACAGATGACTGTTGTGGTGCTTCTTCTTGGTCTATTTCTGAAATTTCAGGAACTACATCTACAGTTTCCCCCTGTGTGATTTCAGCGTCCATAGTAGAATCAGTTTCCACTGTAAGCTCTTCTTTTTCTCTGTATTCCTCAACCTCAGATTCTGATTCTGCTTTGTTAGCAAGAGTCTCCATTTCAACAGTCCCACTCATAGCCTTTTCCTCTGCAGGTTCATCCAGCATTTTTTTTATTTCCTCCTCCTCTGTCTCACACACAGGTTTATCTTCCTCAACCTCTTTGTTCTTTTCTAAATTCTCATTTTGTTCCTCTTCAGTTCCAGTACTCATCTTTACAATTTCTATATCCACCACAGAGTGAAGTTGGCTTTGGTCAATAGACCCTATAGTGGCTCCTTGTTTTACAACAGTGTGCTCCACATTAACAATTTCACATTCCTCTTCACTGCCTCTCTGGCTCTTTACTTCCCCAGCTGTGGTGAGGTGGGTGACTGGAGTCCCCTCTGATGTAGCTGTGACTGTGTCTTTTTCCACCTCTTTCTGTGAACTTCTAAGCTCTGATATGTTTGTCACAGTTGCAGTTACTGTGTCTGTTGTACTCTGCCAAATTAGAGAAGATGGATGTTAATTACTGTACTGAAACTTTGTTAATTAAACAAAGTACATAATAATACTGTTCAAGCTGTTTAGTAATGAAAATACATGAGCCATAGGTTTATTTGGTTGAATTCATACCCTGAGTACAGTTTCTGATTCTTTTACAGAAAAAGTGTCATCAAGATGTTCCTCAGTTGCCACCTCAATTGGACTTTCAACTCCTGCCTCAATGTCTTCCACCCTTTGAGAGACATAGTTAATTGTACACAATGTAGTATTTAATACTGTTATGGTATTCGGCTGACAAGTAATATGATACCTGATTATGTTCTTTGAAAGCCTCTCCTCTGAATTTTCTCTGATACCTCTGCGTTTCAGGCTGCTACCTCTGCCACGCCTTGAGACAGGTACGTCATCTACTTCTGTAACAGTGAAGAACATCAGTTAGATTAGGCAGGAGAGTCTTTATTGAACAAATTATTGTTCAACAAAAAGATTATACTTGCCTTTGGTGATGTCTGTAATGGTCTCCTCCTAAAGTTAATATCAACATTAGATATAAGATTTACTTCATAATATACTTCAGCATTTACAGATTCAATATGAATTTAAAGATTCAGTCTTCTTTGAATGTGCATTGGATCAAAAATATTTAATATGCATCCATCTTGACATTTATATAATAATCAAAATGTTAAAAATTGAATCAGTTGCCAACTCATTTTGTGAGTTGATGAATTTAATTTGCATATGCCAGCGTGATGTATCCTGATCTTCCAGCAGAAGGAACTGGATAAAATATCCTGAATGATATCGCTTCCACAATCTGACTTGTGATGCACCCTGCTATCACAATAACACCATGGGCCCTATCTTGCACCCAGCGCAAATGACTTTGTACACCGACGCATGTATCATTCCTATTTTGCACCCGCGCAAAGCGCGTTTTTCCCTCCACAGAAGCACGTCGCTAAACTAGGGAATGAACTTGCGCTCCCTGGGCGGTTCAGCGCAAAAAAGGAGGCGTGTTCAGGCGCAAACGTTCCTTCATGCTATTTTGCAGGTTTAGAAAACAATTGCGCCACTAACCAGGAAAAAATAGTTTAAAGTCAGTGGCGCGTTGCGCATGTTATTCATATGCTATTTTAAGGGCGCATGCTTGGCCATAATCAATGTAGCGTGTGCACAACGCGCATACACTTTGATTCTCTCATCTACACAGAAGCAGCAGTTTTCATTTTTGCAAATCATACATTATTACGATAGATAGATAGATAGATAGATAGATAGATAGATAGATAGATAGATAGATAGATAGATAGATAGACAATTTATTATAAAAGCATACATCTAGCTTACACATTTACCCAAATTATCATACGCCTTTTTAACCGAAGTTAATTTGGGTGGGTTTCTCCATCCCCAACGTCCCTGACGAGAGCGTTGCTCTCCTCGGCAGTGAACCGCTCCTCGCGTGCGTCTGGCAAATCCGCCGTTATAATAGGAATCCGCTTTAGAACAAGCGCGCCTGCTCTTAAAGGGAATGTGAGATGACGCTCTGATTGGTTTATTTCACGTTACGCCCAAACCACACCTATGAATAATGAAGCTACTTCAGACCAACCCATTTTAGATTTGCGCCTGGCGCAAGAGTCATTTATCCCGCCGGGAAAATAGCAACAACGCCAAGACCCGCCCACAAAGTTACTTGCGCTTTGCGCTTTGACACTTGCGTTTCAGATCGTTAAAATAGGGCCCCATGTGCGTTCATTTGGCCAGAGGAGGACTGGTTCAAAAGTTAATCAAAACTATTTTCTGTCAACACAAAGTTAATTAATACAAAGGTAAAAGAATCAGAAATTCATTTACCACTATCTCCACTGTGTATTCAATGGTTTCCTGAACCTTTGTGATCTCAATTTCCATTGGAGCAATGACAGCATCTTCCTGAAATTTCAGTTTGCTCACAACCTGGTCCTTCTCTGCTAATAAAGAATGACATTATTAGGGCTGCAATCCATTAAACATGTAATCAGAGTAATTGCATGATATGCTAATTAATTAATCAAATTTATTATCAAAAGTAATCTCAAATATCAATATTTGCAGAGAAAAGACACCAGATTAACGTAATTCAAAGACATCATTGTGTCAGACAAAAGCACTGAATAGACAAAAATGGCTTTGGAAGTCAATGTATTGTTTGTTTCTTTATTTACATATCACTGAAGCAGAAAATACAGATATTTTCCTTACCTTTTAGCTTCAACTTCTGTAGCCTGTTTGCTATCAGAGTTCTCTGGAAAGGGCTTCCTATGTTCTCTACTTCCCACAGAATCTCTTTGTCTGCTGGATGTATACTGAAGTACTTCTCACAAACTGTAACGAAAGAGTTTGGAGATACAGAACGTTGAAACCAGGAATAATATCTGTTATGTGAGCAAAGGTGACATTTGACCATAAAGTAAGTCTGTTTCTATACCTTTATAAATAGCTTCAGAAAGAGGAAACTTCAACCCTATATGCTCCTCACTGAAGCTACCAACAAAGTCTTCCAGTATCTTTACGCCATGACCCTTGCCCCGGTGACACTTCCTGACAAATACTGTGTCCATGACAGTAAGTTGATAGCACTGGGTCAAGAAGTATCTGCACAAGCTACCTGTAAGTAAAGAGTAATATGACAGGGGGGTTTTTTATTGTAAAAACAACAAGTAAGGTCTGGGGGGGTTATATGAGGCTTTGAAGGAACTGTCATTACCTTTGGGTTTGTATGAGTAAAAGCCAATGGCCTCTCCATCCTTCCATAGTATTTTCGCACTTTCATGCTCACAATGGCAGAGAAAGGAAACATCTTCACTGCTCTTCTCATTTCTCAACACAATTCTGTTGAGAACATATAGGACTATCCTCTCCCCAAGAGTGCTGACCTACGATAAGCATGGCACTAGTCTTGTAGTAGTTATAAAAAAATGATTCAACTAATTCAAAATAAGCATTACTGGCCTTGCATAAAAAAGAGAAAACACTGACCTTGATCAGGCCCGTTCTTGAGGGCTCTGCTGTTTTAAGAACATCTTCAACTCCCCACCACTGACCCAACAAATAAAGCCCAACAACTGCAGGTATAATGTGATAAGTCTGGTAAAATATACAGCATTGACATCACAATATGTTACAAATGATTCCGATTTTCATAACTTCTGACCTATTACCTGTGTTATAGTCATTAGGTAAGAACAGTGCAAGGAGCTTCTTTTTAGTATCTGTTCCATATAGAGGGACAAAACTCACATTGCAGAGTCCAATCTCTATCTGTCAACAAGAGAATATACTTGAAAATGTGAAAATGTTTTAAAGCTACATTCATATAAGAATTGTTGTTTATTGCCATCAAGGAAAAAAAGAAAATGCAAAAAATATATTAAGCTTTCCTGAGAATTAAATATACATTTTGAAGGGAAAGGATGCAGACATTATAGATAACACCTCGCATCTTACCTGTTTGGAATCAGGTAGGCTGAAGTACTCAGCTGTGTCAGGATTTCTGCAGAGGATCTGAGACATGTATTCCTTGGCTGCCAGCTCTAAGAACTCGTGATCCACATTTGTCAGAATATCTACAGGATAGAGTGCCATCCTATGGAAGAAATGATAGTATATGTGTTTTTGTTTTTTAAAAATACCACTCACAAAATATCTAAACTTGTATGTCTTATCTTGGCTATAAGTCGTAAACGATAATGTATGACTGCTTTTTGTCCCGTTATCACAGCTTTTTGGACTCATGAGTGAACTACGAGGTTGTTAATCCTTGGTATTTGCTTTTGCTGAAGCCGTCAGCACATATTATTTCAGCTTATTTTTTTAAATAATTGTGTTTAAAAGCGAAAAAAACCAACAAAAAAAACCAACCTGCATTACCCATGATGCTTTATAGACAATTACACCAATTAGACACATGCCAAAAGCAACACATGCCAAAATAGTTTTTAGCTCCGCCCACTCCCATGAAACACTGCAAATTACATTATCATTTAATCATGTAATCGGAGCCGATCTTGCTAAATACTTATGTTTGTACATATATTTGATATATATATAATTTGTGCTAAACTTATATATTATATTTTAATATAAATATATATTTATATATATTTATAATGTCTATATATTTATATTTATATATATTTATAATATTTATATATATTTATTTTTATATATATATATATATATATATATATATATACACACACACACACACACATATATATATATATATATATATATATATATATATATATATATATATATATATATATATATTAAACCAACACTCATAAATTAGTATTTTGTATTTCTCCATCATTTTTTAATTTGATTATTTATGCTGTTCGCAATGCTTCATGGATTAACAACTCTTTCCCTCACTAAAGCTGTTACACAGTCTTCTTTGTCTTTTTGTCTGATTTTCAGAAATGTTTTGCTTCAAATCAAAGTTTTTAGTGTTGTGATTCACCTTGTAGCTGATTGGCTTGGTTCATGGCTTATAACCTCTTTAACAAAGACTTTTTTTTATAAATCCCCATTGGAAAAATGAATGGAAAAAGATTACTTCCAGAACCAGCACCGACGCAAAAGGAAGCGGACGATGTTGCACTCTATTACTCCAGTCTTTAGTGTCACATAATCCTTCAGAAATCATTCTAATATGCTGATTTGATGTTCAAGAAACATTTATTATATTATCAATGTTGAAAACAGTTGTGCCGCTTAACATTTTTGTAGAAACTGTGATACATTTCTTTCGGGATTCTTGATTCTTGCCTGATGAGCATAGTGAAACATCATTTTGTTTGAATGGCAGAATATGTATAGAACCCTTTAAACATAAAATGTACAATAAGCAAAGATTCATTTTCAACCTTAAAAAAATAGGATTTCAGAAATAATCGTGATTTACTGTTCTGAGATTCATTGTTCAGAGTAGAACCCGTTATCACAAATGCATGTTGGCATCTAACTTAGAGTTTGGCACTACAAAGCAAGAGGCTTCATATATTTTTTAATGTATTTACCTCTTTAACTGTGACTTTTTTGGAATGTGGTAAATGCTGCTTGCGACATAAGGCTAAGAATTGCCCTTGAGTGATAGAAGCGACAGCTGCTTTTGACGATGATTATTGCAGTGGAGATAGAAAGATATATCATGGAGAGCTTAATGAGGAGGTGTGACACACCAGAATGCCTCATCTCAACCACATAGACATTAGTAGTTCTTTTGCATTTCATAAGTAGCTCTAGAGTCCTGGAGCTGAAGAACATATAGTAAGTGGGAGGAGCAACGTCTGTAAGATAAATACAAAAACAAAGAGTCGTCTGTGCTGTGGGCCCCTTTTATGGTTTGGCACATTCTTTTAATGTGTAAAATTGTCTTAAATTCTGCGTCCAAGGCTTTCGTCTTAAAGATCAAGTTTATAATTTCAAGTTAAATTTAAAGTGCAAATCGCAATGATAAATGACATGCACTGTAAACGCTTTCAGTATTATTAGGGAAAAACATTGAATACAAAGCAGACACTCCAGAAGCTACAAGAATGAGTCAATATGTAATTAATTATGCATTTATGAGCACAGACTGAATGTCAGCTTGTGCCTGAACCAGTCAATACAAGAATGTGTTGTTAGTAAGTCACATAACAAAGTGGGTTTGTTCATGTATGTGCCTATACATTTGACAGGGAAATTAGGGCTGCCTTATTAATTAGTCAATGGCCCTTCTGTCAGGAAACATTACCAGTGAGGCAGAAGAGCAAGCTTTGTGTGTGTCTGTGTGTTTGGGTTTGCTGAGAACCAGATGAACACCTTCCTCATGTACACACCTGCAGGGCAACTGAGTATAAATATCAGCTCTTTGCAGAAACCTGCTCACTGTAAACTACAACTGGTTATATCTGGTTGTCTGGAAGATTTCAAACATAAGAGCTAACCAGCTCTGCAACTTGCAACTGCAAGGTTGTCATGATGTGCTAGATTAACAAAATTGATGACAAGAAGTTAATGTCAACTTCAGATGAACTCCCTCTTTTAAAAGCTGCAGTCATGTATGGATTCGTACGATCAATTCAAAGCTATCAATAATATTAGGTTAAAAGGTTGCTCTCCAATTTTAAAAATGCACTGCATTCTTATATTATCCATGTAAAAGAACAGCAGACTTTTATGAAATGTATTGTACACAGAACAAATTGCCCATGTTCGTTTAAAATACATGTAGGAGGTGTTTTGCACATGGCATTTACATATGACATTGTAGGCCAACATGAAAATAAGTATGCAAAAATTCTACACATCCACTCAACACATTAGTAGGCTATGTGTGCTATTGGTATCAACATTTATCTGCTGCATGCATTCAAATAAAATACAATTATTAAATTAATTAAATTATTAAATGACTTTGAGATAACACTTGTGAGCAGTCACCTGAAACATACCACCAATTGTAATATATTATACAATACATATAGCCTTTTATATTATATTATACAACGTACACACTGTTTTAATGAAGCTTTTTATATAAAGAAAGAAATCAAAGATAAAGTTTGAAATACAGAAATCCCAGACGAGTTTCATGTAAAGCGCACGCTTTAAAGTATAATGGAAGAAAAGGTCCCTAGGGTCGCCAGTGAGATGCATGGGGCCCCTAACAAAAGCAATGAAAGGTTCGGGAAAACAGAGTGGGTGTGTGCGTCTCGCTACGCTGCAGGAGGAATCCCTGCATTTAAAGTCCCACGAACCAAAACAAACTTTAACTAATTCAACACCTCTTACGTGTTCCTCGATCTGAGCTAGAGACATTTATGGAGAAAAACTTTAAAAACCTATACGAGAATATCCCTAAAAAACCCTATGTCTGCTATTTAACGAGAGTCGAAGTGTGCTTCGAGAGGTTTTGAGTAAGGATGGCCAACTGTGCTGTGTAAAAAAAAGAAAAAAAAAAGAAAAAAACCTTTAGAAAAACATCTATATTTAACGAGTGTGGGCCTTTCGAGCGAATAAGCTCACTCTTTAGGTGGACCGAGCAGGATTCGTCAAGTAAAACGCTGGCAAAATATGCAGCCCCCCGAAAGCTTGCAATTGCATAACATAGCCTACAGCGCACATGTGTCATTAATAATGAAATACTTAATTAAAATTTATGGACTTGCTCTTACATGTTCTGCAATTGTGGAAGAGTGTTAAAACAGTTTAACGCAAAAGATTCTCGACATAGAATGGCTGTCATGTATTAATTTTAACAAATATGCATGATTCATTAAATAGCGGACCTGCTGAACTCAAGCAGGAGCGAGAAGAAGCTTAGTAAACAAACACTAATCCAGTGCGCTGATGATGCAGGCTTGGCACGTCACGCCATTACTCTGTTCTGATTTGAAGAACAAAAATAACGACAAAGCATTTGTTATAGAAAGCAAGCTGAACTTACCTGTTTGTTTGTTTGTTTTTTTAAATTCCCGTCGATTGGGCTATAATATGTTTTAATTCCCGTAAATCTCCGTGAATGAATATTACGTGGCTGTTACATAGTAGTTGTGTATTCAAGCGCGAGCTCAAGCCCCCTCCCTCACTCTCTTTCCCTCCACTTTGAGAAGCGCACGAGCAGCCAACGGGAGATGAGCGCACAATCGCGTTATGCAATCACATTCACACTGCTCAAAACCTTCTACATTCCGGGCATTAATCTGGAACGCGTTTGATATTTAAAGCAAACATAGGCCTATCTGAAATAGCACATTTTTATCCACATTTCATAACTAAATCTTAAGGAGTAGCTGGCCTATCAGAAGAAGAAAAAATCATAGCTATTAGTCAAATGTAGAATCTGACTTCACCTGAAAGAAAATCTGATGCAGAAAATCAATCAGAGAAAGATGAGACTGTTCAGACACCATAATATGCAATGACAGAAAAATTATAACTGTGGTATATAGCATGCATGCAAAAATGAATTAAAAAAATATGCTTTGAGGTTCCTAGAACAATTTATACCGTACGCAACATATTGGGCGGGGGCCATGGGCTGCAGCCCAGTCAAGCCTAATGGTAAGTCCGGCCATGCATGCATGGTTTACAGTCCAAACAGTAGAGGAAGACCCAACATAGGCTTTAGCCTCATCAGCTAGGCAATTTACTTCACATAGGCCTACTATCATTTAATTTGTGTGACAGTTATTGAAAAACAATTGCTATTACCTTCAACAAAACTGAAAAACATCCGTGTTTTGTCTCAAAAGATCATCTTGCGAAATTATTACGTTGGATCATATTACCTAATCTATTTTTTTTTTTTTATGCACACAGTGAAATCAAGGATCAGGAATTTTGCAATACACAGTGACAAACATAACATAGAGCTTAAAGTGTTAGTTCTACGAAATTCTGTCATTAATTACTCACCCTCGTGTCATTCCAAACCCGTAAAATCTTCGGAACACAAACAAAGATGTTTTTAATGAAATATGAGGGATTTCTGTCCCTCCATTGACAGCTATGCAACTACCATTTTGACGCTTCTAAAGTTCATAAAGAATTCGTAAAACAAATCCATATGAATTGAGCAGTTTAGTCCAAATGTTTTGAAGAGACAAGATCCTTTGAACAAATTTAATGTAGGCTTTTATTCACATATAAACATTCATCAACTCACACATTAGTTGTGGTAAACAGAAGCTCAAGCATGTTCGCTTGACGTGCAAGAACCATTGAAGTTCATTCTCGTGTTACGCAGTGCGTTTGAGCTTCCGGAAGCGTTTGTTCTGGCGCGTCAAGCTGGTTCGGTTGAGCTTCTGTTTTTGTTCGCTGATGAATGTTCAAAGTCACCATGATCAAAATTGACAATTCTTCTTTTATATGGAATATTGCAGTATTTATTATAAATAATTTATATGTGCACATTATTATTATTTTTTTTTACATTCATATGCCCTCATAATCTTTAATTAAAATAATTTCCCCTCCCTCTAGCAGTGACATCTCTTCTCTTCTCTGATGACTTGTTTACTGGTCACTCACAACCTGTCACTCACATGAGATCACATAGCAAACCACTCAAGTTTCACTTGACTATACATCATAAAAGGGGGGAAAAAAGAGTCTATCACAACTTAGTGTGGACAAAAGTAGTGGTCATTTATATATACAAATATATATAGCCTATATTTGCTGTTTTAGGAGAAAATTTCATTGTATCTTATTTTATAGGGGAATGTTACAGTAGAAATAAATCTTATAATGTTAAGTTGAACATTATGTTGACAGTGTTGAAAGTTTTAGTTCATGGGTTAAGAGTGTTTTGAGGGGTTTGGTGCAGTCAAGGAAAAAAAAAAACCCATAGAAAAGAGAAATCACAAAAATAATCTTTTTACAGATACTCAAGGGCTCACAAAAGCAGAGCTAAAAGACTGAAATTCAGAAAGATTGATTAACCCAAATACAAAACACATTTTTAATTGTGAATGAACTTTACGTATGTACACCCAAAGCACTTTAAAATCATATCAGGGGATCTCTCCTCAACCACCACCAGTGTGCAGCATCCACTTGGATGATGTGACGGCAGCCACAGTACAGCAGCGCCAGTGTGCTCACCACACACCAGCTATAGGTGGAGAGGAGAGAGAGTGATAGAGCCAATGGATGGGGATTATTAGGAGGCCATGATTGATAAAGGCAAATGGATGGAATTTGGCCAGGACAATGGGGTTTCACCTCTCTTCTTTTACGAGAAGTGCCATGGGATTTTTAATGACCACAGAGTGTCGGGATCTCGGTTTAATGTCTCATACAAAGGACGGTCCTTGTATACTGGGGCCTTAGGACCCACACAGACCACAGGCTGAGCACCCCCTACTGGCCTCACTAACACCTCTTCCAGCAGCAACCTAGTTTTCTAGGAGGTCTCCCATCCAGGTACTAACCATCCAGGTACCTCAACCCTGCTTAGCTTCAGTGGGCAACCATTCTTGAGCTACAGGGTGATGTGGCTGTGGCTGACTACCCAGCTGAAAAATCCAGCATTGCTGGTCACCAGCATGTTTTGCGTGAGGTATTTCACTATGGGAAATGCCTCTGGTGTGACAGATCCTGGAAGCACTAATATCACCATGTCTGTCAGTTGACAGACCAATCATAACATACTCATACTGTCAGAGAATCGGGGTTATGCAAGTAACCTAATGTTCTCTTTCAAACATTTGCTTGGTATCTCGATGGGATAAAAACAACCCCCGTATTGCAGATATGCTGTCCAAAGCAGGCATGTCAACTAACTCAGTAATGTATGTAATGTAAACACAAGCCTTTTTCTTTTCTTTTCTTTTCTTTTCAAAGCATAACGTTTTGCTATCCTGCCCTTGCCCACTGCACCCCAACCTGTGAGTGATGCATCTGTTGTCACCAACTTTCTCAGAGCAGAGTCTCTGACTCGAGAAAAGACCGGCCTCTCCACTGACGGAAAAGCCATGCATAGTGATGTCACTATCTCTTTGCGGTTGAGGTGGCGTTTTGGACACAAGTGCTGCATCAAGACCCACAGTGCTGAAACTCTCTCATTCACAACAGTCCAATTGGAATGACAGAGACTGTTGTGGCCATCAGCCCCAGAAGACATAAACACAGTCTGAATGGGACTCTGTTCCCTTTCTGACAAAGAGATAGGCAGAATGCCAAATTGTGGCCAATATCGCACAGTGTGCACCCGGCTTAACGGTCATTACTAGGCTGTCGATGAGCATGTCAAACTAACGATCAAAGACAATCTTTTAGGATTTGCAAAATTTGTCTCAGACAGCCAAATCGTGGCCAAATTCGTACAGTGTTCTCCCGGCTTTAATAGTCCAAGTGATATGTGAAAATTATGTTCACTTTTTCATAAAAGTATTAACACTAGAACTGCCATGGCGGTCATTTTGACCGTTTTGAATTTTATATCTGCAATAACTTTGTTGAAAAAATAAATAAAATCCTGCTGGTACTTGACTTTTCCTAAAAGTGTCTGTATTTTCATTTAAAATGCTTTTCATATAAATTACACGTAATGCAAAAAAACAAATTAACATATTTACCTATTATGGCCATAGACGGCCATATTGACCGCACTGAATTTCGCGGTATTATTATACATATACCAATATACACAACAATAAAATGTGGTAAAAAATACACAAAACATATTCCACAACAAATCATTTAAATGTAATGATATTCAGAACAGAACAATAACAAATAAATAAACAATAAACAAGCCAAAATGAAATCGGCTACTTTCAAGCGAAAGTGAAAGTAAGCGGCGTTGGGCTCAACCCGTTCTCATTCCCGGGGCGTAATATACTTACGCTTTTGACACGTCCGTCAGCGTACAATTTCAACGCACATGGCACCCATGAGCGTCAAAAGAGACGCACAGAGCTTTCTACTAACTCCAATGTAAACCCATCCGCGGTACTATTGAACGCCCAGGGCACGGCGAACTGAGTGTTGATAACACCCCGGAAGTGTCCTCACTGTCAATTCAAATGTTTTTTATTTTATTTTAATATATACATATATTCATTGTTTTGACAATTTCACCATTAATAATCAATTAATCTCGATAAAATATATGGCAGAGAGAATACCCATAATCCATTATCATGGAGACACTGACGGAGTCAGTGGATTCACCCAATCAATTCAAATTTTTATATATACACATATTATATATTATATATTATATATTATATACACATATCATTTTATTTTGATATATTTAAACACAAAAATGTGATTGATAATTCTACAATATGAAAATGTTATGGTCATTATTATTATTTTACTTTACAACCGTGTCATGAATATTGATTGGTTTAAAGATTAGGCTAATTTATTATTAATATTTATATTCAACCTACTATTAGCCTCAAACCTTACCATTTCACCATTAATGATCAATTAATCTCGATAAAATATTTGTCAGAAGAGAACTACCCATAATCCGTTGCCATGGAGACACTGACGGGGTCGGAGTTTGATGGGAGTTTTTTCTAGTTCGTGAGCATTTTGTGACGCAGGTAAGTCACACTTTGGCTATTATTTAAGTTCTGAAGGTGATATTATACAGCTGTTTTAGAAAGACAACGTGTCTGGTTTGATTTGTTAAAATCTCGCAAACCTTTTTCAAATAGTAAAAAAAATACTTTGACTCGTTTTCAAAGTAGTTTAAGCCAATTAAAACTATAGCTAACTATTTTCAAAAGATCATGTTCCCTTAAAGGTATATTAAGATTTACACTAAATACATAACTTTCAAAAGCCAGGACTAATTGGATGTAATAGAGGATACCAGGGCTAATATTTCATGTAGGGTACATTTACACCTTGCATTGATGGCGTAGCTGCTAACTTACATGCCTGTTAGCCTGTTGGTTATTTACTTTCTCCTGTCCCACTATCATGTGGTGCTATACCTTAATTTTCTACAGTGAATTGAATTTGATATTAGCCTCTGAAGATTTCCTTCTGCCTTTGTCTATTGCAGTCCATTCCAGCACTGTGATGTGTAATTAGCATTAAAAGTAGATTTCCTAATATGTTGAGATTTTAGCAGTTGGTTAAGTGCTGGAAGAGCAAGAGAGTAAATGGTTTACTGACAAAAAAGTGGGAGGTGTTTGATATTTGTTGCACTAAGTAGAAAATTTCAAAATATTGCATGAGTGTAATAACACAAATGCGGTTGTTAAAAGACTTAACATTAGCTCAGATACTATATTTTCTCTAGGGAGCAGGGTGGCTTAAGTATGATATTTCCAATTCCTGCCACAGATGAATTACAAATGAATGATGATCAGGCTTCTCAGTCTATTTAAACGTGTTTATATAAGGTTATTATTGACTGTTCAAACTTTATCTTCTTTGCATTTAAGTCTACTCTTACTGACAAACATCAGCTGCTCACATAACGGCTCACGTAACTCTCTAATTAGAATCAAAATGTTTCAACATTTGCGATGTATTTGGATGGTAAACTATTCTTTATTAGGCTATAGGCTTTGTACTTCACTCGTGTTCCAAAATCGACGGAAAAAATTATCACCTTCACATGCGCAAAATGGTACGAATTGTAGCCTTCTACTGACTATATAAACGAGCAGTGGAATTTTTATATGTTAGGTTGACTATGCTATTTTATTATTATATTTTATTATGGCTGTAATGAACAGGCTGCGATGTCAAGATTGCTATGGAATATGGTGTGTGTGTGTGTGTGTGTGTGTGTGTGTGTGTGTGTCGGCGGGCACGGGCGCGATCGAACAGTGTAAACATGAAAACAGGCTACTCCGTCATTTTGTTCAGGACATCTTATTATTATTTATAGATGTATAATTAAACTTGTTTAAATGTAGAGTTTGGTGTTGTTTTGTTTTTAAAAGATATCCTAATACAATAAATGCATTAATCTCTCAATTGGGTATTTATCATTAAAGATATAGAGTTTGGAATCTAGCGGTCAAAATGACCGCTTGCGGCAGTTCTAGTAGTAATGGAATTCTGGCACTTCTAGTGTTAAACTTGGTATACATGTACAGTTTGTGGCCCTGAACATTTTCAGAAATTGAGCCATCGCAAAAACACCTCATGGCAGCCATTTTGCTTTCCGCCATAACTGAATTATGAATTTTGTATTATATCGCCTGAACCAAACATGATATCATGGAAATTGTGATGTCTACCCCTATGTTTTGACGGTCAAGCATTACAATGATACCATATACAACATAATAAACTGTTCAGATGAATAGTTAATGGTGAATTCAGTGACGTTGTGAGAAGGAAATCACAGTATCTGAGAACCTAGGCTAGACATTATAATATCATTAAATATATCTGTATATTAAATATATTAAAAATATCTGTTGCATGCATGTTGTGTAGAGTTTAAAAAGCGTAATCCTTTTGTTTATTAACCTTGACAATACAGTGACTGCAAAGAATGGAATATTCAATATGACCTCAGCAACATAGTTTAAAAAAAATGTCAAACACAAAGATTTACTTAAAAAAAAAAAAATTGTTTGATTGTTTTGTTGTTGTTGTTGTTGTTGAACCTATTCTTCAATGTCTCCTTCACAGTCTCCTCCACATTGACACAGAGCTGTGCACTTTAAGTGGGGTTTTTTTTGCATTTGCAATGCACCCGACAGCCTTTCTTGCAGCCACAACTTAAGAGTTCAAGGATGGACTGGCTTGCCTGTGGAAGAGTTGACCACAATGGTCTCCAATCGCTTGGGTCCATCCAACCCCAGTCTGTTGGAGATGGCATATTTGGTGCCACCTCAAGTGCTTGTCCATATATATATATACATTAGAGGGTGACACGAGAGTGGATTTTCAAACCTCTCCCGTCCCACTCCCAAAAAAAAAAAATCCCGTCCCATCCTAATCCCACAAAAAACTTTGGGGAAAATCCTGTCCCCTCCCAATCCCAGAGTAATGACTCCCATTCCCTGCCACTCCCGGAATCTGTCAATTACAGTAAAAAATACAGTAGATCACAGCATGTCCACCTAGTTGAATAAAAATCCAAAATGTAGTTTTTTATGTTATTGTACTGAACTGAAAGCCATCTTAAACAATGCATACACATTAAATTCAATATAAATCATCCATGTATTAAACACACACACAGACACGCACCCGCACACATTACGCCATCTTTCTCAAATCGTAAAAAAAATTGGTTACTTCAGACCGGCCAGAAATGTCGGTGAGCACAACTGAGGTATCATTTTCCAACAGTAGTTGTTGCAGCGTGGCTTTCATGTCTGACTCCATTTTGATTATGATTTTCGTGGCTACAAAGTACACAGGGAAGTCACCATCTTCTCCTATTATCGTAGTTGCCATTGGCATCAACTTGGTGCATTACCGCCACCAGCTGTTACGGGTGGAGCACGTCATTCAGCAAACAGGAAAGCATAAAGATGAAGAGCAACTAGAATTGAGTTCAAAATCAAAATAGTTCAAAAAAGTTCATAGTTGGGAATCAGTGTTATTATAATTCCCGGTCCCACCCACTCCTGCTGAAATTATTTTCTGTGTTATCATTTTTGATTCAGGAGATATGATACAAAATACATAATTTTGTTATGGTGGAAAGTAAAATGGCCCCCATGGCCGCCACAAGGAGTTTTTGCGATGGCTCCATTTCTGAAAATGTTCAGGGCCCCAAACTGTACAAGAGTACCAAGTTTCATGCTTTTATGAAAAAGTGAACATATCACCTGGACTATAAGGGTAAGACCATGGGAAGCCGTTTTTGTATTCGGTGGAGATAATGGTAAGTTACACTCGCTGTTTACAAGAAATTCCAGCGGTTAACGTGAATGATGTTAACAATATTGTGAGGCAGTTAGCTGTCACACCTAAGAGTAAGAAAGGGCTTTAAATTATATATTCTACATCGACAACTTTGAGGGTGAGTATATTCTCTCATATAATGTGCAATCCGACTAGTGAATCAGTTTCTAAAATCGTTGCCTCTGTTTCTGAGAAAATTCATTTTATGAAAGTTTTGCCGCTAGTACACTTCGCTATAGAACCATAGACAGTAAAAGAAATGGACACAGCGACCCCATAGACATCAATGGAGAAAAGTGAAGCAAATTAGAAGCACAACTTAGAAGCTTGATTACGTAGATGTGACGTGAGCAACCTGTCTGACAGTTGTAAGTCTTCTAGTAGCTGTGCCAAGAGAAATCTGAATCATTCCCTTTCGAATCTTGCAGAGACGGAGAGCGTGAGTAGGAGCTGTCCATGAGCTAGGAGCAGGAGCAACTTTATGACTCTCTATGGGCTTCTCCCTTGACTTTATTGGACTTTATGCCTTCACGTCCCCCTGATTGACTGCGAGCTTCTCCTCCTGTCTATACAGTAATTTCCAGAGAGTCGCGTGGTTATGATGCAATCGTTAACCTATTTTTACAAAAACTGCTTCTACGGGGCCGTAACGTAAGCTACAAGGTAATGGAGCCTTTTATACATTGTCGTGTTTCTTTAGAAATAAACAATGGACAAATAGAGTCTTTAAACGCCTCAGATGTAAAGTTATTCGCTGTCAAAGTGAAGCCAAAATGAATGGGAGTCAATGGAATGCTAACAACAGGTGATGGCTTGCTAGCCAATGGCGGCCCCCGGGGGTGGTACGCTTTCCGGGTGCTGGATTACCCCCCTGTATAGAACGCGCTACGTTCGTGCATTGAACAGAATCAAGCAGTTGTACAAACGGTACAACATCAACAGATGACAACAAGCACAATAACGAAACAAAATAATTTAAAACAAGAGCCAGAGCAAATACTTTACATTATTTACATTTTTATATAGAAACAATACAGAAACAAACTATCTGTGAAATGAGATGCTAACACTTCCGCGGATATTCTGTAGCCTATCAATCAAAGCGTCTCAATTAAAAAAAACACACGCTGCGCAGCCAAAATTGTATGCTCTCAAGCACCCACAGCTAGGCGTTTTCAGCTGGCTAATGCTTTGGTGGACACACGGCCTTAAGGTTGAGATGATGTGCGACTGAAAGCTCAGCAGGAGGTGGATTTGACATTGCGAACACCTCCGTGTTATTAGCATCCAGCCTGGAAACCCCTTTACAGGAACCCTGTGTGAAAAGGGCTTATCCCAGAAAGGTTTCATCTCTGAAACGTACGCGGCAGGGACGTTTATGTGTAATGGCTGGGACCAGACCCATTGAAAAACGTATTTAACGGCTCTGGCTGGGACACGTGACGGCAGTCACTAGCATCATAGAGATCCCCGTTCAGTGGCTGCTGGTGCACAGGCTGCCCACAATGTATCACAGGCTGCTGCACAGCCAGGCAATGGTCAGTTTTTCCGCTGCCCTCCGGCACATTACAAGTAGGTCGAGCTCTGCCTGAGTTGGGGAGGGGGACCCTTCGCTTACTCAGTGAATGTTTGAAAGAGTCAGTGTATTGTCAATGAACAAAGTTAAGACATACATCTGACAAGAAATTCTAAATAAAAGCCAAAAAGTGCCAAAAGTTATAGACAAATAAGACCACATGAAATGATTTTCATAATCGTTATAATAACCATTTTTTGTACAGCAATTATATTGTAAGAAAAAAGAGATTTTTACTTAAGTCATCTTTTTTTTTTCTGTGCCAAATGAAGAGCCCAGTAATCTCACAAGTCCCCCCAGAAGAGACTAGTCCTCAACTGCACTCAGCACATAAGTATGCATTTTAGTCAGAGTTTCAATAGGAATGCCACCATACGTCAATCACTATGTCCAATAACAAACTTTGCTATCCACCTTCATTTCAAAGATATGTACTTTAACTGTCAACAATAGACCTTGCGAAACAACAAGGCTGCGAGGGATAGACTTCCAGTCTTTTCAATGGCATACACTCTGAACCTAGATCACGTCCTTTTCACAACTCACAACTTTTGAAACTGTTTATGCAGCTTTTTTCTACTGAAAGTTTTTTGTAAAGATGTTTCATCAGCTGAACAATTGAATGTTTGCCCTCACAGCCTTGTTTTCATACAAGTCAAAACTTCAATTTTGCATTACTCTGATTCAGGATGAAAGGTCAACCTTTCAACCATACAGTTTTCCAACACCTGTTTCTTTCTTGTTTTCTCCAACTTGATTGATCTCAGAAAACAATAGGCTACTTTTATAGAATTCTCAGCCACAATGGTTTCATCTCCAAAGAGTTGTTGTTTCTGCCATTTGTACATTATTTTGTAATATAATTATTAAGCTGTGAGGCCAAGCTTTTTGATGAGCATGCAATTAGATTGTGGTTGTTTTTAATTTACGATTTAAAAAAATACATGTTTTATGTACTTTATCACTGCAAAAAAAAAAAAAGTTGATTCATGATTCCTTGTTGTTTGTGAACAATATAGTTTTTCATGAAGATAAATACATCTTTGTATTTTAACATTATAGTGAGACATTTTATAATTTATTAGTAGTGTGATTGCGCTGTGTCATTTCCTGACACTAGGTGGCGTGCAATATTCGTTTTAGATCACGGTGTGACTGAAAGTCAAGCTTATTTACTGAAAGAGTACACTTATTTAACCTGGACATTTTCAGGGTGGATTTATTTATTTTTGTTGAGTCAATTTCTGTATAGACACATATCTTTCAAACAACAGTGTATAAAGTTAAAACAAAAATGTTATATCTCTTATTTTGGACAACAAATATTGTAATAAATAAAATGTAGGCTATTTACAAAGCCCTGACCTGACATTTATTAAATATACCCTTGTCCTGAGATTAGTTCAATCTTTCTGTTGTATGTCATTCTGGCTTTACTGTGTTCACTTCTTTAACAGCTATGCTGGCTTAATCTAAACATGAGTGTAGACGTGATTCTACATTAAAAGACTACACAACAACACAACAACATCCCCATGTGACAACTGGCCTTGATCTCCCCTATATATTTATAATAAATGGGTGGATTGAAAGACCAACTGCTGAACCTGTCTAAAAAAAAACCATGAAAAAACGCTGCTGTTTGCTTATACACTCGGAAAAGGTACTAATTTTGTTTTTGAACTCAACACAATGCAAGACATAATTCTAAATATGTGTAAAACAACTGTGAAAAGTCAGCACGGAAAATTCCTCCGGAAAAACCCAGCACGGAACCCCACCCACCCCCCAACCCACCCTCCAGTTATTAAAAAAATAACTCTTGTTCTGATATCACAGTTGCCTTATATTCAGCAAACCCATGACTGGACTTGGATCAAAGCAAAACGTCAAAAAGTGGAAGTATAAATGCTTACGTTTAACCCCACTCCCCTTTTATGTCTTCATTTCCCCACTCACTCTTTCCTACTTTTGACTTCTCTCTTCACACACAGCTTTGTCTGTGTGTGAAGAGACACCTTCTAGCAACGCGAGGACTGCAGGAAGCCCCTATATATCTCTGACGCCACAGGTTATGTCTGTTCTGCTTCCCCACTGACAATCACCCTCTGTGGTGTCAGTGACCTGTAACCACCTGCAGAAGAAGAGTCAGGATACATAAGACTTCATATCAATAATTGAAAGAAACTCTGCCCCCTCGTTTTAATTTATTGATAAACCCACCTTGCAATATTCTTTAATTACTCGGCCACCTGCTTGCCCACCCTATAGAATGCAGAGGAAGCCATTACATGAGGGCAGAAAATGATCCGCTGCCTCAACAATTGTATCTTTGTGTCGCTAAGACTGCGAGTTAGGTGTTGGGTTTCATTAGTGCCCTCATGTTGATCATGATAGGGCACATTTCTTTGAAGATTATTGGCCTTGCTTAAACAATAGACCTTCACAAGCTGTATGGTGCGAGGTTCTTCTAGTTTGTCAATCACAGGTATTTAAAGAATCTCTCATTGTGCGCATCACACTGTGTTTTCAAAAAGGACGTGTTTGTCGCAAACCAAAGGTCACTGTAGCCTTTTTAACAAACAAAGTTCAGTGGACTTAAGTGTGTGTCAAGACTGAATTCAGCCATACAGTTTCTCTCATGCAAACAGGCTGCATTCTTGTCAGTTTCCACATTCCAAACAAGACTGACCTGTATAAAACATTTTGAATGATACTGGTAATACTTGAATTTCCCGAGTCACTGATGATCCACTCCTTGGGTTTGCCTGATGAAGATTTCATTGAGTCGCATAATGTTCAGAATAAGTCAATATAATCTAATGCGTTTCAATATTTAACCATGATTATTTTATATTTGACCCTTTCATATATTATGATTTATTGCATAAATAATATTTGAACAATGCCGGTGATGCTTGAAAAAGTCACTGACTAATCACTCCCTGGTTTTGCCTAAGGAAGATGTCATTGACTCACATAATGCATGTACATCATAAGTCAATATGTTCTAATACGTATCAATATTTACTCAAGGCAAAACATTCAAATCCTGTTTAACATATATCTGCACTGGGTGGAATGTTACAACAGGAACTTGCTTAACATCTAGCTAGTCTGGTAGTATGTTTCCTGGTACAAACTGCCAAGTGGCATTTTGATGACTCTGAAGAGCTCATTGCTGCCATGTTCTTTTTTCTAATCTAATTAAAAAATCAAATGTCCTTGGGGTGCACAAGCTTAGCCTGGAGGGTTGGCGAGTGCTGCGAACGAGCAAGAAGAATAAAAAGGCTCTTTGTTGCAGTTTGGTCGGTTGGCCAGGCTGACTCTGCGCACGATGCTGAGTGACGAGGCTTGTCTTGTTAGCTCTTGCGGTCAGCGTGGCTCTGCTCATCTGTCACTGACCCTGGAGCCTCCATCACCAGGCCCACAATGGACGTGATTATAGATATGATGACAATGTTCAGAGTCGGTCAAAGAGCACAGACTCAAACTTCTTGTTCATGGAAAGGGTTTGATTTTACATGACTTCTATTTTTACTGATTTTGTCAGTACTCTGGGAAAATATTGGTATAATGTAAAGTGAAAGATTACCAAGAATACACATTGTGCGTCATTTCTTCAAGCAGTGAGGGCAATTGTCTGATTAGTGTGTTTACATGCTGGACAAAGCCAAGTAACAATCACATTATCAAGATCTGTTGGTCTGACTTTACAAACGCTGGATCGGTATGATTTCAGTCGGACTAAAGCATTTACATGACACTTTAAAAGTCAAATTATTGTTACTTTGACTGTCAGCACAAGTTACTTTCAGTTAAAACAGCTCAAACATGCATTTTAGGCTTAAGGCTTCTGTGAAACCGGGGGAAAAACAAGATTGTGAATTGACAAAAATCTACTTTTTTTACTTAGATCAACTACAAGGAACATAGTCCTTTGCTTCGAACAACTAATACAATTATTTTAAGATAGTTTTGTGGGACTTTAAGAGACTGCCGTAGACAACTGACTGCAGTCAATTTAAATGAGTTTTCACACCAGTTTCTTTCTGGCAGTAAGGAAGCCTACACAAGCTTGTGCTAATAATGTCACATCCTTAAATAGCACTAGCATGAATAACACAGAGGTGTGGTCTCAGTGAAGGCTTGCACGTCGGTACAATGGATGACCCCTCATTTTGGACTTTTCTACCCTCAGGTTCTAAAGAAACTGTACTTAAGAGCCTGTCTTTTTGAGTATCACCCATGAAGGCTGATGATATTTAGTCTGTGGTGATGCAAATGCGTTGAGAGTGGAAATATTTAGCTTGTCATAAAAAGGAAATGGGTGAGGTTCGTGGTTATGCTTCACTGTATTATGTGCTTGTGTGGTAATGCTTCAGGAAATCGTTTCCTTTTTGTTCACCATTGTTTTCAAAATGTCATATATATAAAAATATCTGAACACATGACTTAAAAAGCAAACGGTTCATTCGTATTGTTTGCGTGTACTGATCCCAAACCTACACTAAAAAAAGAGACTGGAATACACCACACAACTTGACTTGGCATCTTGACTTGGTTACAGAGAAAAACTGGTCATCATATAATAAATGACTGATGATCACAGACTTTCAAGTTGTTCCGAACACAACAAACTCACACCGAAACATGCGGCTCAGTGCTAGGAGACGCATTACAAATTAAAACAACATGTTCTAAAATTGGCTCAAAATATAAAACATGTTTGATATTCTTATTTGACAGATTTTTAGTCTTTTGAAGCTGAGTCTGTGTCCATCCTGAATTCTGGGAAATCTGACAACCCCGACTGCCCAAAATATGCTGACTGACTCTGACTTTCCGCAATAGCATTCACTCGTCCAGACTTCAAACCATGGTAAAAAACTGGGCAAAAGTCATGTACTGTTACTGCCTTAGACAAACAAGAAACATTTACACTACTTTGTGTACAGTACTTTGTACTAACATTTAAATGATTAATTTGATACCGTGTACATACATTTGTTTTTTTACATTGTATTTATATTTAAAAATAACTGCATGTGTCACGGAGTGCAGTGCAAACCCAACTCAAACTAAACTCAAACCAGATCGTGACGGCATGTAATTGCTGAAATGCTGTAATTTCTGTAACATCTATTACACTGTTGACCCTTCCCTACCACCTTAACCAACCCTTAAACCTAACCAAACCTGTCCCTCATTGTACCTAACAATTTTGTAGTTAAAGACACCTATTATAAAGTGTAACCAGAAAAAGCAGATCAGTTTCAACACATTTGTTTGCTTCGTCTCAAAAGTCAACAAATGATACCATGCAAATGGTGTTTTACTTTCACAGTGAATCCACAAAACCACTAACGCAAGTTGTTTTTCTGTATGAAAGTTCATATGTGTTTTAGTTATGCCATTGCAGATCTAAGACTTTAGTGGATAACATGACATGGGAATAAAATGTTGGAATAGGTTAATATTTCATGCGTTCAAATCATATTTGCATGTTGACTATGTGATCAAGATGTGCCCAGCCTGCTGGAATTTACAATATATCTCTGAGTAGTTGCTGTCTGTTTCCTGTTTTCCATCAGTTTAGTTCCCATAACTGTTTTTCTTTTTCTTTTTTTTTTTTTTGGTTTGTTTGTTTTTTCAAGCTGGCCTCCTTCCCCTCTTAAACCACAGAGACATTTATCCTTTAGCTTTATCTAGAAGTGACTTCCTCATGCCAGACTTTTCAGGAAACACATTGAACTGACTCTGACTCAGTTCAGAGAATGTTCCAGACTTTTTGTATGTGCCATTTTTTTTGTACTCACAACATGTACGTGATCCATGAACTGGTAAGTCAAACTGTTGATCGCAGGGCAGTAACTGCTATTAAGTAAATAAATCGAACACAGAGGGCTTTCTGTACTATTTTCATCAATGTGAGGTCTGAGACATAAGAAAAAACTGAGAGGGTTTTAATGGCAGGCGTCTACATTCCAGGGTGCATTAACTTACACTGTCAACACTATGACGGGGCCGCATGGGCCGGTCGTACTGCATTTAGATTGAGGAAATAGAGCCTCGCTGGCTACCTCAGTGGTCAAACATGCTGTACAATCACGTCTTACAGTGGAAACCTTTCAGAAAAGTAGGTTCAAGAGCTCTGTTTCCAGCCCTCTGGTAACAAACACAGACAGACTGTCAGAGGCTAAACTCGGGACATTGGCGCTAACAGATTTAAAAAAAGAAAATGTTTAAAAAGATTTTAGAGTTAAAATGACTAAAATTTCTATTATAGTATTTGACAACATTCATTCAGTTTCCGAAAATAATGAAATGATTCTCCTACAAGCTACCTCTAAAAATGTCTGTTTTTAAAATGTCTCAAGGGACATATCAGTTATAAAAAAGTGGCTTTTGGGAATTCATTCAGTGTGTACACATGGGTGTCTTGTTGCAGTGAAAGTTTAGGTGCTTTTGTCCAGCCACTGACTTGTTGAGCCAAGAAATTAAAGCTTACTTATTGGTCTTGCATCTCCACTTTAAAGACTGCTATGAGCTTTGACTCAACAGACTGTGGATTCAACACTCTCTAAAAAAATGGTACAGAAGCTGTCACTGGGTTGGTACCATTTAAAAAGGTTCTAATATGTACCATTAAGGCACTATTATGTACACTTTTGGTACCAAATTTGTTACTTTGAGCTATGCACTCTTTAGGTACAAAGGTGCACCTATTAAAAGATCTGTTTAAATAAGTGATTTATAAGATAAGATTAATCTTTATTGTTCTTGTATAACTCAGCATGAAATCTGGAAGCACTGCTGCTATCGATGTTGTCATAAAACAAACATATAACCATACCAAAATATAATTAAACTATTATGCAGTGCAATAGTGGAAAGAAACTCAACAGGAGCAAATTTCATAAGCCTACTTTAACTATGAATAATTAAAAATTGTTATACTATCAAACAAGCAAGATTGTTGTTTTGAATATCATATAGCACATGATGATATTCAGGCCAACAACATGATTGCGAGTGTAAAATTGTTTGTGCAACAGTTCTATAAACAAGAAGCAAATATTGAGCATCTTACATTTTAGACACAATATTGCAAGTTACTTTTGATCTATTTTTGCCAACAACAATAGTTAAAAAATAGTGATGTAGTACTCGAGTCCGGTCTCGAGACCGATTTCTGCTTTCTCGGACTCGTCTCGGACTTGTTCCTTCAAAGACTCGGTCTTGACTCGGACTCGGCATAGGCGGTCTCGTCCCCATCACTAAATTCTAGTGTATATTGTCAAAATGTATTTGGAAATATTGGAAAATGTTATAAAGTAGCTAAGCCTACTAATTTAGACATACCACTAGAAAATTTTCATTTGCTCTGCATGTCCTAACTATGTCCCCTTAAAAAAGTCAGGGTGGGCTTAACATGTTGATGACAGAGCAGCACTGTTGAAGCAGTTTAGAAAAATAGGCAGAAGATGATGCATGTGGTAGGGATTTTTTAATAATAATAATAATAATACATTTTATTTATTTGGCGCCTTTCTGGACACTCAAGGTCACCCATCATTTTTTAATGATAGTAAAAGCATAGTCCATATTAAGACGTTAAGACTGCTCCTCTAAACAATTCCCAATCTAGCTTAGTCTGTAGGCCTAACTGTTGATTATTAACTGGGGTGATATTAAATCATGAATATGAAAACTGACATGTTTTTATGGTCTTGGTCTCGACTCCTAAAGACTCGGTCTCGACTCGGACTTGCTTCCTCAAAGACTCGGACTCGACTGTATTTGAAAACCAACGGACTCTGTCTCGACTCGGTCTCGACCCTTCAAAGACTCGGTCTTGACTCGGACTCGGCATAGGCGGTCCCCATCACTATTAAAAACTAACCACAGTTTAATTAACCGTCACTCATTTCAGTGCAGCATACAATAGTAGATTTCTCGAATAAGTCAAATAGTTTAAGTGTTTGAGTTAATAACACTCTTACAACACAGCTGCTTGTTTCATACCTGAATTAATTTGTTTGAAATGAATCAGTTCAGTGAATTAAATGACTTAACTATAAAGACTTATCACGTATCGCCACCTAATAATATAAAACGCAGAAAGAGTGACTAAATATCAGAATGACAGTATGTCTGGAAAGTGTATATACCAATTCTGAAGACAGAAATAGTAATGGTATGCCATCCAGAATTTAGCTTCTATCATCACTTATGCAACATCACTTGCTACGTACACTCTAAGCACACAGGTGTGATTCAATTACAATAGCTAAATAGCTTTATTTGAAACAGTTAATATTGAATGTACATAGAGACCATCAAATATTATAAAATAATTTTAAAATGTCACATCACCCTGGTGTGGCTATTAAAAATCCACATATGACACACTTAAAAAGCAAGAAATACCGGTAAATACGAGTGCACTACACAGAATATCATTTTTCAACTTTCAATGCTTTTTGACTCAAAACAAAAACACAACTCTCCCTACGAAAGTTCCCACATATAATGATTCAATAAAAGATAGAATGAAAAAGAGGGTATCCATGCATGTAACAGTACTGGTTTAAATACATTAAAATTTATAAATATTTTGTAGCTCAAACACCTATAAATTCATATTTTGGACGGATTAAAAAAAGATGAAGCTGAAAGGCACTTTCAAACTGACCTAACATAGGTGGATGGTAACATTTCAAAATTGAAAAGGAATAGCTTGGTGATGGTCCAGCTAACCTTTCAATCAGCTGGTACTTTGAACTGACATACGTGCAGCAGCAAACATGCATATTTTAACCAAAAATACAGTCCAAAACGAAAGGTCCCATTTTAAGACACTCTTTTCATGCATTGTTGACGCTGTTTCTCCTCAAGTTTCTCTTCAAGACATTTAATAATGACAGGGTCAACTTTGGGATCAAACTTGTTTGCAAACCAGTGGCCGTCCTCCAGAAGCCACCGGAGCTCTGCTGCACCATAGATGCAGACACTGCGTCTGTGTGTGCCAGTGCACTGTGGATACAAACGGATTTCGAGATATTTCCATTTAACCAAACGTGTCCTGCTGTCTATATCTGACACATCAGGCTCAGATCTTTGTAACTCCCCAGGAACTCCAGGTACTCTAGCCATGGTTGCCCAAAAGTGCTCATCAGGAGAATATGTGTCAGCTGACCACTGCAGAAAATCCTTTGCAAGTTGATTGTTCATAGCGTACGTCACAAAATCCCGTGTCAACACAAAGTAGGCACTCCCAACAAACATCTCGATGTCATGCGGTGGTGGGTCTTTAGGATTGGAGGTTTTAACAGGCATTTTCTGGTATTCATATGATACATCTTTTAATTCATGCTGAAACTGGAATCGCTGCCTTTTCATTTCGCTGGGCCTGCTTGATTCGAGCATGTTTGCACCATTCAGTTTCTTGAGCTCAGCCACCAGCTCATAATTGGACTTCAGCGGGAAGTCTTGGCCACACAAATTGATAGCATATTTCCATTTGACCTCTGAACTCAGCAGGTCTGAAAGGCAGTTGAGATCTGCATTAAGTCTTGTAATGTGTGCATACTGAACAGACTCGATTTTAGATGCTATGAAGACATTTGGAAAACATTTCTCCAAGTTCTTCAATGCTGCAATAAAATCTTTCGATGACTTTTGGTCATAATGAATGCAGTAAATATTTTGAGGTGTGTAAATGGCTCGAAGTATCCTTTCCACCATTGCACTGTTCTTGTGCACCACCAAAGAGTATGCAATTGGAAAGCTGCATTCCTCATCAGTTACAAAGATCTCATTATAGCCCCTTTTTTCGATGTAGTTTTTGCAATCTGCAGTGAAAGAAACTATACTCTTATCATCAACTTCCACAATATTTTTGCGTCTTATCTCCAACGACTTGCCAATTTCCACTGGTTCCAGTTCATAAATGGCTGTGCAGTTAATGCCATTCAGAGGCTGAGGTTTGAGTGATCTTTGTTTAGCTCCATAGGGCTCAATGTAGATACTGTCGTCCACTGAAATATTTCTGTACACCAGCAAAACAACAAACAGTGACACAACAAACACATAGAACTTGCATCTTAACCAGTGTAAGATAGCACGTCTTCTTTTCATTCTGTTGGAAAAGAACATACAACTAAGTGTTAGAAATAAAGCTGGCATATATGCTAATCTTCTGACATGAAACGGTATCATACTTAGTTGTATTACATAATTTAGCCTAACTGAAGGGGGATTTGCTTACCTTGCACACTGCCGGTCTTTTGTTTTGTGCCACTGCCATCAAAAATTACAATATATGAACCTGTGACAAAGAAAGCATAACATATAGCCTAAATGTAAAAACTTTGTGGTTTCTAAATGTATTCGTTACCTAATAATGCAAAGTTGCCTCACTGAAGCTGTTTGGAAAGCTTTAAAGCGCACGAACCACATAGATTAAACAAAGCACACTACATATTTCCATCAATCTGCCCGAAACGCAAGAAAAGCTGACTTGTTATATATCCGCAACTTTATTCAAACAATTGAATGACTTAATATAGAATGCAAATAAAATACTGAATAACTAGACAACACCTTGGCGCGTTTTGTGTAAATAAAACAAAATGAAAAGCGATCGAAATATTAATTAAATGTCTTACCGTTCTCTAAAATAATCTATCGAGTTCAGGATACTTACGACTGCTGTTAAGATTGTGTGACTCGTACCCTCACACTCCGTTTAAGATGAGTAAGTTCAGGCACCGCGCTGACTTCACTTTCAGTGACTGAAGAGAGGCAGTTTGAGGCGTGAACTCCAGTAAAGTCCAGTCCGCCCACTCATACTGGGGCTTTCTCTTAAAAGTTAACTACACATCATTTCTGAACATCGCACACACACACACACCAAACAAACAAACGCAACTTAACCTAATCGAAACCCGCCTATAAAGGCGAGGGTCCATACCAGTTTATTTTTTTATTATATTTATTTATTTTAATATCAAGATCATCAACTTATCATTGAAACTGATCGGTGTACAAAGACGTTTTACACACATATTCAACAATGAAAAAGAAAACTTTATAAACGTTTGAAACAAACATTCTATAACACTGGAACGGTCTTCTCTTGATGCTCTTAGAGCTTGCGCTGCCCAAGCAACTAAGTCCACTCCTCACTCTGTGCGAATGAGTCCCAGTATCTGTTCATCATACGGCTTGGAAAAAACTCCTCATCGCTGACCAAGTGGATCGACCTGATGTTCATGAATAGGCCTACGTCATTTCTGGATGGTTCTATAACAAAATGAATGATTTATTGAACAAAATAGTATTAACTACATAAATTACATTAATATTTCTAAAGATATTTTAAGTTTAGAAAACATTTATGGCATGCTGTTACCACGTAACCAGGGGTTAAATTGGGCCGGGGCCGTCCTTGGCTGAACCCCGGCACTTAAGGCTTACCAGGGATAGACATTAACGCTTGTCCGGAACAAGTGGATTTTTTTGAATGGGAAGGTGAAATATTTTTTTTCTTGACCGACCGGACAAGTAAGTTAGCCTGATTGAAACATCAATACCAAAAAATAACACAAAATCTCACAAAATACGAGAATGACTTTATTGTCATTTGTTTATTTTAACTTTATTGTTAAAAATGATTTTTATTACAAGTGGCGACTGATAGTGAATATTTAATAATGTATAATGTAGGCCTATACTGACAACAGGTTGCGCTCTTGAGGCTCGCGCAGCCTCTCGAGGAAACATATGCGCACAGCACACACAAAGAAACCCAGTTAACATACTGCGGTAACAATTCTAAATGTGGAGTTTTATATTTATAACATGTGATACAGTTACACAACCAAGAGTGCTGTCTTCCTAAACACCATCATGACTGAAAATGTGACACTGATTTCATACAACAGTTCATTAAACAAGTAAGTTAGTTAATATTAAGTCACTTACATTTAGGCACATAATTGACTGTTTTTGTTCTGTTTCAGCACCGAAAATAGTTCCAAACAAAGATCACAGCAGAACCACAGCGCATTTAACAGCAACACTTTACTAAATGATTCAGCGTTTTGAACGAATCGATTGAGTCTAAAGGCTTGTTCGACTTGAACCGGCGCTGCACAGACCGATCGGTTTATGACTTCAACATTCCGCGAGCAGAGCCGTCTGCTCTCTAATTGTTCTCGCGGTACTTTGATGTCTTTCACCGATCGGTCTGTGCACCGCTGGTTCTGGGCTGCGTTCCAGTCCAAAATTGTCATGCCCTTCACTCGCTAACTTCCCTCCGTCTCGTTCACTCGGATGTACGTCATTGCTTACGTTGCACGAGTGCCCACTACTGGCTGAACTGGAACGCCCTAAGCTCTTGATCACTTGGCTATATCACTAAGCTATGGAGTTGATTTATTATTTAATTTTTTTTCCTTTAAGAATTTGTTTAATGCAGCATCCAAATGTTTATATGTGTGTTTCGGTTGTTTTAAATAAAACAATATATAATTAATATATCATAGAGTTATCTGTTGTGATGGTGATTAGACGAGATCTGTGGTGACGTCACAATCGTACTGCATTGTGGGACATATAGGTGCCTGAAGTGTACATATGAAGTAGACTCGCTCCCTCGGTCAAAATCGAGGGAACGAGGGTCTGTCCATATAAACTTGCACTAAGTGGAACGCACTTCAAAATGGCGGCAGGGATTCCCCCGAGGGGAAGTGCTTAGGGAAGTTCGCAAGTGTGTGTCTAAAAGTGGACTGGAACGCAGCACAAGTCGACCAAGCCTAAAGATTTTATGAACCATTCATAAACAACTGCCTCATTCTTGAATGAATCAGCCGTCTGAACGAATCGTTTGAATTAAAAAACTCAATGACTCACTCATTATGACGGTCATCTGCCGCCACCTACTGGTAACATTATTTAATGCAGTTGTACAAATATGCAGATTTTAATATGTAAAAGCTGATAGAACACTGATGAGAATATTGCTTCAGAATAAATAATATTTACACCACAAAAAAAATTGTAAAAGACAAGCAACCATACGTCAAGGCTTAATATCGAGCCCTGTATTTTGTATTTATATTCTTTCCTTTAAAGTCGGCATGAAATCAAATTTGACAAATCTTCTTTTTATATGTAATATTGTAGTGTTTATTATAAATGATTTATCTGTGCACTTCATTATTTTTTTTAAAATTCATGTACCCTTATAATCTTTAATCAAATACATTACCCTTCCCTCCCCCCTCGAAACGACCTCTCTTCTCTTTTGGTCACGTGCCATGGCGAAAGGGTGCGGCCAGTGCCGATGAGGGTGCAGCTATCAGTGTTTAAGATAGATAGCAGCCTACCATTCGGACATGTCGAGATGCTCTCGAGGGTGAACTTGACTGATAACTTGACTTGAATTATCTTGGTTCGCGAGAGGCTCATATAAATATGGGCTGATTCCTGCCTGAAAATTTAGCTGCTCGTCCTCGTTCTCGTCACCGGGCTCCTCAATAAAAAATCCTTCATGGGAGGGTAACGGTGGGGAGTCCGGTGGAGAGAAATCCACCACAACTGAATGTAAACTGGCATTCAAATCTGCCTCTATTTTGTTTGCAACGCCCAACCTCCAACGATCCAATCAATTCCCGAAGGACGAAATCAAGCCCCGCCTACATTTTCTAATTTCAGAAGCCGTTTCACTCGGATATACGTCACAACAAGGAAAAAAATGACAATCTCAACTTCCGTTTCATGCCGACTTTAATGGTAACATCATTTCTATATTTTTGACACAAAGGAGAGGGCACAGACGTACAGGAAGATTTTATTGTCACCAGATGTAGCTTTGCACACTGCCAGCCTATAGAATGATTCTGATCAGCTTTTTGGTGTCAACTTTGTACTGTATGCTTCCATTGTATGGAGATTTCTGTCAACAGTTGATTTGAACTGGAGGAGTTTCTGTGGTAACAGAAAGCATGCCACAGATCTGGTTTGTGTATGTTTTTGTAACCATCTTTTAAAAGATATCTGATTTAGATGAGATAGGGATGTATGAAACGGAAAATCTGATCTTAAAATTATTTTTTTTATAAGAGTCTGTAATGTGGTTAGGGAACTAGGAGTAGTGAGGCTGGTCCACGATTGAGTGACTTAGCTGACAAACCTTTTACAGCAGGTGCTGGTGTACTGGTGTTGCAACACTGGGGTTCTACTGATCTCTTGGGTGTTTTCTCTCTAATCAAATCACTTGAAATGAAATTCCACAGTGACTTTGATTGATACATAACCTGTCAAGATAAGAAAAAAAAACGTATGTGGTTTCAAGGTCACTAATAAACCATAAAAGTACTGAGCTCACATTAGTGAGCGTATTCACATTGGACTGTTTTATTGTCTTATGATTGCTTTACAATTTTAGCCATGCATCAGAAATCTAATTGCAGATATTAGCCTAACACTTCAAACGGCTGTCTTGTAGGCCTACCTTTTTCCAGGCAAAATCTGAGGTAACAGGAACCATGGATCGACTCTCTGGGACTGATTCAACCCATTGTTCTGGAAGAAGGAAGACTCTCCCACTGGCATCTCTGATAGATCCATTTTCCAAAAGAGAGGCCTTGTGGCTACAACCCTACATTTCAATCAGAGCTTTAAAAATCCTATAAAAGTCACCAAACTAACTTTGAAATAGTCAAATGGCAACATCTTGAACAGCACAAATGATTTATTAAGTACTGTACCTTAAGTGTCATTTCTAAATTATCATCCCCATGTCGAATGATTCCATCTCTTATAAGGCAGGTCAACTTCCTATTGCCACTAAAATCAATCTTTGGTCCCACTGATTGAGGATAACGGTAAAAAAATAAACTTAATACACATCTATTAAACATATCCATGAACCCCAAAACACACCCCAAAAAACTTTTGGAACAACATTAGGGTAAGTAAATGATGACAGAATTTTTACTTTTCTGTGACCTCTTTAAGAAATAAGCCATTTTTGCTCTTTCTCAATTTCTTCTACATTTACATTAACATTTAATCATTTAGCATACGCTCTTATCCAAAGCGACTTACAAATGAGGAGAATAGAAGCGATCAGACCAACAAGAGGGCAACAGTATACAAGTGCTGTAACAAATCTGAGTTAGTCTAGCACAGTACACATCTTAGCAACGAAAAACCACGCTAAATGAGAAAAGAAAACACTTACAAGCTGATGTCCTCTCCTGTTGCTTGACTGCTTCTTCTTCTGCTTCTTCTATGCAGAGACTTTCACCTGGCTGCATGTGCTCTACAGCCAAATGCTGAGGTCCTTGTTTGGAAGTGCCAGTTGTCCGGGCAGGTTTACGAAAAGGTCCTTTAAATGTCAAAAGCAGCTCTTTGACGCTTTCATGTGCTGCGAGGTCTACTGCACTCTGTCCCAGCATATTCTTATCATGAGGGCTTGAGCCAAACTGAAGGAGAAGCATCACGATCTATGCATAAAACATCAAGATCAGAACTTTAACTGCTTTTGAAAATGCATTCACATTTTAGTACACACTGATGGTGTGAATGAGGCGGTGAAATGGTGGTGGTTAACTGTAGCCTGGCTAACGTCAGACCTCGTCTCATTGAGACGTGGTCTGGGAACCACATGTTCATTTTCTCGTATTTGAGGCGTGGTTTACGAATGCCCAGAGCCGTTTATTGGGCGCTACGAATGTCTATCAAATGCGCCTGTACGTAGCTCATAGCCAATCGTTTCAATTATACCAGATGATGTATGTAGAGCGACAGAAATTCGACGAGGAAGAAGATGAAATAAACTTGCATTCTAAACTACTTAGAACACTATCTAAGGCTGCATCATTAGCGTCTCATGCCATGTTGGATCCATAGATATAAACAAACTGCTTCGGTGTGTCGCATAGACGTCGTCATCGTCTTGCTGCTCCCTCCCAGTTCTGTGATTGGCTCCCTTTTTGAGGGGAAAATCTGGTCCATGGTGTCCAGGCTGCCTAGCAGCGTGAATAAAATTGCGCTGCGCGCAAGGCAGCATGGGGAAACCCAGGCTAGGTTAACTGGAGATCAGGTTGAAAACTGTAGAGAATAATACTGGAATAGTAGAGGTTCAGTTGCAATTACATGATTCTGGCTATAGTCATACTGGCTTCAGAAGAATCTAGTGCATGAGTTGCATGGGTTATTTTTATATAGCTCATCAGCCAACGATCACTGTATGGAAACATGCGTAAGCATGAAAGTGAGTAATTGATGACAGAATAAAAAATGTTGGGGGAACTACCCTTTAACCACCACACTAGAAAAAGTGAAGCATTCTGACATTTTAAATTGTGACGGATCATTACAGAAATATAGAAGCAACCTCATATGTGCCTGATCGAACAGCATCATGCAGTGGGTTACATCCATCTAGCCCTCTGCTGGTGACATCGGCACCTGCTTCCAAGAGCAGCTCCACCATATCCACAAAACCTCTAGAACAGGCCTCGTGAAGGGCGGTCCATCCTGTCCACCCAAAACATTGTGTAAGCATTAAATAGATCAAAGGTAATAATGAAGACATAACAAGGCAAGAATTTTCCCACCTGCATTATCTGTTATATTAACATTTATCCCAGCTTCTATCAAGCATTTGACCAGTTGCAGGTCTCCACTTATGCATGCCCGGTGAAGACGAGTCTCTCCTAAACCATTTGTCTTGTGGAGAGATTTCAGGGAAATCTGCACGACCTTCTTTGATACTGTTGAGAAATAACAATATATAAAGTAACATGTTCTCAATTGTGATGATAATACTTATGATTAACTGGAATTACCTGTATTCAATGCATCTGGGTTATTTTTTCGTTGCAATTTTTTTTTTCTAAACCGCCTTTTCTGCCGTTTGGACATCTTTTTCTGACTTGTTAGTTCACCAGTGTTGAAAAGCCCTTTGATTTTCAGAGCTATGTGTGGATCCTGTTTTAAATGTGCTTTTTCTTCAGTGTTATCCAGTGATGGATGTGTGCACAAATTTTCAGGAAGAAGCGGACTTAAAACACTCACTGAGGCCACTGTGTCTGGTGTACCCTCCATGTTCTCTACTTCCTTTTCACTATGCCTCTCTTCACAACTAGAGACTTTAGGCTGAATTGATGTGACGGCCCCATCCTGAATGTCAGTAGCGTCGGACCATTCCACAACAGTGCAGTCTGAATCAACTGAATTTTTAAACGGATCACCCTCAGCAAAAAAATCAGCCCTGTGAGAATTTTCTGGATGGTCTATATCTAATCTGGAACAGGAAAAAACTGGTGAAACAGCACATGCATTGGCATGAACTTCAGGAACATCAATCACTAGCTCATTAACTGCCCCCCTGCAGAAAGAATGTGGTTCTGCTTTAGGTCCATCAATGAGATCTATTGCATTTAAAAAAAATGTGTCACCTTCCAGCTTTTCATATTCCATGCCAGGATTTTCAGAGTAGCTCTTACTCATTTGAGTATGGCCAGTGCTAAGTGCTGTCTCCGTTATCTCTACCACCCCCTGCTGGTTTTGAACAGTGACCACATCTGTTTCTTCATCCTGATTTAGAGGATTCTCTAGGAACAGTCTATTAGGAGAATGCAGTTCTTGAAGGCTGATTTGCGTCAAGTCATTATGTGGTGTGTTTATTAAGTTTTTTGAACAGCCAGATGTATTATCCACATAAATGGACTCAATAGCAGGGCTGGTTGATTGCACAAATGGTCCTTTTGATGTTTCAGTATCTGCCAGTTGTTTGTTGGCTTTGTCAAATTCCTCTAATGGTTCATTTATTTCTGAAAACTCCGGACTGCAGGTTAATCCTTGATTGTGGATTTTGCTGAGCAGAGGCAGTGAAGCAGAGCTGCTCGAGTCAAACATTTCCTCACTCTGTAATGGTGATTCCACCATTTCTACAGATGAATGTACATTAACGTCCTCCTTGAATTTACCTTGTAAACATGAGTCAATTAGTTCATTTAAATGAGGGGACAGTAAAGAAATGCTACACTCTTGACTGCTTTCATTGTTGGTGTCAGAAATAAACACTGTTTCAGATGGAACCTTTTGGTAAACATCAAGAGCTGACTGTTCATCTTGGCTTGCATCTTCATTCTGTTGAAGTGAGGGGCGATCAACATCTTTTACAATTTCAAAAACATGTTTCAGATCAAAGTTGAGCAAGTACTGCAAAAAATCATTTTGTATTTGATTGTTATATGTTGTTCTTTTGATCCGTTTCTTAGCCATGGCAGAGTCATCATCATAACTAATATCAGCCCCATAACTGTCTTGACAACCTTTCAAAACCCTCTTTCCTGCTGACATGGCTTTAGCAGAGCAAACATTGTATGAATCTCCAATTGTGCTCTGACTTGGATTTCCCTCGAGTCCAATAAATGGATTTACCTTGAGTCCATGAAATAAAAATGTAGATCAGTTTTGGATTACAATGCAAAATTCATATGACAGACTTTGGTTTAAAAGAAACCACTCACTGAATAGTTGTGGTCATGGAAAGAACGTGAGCTTGGCTCCTCAGCAACTGAATTGGCATCATTCATCAGAGTTTCACCAGCCTCACCTAAGAATAATACATAGAAACAAATAAAGATAGAATAAAAAATAAGGCTGTCAAAATATATATATATTTTTAATCGCGATTAATCGCACCCTTATCATGAATTTAAGCATGCATCATTTATCTTGTTTAACATGGTCATTTTGTCATCATTTGCTATATCCAGAGAAGTAAACCATCAGATTGAAGGGTGATTCTCGCAAAACTGTATTTTCTGCAAGATTTTTTCAAGGTAAATTTAGGTGTCTTTCAAAAAAAGGACCAAATAACCATTTAAGGAGCCCATATAATTCATAAATGCGTTCACACCAAAGCACCCTTTAAAAAAACATTTCAGAATTCACAGTGTATAGTATGTGTACAGTGCAACAGCAAAGTACTTATTTAAGTCAAGTTGCAATACCGAACAGAACCCCATGTATGCGCATCAATGTAACGGACTCACACATTATTAATGGTTTGCTTCATCCAGCCGAGAAATGTAGTTTGCGTATCATCTGGCCATACAGTGGTGGGATGTTTTGGCGTTCCATACAGTCTGTATTTCAAACAGCGTAATACGTGAGGGCTTGCGCACTTCAGAAACAATGACAGAATATGACAGAGCTTGTGTTTTAAAGCGAAACACACACTGGAATGAATAATTCACTGAAAACGCAACTTGAATCTCTATTCTCTCTGCCATTTCTGATGTAACCAGCCTGGTTCCCTTTCGAGGGAACTCAACGCTGCTTCATGATGTTGACGCTAGGGGAACTCCCCCAGGCATGAAGCATGTATGGAAACATGGCAATTGATTGGCAGATGGCAGCCCTATGACGTCACATGGACCACCCGTGAGTATAAAAGGGTGCATCCCTTAGACGTCATCAGCTTTTTTGTCTTCAGGATCTGCTAGTTCAATGTGCGTGTGAAGATATCGCCTGCCAATGTACTTGAGGGAGCCGTTTATGCATGCGCTGTGACGAGTCGTGGTGGGGAAGCTCTTCTCTCGCTTGATTCTTTTCTTTAGAGATTAGAATTGAGCATCTGCACCTCACGTTTTTGACCCTGCATTGCCATGGCAGCACAGTAGTTCTGATCGTGGGGACTGCGGGTATAAAACTGGTGGTTGAGTTTGACAGGACAGTTTCCCTTCTTCATGCTTTCCCAGTTAGCTCCATTGGTTTCATGATGAGGAAGCCCACTTCAGCTGCCACTTCCTCCTGAATGAGATCATTTTGTGGATGTCTATTTCTAAAGGATTACAGTATATGCGGAAAGAGTTGAGGCGGATATTATAACTTAAACCGCCTCCTCTGCCCACATACAATTCTGTGAGCATTAATTTCTTCCCGTGTTTCCACATTAGTGGAGTTGGGGCCTAACGGTTAATGGTCAAGAGTTTGAGATGGATCGCTGGTTTGATTCTCAATACAGGCAGGAAACGACTTAAGCAAGGCACCTAACTCCTAATTGCTCCCCGGGTGCCACAGTGAATGGCTGCTCACTGCTTCAGGTGTGTGTGTTTACTGGCTTGAAGTGTGTGTGTGTGTGTGTGTGCGCGTGCACTAACTTGGATGGGTTAAATACAGTGGACAAATTCTGAGCATGGGTTACCATACTTGGCCTTCATGTCACTTGCGCTGGGTTGAGAGTTGCCTGCGATTTATTGACTCGTCTGCATCTCGCAGCTCGTGCTCCATGTTTTCTTGCACAACGCGACAGTTTCGATCAGCTGAGAGTAGCATAGGCGAATGTTATTCGCTTCTTCCACTGTGGGGTATCATAACTGCCAAAAGTTAACTGTTCATGACCTGGCATGTGCGATAGCAGGTCTGGCCATGGGGCTCTGCAGATGACGGAAATTTGCTCATCAACGCTGCCGGAGAATGACAGTCTTTCCCGACCCCTTTTTTTCTTAAAAAAACAGGGAAAAGAAAATTGACGAGAGGTAAATATACCTCCTGATGTCAATTGAGTTGACTAGATGAGCTCCTCCCATGACAATTAGGTTAATTATCTGAACGTGCTTCTTAAGTTTGTTAATAAAACATCATTTAATGATGCAATTTCACGTGCTTCAGTAATTTATTTGCGTTAAATTATTTTAATGCATTAATGATTTTGAATTAATCGCAACTGATAAAGCATTAACGTTGACAGCCCTAAAAAAATAAATGCAAAAAATAATTTTCCCCTAAAACTGTTGTACTGTGTGCTTACAAATAATTTTTATTGCTATTACAAATTTTAATTGCAAAATTGTATAACACTGCTTACTTCACATAACAAAACAAACGTAATTAGCAGACAATTTTTTAATTCTGGCTGGACATTCACTGTAAATTTTAAATAGCAGCTGCAAATTCATAAGGAAAACTGCAAAACATTGAACATATACCAGATGTCTATACATTTTGTAATTGACTACTAAGGAGATGACATCACTTCCACCAAAGCATGTATTATCACAGATAGCATACAGCCCAAATGATGTAAAAAAAACATAAGAGAACTCATTTCCAAAAAAAATAACCCAATATTTAAGTGTCAAATGTCAACTGAATGAACTTATCAGATATTTGACAATCCACAGAAACATCTCTAGTGCTCTAGGAACCAGAGAAATCTTGAGTGGCACATAGAGTCCAATGCTCTGGTGATGATGAATTATCTTCGATATAGTCCACTGTAACATCACTGTCTAGGCAGCTGGAGGTGTCTGATCCCTCACTCTCTTGATCGTGAACCGGAGAGGGACCCTGGCTACAGAAGTCCTGTCCTTGGTCTCTCACAAGACACAGTACATTTCTGCAAGTCTGAGGTGATGGTTCCACTGGGAAATGAGGACACACAACACCCCAATTCAGACTGAGCTGCACATTTCCATTCATATAATCAGTGTTAGAGAGTAACGGAATACATGCAACGGATAGTGTTACGTAATCAGGATATAAAAATCTGGTAACTGTAATTTGTTACAGTTACATAAAAAAACAAAGTAATCAGATTACAGTTACGTTTAGTAAAAAATGGAACTACTATCAGGATTACAATGGTTTTACTTTAAATAAATTAGTATTTTGACATAACGCTATATTGACAATAGTGATGCGCGGATTTCGACTATATCTGTGGAGACTGCGGATAATCAGGCGGCCCAAGTAATACAAAAATAACATTCCAATTAATTGCGGGTGGGTCGCGGGCCAATGAGAAATAAATCATGAATGGTTTGAATTTAGTAAAGACACAGAACACTCATTTCACGGTAAAACGCAATGATCGTACGCCATTCTTTTACTTTTCTTTTCAACAACAATGAATATCTCTTCAGGGAAAACCAATTAAGGAAAACATATGCCTAATACGGTGGCCCAGTAACAATGAAATCTAAAAAACAAACAAGTGACAACACAACGGAAATAAAGCCACAACAAAATACAGCCACAACAAATCAAAATAAAGCCACAACAAATCAAAATAAAGCCACAACACAACGGAAATGTTCCCGACCACTAGAGGGCTCTCGGAGAATGGTAAAGTTAGTTTTCCTTTCCATTGTTCTCTATAGAGTCGGCAGTCTTAAAAATATATCAACACCATGATTAGTTTTAACAGTATGTAACCATTGTATATCGACATGAAATATTAATTCAAAATCACCTACGTGCATTATAGCTGCGTATTTATACTTGAAAATGCTTTGATACGCTACCACAGTGCATGATGCCTAAGGGAACGTCTACCAATTCCACCAAGAGGTTAAAACGTATAATTTGTATTAATTAAAATAATTTAACATTTAAAAACAGACATGTTCAAAATCCAAAGCTTGATTATATTGGTAAGACTGACTTACGACAGGTGACTTTTTTCCAATACCTCCCTTCATGTATTTACAGTAAACAATTATTTTTAAGAAAAATTACTGTAATATAACAAAAGGGTTTTTTCTTTTTTCATGTTTCAAAGGTTGTAGTACGTTCCTAGTGCCCACACTGACTTACTACTGGTGAAATTGTGCCAATAGCTCTCTGTATGCACAGTACACAGTATTTAAATATTAAATTACTGTAATTCACCTAAAGGGTTTTTTTCATGTTCCAAAGCTTGAAGTAGGTTCCTGTTGGTAAGACTGACTATTACAGGTGAAATTGTGACAATACCTCAGTCCGTACATGTACAGTAAAAGCATTTTTTTATAAAAAGGTTACTGTAATTCATCAAAAGGTTTTTATTTATTTATCAAATTATATTCAAGTCAAGTCACCTTTATTTATATAGCGCTTTTTACAATACAGATTGTTTCAAAGCAGCTTTACAGTGATAACAGGAAAATAATGCAACAAAGTTTGTTTCTGCAGTACAGCAGATCTAGAAAAAAAACATCAAAGTCTAGCTTAAGTAAGTTATGGTTGGTTACTTGGTTGGTATGGTTGGAACCAGTGATGGTTCATTATTGTTGTAAAAAAGTTATTAATTTAGTTTATTTATATATATATAGCTGCTCTGGAGAAAACAGTGATGTCATCGTCCAACTCTCATATAATGGTGTAAATGCAGGCAGATCAATAATATTGTTCAATATTAAATGTATACATATTAATATTATATAAAATTATATGTTTTAACCACTTGGTGGAACTGACAGACGTTTCTTTAGGCATCATGCACCTAGGTAGCGGGTAAAAATATTCTTGAGTATAGATATGTAGCTATAATGCATGTAGATGATTTTAGAACAGTGACAAGGAAATCTAACTTTACCATGCTCCGAGAGCCCTCTATTGGTCGGGAGCATTTCTGTTGTTGCGGCTTTATTTTGTTGTGTTGTGGCTTTATTTTGTTGTGTTGTGGCTTGCTTCCGATGTGTTGTGAACTTATGTTTGCTTTTTAAATTTCATTGTGTTGTGCACTACTGGGCCACCGTAGCCTAGATCACCTCCAAGTGGTCATTATATAAAACACAAAGGAAAAAAACTACATTATTGCTTAATTTAATAGCTTTCTAAAAATATACACAAGCTAAACAGAAATTATTCTGATAAGAATGTTTCCCAACATAATGATAGAAATATTAACATGTTTAAAGGTACATTTTTTATCAGACACTAATTTGCGGACTCTCATTAAACTACGCAGTTTAAGCAGCAATGGAGGCAAAACAGATCAGAGAGAAATTTCAAAAAGGAGAATTAAAAACATAAAAGGAAAGAAAAGTACTATGTGGGAGGATTTTACTGAAATGGTTAACCAGGACGAATCAAGTGATGGGTATGTGATATGTAACGGCTATGAAGCGCTGTATGTATTTGACAATAAGCTCATAATGTCTAAATCCAGTTAGTTTGGTTCGTTTAAAAGCAGACTACTTCAGAGTACTTCAGACTAGGGGTGGGCGATATCTCGATATTTAAAATATATCTCGATATTTTTTAAACACGATATGGATTTTGACATATCGTATATATCGATATATTGTTTATATTTATAAAAATGTCGTTATTTCAAATGTAGGCGCGTTGCGCGTGGCAAGCGCGCTCATAATGTAAGAGACGCCGGCGCGACCACAACATTGCCCAACATCAAATGGCAAACGTAATGCAAGCGGAACGAAACTGCTCGTTATTATGTGGTGGAAGGACAGTTTATCAGTTTGGACCAAAGCAGCGCGAGCCAATCGTGATCATGCGACACTGATACTACACAGCACTAATAAGAGATCCAGTAAAGAAAGCATTTGAATTCGCCACAGAAGTAATAACATCGCTGCTAGATCTAGTGAGAAACATTCACATTTCTCCGTTATTAACGGATCAAACAGCACTGACGTGAAAACCAGGAGAAACATTGTGCCATGAATGAACTATAGTGTCCACAGATCAGCAACATTCACCATGGATTTACTGTAGTAACACTTACTGCAACCATGGAGGTTTGGCAGGAATAGTGGGCTATAATGCCTTCAAGTAACATTACGTCGGTTTTATTTTGACATTATGAATACAATTGCCTCAAATGTTAATCTGAACTAAAATAAACCTTCATTTATAACTACTACAATATTACATTAAATTTTTTCCAAGGAGCTGTTTTGTTTTATATGCTCCTAGAATCAATTATAGCTCCACAAAGTAAAAAAATATCATACTTGATGATGTTAGTTTTAATTATAAAAAAAAAAGAATAAAAAAAAAAAAATTATTTAAAAATGTTGCAGAAGCACTTGTTCCTATGTGAACTGCCTACCTCTTTGCACTTCAATAAAAAAGACTTTGTGGTATTTGGCATATTTGTTTTTGCAGTAGTTTTTGGGGGGTTCTTTTTCCTGTAAAGATATCGAGATATATATCGTATATCGAGATATAGCAAAATATATCGAGATATATATCGTATATCGAGATATATTTTTTGCTCCATATCGCCCAGCCCTACTTCAGACTACTTCACTGAGAATTAGAATACTTGTAATGTGACGATCGGATGCGGATTTCTAAATTAGAGAAAATCATAGGTTCGAGTGGATGATTTATATTAACAGCAAATTCGGTTGACATTAACTGATCCGCATATCTCTAATTGACAGCTGATTATGTGAATCATAAATCATGTGAGCCACTGGTGCTTGGATTACATTACTGAATTATTTTTTATTAAGTAATTTGTAACTGTAACTGAATACATTTTTAAAGTAACCCTCCCAACTCTGACTGTGTTAGACAGAGTGTTAGACAACCAACAGGCTCAACTCAGGCTAAACTTTTGTGCACCCATCACAGGTCACACAGTGCGCCAACATATTGTGCAGTAGCACCTTGGGGTGAAACGAGTTTGAGTAAAGGCTTGTGCTCCTTTCCTTTTCCTGTTCCTTTATCTCCTTCCTCATAATTGTTTCTGTTTCTACTTCAGTCAGTACAATCTAATAAATAGCAAAAATGCCTGTAACTGTTTTTGATTATGTGTTTCCTCAAGGTAACATCTAAACTAACATTTTCTCTAAAGCTTATTTTATCTCCAAGGACGTAAGGGACTCATTTTAGTAAATAAAGCTGTTGGCAGCAGAGCTTGGGTGAAACATGGCTCAATTTGAAAATGGTATTGCTTGCTATTGCGCAGTTTTAACACTGTCAACTAAATATGAGAGATGCTGAGGTGGATTTTGTCACTCATTTGGTACATAAAAATACTTTCTTTTTTGTATACGTGTCATTGTTGCAGTTCATATGAAAATCTAATTTGTCAAAATAGTCATTGCCTAACTCCATGATGATGAATTTTACATTTGACACCCACTAAAAACTCATCTGTCAGCTCATTGGTACATTCAGCTCTGCAGCACCAGCACTAATAATTCCACACTACCTAAACATATCAAATGGAAATCAGATTCATATCAGATGAAAGAAAATATCTGATATATCTTAAAAAGCAATCTTTGTCCTAATTTAAAGTCCCCATGCAATCAAAATTGACCCTATTTACTTTGTTAGCGCATATTACTAGTCTTGTGGTGAACAATTAATCCGTGCAAGTAAATATAATTTTTTTTTACCATGGTAATCTTTAATCAAAATCTGAAAAGTTTCTTCCGGTCTGGAATGGCGTCTTTTTCTGATGACGTAGGTTTGACGGCTTGGTTTGAAAACGCTTAACCACTCCCCTCAAACCGTTAGTCTGCTATGAGCGAGAGATTGAGAGGAGGAGCGCTAAGTAAAACCCTGCCCTCTGTTCAATATTCCGTTTCACTTGGAAATACGTCATAACACTGGAGAAAAGTCGTTTGCAACTTCCGGTTCACGGGGACTTTAAGATGGCTAACTTAAACTAACTTAGAAAAATAACATATCACTTGAATTTTAACGTATGTGTATTTCACCGTCGGATAAATCTCATGATCATCACAGTGACTAGTTGAGACTCTTGAAGGGTGCACATTTACTGCTATTAAATATTGGATGAGACATATCTAGTTCCCACAACCCTTGACTAAAGAGGAGAACCTTTGAAAGGGGCCTGAAACATCTTGGATGGATCACAGTTTGGTTGTTTTCTGCTTGGACCAGGAATGGGTTCAGCTTCACAAGACTGCAGGCTGCTTTCATGCTCACTTGTATCAGCAGTTCCTTCAACAGTTGATTTCTGAAGAGGAGCACTTGTGTCCTCAAAATTAAAAGAAACAAAAGTAACTGATCAGTAATCAGATCATGTAATGATCAGTGACAGCGGATATTTTATTTAATGATGTATCACATTTGACTTACTGTGACGGAGTTCTGGTTGATTATTTTGCTCATATTTGGATTAAATGGCGAATTGGTGGTTCTGGGTGGATTTTCAGCTATTCCAAAATAAAGCAAAAATAAAATAAATAAATAAAAAATAAGAATTTTTTTTTTTATTGTAGGAAAAATCTGATTTGTGTATTTAAAGAGTATCCACCTGTAAAGGGGTTTATTTTAGGCTTTTGCAGGTATTTCTCCAACAGTATGTCCAAATATCTGTCTGTGGTCATGTCCATAGGAGTCTTCCCTCTGTCACACTTTGATGATAGATTAGCACCATTCTTCAGAAGTAGATCTGCTATCTGGAAGCATATGTATTCAATATAATAACTGTCACAGTCTGTATTTTATAGGCACATTTTTAATAATAACAGTTAACCATTGAATGCAATTTACACACCTTGTAATACTGACAGTGTATGGCATCATGTAAAGGTGTAATTCCATTATCTCCTCTGCAGTTGACTAAGGCTCCAGCTTCAAGTAAAATTTCTGTCAAGTCATAGTTGTTTCTGTACACTGCCTCATGGAGTGGAGTCCAACCTAACAATTAATAGATCATTAAGTTGAGAAATGTTGGTCCACAATGCCATCAGGTGGAAATATGTGCTAACTTCGACCATTTGTGTACAACCAGGGTGTCAAAAAAAGCTTGTGGGAGGATTTGAGGAAAAAAGTGAAATCCTTTCCACCTTATTTTGCAGTGCAGAAGTAAGTTATTTTTTTGTGATTGTGCGAAATTCTGATTCGTAAGCAGCTATAGGAAATTAGCTATAGGAAATTAACTAGAACAAGGGCTATTAAACTGTGGGTCAAGACCCAACTTGGCTGCAGCTAAATTTGCGTTTCAGTGAATGACACACACAATAGAGCTTAGATCGGGCCCAAAAAATCAAGCCCGACCCTACCCGAGCCTGTCCACGTTGTGCTCAAGCCACAACATTCAGCATTCAATCAAATATTCTTAAAGATTTATTATTATTAAAGGTCCCATTCTTCGTGATCCCATGTTTCAAACTTTAGTTAGTGTGTAATGTTGTTGTTAGAGTATAAATAATATCTGTAAAATTATAAAGCTCAAAGTTCAATGCCAAGCGAGATATTTTATTTAACAGAAGTCGCCTACAAAAAGCGGCTGGATTGGACTACACCCCTCTACTTCCTTCTTTAATGACGTCACTAGAACCGTGTTTTGACTAACCTCCGCCCACAGGAATACAGGCGTATTGATGGCGAAATGTCAACAGACGTGGTTGATGTTTATCTATAATCGGATACCGCAAAAGTTTAATTCGAAGTTGTTAGTTTGCTCTGTCCATTTCACCACAGACTGTTTTTCTAACCTGGGATAATATCAAGCAGACTTCTCTCAGCGCTTCATACTGACGAAGGGGACAATTTCAACTATATTCCAGCAAGCGGTAAGTAGTGATTTAATATGGAAGTAGCGATCACTCTTCACATCGTTTCTCTTAGTAGGATGAAAATAATATTACTTAAACTGTGATTAATATACAAGCGATCAAAGAACAATCCCATTCCAATCGCCCAAGCTGTCAATCACACAGCGCGAGTTTATCTGGACACTTGCCAAAACTCGTTATGAAATCAATGACGCTGTTACACTGCACAACGAATCTCTTACTGTATTTATATACCTCATGTTTGCATTGGTGAAATCATTAGCGAGAGTGCAGAAACTGCGTTGCAATGATAAGATCTTCATTCACGCGATCAATAGGCTGTCATCTGCTCAATGCTCATCACTGCAACCTTATATGTGATGGGATTAGATCTAAATACTTAAAAAAACTTCTCACGATTCGTTAATCCCGATAGCTGTAATAGTAAAAACGTATAATAGCTGTAATAGTAAAAGTTTTCCAGATAGTTCCACATGTAATGCCAGATATTTCATATGCAAGCATGTCAGCCAATCACAGCAGAGGGCGTTTACACTGAAGTCTCACAGCAGACACGCCCCTTCAAACAGAGTGTTCAAATCAGGTGATGAAATCAGGCTAGGAAAAATGCCTTTTATTTCTAAATTATAAAAAAATTTGATTACAGAATTTATTATACTTGTCAAAATGAAAATAGGAACTCCACTATGTCTCTCTTTACATTTATTTTGTCCCGTTGTCAGCTTCAGCTAAGAAAAGAAATAGTTTGCCCCACATGTCCAAAAATCTTAGCACACTTTAGATAACTTTCCGCAACAAGTGCAGGCTCTTTGGTGGAGCTCTGTTTTAAATGAAGTTTTATTGTGACAAATGAATGGACTACTTGCGGAGAGACATGAAGACATGAATCAGAGGCACAAAAAACGTTGACAGCGGTGAGTGGTCATTATGTTTACCAATACCTGAACCGTGCTTTAAGCGCGACCCGCAAAAAAAAAAAAAAGCAGATCTGCATGATTTACGAGAGCAGCATTTTCAGGTCGGAAGAGCCGGATTTCCGGATTTATCCAGGAGAATCACACCCCTGATTATCCCAGGCCCCGGTGTGATGCGTGCGAGTGGAGGAGACGCTGCGCATGACACATGACGTGTTACATTTTGTAACTCAAATGCTTAATCAAGGGCCCATCCCAAGGATAGTGGTGGGAAATATCGGTGGTTCGGGCTCGGGCAAAGAATCTAAGCTCTAAACGCACAAAAACAGTTTAGACTAGGGCTGCACGATATACCAACGTTGAATCGAAATCACGATATTGCTTAGTGTTATTTATGAATCGCAAATGCTGCGATTTAATTATATAAATATATGCGCTAGCTGCGTGTTTTATAGTGAAGTGCGTGTGTGCGACACTGGAAGCCTCACACATTCAACTTACAAATGGCTGCACAAGGGGTGGAACCGGTAGAAATTTGTCAACCGGTAGAGATTTTGGACAATCTATTGCGGTCACGCTCAAGTGACGTTGCTGTGCTACAGAGTCACGAAAGCTTATCGTTTGCAAGCGTTTTTAAGTACTGCTTATATGCGCGTGCTTTCAGAGACTGTTTCTCATCGCTGTCTGAGAGACATGCGCAAATGAAGCCGTTGCTCATAAAGAGCGTGAGAACTGATCTGAGGGCTTTTTGCTGGCTAATAGGGCTTGATCGGTTAAATACACATACTTATATGTCAAAGTGACCATGTCTTTGGAAGTAAACACAGTCATTTATGTCTTAAGTGAACGTAAACAGTTGAGAAAGAAAACGCATGAGTATATTGGATCCTTGAAATCGGTCTTAAAGTGACAGCATCCAAATGAACCTGCTGTCATTACAATTATTAATAATTGATTTTTATACATTTGATTATTTTATACAATTTAATTCTTATTTCTAGTGCTTGATGTTTTTCAGGTAGGTCTATTTCATTTGTGTCTTTGTTCTATTGTAGTTTGTTCTCCTATATGCTTGTAATTAGTTTCTTCTTTCTTTATCACTGTTTACTTGTCTGTAAGCATGAGAGTTTTTTTTACTTAGAATTATGAAATTTCAATGGTATCAAGAAAATGTATATCATAAAAACCTTATTCAAAGCAAAAATAAGTACATTGTGATATATACCATTATCGTGAAATAAAATAACTTGTATTGAAAATTTGGTCATATAGCCCACCCCTAGACAGCACTCTCTCTTACTTTAAAAAATGTTGATAGAGAAATGAACAATTTTATGATATCCTCCAACATGTCGTACCTGCATAATCCGTTACATTTACGGAATCATCAACTGCGAGTAAGTCTGTGACGTCTCGAATGTTTTCCCGCATCACAGCTAAATGCAGCTTTGTCTCTCCAAATCGATTCCGCTTGTGAATGCTTTTGAGTGCTAGGAATCTCCCTGTCTTTTGTTTTATAATGCCTTTGCCATGGAAACCTAAGGACAGGGATGTGAAAAGTACCAAAAAAATTTAGTGAAATTACAAATACTCAGTGAAACTTTAACTCAATTAAAAGTAAAAAAGTACAACTTTAAATTGTACTTTAGCAATAAAAAAGTAGAAGTAACCAATCAAAAAAACGAGAAAGGAGATTCTTGTTTCATCATATTGAAAATTTGCAAAAAAATAAATGTGCTTAAGATGGAAGAAAATAAAATGCAAAAATGTACTTTTCAAGTTGAGATAAAATTGCAAGGAGTAAAAAGTAAAAAAAATTCTTCAGAAATGTAATCAAGTAAAAGTACAAGTAGTCAGTTTAAACTGTACTTAAGTAAAGTATAGATCTCACAAAATAACCATCACCCTCATGTCATTCCAAACCCGTAAGACTTTCGTTCATCTTCGGAACACACATGAAATGAAGATCTTTTCAATAAAATCTACGAGATTTCTGTCCCTTCATTTACAGCTACGCAACTACCACTTTAACGCTTCGAAAAGTTCATAAAGAGATCGTAAAACTAATCCATATGAATTGAGCGGTTTAGTAAAAATTTTCAGAAGAGACTCGATTGCTTTACATGATGAACGTATTGAATTTAAGCTTTTATTCACATATCATTCACATTCATCAACTCACACATCAGTTGTGATAAACGGAAGCTCAAGCATGCTTGCTTGACGTGTGAGAACCAATGAGGTTCATTCTTGTGTGCAACGGAGCATGTTTTAGCTTTGCAAGAACCAATGAGGTTCGGTTGAGCTTCTGTTTCTGTCCGCTGATTAATGTTTAAATGTGCATAAAAGCCTAAATTAAATCTGTTCATTCATATTTCAATACAAAATCAACAAGAACACATGCTGTAATGTTATCTGTCTGCAAATGTAGCTTAATTTTAATGGTCAGGTTTGAACACTTGCCTGGACTGACGAGGGGTTTAGAGACAAATGTCTGTTTTTTAAGTGTAGGTGTATTAAACCCTTCATTGTGCTCTTTAGTCTCTGGACTCTCCTTCAGTGACCTGTACATAAACAGAAATATTAAGTTTACAAACAATCATTTTGAGCTGATTTATACGGTATAGAGTAGCTGAATTAAATAAATAACATACAGTAGGGTCCAAAAGTCTGAAATTATGCTTAAAAATGCTTCTATTTAGCATTTTTCAAATTAACCTTTTTAATCACAAGTTATATTATCAGCATAACAATTACAGTGAATATGGATAAAACCACTAAAGAAGTTGGATAAGATCATGAAGCTCCAAAGACCATCTTAACATTTTGTAAAAAAAAAAAGTACAAATGACTAGTCATAAATGATGACATGATCATTTGTCACAACATTTTCTTTATTTGTTTATTGACCTAGGGTGCGTCACAATCAGCTCCGAGATTGTGAATAAGTATGTAGTATGCATACATTTGGCCACTGGTACAGGACCCTGGCTCACTACACATTGGGACACTGATGTACAATGTACATTGTACAATATCACTACTACTACTTATGATGAACAACAGCAGAACTGATATTTTCCTGACATTCTTTTTTTGTGATGCTATTTAAAGGGTCATGAAATCTACACCACATTTTCTGAGATTTTAACAGTCAAGTTTGTCTGTTAGTTTTGATTATAGGACAAAACTAGTTAATTTTAAACCTTTTTGCGCTATTTTCAACTTCTGGGTTTAAATTCGTCTGACGTTTTCTTGAACTATAATACATCGATGACTCATCTGTGTCTAATAATTATTCATGAGACTGTGTGTCCTTATCCTATAAGAAGACACCTTGCTTAATTATTCATGACAGCACAAGTTGATTTCCTACGACAGGCGCTTCAAACAGTGAGATCTCATTCAGTAAGTGAGAGATGCATTATTAATGGATCAAAAATGAGTGTTTGTTTTTGTTTTCTTTACACAGCTTTGTAAGAGATTCTGCAACGCATAAGTTCTCTTCAATAAATCCTGAGTCTTCGACACAAATGCAATTCATCCACACTGTTAGTGTAACCGGTCTTTATGGCCCTTCAACCAATCAAACAGCTTATAAAAACACCACAAAGTCTCAAAAGTTATCAAAGATGCAACAGCGTGTTCATATATTTTTTAATGCAGAGAACAGATGCGAATGGCTGTGCATTTATTTGTGCATTAAATTATAGCTGTCATAGGATATGTACTGTATGTATTTGTGTAATTTACAGTGAGCTTACAAAACCATGTGTATATTTTTTGCGTATAATGGTAATTTGTAGCACTATGTTTTTAATGGGAGCGAAATGAAACGTCAGACTTTGTGTATGTGTATTTGTATTTCAAATTCAAATGTGTATTTCAGACTTTTTTTCATCACAAGTCTGAAAGAAGACATGTTATTGAAGACGAATATCCCAAAATCTCAAAATTGACCAGTGAAAAAAAAAACGATGTTTTTGCCTGCCGTGTCTCGCCTTAAACAGGGGGTTTCATAACCCTTTAAAGTCCATGTAAAGGCAATTCAGATATTTGTTTCTAAACACATTTTAAATGAATTGTGGAGTTATACAGTTTTTCACCATGGCTCGATGACACATGAGCATGGCCCCTCCCCTAACACTATAATAACTAGAATTGCATCAGTGGTTCACCCGCTCAATCGCGAGTTACTGTCATTACCGTTAGTTACTACAGTCAACGGTTTGCTAGCTAGCTATGACTTCGTCACATAAATGCACATTCCCTGGTTTTTTTACAAAACAGCAGTGGCGGCTCTTCAGGAGAGGCACTGCCTACCCAAAATTTTATGTCTCAGAATGTGCACTTCTTGTTTGTAATTTCACCTCTTTAAGTGTAACCACCGTGCACTTCTTCCCAGAAATGTGGCAAATCTACCAAACGCGAGTCTGAGGGGATGGAGAAAGGGAGGGGAAGCAAATCCATAGCCAGAGACTTGTGCCTCCGTTGGTAAAAAAAAAATGAGCCAATCACCATCGAGTATTTCACTTTCAGCGATTAGGAGTGTTGCGAAAAGTAACATGGCAGAGGAGGCTAGCTTCCCTTCGTATATCAACCAATCATCAACAAGACGTATATTACGTGACATTAGTTTGAACTGCTACCGCTGATGTAACTATGAAGAGTACATATTGAATATTGGATCGCAAACAAATTTACTAAACTACCATTCAAACAACAGCTACAAATTAAAAATAAAGGAAGACCCCGCCTAAGTTAAACATAGGCTACAGCAATCAGCTTCACTAAACGACCGAACGTGCTCTTTTAACACGGACAGAAGGATGGATTTTTTTTGCTTCAAGTGATAGGCTAGGACTAGGTGAGTGAACTTATTGTCTTGATGTCTGTGTCATTTTCTATAAATATTCAGATATATAAGTAACCAAAAAAGCCATTTTAAAGTAGTTAAAAAATCTGACCGCTAAAATTTTGTGTGCCTCCTCTTTTTTAAAACCCTCCAGCCACCACTGCAAAACAGCTCAGTCTCCTTATTTAAATCTCCTAAAAACAGTGATATCAAGAGGTATATCCATAATTTTGTGAAGAGCCACTTTGATGGAGAACTGAGAATCCCCACCAACACCCGCCACTGCAGTGAACATTTTACACCGGATAGTTTTACAAATTTTCATCTGAGACAACCGGGATTCACTGATAATCCGCTGTTACTAGTGAATGGGGCCGAACAAACTATCTCCCACCCCGGCCTTCATCTTCCCGTCCCGCCAACATCTGGTGCCATCGTCGGCAGTATGTGCCCACCAATGAGTGTAAGTTTCCCACGAGTGGGCGTGGTTTCAACGCTGACAGCGGACACGCCCCCAGCGTTTGAGAGCAGAGAATACTGCTTATTTTGGCTGGGTGGTTAATAACACTTTTTTTGTGGTTTGACTCAGAACACATATTTAATATTGCTTTACACAGACTTTAAAGTACATTACGATAATCCTTTGTTTTGTTACATATCCCTTCAACATTCAGCTATAAATGAATTATAAATAGTAACTAGATTATGTTCAGTACTTGTCCATCAATGTATGTTTATGCTGAAATATAATTAACTGACGTTTTAGTAACGTTGTAAATAACATGTGTCATGTCTATTGAGTTGGCTCGCACAATTTGTTTTCATGCTTCAGAACTTCCGTTAAGGTAGCACTGTGAGCATTGATGCTCCCTTGTTTTCACAGTGCATTGTGGGACTTTTTTAGGGAGCAAGTGCCTTGACTACTGAACTAATGCCTGGCTCACACTACAGGAGGATCCCTCCCGAGAATCGGAGAAAAAATCTTGTCGATGACCTCGATCGGTTCCGATGTTCGGAGCAGATTATCTGGTAATGTGAGGCGTTCACAGATCGAATCTTGCACCTCCCGATCTGCTCTCACACAAATCGGGCTCGCCCCGATCATATCAAACATGTTTGATATTTAGGATTTTAAATCGGGATGAGCAAGACTGTGATTACGTCAGTACTGTCAAAATAGCCAATAAGAAACAAGTAGGGCTGTCGTGGTGAAGGAATTTCCCTTTTAATTTTGAGTGACTCAACAGCACGATATGCATTATTATCTCCATTTATTTATTGCTAAATAAATAAGTCTTACTCTGTGATCAGCAGGCACGAAGACGAGTACATGTTCAGTAATGAAACCGAAACTAAAAAGCGTGTTAAAACGAAGTGGAGTAAAATGAAGATACAATGTCAAAATAAGGGTCGGGTCCACATTATATAATAAACACAACATAAACCTGACAATGAGCTTGTTAGGCCATTGTTATATAACAGTTAGTTCTCACTTTACGAGAGGCTTTCTGCTGATATTTCACCAGTATTGACATTGATAGTCTCTGCGCATTCTAGACAGGCTGTCACTCAGTCCAGTTACATTGTTACGCCACCAGGTGGTGGGAAGGGACAGTCTTTGAGTGAGTCATTAAACTGTTCATTCAACGGAAATGTAAAAAAAAAAAAAAAAATTCCGGATTCATTCAAAGATAGATGTAATGAAACAAGCTGTTAATTATTTTAATATTTATTTAATTTGAACTTTGAGCTCCACTTTACAAGGCTCAGCTGAGCAGCAAAGCGGCGCATGGGCCACGCTGAAGCTGATGCGTCACTTCATGATCAATGGCATTGATTCATTGTATTGACCAGCGCTGATGCCATTCATTAGACATATTAAATGTTAAAAGGATGATTTTTGAAAGATTTTGCTTTCCTTGGTCACAGCTACCTTTTCACAAATATGACTTGATATGAAGGACAGATATTGTGTTTACAAGCTTTTCCGCTTCAGATCTGCTGCGTGAAATCACGTGAGGCGCTTTCTCTGGCACGATAATCTTAATAACATTTTGTAGTGTGTGATGCACCGCGATTTTCAAATCTTGTAGTGTGAGCATGTTTAAGATTTGAGGGAAGAAAATCTGCCCAAGATTCTCCTTAAGTGTGTGCTGCAACCAGATTTTACAATCGGTTAGGATTTTAAAACTCCTGTAGTGTGAGCCAGGCATAAGGAGCTGATTGAGACACACCCCTAGACATTTTCACGTCATAACATTTTTTTGTTTTAAAATGTTAATAATGTGAAAGCTTTATTCATCTTCCGGTTTAAATAAGATTTTGAACCTCAAATTTTCAGTACTATGTTTTAGCAATCGACAATATGAAAGTTAATAATCAGTGAATTCCATATAGCATATTCAAGATTGACCTTTTTTGAGTATTAAGTAGTTGTGTACTCTTCATTGAGGGCAATGGATCAGTTTTCTTTCCGATATTCTTGGCACTTATTCTCAGTGAACGTCTCAATGAAGGCCCAGGCTCCAGATGAGAAGCATCAGAGTTACTGCCATGTATGGGAATGGGACTCGCCACTAGGGGGCAGAAGGTACATAAGAATTAGTCACAAATCAGGGGTATGAACTACTTATAGAATCGCTGAAACCATGAAACATGGTGGATCAGTTGCGTAGCTGACAGTCAACTCGTTTTAAAAAAGATCTATATAGCTAACACTATTGCATTCTTCGTTTGCAAGGCACTAAATACTTTTTTGGGTCTTATGGAACTTGTTTAAAGTTCACTTTTTCAGTCTTTGTACATCAACTGGGTTACCTTCACTGTTTTCCCTTTCTGGAGAACTTTCTTCTTCATCAAGAACAGCTTGAACTCTTGATAAACACAGAACAAATCAAATGATTATTCTTTGAATTTTACAGTTGAGTGTGTATTTTTACAAGTAAAAAAAAGAAAGAAAGAAAGGTTTTTACACACCTTACCAGATTTGCTGGTGGAACCATGGTGCCATTAGTCTGCTCATTATAAAATAAAGTAATTCAACACATAATGTAAATACAATTGCAGTGGTGCAGATTTGATTAGGATAGTATAATGTAATCCACCTGTTCTGTTGTAAATGTCTTTCTGCTCTGTTTGGTGTAACACTGCAGGCCAATCTGAGGAGAAATCTCTGAAAACCAAAGAGATTAACGTTACTTTAGCTTCAGCTGCAACTGTACAGTTGTTGGTAGTGTAAGTTAATTAGTAGTGCTTCGAGTCAGTGATTACCTTAATTACAGTGACTCGAATATTTTTAATCGGGACAGCACAACCATAGATATGTAACGTTATGACATATTAATAATATATCTATGATAACAACCTCGCATCATGGTTAAGTTTTGCAAGGGCAAGCGCCACTGAAATTTCGTCTTAAAATGTACAAATTAGTTTAAAACTATGATATTTACAGGATCAAAATCGAAAACGACATTTTTCTCAAGAAACGAGTTTGATTAACGTGTGATCATACCTTCACTCAGGGCTCCAGGAGAGACGACGACGGGGGACGATAACTGATATCCTGTCAACATTAACCTACAATAATATATGAATCATTCGTTACAAATCTCGACTTTTCGCTACATTTGACCAACTCTGGTCAAAATACAGAACTGGAGTAGTTAACGTTAGACGTAAATCAGATGAGGACCTGCTGAGGTAAAAGCTCTCGTCTACTTCACCACTGTCGTCGTCGGTCGCGATGGTCTCATCCTGGTTTAAATCCATATTTGTTTGCATTAAACAATACGACACATGGCGCTTAATAAAATAGTAACGTCTGAGCTATTTAGGAATATTCGGCAAAGATTTCTATGAAGGTTTGTTATAATAATTTCTGTTGTTGTTTGGCGCCAAATTGGGTGATTCAATTGTTCCTCGAATCTGATTGGTCAAAATCAAGATCCGATCGAGTCTCGAGATGAGCTCTTTAATGTTTTCTTCTTCTTCTTCTTCTTATTTTAATATGTTTGAACAAAATACACATGAAAAATAATGTTATAATTTCTTATTTATAAGTAGATTAGAAATCATAGGCTACATAACTCAGCCAAAGTCAAAATCCAGGCAAATTTGGTTTAGTTCTGAGAAGAATCAAGAATTTATTATGTAAGTGTTCTGTGCCCTAAAGGTCCTAAAGTCCAGCAGCAACGTGTGTAAATACACTCACACTCATCTTTATATAAAAAGAATCCAGAGATCTGAAATATATCTATATTTATACAAAAATATACAAGACAATTTTAATACAAATGAGTAAGTATTTGCAGGCCAAACTACTATAGCTCCTAAGAATTTACATAAACCTTTTGTGGAATATTTGCACATTTAAAAAGTAAAAAAAAAACACTACATTTTATATTAACTCCATGGTTCATATGGCTTATTTTATTTTGTCAAAAATTCTGAAATGTACGTTTCATGAAACAGAACCATAGATCATCAGAGAATTGTTATTGATAAAAAAAAAAAAGGTTAACCAAGATTAATTGAGAGTGTGATTACAAAATCCAATGATATTGAATGTCATCTTTGCAGTATGTATTGCAGTTCAAGGTCGGATATTTTCATATCTCGATATTTTTAAAGGTCAAGGCTGCGCCAAGGTTTACACACACACACACACACACACACACATAGTCTGGTTCGCTATCTTTGTGGGGACTCTCCATAGACGTAATGGTGTTTATACAGTACAAACTGTATTGTCTATTCCCTAACCCAAACCCTACCCCTAAACCTACCCATCACAGTAAACTTTCTGCATTTTTACATTTTCAAAAACATAATTTAGTATGTTTATTAACCCATTTCCCTCATGTGGACCACTGGCTGGTACCCACACACACACCCACACACACATACATTCAAATGATGGCCAGATCACGCGTTCTCCGTCAGGACACGCCTTCAAACACAGTTCACTGGAAGAATTGGGCGTGGTTTTCTCGCGTATCGGTATGGTTCGACGATTTGATTGGCTCATCACTCGACTGACGCAGAGCCATGCCATCGCTTCATATAAGCCTAGAGGAGGATGCCGGTGTTAGCGACTGGAGTCCTGTCTCAAACGACGGGATATGGATTACTGTCGTCTGTATTTATTTATCTCGGCCGCTCTAATTATGAAAACCACCGCTAAATGTTAATTTGTAACAGTGGAAATATCTATAGTCTTTTATTTATTTAATCGCGTATGAGGAGGATTTGACAGTGATCTGCTGGTGTACTTATTCTTTAAACCCTCATTGACCCTCACTGGTAAGTACCTGCATCGAGATCTACATCCATAGCATTTATTTTACACATGCCTGCTTAATATACCATGTCATCCATGATCCATGTTTTGAATGTCAGTTTCCTTCAGTTCGTTACTGCATGATTGCATCAGTTGCTCATCTGGTAGCAGAACATGAAGTCAGAATCTTTGTACGAGCTTATGCAAAGTGCAGAAGAAAGTCCAGAGTATTTATTCAATATCATTTTTATTGATACACTTTTATTGTAAATATTTGAAAGTAATTGAAATAAATTGTATAAAGGGAATATTTTAAAATTGAATCATGAGTGTTTAGGTGAGTCATTTGGGTTAATGATTACAAAAGTACGTACTTACCACCACCTACAGTATCACCACATACAAAAAAGTTATTTCTATTTTTTTTATTTTGATATTAAATCTTATAAGTCATTTTTTACAATTAAATCAGTCATCATAATCTGATTATTGGTCATCACAATCAAAACTGTAAATACAGAAACAGATGGCACTGTCTGTCATCTGTCACATCAGATATGTATTTAGCACATTGAATTTCAAGCCATCTGATGTTACTATACAGTGTAACTGCAGTAATAAAGAGCTTTAAAAAAGACAAAAACCTCAACAACTCAAAAATTATGAAATCAAAATAGACCATTCTTATTGTTTATGGACTATTGCACCAGTAGTTATTACACATGATTTAATGGTGCTGTATATTATTTAAAGAAAATGTATATATTCATGTGCTCTCATTATCTTTAATCAAAATAACGCCCATTTGCAACTACATCTCTGATGATGTTTGCACTGCCTCGAGGGCTGGACAACCTGCAATCACATGAGATCGTTCGTTCACCAACGAACCAATCAATTCCTGATAGACAAAAGTTCTGCCCTACATTTTTTTCTTGTGTTTCACTCGGATATATGTCACAATAGGGAAGAAAAGACTATTGCAAATTCAGTTTCATGCCAACTTTAACTAAAATGTAAGTTATGCTCTCGGAGTACTGTAGTTGTACAAATGTATTGTTTTTTATATATATATTTTTTAATATATTTATATATTTTGTGCATGATTTGATTTCATACTCATGAAATTGCAATGTTATGAGTGAAAGAATAATCATAATTCTGTCACTGTAATCCTGTTTAACAATTGTCTTTTCTTCTTTGCTTTTGTCATTTACAGTAAGAGACTGCAACACACAATTCATCATGCTGACGAGACTTTTCCGAATCCACGGCCTCTTTGTGGCCTCCCATCCTTGGGAAGTCATTGTGGCTACTGTGACTCTCACCATCTGCATGATGTCCATGAACATGTTCACTGGAAATGACCAGATTTGTGGGTGGAACTTTGATTGCCCCAAATTAGAGGAGGTACAGTTTGTTACTTTGGAAATAAATTACATCACGGTGGCGGTTAAAGTAAAGTTGAATGATATTATTTTCTCTTTGAATTATAATATTAGGTTTTTTTCCCCTTTCTATCTTGTCTCCAGCAAATCCTAAGCAGCGATATCATTATCCTGACAATCACAAGATGCATAGCAATCGTCTATATTTATTTTCAATTCCAAAATCTTCGACAGTTAGGATCCAAATACATATTGGGTGAGTTGAAGCTTTTAAACCTAGTTAATACAATTATTTTGTGAGGTAACATGAATTGCAAGTGTTCATTTTTAAATTTTCATTTCAGGCATTGCAGGACTTTTCACAATATTCTCCAGTTTTGTGTTCAGCACGGTTGTGATTCACTTCCTGGACAAGGAGCTGACAGGCCTCAAGTATGTACATTTGTGTATCACTCTCACTTGAAATTGTAGAAGTATTGCTTTGGAAAATTCTTTGTACATATATTATATGTTTATATTTTGTATTAATATTCACAGTGAGGCCTTGCCATTCTTTCTGCTGTTGATTGACCTCTCAAAAGCATGTGCTCTGGCCAAGTTTGCTTTGAGTTCCAACTCACAGGTACTTCACCTTTTCGCTTTTTTTCAGTCCAGATTTTTCAGCCCAGTCCACATTTGTTACATTAAACTGAGGGTTAAGTAAATAAGACCAATCATGCCAGTTTTGGGTTTTTGTAAATGGCTTTTTGGCTGTCCTGCAGGATGAGGTGAGAGAGAATATTGCCAAAGGAATGGCCGTTTTAGGACCCACTTTTACTCTTGATGCCCTTGTGGAGTGCCTGGTGATCGGTGTGGGAACAATGTCAGGTAAATTCACCCTTTCATATGAGACAGAAAATTAGCACAGGTGGAATGCGCTAACATTAAACAGATTTGTTTAACCCAGCAGCAATAAACTTAATTTTAATTAAACTTAACTTTATTTTGCCCTTTCGTTGTTTTCCTGCAGGTGTGCGACAGCTTGAGATCATGTGCTGCTTTGGTTGTATGTCTGTCCTGGCAAACTACTTTGTGTTCATGACCTTCTTCCCGGCCTGTGTCTCTCTTGTGTTGGAGGTATGTAAGATTATTTGCGCAGTACGCATAATTGAAGATTAGATCATATTCTAACATGTATGTCTATTTCAATCAGTTGTCCAGAGAAAGCAGGGAGGGACGACCTATCTGGCAGCTGAGCCACTTTTCTAGAGTTCTGGAAGAGGAAGAGGACAACAAGCCTAACCCTGTCACGCAAAGAGTCAAAATGATCATGGTACACACTGAACCAAAAACACTACAGTTGTCACGCTTGGTCGCACAAATCACACGACACAGGAGAGTTACTAGAATAAGTCTTTAATCACTATATTCAAGGAATGCAGGAGAACACTGGAAAGCTTTAAACAACTATCAAGTAAAACTAAGATGACACAAGACAACGAAAAAAGGAAATGAAGGGATATAAATACACAGAGATCACAGGTTAACTAAAAACAACAGGTGAACGTAATCAAATCAGAAACCATAGGAACTAACTAGCTAACAGAACTCAGGAAAAGCAGCACAGGGAACAGAATGAAAACAAAACCAAACCAGAACAAGACCGTTACAACAGTTTTTTTTATACTGGGATTTGTGATATTAATGGGTTGGTCTCTAATGGTCTGGATCATGTTTAATATTTGCAGTCTCTTGGCCTGGTCATGGTTCACGCTCATAGCCGGTGGATTGCCGATCCCACGTCAAGTAACGGAACCCTTGATCTTCCTCAAGTCGGAGTGAGCCTGAATGACAATATGCCCAAGAGGATTGAACCAGACATGCCCCTGTGGCACTTTTACATGTCCAGGTGGGCACACTTCAGAGGTCTTATTCATTGTATTAATAATAATGCTGGTTTTGGCCATTAATATTTGGATTTGTTCTACTATCTACTATTAATTTCAATTGTTTGAATGTTTTTTTTATGTTTCAATAGTTCAAAATACATAGTTCTATGTATTAATAGTACAACTAAATCTCTGCAGCAAATTTCATTTTTTATAATATTGCATACTGCATTGTATAATAATTAGGAATGCATGTTAAATTACTAATTGAGATGCACCGAAATTACAATTTTGGGCAGAAACTGAAAATTCAGGATACACGCTCTGTGTCTTTTGGGTAGCCGAAATTTCGGTGCATCCGTAGTAAAAAATAGTAGATACGATCATGCACAATTAAATATCCAATATCAATAGATACGATAAATTGAAAAGAAAATCTCTAATATTCGCTGATAACCAATATGATACTGATATATCATCATGCATCCTTAATAATAATAGTAATAAGACGATGATGTGATTATTATTTTATTCTGTGCATTTAGGATGATCAGCATGGACATTGAGCAGGTGATCACACTGGGTCTCGCCCTGTTCCTGGCTGTGAAGTACATTTTCTTCGAGCAGGTGGAGATGGAATCTACCCTGTCCCTGAAAGTCCCCACTCCAGGCTCCATGCTCTCGCAGAAATGGTCTCCTGATCAGTGCTGTAGGAAAGAGGTTTCCTGTTCTAGCAAGCCTGAGAAAACCCCAACTCCCATTCCTGTTGTTACCAAAGAGGAAAGAGGTATTCCCCCCTTGCCTTTTCATTTTTGTGTTCATTTTATGCAAAACCATCACTCTATAATGGAATCTAACAGCAATTTCTCTGTTTCAGATTTAGTGATTCGGCCCCTGCCTGCCCTGAAAGAGCCTGAGCATAAAAGTAATTTTGTTCTGGGAGAGGATGAAACTCTGGAAAACGCTGATGTGTCGGAGCCTGCGATCAGTGTACCTGCCGAACCTAGACCTGTGGAAGATTGTCTGTCCATTCTGAAAAACCCAGAGGTAAGAGCGTTGTTAAATATCCCAGCAATTCTGTTTCTCTTGTTGTTTTTCTTTCCGACGTCAAGATTAACCCTGGGTTCACTGTGGGACTGAAGGCTGTAGTTATTTTTTACCTCAGGGTTGACCCATGTAATCTCTAATGAGATCCTCCTCTCCCTCTTTACTCCTACTCTTAGCCACTTAGTTTATGACGTTAGACAAGATCAGAAGCATGTAGTGAAACCATTTACCTCCTAGAGTAGACTTCTGTTACCTTAATCCAAGTATAATCACAGTGTATGTGTGTGAGTATTTAAGTGTCGCCTCTTCTGACTCCACAGATGGGCGCTCGGTACCTCAGTGATGAGGAGGTGATCGTTTTGGTGAACTCAAAGCACATCCCAGCTTACAAACTGGAGGCCATGATGGAGACCCCTGAGAGAGGGGTGATGATCCGTAGAAAAATGCTCTCCCCCAAATTCCCAGATCCCTCAGCTCTCTCCTGTCTGCCTTATAAAGACTATGACTACTCTAAGGTAAGACATGAGGTCATTACATCTCACATTATTTAATTAGTGGTGCTTTATTGATTTGAACAAACTAGGGATGTACTGACATTGAAACGTTTTCAAATTCCAAATTTTGTTCAAAAAGATATGATCCAATAAGATTATTTAATGTTTTTGAAAGAAGTCTCTTATGCTAACCAAAGCGGCATTTTTTAAAATAAACAAATACAGTGAAAACAGTAATACTGTTAAAATTTGTGCTTTCAGATCGATAAATCGCGATCTAACATAAAAGTTTTTGTTTACATGATATATGTGTGTGTATTTTATTTATTTATATTATATATGTGTTTGTGTGTGTGTGTGTGTGTGTGTGTGTGTGTGTGTGTGTGTGTGAAATATGTCTGTGTGTGTGATATATATATATATATATATATATATATATATATATATACGTACACACACACACACATATGCACACACACACACATATATATTATATATATATATATATATATATATGTGTGTGTGTGTGTGTGTGTGTGTAAATATGTGTGCGTGTCTATATACAGTATATACACACAGACATAAATAATATAAAAAAAATAATAAGTATATATACACACATATATTTTTGTTTTCTAAACCCATTTTTTGTTAGATGTGATTAATCGATTTGACAGAACTATAAAAAATATTACAATTTAAAATAACTCTTTTCTATTTTTTTAATTTTAAGAATGTAATTTATTCCTTTAATGAAAAGGCTGAATTTTCAGCATCATTACCCCAGTCTTCAGTGTCACATGATCCTTCAGAAATCATTCTAATATGCTGATTTGCTGCTCAAGAAACATTTCTTATTATTATCAGTGTTGAAAACAGTTGTGCTGCTTTTTTTGTAAACTATATATTTTTTTAATATTATTAATCATACTTTTTATTTAATTATTTTTAAGATTCTTTAATGATTAGAAAGTTCAGAAGAACAGCATAGATAGAAATAGATGTATTTGCTGTCACTTTTGCTCAATTTAATGCATTCTTCCTGACTAGAATATCAATTTTATTTTTTCAATTTTTTCAAAATATCAATTTATTATTTATTTAACTTTAAAAAAAAATCTACTGACCTAAAAACGAAAAATGATATTTATACCAAAATGAGCAATACCTATATATATATATATATATATATATATACAGTATATAAATTGGCTCATAACTAATTTGATACCATACTTAGAGGGTGGACTGAATTGGGCTAGGAAACACTATTTAGTAACGCGCCAGCAACTGCACAGCAACCCTGTCAACCACCCAGAACATTTAGCAGTTTATTGAGGTTTTTTGAGCCTTTGATGGAAACCTCACCATTAATTCTCATGTTTTTTATTCCAGGTGATGGGAACATGTTGTGAGAACGTCATTGGTTACATGCCAGTCCCTGTGGGGGTTGCTGGTCCTCTGTTATTGGATGGCAAGCAGTTTCAAGTCCCCATGGCAACAACTGAGGGCTGTCTAGTTGCCAGCACAAATAGAGGCTGCAGAGCTATAGCTGTAAGCAAAACCATTTTTTTTTCTGTTTTTTTGTTTTAGTTCTCAAAGGGAAGCTGAAGGCAAACACATTTAACAGCAGCCTAAACTGATGTAAAGTTGCGTAATGTCTAGTGTAAAGCACATTAATCTAATGCTCTGTTGTGAATGGCTGTCCCACAGTTGGGAGGTGGTGCCAGTAGCCGTGTTCTTGCAGATGCAATGACCAGAGGGCCGGTGGTGCGTCTGCCTTCTGCCTGTCAAGCGGCTGAAGTCAAGGCCTATCTGGAGAGCGCTGAGGGCTTCAAGACCATCAAGGAGGCCTTTGACCAGACCAGCAGGTACGGGACCATTTCACTGAACAGAATTATTGTGGTAGTGCAGTTATTAGTGATTTTGAAACATATATTTGTGTTGTTTGTGTAGGTTCGCACGATTAGAGAAGCTTCTGATTGGCCTGGCAAGTCGCAACCTGTACATTCGATTCCAGTCCAAAACCGGAGATGCAATGGGCATGAACATGATCTCAAAAGTACGCTGAATTGCATTTTACAAAATGATGTTAAACACGGTCTCTGCAGATACTGAAATGATCTTAACTGACCTGACACGATTCATTACTTGCGCTTCGCTGAGTCTTTATCTTTCTTTTCTCTTTGGTCACCAGGGCACAGAACAGGCTCTCGCCAGGCTGAAGGAGGAATTTCCAGAGCTTCAAGTTTTGGCTGTTAGTGGAAACTACTGTACTGACAAAAAACCTGCTGCCATCAACTGGATTGAAGGCAGGGGCAAGTCAGTGGTGTGTGAGGCCACCATTCCAGCTAAAGTTGTCAAAGAGGTACACAACCACGTCATATTCTACAAAAAGTCCCATATTGGCTGCATATTGGATAGAAATGTATGTTTTTGGAATGAAAGTCCAGACTATCTCACACAAGTGTTTTTTTCGCAGATTTTAAAGACGTCGACTGCGGCTCTGGTAGACGTGAACATAAACAAGAACTTGGTTGGATCTGCTATGGCTGGAAGCATCGGAGGTTATAACGCTCACGCCGCCAACATCGTAGCTGCTATCTATATTGCTTGTGGACAGGTAATAAAAGTTAACGCTGTGTTGTTTGAAGTATGATTTTGATACGGATAATGATGTGTTGTGTGATTATATAGTTACAATACGTGCAGATGTACAAATGAATTTGTTGTCGACAGGACCCAGCGCAGACAGTGGGCAGCTCTAATTGTATCACTATAATGGAAGCCTCAGGCCACACCGGGGAGGATCTTTATATCAGCTGTACTATGCCATCCATTGAGCTGGGCACTGTGGGTGGAGGCACTAACCTTCCTCCACAGCAGGCCTGTTTACAGGTACTTACACGGTCCTGTTCGATACAGGATCAATATTTGACACTTACGAAAGACAGACGTATGTTTTAGTTTCATTGTGGATGCGCAGTTCTGAAGCCACTCTCATAGCATCTCATTCAGTTTTATTCTCTCTGTCTCTTCCTGTCAGATGTTGGGTGTTCTGGGTGCCAATCAGGTGTGTCCGGGCGAAAATGCCCGACAGCTTGCCAAGGTGGTGTGTGGGACCGTGCTTGCAGGAGAGCTGTCACTCATGTCTGCACTTGCTGCCGGACACCTGGTGAAAAGTCACATGACTCACAACAGGTAAGAACTCTTTATAAAATATGAATAGAACATTACTTTAATATTATTTAATATATATATGTATATACTGTATATACCAAGCGACTTACCCCGGAAAAATCATCGCCAAGAAAATGCATGGACTGTCTCTTGTGTATGGCATGAGATGGAGTCAGATTCAACTGAAATACTTATTGAATATAAATGTATATAATAATACTTTAATGTCTAGTTTTATTCACATGTATGTAATATACTGTATGTATATATCTATATCTATATATCTATATATATATATATAATTTTACAAATATTATAAGAATTAATAGTATTTTTTATATATATATATATATATATATATATATATATATATATGTATATACTATATATAATTTATATATATATATATATATATATATATATATATATACGCACACAGTAATATATCATTATAATAATTGTAATCTTAATATCATATTAATAAAATAACCTTACAAATTAAAATATAGTACAATATAATGTAATAATAATAGACTGACCATGTTTTGTAACGTAAACTATCATCTGCAAACACCTGTATAATTTTCTTTTTTATATTTTGGCTTTAGATCAAAAGTGAATTTGCAAGAAGCTCCAGGAACATGTACTAAGCAGGCATCTTAAGACGTCGCCTGTTGAAGAGGCAAAGGGCCATACAGAAAGACTATCTCAACTTCAAGGCACAAATGATTAGTAATTCAGATTATTTTCAAGGACAGCAAAAGGAATACAAAATTACGACTGTTCATGGTTTCCCTGATCTGTTAAAGAGACTGGATTAATTAAAGACTGGAATCAAGACCAGCTGTGTTCACAAGCTTAGAGTCCATATTTATAAATCATATCAGGATCGCAGTTTCCAGGCCTGCTTTGTCAAACCTAACTCGCTATGAACAGCAAATCTGATCTTAGATCCACAGCAGCCGGAACATACAGATAAAGAAGGCCATATAACATAATTTGTTTTCTAAAATCAATGAAGTTCAGGTCATACAACGCTGACTGGATGAGTTAAAGTGGAGAGCATTTTGTACTTTATTTTTATTTGATGGCGATGGCAACTGGGAGCATTTCTTTGCCAACTTGTTCGCCAAACTGGACAGCAACATTAGAAAGGGAAAGAGAAGGTTTACTTCTTTGCACTTAGAAAGGGAAATGGCACAGGAGGACAGTACTGACACAGAGGAGTTTAAAGTACTATGATTCACTAGTTGGTACACGTGTAGAATATTACAGAACGACTATGAAATTGCCAAACGCAGCCGTCAGCAGTGATCGCAGTGTTTCTCGTGTCAGAATGTACATTCGTTTTTTTTTCTATGACACAGGAATGTATTGAATGACTTGTGTAACTGAAAGGAGTAGTGCTACGGCATGATGGGACAAATATTTCAAAAGGTGCTATAATCCACGTTTCAGTTCTTTGTTCAATTACTGATTTCTTTGTGTTTGAACACCTACTGCAATAGGTTTATGTAACAATACACAACACACTGCGTATTTCTGAAGGCTTGAAATGGCTTTTATTAAGTTGGTTCTGGTTTTTATGTAATGGAAAAGAGTGGCTGATGTTTAGAAAAGTATGTTTCATGCTGAAGACTGAAAGGAAGCTTGCTATTTTTCCCCCAAAGGCACAATTCAAATTATTAAATAAATAATAAGCTGCAAAGTTTTGTATATTTTTTTATAATAAAGGAAAATATATAATACATTGTGTTGTGCTTGAATTGAATTCTCTTTCTCACTTGGGCAACTTTAACCAAATACTAAACAAACACTATTTGAATGAATATATGAATTCATTTCATATTAAAAAATAATGTAGGTTGCCATTGTGTGCATTACTACCGGTATTTATTCTTGTGTGTTGCTAACATTTAGCTCAACTTTAAAAAAAGAAATATTACAAAGTGATAAGCCTAAGAACAAAACAAAGAAAGCGCCAAATGAATCATGTCGCAATTTATTCTCTAATACCAGCTAAAAAAAAGTTCAATACAAAAAAAAAAAAAAAGCACAGCTGTTATATTTTGAGGCTATGCGTGTGCTGGAGACCGACGTGGTGAGATGTTTGAGTTCTCTCTGCCATTATAGGCTCTTGCCTCACCAGAGAGTGAGCCGACCAATCAGCTCGCCCTGCATCACATCTCACCAGGATACTGACTGCTGATTGGCTTAACCTCAGCGAGGCACTAGCCTAGACAGACCTGCGGGGATGAAACGGGCTTTGGGCTTTTTACACACACACACACACACACACACACACACACACACACACACACACACACACACACACACCTTAATCTGAGAGCGCTAACCGTGTTACTCCTCCCCTAATGCTTGTCTTGAATAGTAACCCTATCGCATGCTCATGATACCATATCAGCCCATAGGTTTGTCAGTCATCATCAGCGCTCAGCGTGATTGGAAACGCCCAGTGCAAAGTTCACAGAGGTTGAATTGGTTTATTGAAACGTACTGTGAGATATTCTTCCTGTACAACACGCATAAAATCATCCTTTAGTGAGAGTAAAAAACTGTAGGCGGTAACAATTGATTTTACAGTGTCCTTGTTATATGTAGTCTCTATATATTCTGAATAATTACATGCAACTAACCCTATTGCAACTACATGTAGTTCATATTACTCAGTACTTAAATCATTTGCTGTAGCCTGGAACAAACACAAATGAAAAAGTGAAAGTTTTGCTTGTGTTTAATAAAATTTGGTTTCATTAATAAGTTGGTGATACTACATATATATAGAAAGAAGTCATTTACAAAACTTATTTTTTAAAAAGCAATTAACATTTGTAACCAATCTCAAAATAGTCATAAGGTTTTTTTTCTCAGTTTCTTGTTCTTACTTTCATAAACTAAGATTTTCACACATTCAACTAAATAAAAGTGCTTTAAGCAGTACTGCAGCAGCAAATCTGTGACGGCATAACCTATGCAACGATTCGATCATTTACATGCATCAAATCAGCCGTTCGGAACTGGAGTATTAGTATGGAAAAAAAATGGGATTTTAAAACAGAAAAAAAAAAAATCATATTGTTTAGTGCAAACAATGTTACTGATGTCACACACACAAAAAAAACATTACAACAGTGAGATGATTCAATGAATAAATGGATTTGCCTTGCATAAAAAAAAAATCGTTGTGCAAAAGTTGTGAAATGGCACAACTGCTGTAATTCCTCATATATTGTGTAGATGGAAGGCCAACAGGTAATAATGAACCAATTCATTAAGGAATATGAAAAGTGGAATGATGAAACTGCTCTAATAGCATCCAAACACAGGCATTTGTACAACAAAGTGCCACCTACCTGCAAAAATCTTTTTTGAAACTTCTGAAAATTAGAACAAAAAACAGATCTAAACTTAAAAAGCAAAGGGAATAATGGTCATATACCAACTTTCTACAGGTCTACCAAAAATACCCTCTACTTTTCAATATTAGCAGTTCGTTAAACATACACTTTGCCAAAAGCCACATTTATGAATTTCAATAATCAAAAAATGTGTAATGCCTTCACAATAATGTTATACATTCATACACTAACTGTACAATAGATCTTAAGACTGAAGTGTGACATCCTCTTGATCATGAGGACAGAAAGGGTCTTCCTAAGACAAACGGCTATTGGCCAGTGAGAATCATATAAATCAAGGCATCAAGTTTACAGTATATATATTTCACCAAGACCACAGTCAAGAACTCAAACTATGATCAAATATTTACAAAAATGTAAAACACTTTAACAACCTGAGCCGCAGCTCATTTACGAAAAAACAAGTAAGGCCTTTTGAAGATGAACAGACTGTGTTGGTTATTCTAGTGTGTTGGACTTTTCAAAGGTGCTTTTACAGACATTGGTGTACCGCTTTTGTTCAGTCTGTATGGATACAGTTTGAAAAGGGTTTCTGAAGAGTGTCAAGAGCACTTGGGCAGAGCAGCGCTTTGTCATGAGTGATGGTAGAGCATTGTGAATAAGGCGTTTCTTCAGGTGAGTCAGAAAGCAAACTGGGAATGTAGATTAAACAACCTGTGGGAAGAGAAAACAAGATTAAATGTACAACCCGTTGTGATTTACAAGCGGGAAACAGTCAGTTGTTTTCAAGGTGCGAGTTACCTGGTGTTGTTCAGAAGAGGATAGCCTCGTCGCTGGTCTTCTCTTGAACATACGTGGTGAAGCGTTTGAGGAATTTGGGGTATTCTCTCTTGGCTACGGCTCGCAAGACTGATGCAGGGGCCCAACCGCCAGGATTTACTTTAGGATTACATGAACACAGCATTCATGTGACATTTTATATCATGTATATAATAAAACAAAGATTGCAATCCAAACTCTTATGTACTCAGTGTAAAAATGATATATTTATGATATTTAGGGTGCGGTTGACATTTTTAAACAGCCAGATGTCTTTTGCTATATATTTGCTATATGTCTTTAAGATATTTTAAAGAATGTCAACTGTCTGGTTAACAACATTATTTTGAAATATCTTCTTTTGTGTTCAACTGAACTAAAGGTAATTCAGAGTTTACCAAGTCAATTACTAACAAATTTATCTAACTTTTGTGGTCACTAAAACAGTTGAAATATTGTGAAATATTATTACAATTTAAAATAACTATTTTATACTTGAATATATTTTTAAATGTAATTTATTCCTGTGATGCAAAGCTGAATTTTCTGCATCATTACTCCAGTCTTCAGTGTCACATGATCCTTCGGAAATCATTCTAATATGCTCAGGAAACATTTATTATTTTTATCAAAAATAAAATATATAATAATAATAATAATAATAAAAAATCAGCAGAAATCTTCACTTGTCACTTTTGATCAATACTTACTAACAAATCTTCCTGACCCCAAACTTTTATACAGTCATGTATGTACTTTTAAGACACCCACCCAACCTTTAGTTTGAATTACTTTTAGGGGATTCAATTAGGATGGGTCAGACACCCTGACCTGTGAAAACTGGCACCATGGTTGTAGTGCTAGGCTTACCGTTGGCTACATATGTGATTTTACAGAGGATGTTGTCCCTGGTGATGTCTTTGTCTCCCTCTGGTGGGCTGATTAGTGTTTGACAGATCATGGCTACATTGATTTTGGCACGAATGCATCTAGCAGAGGGCTGGAGAAAACATGAGAAAACCTCTGTTAGAGAGTATTCTGATGCACAGCTTATTGTATACCTTTAATGTTGAATATTATGTGTTAATATGTTTCTGGGTTTCTAATAATAATGTCTGTGATATCAAATTGTATGAAAAGGGAAACATTTTAAAAGATACTTCTGCAGTCCAGATACTTACTTGATAGCTGTCATGATCCACTGAGAAGTTGCACACCAGCCAGGTGTCAGGATCATTCTCATTGGTGGAGAGAATTTTACGAATAACCGATACATAAAGCACGTCCCGCTGGGAGGCAGGCCACACTCTCTATAAAAGAGGAGTAAGAAAGTGTATTTAAAGATGTCAATGCAACTGCAACAACCACAAATGATTTCAGAAACAACCAGCCATAATGCAATAGTGAATGGTGCTTTACTTTATGTGTCTGATGAATGATGACCGCTTTATCCGAGAGCGTCTCAACCACTTGAAAGCTTTCAATTGTTGCTGTAAAAGATAAGGTAAATGTGTTTGCATGTATAACCAAAACAGCATTTTCTTATTATTTTCATCAGTTTTTATCATTAACTAAAACTATATATATTAAAAAAAAATTCTAATTGGAATAAAGCTGAAATAAAATATAAATATTAGATGGAAAAACAAACGTATTTCAAGTCAACATTTATAATTTTCGTTTAGTTTAAGTTGAAGCAATACAATTATTAACCGGAAATAAATTAAAATTAAACTAAAACTAAAGCAAAAATCGATTAAACCTAAATAGCAACATTTAAAAAAAGAAAAAAATTGACAAAAGCAAATTAAACTTTAAAAATGAAACAAAAATTAACATGAAAAATAAAAAGATACAAAATTTTATTAAAACTATAATAAAACTATTATACTATTAAACTATTATAGGCCCTTTTTACACCTGGTATTAAGATGCGTTTTAATCGATCAGATCACAAGTGGACGACATACAGGTGGAAAACGTTGTAAGCTCGTCCACTTTCAGCCACTTCAAGAGGTAGTCAAAAAACGCATTTGACTGGATTTTTTTCATAGTGTTGTAAATGCTCATGTGGTCAAATGACCTACTGCGTAAACATTATGGGTAGCGCGCTAGCGGGACGTGATTTAAACTTTGTCGGCTGAAGACCCAAGTTTGGTTTGAATATGAAAAACGTACCAAGCACAAAGTTCTCTCACCATTCCTGATTTCTAACACGACACTCACCATGTTCGCCATGGTCTTGTGGCTACCAGAGCAAAAAACAAAAGCTGCTGTTTTCCGTATTTGTTTTCTGTGGTTTACGGTACGTAAATTGCTTGAGCTCATTTCATCCATCAGATCGAAAGATATGAAAGCCCAAACATACACCAGCCCATAGACCCTCCCCTCAAAGAAATCAGGAGAAAAGTTGTCACAACAGTTGTAAAACACCGGGTATAAACGGGAATGTGTCCCTCGTCCACTTGTGATCTGAATGACCAAAACGCTTCTTAATACCTGGTGTGAACAGGGCCTAAAATAACACTGATTTCAATGTCCTATACAAACAGTGTCTGATAACCTGATGTCTAAACAGTGGCACTATTAGATAAGAAGATCAAAAAGCAAAATGATATGCTGAGGTGAACATACTCTCCCAGTCGTTCCGATAAGCTGTGTCCCAAAAGTAGTGGCAGACCTCGTGCCCCGTGACCCCTCTGACAGAATGAGTAGCTTTGAGAGGATCCAGAACGATGCCGTTCTCCTCCACCTCTCTCCTATACACCTGCAAAAACAAATGTTGCAACAAGTTTGTTTCTTGTACATACCTACATTTACCTACACTTTTGTGAGATACTGTATATATATATATATATATATATATATAGAATAATCACAGTTTCCGCAAAATATTAAGCAGGACAACTTTTTTAACATTGATAATAAGAAATGTTTCTTGAACCCCAAATCAGCATATTAAAGGTTGTATCAGCGATTTCAGGCCCAAACATAAATGATCACATTCATCTAATCTTTCCTAACGATCCGCTAGCTGCCCGCCCCATAAGCATGCTGTCAAAAAACCGCGTCTCTCTAGGCAGCCTAGACTCTGAGATCTGCACACAAAAACAACTGCGCTCACCAACACTCAAAACCAAAACAAATAGTGTTCCAACCAATGACCGACAGGGGCGGGTGTTGTGAGGTTTTCGCGTGCAGCCGTCATAGGCAGCCGTGCACGAGCGCAAAATCTCACAACACCCACCCCTGTCGGTGATTGGTTGGAACATATACAGTGTAAAGGACCACTTTGGAGTTTAATGTATGTTGTTGATTAAATGAAATATGGGTTGGGTTATTGGTAAAATATTTGTTTAATGTTTGCACCTTATTCAAATGTTTCTATATTTTGTATGCGCTTTAATGTTATCTGTATGTGATTGACCGGAAATTCGATACACCTGTGATGTTGAAATTTGTCCCTTTGGTGGCACCGTAGTTTGCACAAGAGAAGATGAGCTTTAAAGGGTAGCTGGCGGGTGTGAATGGTACGCAGCTGTGTTTGAGCCTACATGGATTTTATTTGAGATTGTTTGTTCGTGAACTTAAATAATTCGACGCCCGTTTCATGACGGAAGAAAGGACTATCGTATATTGTTTGCATTCCTTGGTGAGCGCAGCGAGGTATGTTTTATTCATATATAAATCTGGAAATTGTTTGCATATATGTATGGTTTATATTGCTGTGTAAATGTTTGTCACCCTAAATGTTTATGTAATGACGTTTGTAGCCGTGAAAACAAGTGTGTGAAATGTTTGTTGTATGTATGTTTTTTAATACAGTTTTCACGGTGCTAAGGTGATGATGGATTGAAAGTTGAACGTCATGCTGGTTTGGCGAACTAAATAAAGAAACACCTTGTGCATCAGTCGAGACTCTCTATTTTGGATCCAAGGGCTGCTACAGTGAAAACTCGTCGCTACATCTGAGTCATCTGTTGTGTCGTCTTCGTTCTGGAGGTCGCCATTGTTTGTTCCACGCATCCAGGCAAGGTCGTAAATTGGTAGCACGCTTAACAGAGACTACAGATGCGGTGAGAGACTTTGGTTATCGAAAAAAAAAAAAAAGAAAACGACCAAACTGAACTGTTTACTTACATGGCCATATCCTGATTGATCCAAGTCGTAAGGCTAAATAACAGACTCTGGTGTTTATGAGTGAATTGTGAAATATTTGAAAAGGTCACATATATTATGAAATGTTTAATGGTTTATTTTCACTCTTAAAATTTAAAACTTGTGAAATGTGAAACTGTATGGTAAAGAGCTGTATATCTCGAAAATTAACTTTAGCCATTCTAATTTTTATTAAGCTGTCTTGAATATTTAAAGTGTTTTTTGGTATTTGACATTTTGGGGTAGGTCTATCTTAATATTTGAAGTGAGTAGTGTTAGGTTACACCACCATCTTATAACTACAGCTCCCTGAATCACTTAAATCTAGAAATACATCAATTAGTGATACAAACATGTCAGAAGAGGAATCTAGATGCTCAGAAGAAACAGTCTCTCGTGAACGAAAGCTTACAGAAAAGGGCAAACAAATGCGTGAAGAGGAAGCTAAAAGGCACGTAAAGGCATTTTTGAAAGCCTATGAATCTTGGAAGCAGATAGCACGAGAAGCTAGAACTAGGCTTAAGAAATTCTGTTTTAAGGAGGATCTTGATAAAATAAACCGACACATTCAGAGTGGATATGACCGTGTAAATCAAAATTATGAGCCACTTCAACGAAATTCTCTTAGCACACCAGAGATTGTGCAGAAATTGGATGCTTGTAACACACTGACAACAGAAATATGTGACCTTGTGAGTAGACGGCTTGATGTAGGTCTAGTTCAAGAGACCTTTAAAGAGGAAGCTGAAAAAGAAAGAGTGCGAATGATTTTAAGCCGTGAAGAATATAAATCTGTCTTTGGTGAGACAAGCACCGAAAGTGTTATTTCAGAAGAATCCATAAAATTAGATAACCTGTCAATCACAAGCTCTAAGGCTTCTAGCAAGCGAGTAGATGCGGAAGCAGACCTCGCAGCCAAATTAGAACAGGTAAAATCTATTGAAGAGATACAAGCTCAACAGGCCAAACTTATTAAGCTGGAAAGTGAATGGAAACTCCATGAGTCACAAATGTTGATAGAAATGAAGCAGAAACAAGTAGAAGTAGAACTGAAGTTAGAAGAGGAGAAAACAAGGCTAAAAATGTTGCAAGCAAGCATGGATGTGAAAGTGGCTGCAGCTCGAGTTAGAACGTACAATAAACTGGAAGGTGATGTGGAGAACATGGTGAGAGAACCAAATACAGCCTCTGTTGTCAGAACCACTCCGGCTACATGTTCAAACAGACAACTAGATACAGGAGTCTCCCTGTTCCAATCGCAACCATCATCTCAGAGTGTAACAGCCAACTTAGCTGAAGCAATTGCAAGCTCATTAAGTCTAAATCGTCTGCCTGTTCCTGAACCAACCATGTTTGCTGGTGATCCTTTGAAATTTGTTGACTTTTGGATGTCGTTCACAATTCTAATCGATAGGAAACCTATCTCTGCTAGTGAAAAAATGCTCTATTTGAAAGGCTACCTCTCAGGAGAGGCACGGAAGGCTGTGGAAGGATTCTTTTACCGGAGCTCTGAGGATGCATATGAAGGTGCTTGGGCAGTTTTAAAGGACAGGTACGGAAATCCATTCATTGTGCAGAAAGCGTTTCGAGATAAGCTGATGAAATGGCCTAAGATTAGTCCTAATGATTCTCTGGCACTTAGAGATTTTGCTGACTTTTTAAAGAGCTGCGAAGAAGCTATGCCCCATGTCAAAGGTTTGGCCATTTTAAATGATTGTGAGGAAAATCATAAGCTCTTGAAAAAATTACCAGACTGGATTGTCCGCAAATGGAGCCGAATCGTAGTAGAGCAGCTTGATGCATCTGGAGAATATCCAATCTTTGAACACTTTACTAAGTTTGTGCTGAAGGAAGCCCGTATAGCCTGTAATCCCATCACTTCTTCCTTCTTGAGCTCCAGCTCAGTAGATGAAAAGTTCCCTAAGAGGGCAAAGGCCCTCAGTACAAGTGCCCAAACAAAATATCATGCATTTAAATCAGAAAGTTTGTCTCCCTTCAAGCCAAAGCTGCCATGCCCTGTCTGTAAGGATGAACTGCACGGCACTGCTAAGTGCCCAGTCTTTGCTGCCAAGTCTATGGGAGATAAAAAGGTGTTCATACATCAAAATTATCTATGCTTTGGATGTTTGCGTAAAGGACATATAATTAAAGATTGTAAAACGCGGCATGTCTGTGGAGTGTGTAGCCGGCGCCATCCAACCTGTCTGCATGAAGAGAGAGAGGAGAGAGCCGGTGAAACAAAGAGAAGTTCCACTTCTGGTTCCACAGAAGGACAAGTAAATCAGCAAGTCCGCAAAGTTGTGTCCCATGCAGTGACTCAGAATTCTTCTGCTACCTCAAGTATTGTTCCGGTTTTCTTGTCATCTATGAAAGAACCTCAGAAGGAAATTCTTACCTATGCTCTTCTCGACACACAGAGTGATTCATCTTTTGTCTTGGAAGACCTTGTCAGAGAGCTGGATGTAGTTTCTCAACCATTACAGTTGAAGCTTAGCACAATGACTGCTGTAGACACAGTTATAGCCAGTCAAAGTGTGTGTGGTTTGCTAGTTCGAAGCTTTCATTCTGAAAATCACATTCAGTTACGGCAAGCATACACACGTGATTTTATTCCTGTTGATAAGTCTTGTATACCAACCAGAACCACAGCATTGCAGTGGCCTCACCTCAAACATCTTGCAAATAACTTGCCATCTCTTCAAGACTGCACAGTGGGACTGTTGATCGGCTGTGATTGTCCTTCAGCTTTAGCCCCCCTTGAGGTCATCACTGGTGGTGAGAATGAACCATTCGCACAGAAGACAGAGTTGGGATGGAGTATCATAGGAGCAGCTAATCCCCACTTGGATAGACAGGGAAGTCAAAGATTCGTACATAGGGTTGCAGTGAGAGAGATGCCAGTTCCATCAGCCGCAGACATCTTGAAGGTTCTGGAGTATGACTTCAACGAGAGGAATTCTGAGGATAAATGTGTCTCTCAAGACGATGTGCGCTTCATACAGATTCTTAGTGAAAACATTCGGCAGAAAGAGGACGGTCATTTGGAGATGCCCCTCCCATTTAAAAGCCAAAATCCCCCATCATTACCTAACAATAAGAAGCTGGCCATAATTCGCTTGCAGCACTTAAAGAGGAAGTTCAAGGCCAATCAACAGTTTTATGGTCATTACAAGGCCTTCATGGAGGATGTGATCAACAAAGGTGACGCAGAGCCAGCCCCAGAGGTATCTGTCGGAGATGTTGTTTGGTACATACCCCACCATGGTGTGTATCACCCGAAGAAGCCTGGCAAATTGAGAGTTGTCTTTGATTGTTCAGCTAAATTTTGTAGCATCTCGTTGAACGATACTTTGCTGACAGGCCCCGATATGATTAATTCCCTGGTGGGAGTTCTCTGTCGTTTCAGAAAGGAGAAGGTGGCCATCATCTGCGATATTGAAAGGATGTTTCATCAGTTCTTCGTCACACCTGACAATCGCAGTTACCTGAGGTTTCTATGGTGGGAGCAGGGAGACCTTGGAAGTGAGCCCAAGGAATACCAGATGGCAGTCCATCTCTTCGGCGCTGCTTCCTCTCCAGGGTGCGCTAACTTTGGCCTGAAATATCTTGCACAGCAATACAAAGCACATTATCCCTCTGCAGCGGCATTTGTTGAAAATAGTTTCTACGTTGATGATGGGCTAGTGAGTGTTCCCACAGTTAAGGAGGCCTGTGAACTGGTAGTTGAAGCACAAGAGTTGTGTAAAAGAGGAGGCCTGCGACTCCACAAATTCAACTCGAATGAAAGTGAGGCTCTTCATTGTGTTGAGGCATCCGAAAGAGCGTCAAGGGTCAAACAGCTTGACCTCAATCCTGATTCAGCCTCAATAGAATATGCACTGGGTATTCAGTGGCTAATTGAAAGTGACAGTTTCAGTTTCAACATAAACTTGAAAGACAGGTCAAACACACGCCGCGGCATTCTATCTGTCATAGCTTCCTTGTATGATCCTCTGGGTTTTGTGGCTCCATTCGTTCTAAGTGGAAAGTGCATTCTGCAGGAACTGTGTCGTCGGAGCATTGGATGGGATGATCTGCTTCCTGAGGACTTGCTTCCACGGTGGGAGGAATGGAAGGCTGGTCTTCGAGGCCTTAAAGTAGTCTGGATCCCAAGATGTTATCACCCACAAGACTTTGGCAAGATTGTGAGCATAGAATTGCACCACTTTGCAGACGCTAGCAGTGTAGGCTATGGTGCATGTTCTTACCTTCGATGTAAGGATGTCAGGAACAAAGTTCACTGCAGTTTCGTCATGGCAAAGGCTAGGGTTGCACCATCAAAGATTACAAGCATCCCCCGTTTAGAACTTTCAGCTGCTGTGGTCGCAGCCAGATTGAGCATTCTGCTAAAATCAGAGCTAAATATGAAGATTGATGAGGAATTCTTCTGGACAGATTCTCAAGTCACTCTAGCATATATCAACAACGAAGCACGGAGATTTCATATCTTTGTGGCGAATCGTGTTCAGCTTATACGAGAGTACACCAATCCGAGCCAGTGGCATTATGTTGATACAACAGAAAATCCAGCTGATCACGCCTCTAGGGGGCTCCGTGCATCAGACATTTTATCAACAACCTGGCTATCAGGTCCTCAATTTTTGTGGAAGGAAGAGGTCCATCCGGAACCCACTTCGTCACCCGACCTGTTGGTTGGTGACCCAGAGGTTAAAACCATTCAGGCATTTGCAATAAGAGTGACCGATTGCACGAACATGCTTGATCGCCTGTCTAGGTTATCCTCTTGGACAACCCTCCTTAAGGTAGTGGCAAGAATTAAGAGACTAGTGTCTGGACGAAAGTGTCAAACTGATGTTGTGACTGTCAAAGAGCGTGAGAGTGCTGCTAAAGCAGTGATAAAACTTGTCCAACAGCAAGCATTCAGTCGAGAGATAAAGGCACTTGAAACAGGGGAAAGTCTTCCATGTTCTAGCCCTCTTTTTAGTCTTGATTCCATTCTTAAAGAAGGCATACTTTGTGTTGGTGGAAGACTGAAACATTCATCACTTAGTGAAGAATTTAGGCACCCGCGCATTCTACCCAAAGACAGCCATATCACCCAGCTTGTATTGTCGCACTATCATTCACAAGTATGCCATCAAGGTCGAAGTCAAACTCAAATGGAGCTTAGAGCAAATGGATTCTGGATCGTCAGTGGCAGCAAGTTGGTTGCGAAACTGATACACAAGTGTGTTCAGTGCAGGAAGCTGAGGCGTCCAGTAGAAGAGCAGCGTATGGCTGAGCTTCCTAAAGAGCGTGTTGAAGCATCTGCCCCGTTCACATACTGTGGAATGGACTGCTTTGGACCATTTGTCATTAAAAGGTGTAGGAAGGAGTACAAAAGGTACGGCTTGATATTTACCTGTTTCTATTCCCGAGCTGTCCACATTGAAATGTTAGAAGATCTGTCCACTGACTCCTTTATCAATGCCTTACGGTGTCTCATCAGCCTACGAGGAGTAGTGCGCCAACTGTACAGTGACCAAGGCAGGAATTTCATAGGAGCAAGGAACGAATTGAAAGAAGCACTTAAACAGTGTGACAACCAGGCTTTGGAAATGTTTCTGGCTGAGCATCAGTGTGAGTTTGTCTTCAATGCCCCGTCAGCAAGCCATGCTGGTGGAGTTTGGGAGCGCCAGATACGCACTGTTCGAAGTGTGTTGGATGCTACTTTGGCTCAAAGTTTAGGTAGGCTTGATGATCCCTCCCTTAGGACACTATTTTACGAGGCCATGGCCATCGTTAATAGCCGCCCACTGAGCATAGATGGAATAAATGATTCTAACTCTCTTGAACCTTTAACGCCTAATCATCTAATCCTAATGAAGTCAAAAATTGCTCTTCCACCTCCTGGGAAATTTGAAAGTGAGGATGTATACTGTACAAAGCGATGGCGCCGAGTTCAATATTTGATCGAGCAGTTCTGGAGTCGATGGAAGAGGGAATACCTCCAGAACATTTCCACACGACAGAAGTGGCATGTGGCCCGGCGCAATCTCAAAGTGAATGATGTGGTCATTATAAAGGAAGACATCCTCCCAAGAAACCAGTGGCAGTTGGGGCGAGTAGTGGAAACCTTTATGGATAGTGATGGCTTAGTGCGAAGAGTCAAAATACGAGTTGGAGAACAGAAATCAGGAAAACATCAGTGTCCATCTAAACCTTCTGTTATAGAGAGGCCCATTCAAAAGTTGGTGCTGCTTCTTGAAAGCGAATAGTCATGAAGTATACTTTCACATACATACATGCTCAAACAAACATGCATACATAACCCATCATATTAACATAACTCTATGCTTATTTGCACAATTGTCCAATATTGGGATAGTAAGTGGTCTATAAGATCTTAAGAATCATGTAGGATTTATTTGGTGTTGCATTATCATGACATGATTGGTGGGAGTGTAAAGGACCACTTTGGAGTTTAATGTATGTTGTTGATTAAATGAAATATGGGTTGGGTTATTGGTAAAATATTTGTTTAATGTTTGCACCTTATTCAAATGTTTCTATATTTTGTATGCGCTTTAATGTTATCTGTATGTGATTGACCGGAAATTCGATACACCTGTGATGTTGAAATTTGTCCCTTTGGTGGCACCGTAGTTTGCACAAGAGAAGATGAGCTTTAAAGGGTAGCTGGCGGGTGTGAATGGTACGCAGCTGTGTTTGAGCCTACATGGATTTTATTTGAGATTGTTTGTTCGTGAACTTAAATAATTCGACGCCCGTTTCATGACGGAAGAAAGGACTATCGTATATTGTTTGCATTCCTTGGTGAGCGCAGCGAGGTATGTTTTATTCATATATAAATCTGGAAATTGTTTGCATATATGTATGGTTTATATTGCTGTGTAAATGTTTGTCACCCTAAATGTTTATGTAATGACGTTTGTAGCCGTGAAAACAAGTGTGTGAAATGTTTGTTGTATGTATGTTTTTTAATACAGTTTTCACGGTGCTAAGGTGATGATGGATTGAAAGTTGAACGTCATGCTGGTTTGGCGAACTAAATAAAGAAACACCTTGTGCATCAGTCGAGACTCTCTATTTTGGATCCAAGGGCTGCTACATACAGTGCATCCGGAAAGTATTCACGGCGCTTCACTTTTTCCAGTTTGTTATGTTACAGCCTTATTCCAAAATTGATTCCAATCATTATTTTCCTCAAAATTCTACAAACAATAACCCATAATGACAACGTGAAAGATGTTTGAAACCTTTTAAAATGTATAAAAAATAAATAAAAAAAATCACATGTACATAAGTATTCACAGCCTTTGCCATGACACTCAAAATTGAGCTTAAATGCATCCTGTTTCCACTGATCATCCTTGAGATGTTTATACAACTTGATTGGAGTCCACCTGTGGTAAATTCAGTTGATTGGACATGATTTGGAAAGGCACACACCTGTCTATATAAGGTCCCACAGTTAACAGGGCATGTCAGAGCACAAACCAAGCCATGAAGTCCAAGAAATTGTCTGAGACAGGACTGTATTGAGGCACAGATCTGGGGAAGGGTACAGAAACATTTCTGCAGCATTGAAAGTCCCAATGAGCACAGTGGCCTCCATCATCCGTAAATGGAAGAAGTTTGGAACCACCAGGACTATTCCTAGAGCTGGTCGTCCGGCCAAGCTGAACGATCAGGGGAGAAGGGCCTTAGTCAGGGAGGTGACCAAGAACCCGATGGTCACTCTGACAGAGCTCCAGTGTTTCTCTGTGGAGAGAGGAGAACCTTCCAGAAGGACAACCATCTCTGCAGCACTCCACCAATCAGGCCTGTACGGTAGAGTGGCCAGACGGAAGCCACTCCTCAGTAAGAAGGCACGTGACAGCCCGCCTGGAGTTTGCCAAATGGCACCTAAAGCACTCTCAGACCATGAGAAACAAAATTCTCTGGTCTGATGAAACAAAGATTAAATTCTTTGGCCTGAATGGCAAGCGTCATGTCTGGAGGAAACCAGGCACTGTCATCACCTGGCCAATACCATCCGTATGTTTTTCAGCGGCAGGAACTGGGTGACTAGTCAGGATCAAGGGAAAGATGAATGCAGCAATGTACAGAGACATCCTTGATGAAAACCTACACCAGAGCGCTCTGGACCTCAGACTGGTGCGACGGTTCATCTTCCAACAGGACAATGACCCTAAGCACACAGCCAAGATAACAAAGGAGTGGCTACAGGACAACTCTGTGACTTGAACCCGACTGAACATCTCTGTAGAGATCTGAAAATGGCAGTGCACCGACGCTCCCCATCCAACCTGATGGAGCTTGAGCGGTTCTGCAAAGAAGAATGGGAGAAACTGCCCCAAAATAGGTGTGCCAAGCTATTGAGAAAAGGCTGTGAATACTTATGTACATGTGTGTTCTTTTTTCCTTTTTTGATAAATTTGCAAAGATTTTAAACAAACTTCTTTCACGTTGTCATTATGGGGTATTATTTGTAGAATTATGAGGAAAATAATGAATTTAATCCATTTTGGAATAAGGCTGTATCATAATAAAATGTGAAGTGCTGTGAAAATGTGAAGTGCTGTGAAAACTTTCTGGATGCTATTGCTATATATTGCTATATATATATATATATATATATATATATATATATATATATATATAAATATATAAATAAAGTATGTATATGCATGTATGCATGTATGTATGCATGCATGCATGCATGCGTATATATATATATATATATATATATATATATATATATACACACACACACTCACCTAAAGGATTATTAGGAACACCATATTAATACTGTGTTTGACCCCCTTTCGCCTTCAGAACTGCCTTAATTCTACGTGGCATTGATTCAACAAGGTGCTGAAAGCATTCTTTAGAAATGTTGGCCCATATTGATAGGATAGCATCTTGCAGTTGATGGAGATTTGTGGGATGCACATCCAGGGCACGAAGCTCCCGTTCCACCACATCCCAAAGATGCTCTATTGGGTTGAGATCTGGTGACTGTGGGGGCCATTTTAGTACAGTGAACTCATTGTCATGTTCAAGAAACCAATTTGAAATGATTCGAGCTTTGTGACATGGTGCATTATCCTGCTGGAAGTAGCCATCAGAGGATGGGTACATGGTGGTCATAAAGGGATGGACATGGTCAGAAACAATGCTCAGGTAGGCCGTGGCATTTAAACGATGCCCAATTGGCACTAAGGGGCCTAAAGTGTGCCAAGAAAACATCCCCCACACCATTACACCACCACCACCAGCCTGCACAGTGGTAACAAGGCATGATGGATCCATGTTCTCATTCTGTTAGCGCCAAATTCTGACTCTACCATCTGAATGTCTCAACAGAAATCGAGACTCAACATTTTTCCAGTCTTAAACTGTCCAATTTTGGTGAGCTCGTGCAAATTGTAGCCTCTTTTTCCTATTTGTAGTGGAGATGAGTGGTACCCGGTGGGGTCTTCTGCTGTTGTAGCCCATCCGCCTCAAGGTTGTGCGTGTTGTGGCTTCACAAATGCTTTGCTGCATACCTCGGTTGTAACGAGTGGTTATTTCAGTCAAAGTTGCTCTTCTATCAGCTTGAATCAGTCGGCCCATTCTCCTCCGACCTCTAGCATCAACAAGGCATTTTCGCCCACAGGACTGCCGCATACTGGATGTTTTTCCCTTTTCACACCATTCTTTGTAAACCCTAGAAATGGTTGTTCGTGAAAATCCCAGTAACTGAGCAGATTGTGAAATACTCAGACCGGCCCGTCTGGCACCAACAACCATGCCACGCTCAAAATTGCTTAAATCACCTTTCTTTCCCATTCTGACATTCAGTTTGGAGTTCAGGAGATTGTCTTGACCAGGACCACACCTCTAAATGCATTGAAGCAACTGCAATGTGATTGGTTGATTAGATAATTGCATTAATGAGAAATTGAACAGGTGTTCCTAATAATCCTTTAGGTGAGTGTGTATATATATATATATATATACACGTATTCGTATTGAACCGTTCAGTACGCGTTACAAACCGAACGGTTAGTTGGACCATTTTTCCTGCCGACAAAAATTACGTTATTTCAAATGTAGGCACGTGGCAAGCGCGCTCATAATGTAAGAGACGCTGGCACGACCACAACATTGCCCAACATCAAATGACAAATGTAATGAAAGCGGAACGAAACTGCGCTACTCCTTATTTGTGCGTCATCAGTTTGGACCAATGCAGCGCGAGCCGATCTTGATCAAGCGACACTGATACTACACAGTGCTAAGAGATCCAGTAAAGAAAGCATTTGTATTCACCACTGAAGTAATAACATCGCTGTGAGATCTAGTGAGAAGCATTCACATTTCTCCGTTATTAACGGATCAAACAGCGCTGACGTGGAAACCAGGAAGAAACATTGTGCTTTCAAGTAACGTCAGTTTTATTTCGACATTATGAATAAAATTGCTGCCCTCAAATGTTAATCTGAAATAATATAAACCTTTGTTTATTACTACTACAATATTAGATTAAATTTTTTTTATAAGGAGCTGTATTTGTTTTATATGCTCCTAAGAAGAGTCAAGTATTGCTCCATCATTGCTCAAAGTAAAAAAGGATCATACTTTATGATGTTAGTTTTAATGAAAAAAATTAAAATCAAGGAAATTTCTCTGGCATTACTTTCTTTTTGCTGTATCGAAAACGTACTAAACCGTGACACCAGTGTATCGTATCGAACCGAACCGTGAATTTTGTGAACCGTTAGACCCCTAATATATATAGAGAGAAAGATGCAAGGAAAAAAAAACCAGCCCAGAAGATATAAAGCTTAGATGTTGGGGTGTTTTAGATTATTGTTATAGACATTTTTTTACTCTGCTATGGAAACAGGCTTCCATAGAAACAAGCTCGGTTTCAAATTAAAAATAAAATATTTTGATATCTATATTTCACCTTCATATCCCCTTCTTCAATGACCAGCTGCCAGTTAGCATCTCCACCCACATCCTGTAAAGAATAAGTCATGTGACTGTGCACCATCTCCTCAACCTGTGAACAAAACAAGAGGCATGAGGTGTTGCTGAAAGTATACAAGCAAAAAAAGTTACACACATTTCTTCGAGTTACGAACAATCATACACCTGCAGTTCATCCACACTAGTGTAGTGTCATATATCTACCTGAGCACTGAACCTGTGCACGTCATCTGAGGCACTTATGAGGTCGACGGAGGAGGAGAAGGAGGAAGTATGACTGCGAGGCTGAACCCAAGAGACAGAAAGCCAGAGGGAAACAGGTCAAGGGAAAGAGAGGGAAATAAAAATCTCATCATCACCCAGAGAACACAAAGAAGACTTCCACTGTAAATCAAACTTCAGCAGGAGGAACTGGAAGAACAAAGGCAATATCACAAACGTAAAAGTTCCAAGAATTTCACAGAGCTGATCCACCATCCACAATGACAGAATTGCATAATCAGTCACGAAGAAGCAAATGTGCTTTGATAGAGTGTTTGTGTGTAGGAGTGTGTGTTTGTGTGGGTGAGTCACCTTATTCGAGTATTTCTGAGTGCCGATGGAGGAATAGGTGTCTGGAGAGAGGGAGATTTGTCGAGATGCCCTGCTTCTTTCTGCCTGAGACTGCAAAACATGTCAGCAACATTTATATATATAAACATTAGCTTTAAATGCAATTAAATTAGCTGTAAATATGCTTTGTAGATAGTTTCTTGACTGGTATATTGGCTGTTGGATCCTGATGAACAACGAACTGTTGATCAGGTATGGTTGGGAGTTGAAGAATCGATTCATCGATTCCAAGGTATTGGTAATCGAGAATCATTTCCAAAAGTTGGAATTTTCTTTCGTTTTTTAAGGTGTCATTGTTACAGTGTAATTATACATTTAAGTACAGAGTAAGTAAGGAATAATTGACGACAGGCCGTTGAATTATTAGAAAAATAATGCACACCCGAGGTGGTAATGCGGTCACGACGCGAAGCGGAGTGGCCGTTCACCTCGGGTGTGCATTATTTTTCTAATAATTCAACGGCCTGAAGTCAATTATTCAGCTTATACTACAGTTACCACACCTCGAAACATTGTTCAGATTATGTATTTCAAGACGTTTGTAAAGTTTTTGTCATTAAAACGCTCTTGTATGTAGGACTAATTTCTTACGCATCTAGTCCAATGCCTCCGTTGCTAATTCCAAAACGTCATTTTAGAGTTAGTAACGGAGGTTTGAGCCGCTGATAGCAGACTAATGCTGGGACACACGACTAGCTGACACATTCTCTGACTGTTTTCATCGACTGCAGCAGATTTTAAACACCGACTTTGAACACAGTCTGAACGCGCTGAACGCGCGTTTGGGCATTATCAGTCATAAGTATCAAATTGCATTCATAACCGGCCTTAAAGTGTGTCCCCGGCTTTATGCAGTTATTAATGCAGTTATTAGAGAGAGATGTTGCAATAATGAGACAGAAAAGCATGTGCGTCAGTATTATTAGCCTATTTATTTATTAATTTAATTCGTTTTAATTAATTCGGGCATTCTTTTTTTTTTGTTTTTTTTTTCATTGACAGATGACAGTAGACTATAGCCAAATAAATGAAACACAAAGCCCTTTTAACAAGTGGGCCTATAAATAATTATTTATTTATTATTATCTGCAATAAAAATCCGTACTGCAGGACTATCCATTTATTTAGCCTATATTCAGTTTAATTTTCTATTGATTATAATATAGACAGGACTATATACTTTATTTATTAAAATTAAACTGCATGTTTCTATTGATTGTGAAGCTAGACATTGAAAATTGCAGATCAAGCGCATGGGGCTAAATGCTTTTTCTTGTTATGAATTGTATCCTATTTTCCGTTATTACCGTTAACTACGCGAAGTGATATGGAACTGTAATGCGGTCAAGACCTGCCTGGAACTACTTTAGCCGTGCGTTTCCCTGAAAATAATGCACACCTTAGAACGTTCGTCAACCAATCAGATTCAAGCATTCAACGGCCCTGTAGTATAATATTAATTAACAACATGTAGTTACTATATAATTAGGGTTAGGGTTTGGGTTAGTTAGTTGCATGTAATTATGTATAATTTACTGTTATCACCTAAGTACATGTAATGTAGCAAGGACACTGTAAAATTAAGTGTTACAGACTTTTTTTTAACCCACAAAATAGGGTCTATATTCATTATCAGCTCTGGTTCCAACTAGTAGTACACTGAAACATCAACAAGGATGACATTTTTCTTTTTTTTCTTTTTTTTTATGATCTTCAAACCAGACTTTCAGTGTGATTGAGCGTGTTCATACTTAAAGGGTTAGTTCACCCAAAGATGAAAATTTTGTCAGTAATTACTCACCCTCATGTTGTTCCAACCCCGTAAGACTTTCGACTTTTGACTATTTTAAACATTGTCTTTACTAACTTACAATGTTTCGATCCCATAGAAGCCTATGGAGGAGTGATCCAGCTCTCAGATTTAATCAAAAATATCTTAATTTGTGTTCCGAAGATGAACGAAAGTCTAACGGGGTTGGAACAACATGAGGGTGAGTAATTACTGACAGAATTTTCATTTTTGGGTGAACTAACCCTTTAATGCCTGGTTCAGATTACACGATTTTAGCCCGATTTTGGCACGATCCGTTTGACGTAGGGTGTCGTGGGGATTCGCAAACGACAACGGGCGTCGGGACGCAAGATTCGATCGTTTCATCTCGTATAGTGTGTCATAGTGGGCGACAACCTACATCGCGTCTGCGATGCTTCAGGACATCAGGACAGAAAGACTAGCATGTTTAATTTTTTAACGATCCTCCACGACGACAACGCGCGAGTGAGTGAGGGAGAGTGAGTGAGAGTCTGTGTTCGCGAGTGAGTGAGTGAGCGAGTGTGTGACTCTGTGTGTGCGCGAGAGTGTCTGTGTGTGTGTGTGTGTGTGTGTGTGTGTGTGTGTGTGTGTGTGTGTGTGTGTGTGTGTATGTGCATGTGCGAGTGAGTGAGCGTGTGTGTGTGTGTGAGTGAGTGAGTGAGTGAGTGCGTGCGTGTATATGTGCCAGTGAATGAGTGTGTGAGACAGCTCGCGATGACTGGTCGGAAAACAACGTGTAGTCTGACATGTTTCTTGTCCACGACATGACAAGATTTTTAGGAGTCAAAATCGTGTAATCTGACACAGTCACAGTGACTATCGTAACAGACAAAAAAAATCGTGTAATCTGAACCAGGCATAAGGCAAAGATAAAGATAACTATATTAGTGTCCACACCAATGGATGATAACGTTATGTTTATTTATTATAAATGAACAAAGTTATGTTGTCTATGTAAACAGTTGAGCTCTTTAAAGTTGATGGATTCTGATTGGCTGTCAATGTATTTAGTATAGTGATTCCAATTATATCGTTCCTCTCTGTAATTATCGTTATAGCTGTTGTGTGGACTTCCATATTCTCATAGAAACCCTATAGTTATAGTTATCATTTTTAGTGTGAATGTCCCTATACTGTGGTCAAGAAACGCACTCTCTGACATTAACTAACTAAATGACTGACTGACTTAAAACAACTATTGCTCAGTTTTAACAGGATATTTTAAAATAAAATTGTGGACTTAGTAAGTGAAAGGCAAGTGGTAAAGTTAGCAAAATGGCTAAATTTGTTTAGAGATCTTTTAAGGTGACAACAGCAACAGCGCCACAGCTCAATATGTGGGAACACGTGCAAACCGCTAGGCCACTCTGACCATTTCCCAGTTTTTCTACAGAACTGAAAACACAAATATAATCCCTTGGTATATATTTACACTTCAAGAGTCATGATGATGTGATCAAACAGTACATTCCATGGAAACAGAGCCATTATAACGAATGGGATGGCAGCTCAGCATATAACAACATGTCAAAGTAACAGTACAAGAAACAGATGCCTTAGACAACAGAAATGTGTAAAACATCCAGCTTTGCAAAATGATTATTTCATCTGAATCATTACTTGTACTTCGATCTGGTCATGTTTATCCAGCGCAGCCTCCACAGCATCAAAGAACTCCTCTTCATTGATCAGACTGTTTGGTCCTTCCTGCACAGACACGTTTAGCACAGAGAGAACATCTCAATCTAAATTGGAGGGTGTGTGTTGGGCCACAGATGGACAGGACAGTGTAAATTAAAGGTTGTGAACTTACTTCATAGTCTGGTCCTCCATAATGAGGCTTCTTCTTCAGATCTGTCAATGCAGCTTTGTAGGCGTCTTCAGCCCGTCTTCTCCTTTCAATTTCCTTTTGAGGAAAGAATTGTACTCATAGTTTTACTATATCCAATATAAATCAATGAATTCAAGAGGATCTTAAAAGGGGTCATTACTATAATTAATAAATAATATTTTAAATGTATTTTTTTTTTTTTTAATTTTCAAAAGTTTGGGTCTCTACGATTTTTTTTATGCTTTTGAAAAAAAAAAAAAAAAAAAGAGTCTCTGATTCATTTATTTTAAGAAAAATCCATTAAAAACACAAACATATTTTTTAAAATTTAAAGTAACTATTTTCTAATTTAATATATTTTAAAATACAATTTATTCCAGTGATGGCAAAGCTGAATTTTCAGCATTATTACTCCAGTCTTCAGTGTCACATGATTCTTTAGAAATCATTCTAATATATGCATAATACATAAACAATGTATAATACATAAACATTTCTTATCATTGTTGAAAACAGTTGTGCCCATTAATCTTTTTTGTACTAGATTCTTTGATGGATAGAAAGTATTTCTGTTATTTGAAATAGAAATCTTTTGTAACATTATAAATGTCTCAACTATCAATTTTGATCAGTTTAATGCTTCCTTGCTGAAAAACAAAATTATTTCTTTAAAAATAATAATAAAAAATATCTTACTGACCCCAAACTTTTAAATGGTATTGTAAATTGTCATGGATAAATTACTGTTGGGATTCTGACGTCAGAAAATAAAGTTTTGGAACGAACCATTTTTGCTGCCTAGTTTCAATAAACCTTTTGGACTTTTGGCAAGACGTTTTGAGCTCTACAACGTATATGTTTGCATACCATTATGAATTTGATTTGATTCCTCATAAATCCTCATGATAGGCACTCAGGACTCTTGCCAAACAAAGCTTGCTTACAAACAAATCCAAAAAATATCTGTTTAGGATCCAAAGGGAGAATCCAGAACAGAGCAAAGACATGAGACAGGCAATCTGACAGGTCCACGGGCAGTTTCATGCTTCAGCTAAAGCAAACACACCCATTTCAACGGTCTATCCTACTACAAATGCCATTGATGATACCATTGTGTCTTGCCTCTTTGGAAGGCCATTCATTCAACAAAGGGAGGAGCCCATAACACCCGCTCTCTAAACTTGTTTGAAGCTTGAACAGCTTGCAGAAAGTCAACCTTTAAACCATTCAAACAAAAAAATTCAAATAACTCAAATGAAGTAGTCTTGCCAGATTAAACCTTCACTGAAACATGTTTGATCATTTGGCTAACTGAGAAGCTTTGGCTGTTGTAGACAAGTAGTTGTTGCATAATTTTGTTCAGTAAATATAATACATCCAATCTGTTCTAAAACTGACAGGCGTGTCTTTGCTAAAAGCACTGACACACCTCTACAACTGTTACATGAGACGATAACAGACAACACCCGGCTTATATGACAGTTGATAACAACTATCAAAAAGTGGTAATGTGACTCCACTAAGCCAAAGTTTTTTAGTCTGTTTGACAAATTTGAGAGATTACCCTCGGGTCGAATATTTAGGATGCCAGCCATTTTTAAAAATAGGGGGAAAAAATCCTTCCTGCCACAGGCAGTAAAATTGTTAAATGAAAGGTACTGTTGGTGTCAACTGAGCGGGTCTCAGTGATAATTCTTTCTTTTTTTTTCTTTTTTTTTTTTTTTGGGGGGGTGTTTTTCGTGTTTTCTTCTATATTTATGTATATTGTTGGTCTATGTATGTACGCATGTTCAAACAAGCAAAAAAAATTCCCCAAGGGGATAATAAAGCAATCAATCAAAGCAATTAAATGCCAATGGCAGAGCTGAGACGAAAATGCAAACACATGCACTTACATAGCACAAATGCAAGACTAAAACACGTATAGACTAAAAACACATTTGTAAAGTGACTCTTTTAAACACTTAAAACAGAACGTAGCATCAAATAACCAGTGAACTGGACACAAGCGAGTCAAACCTACAGTGAAGAAGCTGCTGTGTGTAGACAGAGGAATCCAATTTTCATTAGTGCTCTGAAGCGCCACCCAGTTCTGCCACGGCTTCAACGCTGAAGAAATGTACACTGTAGACATCCTCAAAATCCAGTCGCTAACATCAAAACACACAATTCCCAGAGAAATGGGAAATTCTGGTCATTTTGCAGAAAGCTTTATTCCGTTCAAAGGTCCATCCAATCCTGTTGATTGATTGAACATACTGTAAAATCTGCGGCTGGAATTCAAGAAGCTGCTTCCTGGCTGATAATATAGCGGGGGTTGGACTGTAGATGGAAAAACTGGTCGGGCAAGTGCGAGCAGAAGCTTTACACTCAGATACTAATGACGATGCTGATATGAGGAATGCACGGCTTCTGGAGACCAGATGCACTTTAGTTTTAATGGATGTGTCTTTGTGACTCATCCAGTAATTAAGGTGTTATGTGGGAAGTGTATGGGAAAGTAAATAAAGCCCATATTAAGCTTGTGACAAAACTGCTTGATGCGGAATGCTTCATACATAACAAAATGCACTCTGTGGTTTCAATACGGCAAAAAAGCATATGGTAGTCCCAAAATTAACAATACTTCCTGTATCAAAAAAAAAAAGAGAATTCTGTCATCATTTAATCACCCTCACGTTGTTCCAAACCCATACTCTTTTCC